>NC_092152.1:35442264-36042264 GCF_045791955.1 Oncorhynchus clarkii lewisi
TCCAAATTTAAAAGATCAGTATTAGCCATTCTTCTTCAGTCTGGAGCATGTCAGAGGTCACAGGGTTAAAGGTCACCATAGAGCTGACTCAGGGTGGTTTGTTTGGGGGCGCTCTCCTCTCAGTCAGACCTACCTCTGCAAGGATGCCTAGTTAGAGGTTGGGACAGATGGCTGCTGTCGCGCTACTAAATGAGTGGACACACTGAGGTAACATGGTCTCTCACCCTCTCTCTCCTCCCATAGGTTCTGGCCATCCGGCCGCCTCCCCGTACGGCCCCTCCCCCCACCACAGTGGCTTCCTGCCTCCCAGCCACTTGGCAGGTAAGTGTAAGTAGCACCACATTTTACAGTCACTTTTTTCCTTTTTCCTCTCTCACAGGGTTGCCCTCGTTTTGAGAATACTTCTACAGTCACTAGGGCATAGGGTTGCGAAGGGAGGGTATATTACTGGTAACTTTCTAAGTTTACCAGTAAACGACCAATGTTTTGGTAACTTTTAAGTTTTGGCGGGGACTTTTATCGTATGATATCTGGTTGCCTTTTTGGGTACTGGAATTATCTCTGGCCCTTTGTGTGGCCTTATTGCATTTAGAAATATGTAAAATAATCAAATAAGATGAAAGAAAATGTATTAATAGAATGACAACGCTGTAAATCTTTTTTTTAAAGATTTATTCAAATAGCAATGGGTACGCAACAATGGGTATAAATCTTTGTGATGTGCAATTCAGTCATCATACCCTGTTTGAATGAACTTTTCTAAAGGCTTTCCCAATTAAATGTTGACTGCAAAGTGAATGATATCCTGATGATTTGTATCAATCACGGGGCATTTGTTTTTGCAAACTCTGCCATCACATGTAGCCTACACTGTACGTTACAAAGACACTGTCTCTTGCTAGGCACGCAATTACATTTCAGTCATTTAGAAGAGACCCTTATCCAGAGCTAGTTACAAGAGCAATTCGGGTTAAGTGCCTTGCTCAAGGGCACACTGACAGATTTTTCACCTAGTAAGTTCTGGGACTCGAACCAGCGACCTTTCGGTTATTGGCCCAATGCTCTTAACTGCTAGGCTACCTGGGCAACTACATTTTTGGGGGGGTGGTGATCTCAAAAGTGATCTCCCTATAGGGCCCTACAACTGTAGAGTGACTGTTCAAAATCACAAATAATAACAGCCTTTTTGAGATTTTTTTCCCTCAAAACAAGCAATGTAAATATGATATTGTCAAGTTAAAATGTAATTATTTGTGTATGGACGGTAGGTCATTATAGGCTTTAGGCTACTTGCTCAGCCCGCAAATTAAAGATAACATTTAAATTATGCACGCATCATCCGCTTTCCAGTGCCAGTATTGTTTTCATTTGGGCCAGTAGCTTTCAGTTGGCACTGCAAGGGCATAATTTAAAAGATGGCTAGTTATTATTAGCCTGGTTCTGTATGAAATGCAGGTACATTACTGGACACAGGTCAGATCATTATCGCCGCTCGGTGGTAAAACATGTATGCAAATAAATCCTGTGCTGGTGCCATCAACTGAAAAAGTTGGTGTAAAAAAAACGTGAGTCTAGAGCCCTGTAAATGTTTTGTCACCAAACTGGTGCCAGTTGTAAAAAAAAAGTCAGTGGTTGGAAGTGTGCCATTGTTGATTAGATGCTTTTTTCATTAATTAGGCTATTTTCTCTTGAGCCATATGGCCTATCCACTAGAGACTCTAGGACAATATGGACACGGATAAAAAACAAATACTATATATTCATATATATTTTTTTCAGTTATTGAAGTAGAAATTACCAAAGTTGCCATAGATTGCCATAGATTACCTGTTAATTACTAAAATTACTGAAAGTTCCAGTAACTTTGGTAAATAACCAGTAGTTTTGCAACCCTACTACGGCATCATTTGATAACATAGCCCATTGTTGATTGGAAACGAAGTTCACTTGAAGGTTATAATCGGCATTTAGAGGTCCTTAGTTAGCGAGTGGGGTCATCCTATTGCTCCATTTCTTGCACTGAATTTTACTTTAGGGCTGTGTATAGAGAGCCCTCCCCCTGTGATTCATTAAATACACCCTTGAATAACCCTCCTTCCTGTACTGATGTGGATGGAAGGCAACTCTGGGCTTGTTGAGGTAGTATTTCTAATCCCCCAACTTTATTTTCCAGCCCCTTTGTTCAAGTGAAGGTTTTCCACTGCACAACACTGTCTTATTTCATACTGTCTTGGACAGAGGCAGATGGCCTCAGCAAATATGACATTTTACCTTGAGGCTTCTTTCTATAGCATCTTCAAGTTTTGCTCGTCTATTACACAGACAGAGTAATAGAGGTTTTTGTATTCTTCTGTATTTCCCATCAAAGATGTTGTTTGGCTTCAGTGCAGCAAGATGATTTCATGGGATAAGCTCTTGAGTCAATCCAATTTGAGTTTATAAACACCTGGTGCACAGGGGGGAAATGTTATTACACCCCTCAAAGATTTTGGGTGAAATTCCTGCCCAAAGAATGAACTCAAGTGTGACATGACAGGAATGATTTCCTAGCTGTTGTTTGCTGATAAATTGACAAACCGTGGCATTGCATTCACCACAGAGTGGAAGACTTTCAAAACTAGATTAAAGGATCATTCATCATTGATATATCCTCAGTAATTTTCCATTGTGTCTTCTTGACAGTCGTCCTCAATCTTGAAATCTTGATAATGTTGTCTCCTGATTCCTCCGGTAGGTATGCATACCTTTCCAATTTTAATTCCATGTAAACTGTGACCAGGTTTAACTAAGGCACTTAGTAAAATAACATTTTTAAAAGCACTACGTAGAATGATGAAGGTTTATTCGGGTTGGAACCATTTTCTGAATCCAGGCGGAACCTTTTCATCCAACGAAGAACTCTTAAACAACCCTTGAACCGGGATTCAAAATGGGTTCTCCTACAGGTACAGCCGAAGATCCCCATGGTTTTAGGTAGAACATTTTTTTCTCAGAGTGTGCAGGTTAAAATGGAAGCATCAAACACTGAAGCCTCTGTGAAAACTAGTAGACAAATATTCTCCTTTCAAGCAGCTATGTGCCTGACTGTCCAGACTCCAGACTAGCATGGCACATTGCACATATCAAATCCCCTTTCCATTTCTAGTCCAGCTCCAACCATAACCCCATCATACTCCCTAGCATCAGGATCAGAGATCAAAGGCTCTCCGCTCCATTACGGACAGTGTGGGAGTAAATCCAGTGTCCAAGAGGCGTGAGTGGCCAGAGCAGGCAGCCAGCCTCGCTAGCTAGCTACATACAGTAGGATTAGAGGAAGTAGTACGACAGAGCTCCGCTTGTAAGAGAAAAGCCGAGTGGAACGAGTGGTCGGGCTCCTCCAGCCAGCTCAGCTAATCCCTGTTTGGCATTTTGCAGATCCTTTCAGTCGCTCCAGTACCTTTGGCGGCCTCGGCAACCTTTCAACCAGTGCCTTCGGAGGATTAGGCAACCCCTCGCTTGGTAAGCGCCGACCCCCCTCCCCCTCCCCCGCCCCCCACGGCCAGACACAGCGCAGCTCAGCTTTAGACCACAGGGAAGGGCCAGGAAGGAAAGAAATCAAGGCACTTAGCGCTGCATCAAATGCCAAAATAAAACTAGCACAGGGAGGAGCAAAAAGGCAGGCAGTACAGCAGCAGAACAGCACAGCTCTCTCTCTCTCTCTCTCCACCCTGCTCTCCCCAGTAGCTTGGCTTCAATCTGACAGCAACACTGCCAACGCACACAGCACTCACAGGCTTGCTGTTTGGTTGCTATTCATGTATTAATTATTCTACAAGCCCCCTCATCGCCACTGTGGAGGACTCTCACCCTCTCTCTCTCTCTCTCCCTCTTCCTCTCCATCTCTCTCATATTCTCCTCTGCCAAATCATTTCCCCTGTAGCGAAATGGATGTCAGTGAAATAGACACGCTATGGAATGCTAAGGTCTCCCTGGCTTTTCACAACCCTTACCCCCAGAGGGAAATTGATTACCCCCCCATCCACCCCCCTTTCCAGTAAAAAGGCCCTGAGAATGAGGAGTGAATTGGGGAGCAGAGCAGAGTAGGACCCTTGGTCCAAGCAGCTAGAAGCGCAAAGGGGGAAGCCATTAACCCTGCCAGTCTTTGTAAAGCAGAGCTCTTTGCAGCAAGAGACCGCTCAGAACCCTCAGGACAAAGACAAAGTTGCTTTTGTGTAGATTTTCTTTATTTCCTCGTCTTCAGACTCTTCCTCTGATGTTCTGTGCCCAGGAGGGGTTTTAGTTTGTTCTGCTCACGCTCTTTTCTCCATGTCTCCTCTCCTTAAGGCTCCAACAGTATCTTTGGCCATAAAGAAGGCCCCGGGGGCCTGCCAGGCTTCGGCAGCCCCCACCACGATACCTGGAACAGGCTCCACCGGACCCCACCCTCCTTCCCCACCCCGCCGCAATGGCCCAAGTCTGCAGACGCGGAGCGCAGCAACTCAGTCAACAGCCACGAGCGAGAGAGGGAACGGGAGAGGGAGAGAGAACGGGAGAGAGAACGGGAGAAAAGGGATTCATCCATCAGCAAGGAGGAGAAGGATAAAGACAGGTTTGTATTCTATATGAGTACAACTCTGAATCATTTCCGTTAGTTGTAAGTAACACAAATTGTTGTGTTATTTGAATACAAATTTTCATGCACACATATTTCCCCCCCAAAACTATTTCCAACCTTCTACCCTTCTGATAAATGCATATTTTTATTTTTTTTGTGTCCCTCACAGAGATTCGATTGACCGTAACCGTCACTCGAACCGTTCCTCCCCTGCGTCGGCCCAAACCAGCTACCAGATCAGCAGCCTGATCCGCTCTAACAGCCAGAACTCCAGTGACTCTGGTCGCCACCACAGCGCCAGTGTGGATCGGGTCCGGGAGGCCGAGAAGGAGCTCCTGGAGCGCCACCGAGAGGCAGCCATTCTGGGGGACGTCAAGGTGAAGGAGAGCCGCTCCCCTGGAGGAGGGAAGGAGGTGTCAGACAGAGACAGACGCTCGTCAGAGGACCCCATCAAACCAGCCCACCGCACGCCCTCTCCCTACCCCAAGGCTGTCCTATCTGAGACAGGAATGAAGATGGCTGGTGGTCCCCCACCCACTCTACTCAAAGACGGGGACAGGGACAGGAAGGAAGGTCCTCCGTCCTCTGGGGGGGACCTGCTGCTGCACAAGGTGAAGAACGACATGAAGATCAAGGAGGAGCGCAAAGAGGACCAGGAGGTGATGGTGGTGAGCTCCGAGCCTGCCACTCAGCCTGCTCCTCCTCCTCAGCCTCTACCTCCTCCACCTCCCCAGCCCGGTCACCACCACCACCACCACCACCACCCTCCTCTGTCCCAGCAGCCTCCTCCCCCCTCCCCACGCTGCAGTGACTTGCCCACCCACGGCTCCCTGCATGGGGTGCACATGGCCCACTCCCTGCCCCTCTCCATGAGCGCCATGCACCAGATGGGCAGTCTCAACGTGCTGGACCGGGCCCGCATGGCTCCCTTTATGGGGGTGAGCCCCCTGGCTGCTGCTGCAGGGAGGGACCGGATGCCCCACCAAGCCTTCCCTTGGGACCCACTGAGGGAGGCCTACCGCAACCTGGACCTGCAGCGCAGGATGGACTTTCAGCTGAGGGCTGAGCAGGCCCAGCGCTTCCCCAGCATGTACGAGCAGGAGCGGGCTTACCGGGAGAGAGAGGCCCATGACTACTCCCACCATGAGCACATGCTGGAGGTACGGCGGGAGCACGAGAGGATGAGGCAACAGGCAGAGGAAAGAGAGCGCCAGCACCTGAGGGAGGAGCTGGACCGAGCGCGGCTCCACCAGCTGCACCAGTCCCCCATGGAGGGACACCTGCCACACATGCCCCCCTTCATGCCCCACCTGGGCGGCATGCCCTACCCCAGACTCAGCCCCTCCACCGGACACAACGGCCTGCTAAACCGGACGCCCCCCACTGCTGCCCTTAGCGCTCCCCCCCCCCTAGTGCCCGCGGGCAGCACCAGAGCAGCCTCCCCCAGAAGGACTACCCCCCACACCACCCAGGACCCCCGAGATTACTCCCCCTCCCGCAACCCCAAAGAAGTGGAGGCACGGTAGCTTGACATAACAGACAAAGGACGTGAATGCTTAAAAAGGCGCACTCCCCAATTTAGAACCTTCTAGTGAGAACGAGATGCACTGCTTTTCAATGGAGAAAGGCATAAGTAAAAGAGAAAACAGTATGATTGTACAAAGTAAAGATTTGTAAGGGTGAAGAAGCACATGCCATGCTTTTATTTTATTTGGACAGGCTGATGAGAATGTTGGTTAGAAGAACACAAAAAGTATGTGTATGTTAGTTGCCGACTTAAAATTTGATATTAATATATTAATCCAATACCTTTTGTCGATTTTTCTGTGAAAAGTGAGATTCTGATTGAAAAGAGAGATTCTGATTGAAATTAGTTTGTACATTTCCTATCCTTGTTCCATGTATAGACATCATTTTTATGAATTTGTATTTTGTGCATTAGTCCATTTTTTTTCAATATTTATCCCAGTCCATTGTGAGACATATCAAGGATGATGCTCCAGAGTGGATGATGCTCCACAGTGGATGGGAGTGGATGATGCTCCACAGTGGATGATGCTCCACAGTTTTTACCCAGTAATTTAACCTCATGGTACCTGAAAATACTCATAAATGATCATGTACAAAGTTACATTAAAGATTTGTTGCATTTTATTTGTTTTGCCTTTGAGATATGCAGACAAATATATATTACGAGGTCTTTGTTCGGTCTCTGTAAAGAAGAATTAGTGTAAAAAAAAAATGACAATGTAAATTTATTAGGCTTTTTAAATGTTTCTAGAAAAACAAATGAAATCAAAACAGAACCACTTCCCGGTTGTAAACCATGGTAACAGACGAGCCTGTCCAATGGGAGGGAAGGAGGGCGGGCATCAGAAGGGGGCCTGGAATGATCTTCTGCAATCTATGCAAAGAGTCACTGAGCACCCCGATGGAGAGCCACCTGGAATGGAATGGACTGTTGGATAATGTTGATTCTGTGAGAGGAACTTGGATTAACTCAACATGTTTTTCTTTCCATTCATGGGACATGGAATTAAACCTACAGACTTCCTGGTTACAGATAAACTGTACCAGAAGCTTACATACAGCCCCAGTGACAGCAAAGGAAGACACGTTTGATTGGGCGGCAATAGGACTTTCTCTGTCGACCGTTGTGGTGTTGTGCAGTTGTTTTTCTTAGACTTGTATACAAAACAAGTAGAGTTTTAGGCGTGCAAAAAAATGAAAACGAACATTCATGTACGGAATAAAGTTTGGACCTAATACCTGCATTATATCGCTTTTTATTCACATTCAGGATGATTCTCTGAACCCAGGTATACTGGATGTTGACCCCTTCAAAATGTCAAATGGTGACATAACAATAATACACAAATCACTGAAGGAAACGTTTTTTCATAGATGTGCCAATACTGCCTGTATCTTAGCTTGCTCATTTCATTTAGCACATTTCGAACATCCTAAATGAAATACAGTGCAGTAGCCAAGGATCTAAAGCCAAGGGGGGGGCTCTGTTCTTATGAACATTTGACAAGTCATCTCACAGGGATTAGCTGCAGTGCTCTCACAGCTGTCCTGGGGGATCGATGGGTCTGGGGAGAGGAAAGGCAATAGAGGGTGGGATTAATAGAACATTGATTTTGTAAGAAAGCAGATTTTTAGTGTTTGTGTTGCAGCTAACCACTATTGACTGGAGGCCGAGCGGAGTATTGACCTGCGGCCTGGACTCATTAAGAGGAGCAATGCCAGGGAGGGAGGCAGCAGGCTATCGGATGTTAGAGGAGAGGAGGGCCGCTCTCCCCTGATCACTCTCCCCTTTCTCCTCCCTTCTTCTCTCACCTCCTATCCCCACACTCATCTGTTTCGCTAATGAAGCCGGAAGGTCCTCTGGAGTGGTCCGAGGAGAGGGACATCCAGACGCCCCGTCCCGTTATCGACGAAGGCCCTTCTCTCTCAATTCAATTAAATTCAAAGCAAGTGGAATAGATAATAATCAATAGTGAAATAAACAATACAAAATGAACAGTAAGCATTGCACACACAAACGTTTCAAAAGAATAGAGATTTAAAATGTTATATTAAGGCTATGTACAGTGTTGTAGCAATGTGCAAATAGTTGAAGTACGAAAGGGATAGATATAGATTGTTTTTATAATGGTGTTTGTGCTTCACTGGTTGCCCTTTTCTAGTGGCAACAGGTCACAAATCTTGCTGCTGTGAAAGCACACTGGAATTTCACCTAATAGATATGGGAGTGTATCAACAAAAAACAAAAAAAAATTGTTGGTCTGTGTAATCTGAGGGAATACCGTGTCTCTAATATGGTCATACGTTTGGTAGGTTAGGAAGTGCAACTCAGTTTCCACCTCATTTTGTGGGCAGATGGCACGTAGCCAGTCTTCTCTCGAGAGCCAGGTCTGCCTATGGCGTCCTCTCAATAGTAGCAGTATTGAATAGTAGCCTGGCTACTGTTATTTTATTGTTGTCTTTAATCATTTAAAAAAATATATGTTTTATTTATTTATTCCTTTCTTCTTATAGACACCAAGGAACTTGGTGCTCTCAACCTGCTCCACTACAGCTCCGTGGATGAGAATGGGAAGTGCCCTCCTTTTCCTGTAGTCCACGATCAACTCATTTGTCTTGATCATGATGAGGAAGAGGTTGTTATCCTGGCACCACACTACCAGGTCTCTGACCTCCTCCCTATAGTCTCATTGTTGTCAGTGATCAGGCCTACCACTGTTGTGTCGTCGGCAAACTTAAGATGGTGTTGCAGTCATGCTTGGCCATGCAGTCATGGATGAACAGGGAGTACAGGAGGGGACTGAGCACGCACCCTTGAGGGGCCCCCGTGTTGAGGATCAGCGTGGCAGATGTGTCGTTACCTACCCTTACCACCTGGGGGCGGCCCGTCATGAAGTCCAGGATCCAATTGCAGATTTAGGTGTTTAGTCCCAGGGTCCTTAGCTTATTGATGAGCTTTGAGGGCACTATGGTGTTGAATGCTGAGCTGTAGTCAATGAATCGCGTTCTCACGTAGGTGTTCCTTTTGTCCGAGTGGGACAGGGCAGTGTGGAGTGCAATAGAGATTATGTCATCTGTGGATCTATTGGGGCAGTATGCAACTTGGAGTGGGTCTAGGGTTTCTGGGATAATGGTGTTGATGTGAGCCATGACTAGCCTTTCAAAGCACTTCATGGCTACAGACATGAGTGCTATGGGTCGGTAGTCATTTAGGCAGGTGACCTTGGTGTTCTTGGGCACAGGAACTATGATGGTCTGCTTGAAACATGTTAGTATTACAGACTCAGTCAGGGACAGGTTGAAAATGTCAATGAAGACACTTGCCAGTTGGTCAGCGCATGCTCGGAGTACACATCCTGGTAATTTGTCTGGCCCAGCGGCCTTGTGAATGTTGACCTGTTTAAAGGTTTTACTCACATCAGCTACGGAGAGCGTGATCACACAGTCGTCCTGAACAGCTGGTGTGCTCATACATTCTTCAGTGTTGCTTGCCTCGAAGCAAGCATAGAAGACATTTAGCTATTCTGGTAGGCTTGTGTCACTGGGCAGCTCACGGCTATGCTTCCCTTTGTAGTCCGTAATAGTTTGCAAGCCCTGCCACATCCAACGAGTGTCAGAGCCGGTGTAGTATGATTCAATCTTAGTCCTGTATTGACGCTTTGCCTGTTTGATGGTTCGTCGGAGGTTATAGTGGGATTTCTTATAACCGTCCGTGTTAGAGTCCCGCTCCTTGAAAGCGGCAGCTCTACCCTTTAGCTCAGTGCGAATGTTGCATGTAATCCATGGCTTCTGGTTGGGGTATGTACGTACGGTCACTGTGGGGATAACGTCATCGATGCACTTATTGATGAAGCCAGTGACTGATGTGGTGTACTCCTCAATGTCATCGGAAGAATCCCAAAACATATTCCAGTCTGTGCTAGCAAAACAGTCCCTTAGCTTAGCTTAGCATCTGCATCATCTGACCACTTCCGTATCATTGAGTCACTGGTACTTTCTGCTTTTGTTTTTTCTTGTAAGCAGGAATCAGGACGGTAGAGTTATGATCAGATTTGCCAAAAGGAGGGTGAGGGAGAGCGTTCTGTGTGTGGAGTAAAGGTGGTCTAGAGTTTTTTTCCCTCTGGTTGCACATGTAACATGCTGGTAGAAATGAGGTAAAATGGATTTAACTTTCCCTGCATTGAAGTCTCCGGAGACTAAGAGCGCCGCCTCTGGATGAGCATTTTCTTGTTTGTTTATTGGCTTATACAGCTTATTGAGTGTGGTCTTAGTGCCAGCATCGGTTTGTGGTAAATAAACAGCTATGAAAAATATAGATGAAAACACTCTTGGTAAATAGTGTGGTCTACAGCTTATCATGAGATACTCTACCTCAGGCGAGCCAAACTTTGAGTCTTCCTTAACATTAGATTTCCTGCACCAGCTGTCATTTACAAATAGACACAGACCCCGCACCCCTTATCTTACCAGAGGCAGCTGTTCTATCTTGCCGATGCACAGAAAACCCAGCCAGCTGTATGTTATCCATGTCGTCATTCAGCTACAACTCGGTGAAACATAAGATATTACAGTTTTTAATGTCCCGTTGGTAGGTTAGTCTCGATCGGAGCTCATCCATTTTATTAACCAATGATTGCATGTTGGTTAATAGGACTGATGGTAGAGGCGCCCCGACCTACGTCTCTGATATCTCCATCTCTTCTTCATGTGAATGATGAGGATTTGGGCCTTGTCCGGTGTCTGAAGTAAATCCTTCGAGTCTGACTCATTAAAGAAAAAATCTTCGTCCAGTACGAGGTGAGTAATCGCTGTCCTGATATCCAAAATCTATTTTTTCGGTCATAAGAGATGGTGGGAGAAACATTATGTACAAAATAAGTTACAAATAAAGCAAAAAAACACAATAGCACAATTGGTTCGGAGCCCGTAAAAATGCAGCCATCTCCTCCGGCGCCATTCAAACACTATTTAGGCTTTCTACTGCCAAGTTTAAACCTTCACTATTGCAGTGAAACGTTTTGTCCAGGAAGTCACCTGAAAGGGATTAAATTTGTTGTTGCCCAGTTAAACTAGTGTAGTCCACAGCTATATGGCATAGCCAGATCAGGGTCTAACATAAGGACGACTCCGAATTTGCTATTCTGTTCTTAAATAGTTCTACATTTTCTTCATATCATAATGTTTCTTTAGACCTGCTTAAAATAAACAATGCATTTATTGTGAAGGTGTAGGCTATATTAAATGGATTTATTAGACTTGTTAAAATATAGATGTTGCAAAGGTCTGCATCAGTGACTTGTTAGACTATGCGTGGAAGCCCGGAGATGCTAAACGTGTTTATGTTAATTAACGGTTAATTACGGTTAGACCGGCAGTTACCGGCTGACAGAATTTCATGACAGCCACAGCCAAGCCCGGATCAAACCGTGGTGAGGTCATTAAGGGATGTTATTGAAAATCAATGCAGCTCTTTGTCTCACACACTCACCAGCAGGTAGGCCACTTTAAAAGGTCTCCTGGAAAAAAATGGCTTGCCAGAATGGGGCATGGTGTATTGGGAAGACTTAAATCACTATCACTTTCAATTTAGGCCGGCTGTATTCCACAATGGCCCGACGGGGAGCATCTGTTGGCTGTGTATTTCACTTTACTGCCATGTGCTTTTATTCCTAATCAGACAGTCAACAGCAGGTACTTAACCCCCCCTACCTGTTAGGCTACGGCACAATGATTTTGGGAAGGGGGGGCTTTTATTTACTAGCTTTTGTGAAAAAACATCTCCCATTTTCTCTGCTTCCATCCGTCCCTTACTCCCTCCATCCCTTATCCAGCTTAGTTCAATTCATTTTGTGGTTGAGCGTTAAGGGGTTCTATGGGAGATGAAAGCCTCCATACATTCTACTCATTGTCTAGCAAGGTTCATTTATTTGGGAATCAATTGACACATTGCTTCACGGAATCTCTAACGCAGCCAGGAGGATTATTTACAAGGTCTGCTATTTTACAGCAGTTCAGTTGAGCAGTTCAGCGTTCCAGTTGGATGAAATCATGTTTCTTCATTGGTTAGTATTGCACATGATTTTCTCAATATTTCATGTTTAGAATGTAAAATAGAATTTATTCCCTGAGGAACAATATCAGTTTTATGAAGAAAAATACCAGAACGTGTTTCTGATGTTTCAGCCTACAATATAAGCTACTTTCTAAGGCTCTGAAGAGTATACATATATATTTTTTTAAAGATTTTCCTCCACCGTTCCAATTAATAGGATAGAAGGAATGGTATATACGAGGCAGGACATTGTATTTTGTTCTGATAATCCCCTGCGTTTATCAGGGAGAAACCTGAATGCTGAAGGTTGGGATTGAATTTTCATGGTGTTCAAATACCTCCAAAAAGCTCCTGGCGCAGAGTTCACCCCTGAGCCAGCGTACAGACGAGCAGGCCTGGGGGCTTTCTTCACTCACAATGGCAGCTAATAACGCTGTGCCAAACTAATAAGATGGGCAGCGAATGAATGGATCGGTCCAAGCCTCTTTTCTCCCTCTCTCTTCCCCCTGATAAAACATGTATGAAAACGTTTTGAGCAGCTATGCAGTGCTCTCCACAGCCTTTCCCCTAGCGAGGGCTAATGCATTAGTTCCCATTTGGAGGGTGTTTTGAAATGGAGATTGGTATTGAGACTTGGAGGCCCCATGATCGTGTTTGAATTGATGTGGGCCGGCCGGCTCCCAGACTCCGCTGAGCTTGGTGATTTGGTAGAGTTCAGGGTTAGGGTTTTGATAGTGTTCACAGCTAAACTATATCTGCATCCAAAATGGCACCTTATTCCCTACATAGCCCGGGTTCTGGTCAAAAGCAGTGCACTATGTAGGGAATAGGGTGCCATTTTGGAAGTACCCGTATCTGACCCAGGAAGAGGGGAAATGGAAGGTTGGGCTTTACAGTGTACCATTAACACTAGTCACAGGGTGTCTATGTGAACTGTAGATGTTTTTCACAACCTAAAAAGGCTACCTGCATGCATACATCATTCCATTTAATCTTTTCATAGCTCTCAGCATCAACAGATAGCCTGCTGACAGTATCCAGGACAGTCAGCACTGCAGTTGAGGACTCGACGGAGTCAGACTGAGCCAGACAGTGTTAATTCCAGGCCCCAGTGACAAAGTGCTGTCTAATGTCTTTGCACCTCTGGCCCAATGGCAAATATGCCTGCTATCTCACAGCGCTGTAAGGCTGTGCAAAGACCAGAACGGCCAAAGAGAGAGACGGAATATAAATCAGCACATTTCAAAACAGTAGAGGCTCAGAGAGTTGAGGTGTGGATGGAGACAGGGAAGAGGAGGAGGGAGAGGGAGCTGCAGACAGGTCCAGCCACAAGGCAGCCAAAATCATTTTTCCACTTTCATTCATTTTTTAAGGATTTCTTCCACGGTTTAGTGGAACCTCATTCTCCCACACTGGCGGTATTATGTACACAAGCCGTAAAAACGAATAACATTTATGCAGCTGGGTGCATCTGGCTGGTTGGAGGTGGTCCTCTCTGGTTGAGGGCCTGCAGGCTGGCATGGCGCCGCCACCCTGTTCTTTGTGTGGACAGGAGAGGACCAGGGGAGGGAGCCTCTCTAAATACTTATGGATGAAATGAGGGTTCTTTAAAAAAAAGGAGGGGAATTCAAGACAGATCGTACTCATACAGGGCTCATGGCTGGTCCAATTTGGCACGCTGAACGCACATGATTAGCCGCTGAGACGTTCATCAAAAGTGGCTCAGTGTTTGAAGGGGGTAGCGAGAGAGTGAGCTGCTGCCAGCTGGTGACAACAAGGCTTGTGTTCACAGGCCAAGAGCAAAGTTTATTTGAATGTGGATCTTGCCATGTTTTTCCAAGCTGCGGAATGAGAATTATGATTTACCCTCTATCCGTATCCCCCCCCTCGGGTGATGTTTGATATTCATAAGCATTTATTCTGTTTGACGCGCCTCACAGATACATTATATGTACAAAAGTATGTGGACACTTCTTCAAATGATTGGATTTGTCTATTTCAGCCACACCCGTTGCTGACAGGTGTATAAAATCAAGCACACAGCCATGCAATCTCCATAGACAAACATTGGCAGTAGGATGGCCTTACTGAAGAGCTCAGTAACTTTCAACATGGCAACGTCATAGAATGCCACCTTTCTAACAAGTTCATTTTCAAATTTTCTTCTGTCCTCCGTTGCAACACTCACCGCTGAGTTGCAAAATTCCTCTGGAAGCAATGTCAGCACAATAACTGTTAGTCTGGAGCTTCGTGAAATGGGTTTCCATGGCCTATGATCACCATGCGCAAGCTTTGGCTTGAATGGTGTAAAGCTCTCCACCATTGGACTCTGGAGCAGTGGAAACGCGTTCTCTGGAGTGATGAATCACCCTTCACCATCTGGCAGTCCGGTGGACAAATCAGGGTTTGGCGGATGCCAGGAGAACGCAACCTGCCCCAATGCATAGTGCCAGCTGTAAAGTTTGGTGGAGGAGGAATAATGGTCTGGGCCTGTTTTTTATAGTTTGGGCTAGGCCCCTTAGTTCCAGTGAAGGGAAATCTTAACGTGTCCACATACTTTTGGTCATGTAGTGTATATGCCATACACCTCATGTTTTGGCTCCCATGTATGAGGGCTTCCATTCTAATAAGAAATTATTAAATCAACATGTTCATTTCACTCAATCTCAATCAATGCCCTTAAGATTGTGTTTTTGTTGCCTGAGAGAGCGATAACAAGCTATGGCATGTTAAAGACACACAAAAGTGAATGGTATCAATTGAACATCTCCCAGAGACCAGAGAGGAATGATTCAACCTGAAACCATACCAAGCTGAGACCATAGGCCCATTCGAATGACATCCTCCACAATCCACCCCAATGGAGATGTTAAATTGATACCATTCCACAATGGTCTTAGCTTAGTATGGTTTCAGGTTAGATGATTCCTCTCTGGTCTCAGCTTGGTATGGTTGGAGGTCGGACCATTCCAGTACAACCTGTGTTTTAATTACAGTCAGCAAGCTGCATAGAAGATGCCAGCATTGTGACATGGTGGCAATGTGCATGCAGAGAGCATTGATTACATTTTGTCCCTCGTGTACAATGTGGTGTTTGAATTCCTCTTGCAGCCAGGCAACACATACCTCATAGGCCTACTATATAAACAGTCTCTATAAGTAGAGTCCCTTGCGTGTGAGTTATTATAGGTTCAAAAAATAATAATACTGTATGTTTACTGTGTACTCTGTCTATATAAATAATGTCATTAGAATATTGCTTTAGGATATACATGGATATATCATGAATGGCTTTATTGTGCAATGACTATGTTATAAAATATAGTGTAAGATTGTTTATTTGTCCATACTTATATTAAATCGTATTCACTATTATCATAGTCCAATGCATTTTCATTATTGTTGTTTTGTTATTCAATATTCAGTCCATTATATTGATTGTGCTCAAACACATTGACACACAGTTGATCTGAACGTTCCAAATGGCTAATATCCTAGATCTATCCTGGTAATAGTTGACTTTGCTTTCTACAATCTGCTCTCGGTGTACAATCTGTGTGCATACAGCAACAAAGAGATCCAGGGCAGATCCTTTATGAATCTGGCTTTAGCAAGAAGATGGGACATTCCACCCCTGGCCCTGAGAAACAAGCCTGTCTGGCTTCTGTAGAGGGCTAGCTGTCTCTGTCTGGCAGGCAGTACACTTTGAAAAGTGCTTATCTGGTATCTGTGCGGGAGTTGCATGCACATGATAACAATCCCTATCTTATCGCTCTCTGTTCGTTAATGTCACAGCTTAAGGGCTGCTCTTCCACTTGCAATGGGGCTTGCAGAGCGGATTGTTTGCAGATTAGCCAACACAGGCCTTTGTGGGCTTGGAGTGGAAAAAAATGCTTGCCTTGTCCTGCAGACGTTCTTATGTGCACACGTAACCACATGCAATGGGTCTCTTCGCTTGCCTCCTATGTGCTTGTGTCAAATGATTGAAAAACTACACTTTGGCTGGTGGGCTTAACAGAGACTATCATTGTTCTCGATGATACAGTACAATGCTTTTTATCTTCAGACTATTTTTGGGATACCAAAACTACTATAAAAATGATTGGAGATATAGAGTACTCATTCCAGGCATGAACCAAAGACTCATTTGTAAATCATGTTTTATCTGATGTTTATTAAACTAGGGATATATTCATCCTGAACTATTTAATGTGTGGTCCATGGCCAGCGACTCCAGCCTGCGTGGCCAAGTCCATAATTATCGCGGTGTGACACAAAGGGGCCCAGGCAAAGCTCCATTGACTTCAGCCATCTGGCTATCTCACACAACCCTTGGCTACACAGTGCCTCACTCAGCGATTTACTGTGGTGTTGAAGGCCAGCTATTTAACACATCGGAACAACAAGTACTGCTATCAAGCAGGCGCTCTCCAGGCCTCGTTTCTGTGCCACCCAAGAATGTCTCTTATCTCTTCCTCCGCTTGTTGGTTTAAACAAGGCAGCATAGGCCCAGATTCTCCCTAGAAGACTGCATTGTGGGGCTAGAGCATGGGGGTGAGCTGTGCAGCCATGACAGAAACACGGCATGACCAAAAGTATATGTTCACCTGCTTGTCGAACATCTCATTCCAAAATCATGGGTATTAATATGGAGTTGGTCCATTCTTTGCTGCTATAGCCTCCACTCTTCTGGGAAGGCTTTCCACTTTATGTTGGAAAGCTGCTGCAGGGACTTGCTTCCATGCAGCCACAAGAGAATTAGGGAGGTCAGGCACTGATGTTAGGCGATTAGGCCTGGCTCGCAGTCTGAATTCCAATTCATCCCAAAGATGTTCGATGGGGTTGAGGTCAGGGCTCTGTCCAGGCCACTCAAATTATTTCACACTAATCTCGACAAACCATTCCTTTATGGACCTTGTTTTGTTCACGGAGGCATTGTCATGCTGAAACTGGAAAGGGCTTCCCCAAACTGTTGACACAAAGTTGGAAACACAGAATCGTCTAGAATGTAATTGTATGCTGTAACGTTAAGATTTCCCTTCACTGGAACTAAGGGGACTAGCCCGAACCATGAAAAACAGGCCCAGACCATTATTCCTCCTCCACCAAACTGTACAGTTGGCACTATGCATTGGGACCGGTAGTCTTCTCCTGGCATCCGCCAAACCCAGATTTGTTTGTCGGACTTCCAGATGGTGAAGCATGATTCATCACTCCAGAGAACACGTTTCCACTGCTCCAGAGCCCAATGGCAGTGAGCTTTACACCAATCCAGCCGACACTTGGCATTGCACATGGTGATCTTAGGTTTGTGTACGGCTACTCAGCCATGGAAACCCATTTCATGAAGCTCCCGACGAACAGTTATTGTGCTGAAGTTGCTTCCAGCGCAGTTTGGAACTCGGTAGTGAGTGTTGCAACCGAGGACAGATGATTTTTGCGTGCTTTGCGCTTCAGCACACGGCGGTCCTATTCTGTGAGCTTGTGTGGCCTACCACTTCATGGCATCTTATGATGGTGCCACGTTGAAGGTCACTGAGCTCTTCAGTATGGCCATTCTACTGCCAATGTTTGTCTATGGAGATTGCATGGCTGGGTGCTCAATTTTATACACCTGCCAGCAAGGGGTGTGGCTGAAATAGCTGTATCCACTAATTTGAAGGGGTGTTCACATACTTTTCTATGTATAGTGTGTGTTGCATGTGAGAGATGTAGGGGGAAATGAACCTTTACATGTGGCAGGCTATACAGGAGTCCTGAGATGTAGGAGGGAAATGAACCCTTACATGTGGCAGGCTATACAGGAGTCCTGAGATGTAGGGGGGAAATTAACCCTTACATGTGGCAGGCTATACAGGAGTCCTGAGATGTAGGGGGGAATGAACCCTTACATGTGGCAGGCTATACAGGAGTCCTGAGATGTAGGGGGGAAATGAACCCTTACATGTGGCAGGCTATACAGGAGTCCTGAGATGTAGGGGGAAATGAACCCTTACATGTGGCAGGCTATACAGGAGTCCTGAGATGTAGGGGGGAAATTAACCCTTACATGTGGCAGGCTATACAGGAGTCCTGAGATGTAGGGGGAAATTAACCCTTACATGTGGCAGGCTATACAGGAGTCCTGAGATGTAGGGGGAAATGAACCCTTACATGTGGCAGGCTATACAGGAGTCCTGAGATGTAGGGGGGAAATTAACCCTTACATGTGGCAGGCTATACAGGAGTCCTGAGATGTAGGGGGAAATGAACCCTTACATGTGGCAGGCTATACAGGAGTCCTGAGATGTAGGGGGAAATGAACCCTTACATGTGGCAGGCTATACAGGAGTCCTGAGATGTAGGGGGGAAATGAACCCTTACATGTGGCAGGCTATACAGGAGTCCTGAGATGTAGGGGGAAATTAACCCTTACATGTGGCAGGCTATACAGGAGTCCTGAGATGTAGGGGGAAATGAACCCTTACATGTGGCAGGCTATACAGGAGTCCTGAGATGTAGGGGGGAAATGAACCTTTACATGTGGCAGGCTATACAGGAGTCCTGAGATGTAGGGGGAAATGAACCTTTACATGTGGCAGGCTATACAGGAGTCCTGAGATGTAGGGGGAAATGAACCCTTACATGTGGCAGGCTATACAGGAGTCCTGAGATGTAGGGGGAAATGAACCCTTACATGTGGCAGGCTATACAGGAGTCCTGAGATGTAGGGGGGAAATGAACCCTTACATGTGGCAGGCTATACAGGAGTCCTGAGATGTAGGGGGAAATGAACCCTTACATGTGGCAGGCTATACAGGAGTCCTGAGATGTAGGGGGGAAATGAACCCTTACATGTGGCAGGCTATACAGGAGTCCTGAGATGTAGGGGGAAATGAACCCTTACATGTGACAGGCTATACAGGAGTCCTGAGATGGATGTTGGCCAGAAAATGGCTGCTGGAAAACAACATCTATTTATTCACTTTTTGCATTACAGGACTATTGAAGTGAATTTGATGCATTCATACTAATATCACTTCTGCACTACCCATGCAGCATAGGTAATAGATGGGTTAGCTGACAACGTCACCATAACGATGTGCACGCTTCAATAGGGCAGAAGTCTGTGAGTTGCTGTGATTCTGGATGGCCAGATAGCTGTCAGCCAATAGTGTGCAACTGCAGCCCACAATTCAGGGCGTTCCTGCATTAATGTCAATGCTAATGTGGCTCAAATTCGATAGCTAGCCAACAATTGTAACAATGAATTTGAGAGACAACACGTGCTCATTATGGAAATGTATTTCTGTTTTCAATAAACAATGGAGACAAAATCTAGTGTACATGTTGTCAGCAATCTAAGCCAACACAGTTTGTTTGCCCCATAGTTGCCCACACATCTGTTATGTTGCTAAACAACCAAACCGTCTATACAATACCTTTTATTTCTTTTCTAGTATGATCTAAGCTACAATAGGAGAGACTGATCAAAATAGTAGGCCTACCTCCCATTTCACATTAATAAACCACGCTCTCTCACCTGATTAGATTTTGATTAGTACCTTCATTCTTGTCTCATTATTGTTACTTCTTTTTTTTTAAACAGGCCCCCATTCGTGCTCACCGAATAGAATGCCTAACCTTCTCATTTCCCTTCCCTGATATTTCTTTGTTGTGGCAGAATGGTTTTAAATGAAAAGTATAAGTGCGGTGTAATTACAATTCTGGGGGTATTATGAAATCCAATATCACAATGAATGTAATTTTATTTGCTTGTAATCTTTCTCACCCAGGCTAATAGGCATTATCAAAGGGCATGCTCTGGGCTTTAAATGGCGCGGCAGCATCTCTAAATGGAATGGCTGAGACTTCTCTCTGCTCTCTCTGTTCTTTTGTCTTTGATTTGCAGGCAGAGGGTTTGACAGTCGGAGAGGCACAGGAGATTTGTCAGCCTGTGATCTTCCAGGCTCTTTGACAAACGAGTGACTTTGGCAGAACCAATGGAGGTGGAGGTGCTATGGCTCTTCTTCTGCTGTGCTCATGTAGAATCCTGATGAGTCTTGGGAGACATTCATTCATGATGAATGCAGAACCAAACAAAAACAAATGTAAAGCAGTCCCTTCCATTGAGTTAATATAATATAATATGGACCCATTACACACATGATGACAACGTATTCAGGTATCACATGTGGTATTTCTGTACCCCACAAATTCTCTCATTGTTTATTATAACACATTTGGATAACATTTGAACAATTCATACCAAATGGTTCCTGCATGAGTAACAACATTGCAATGCATTTCACTGAAAATGTACTCTGATAAAATACTATCTGTCTGCAATTGCAAAGAACCCATGCTGTCTTGTTTTAGATACATTCCACTCACTTGTGGTGAGATCGGGCTGCAATCAACATCTAGTCAATCTTTATTACAGTGGAGTCAACTGCTCCACCAAGCACACAATTGCTTGGCATTGATTGTGTGGATCATTTAAGACAGACAGTGTAATGCTGGAAGCAGACTATGACAGAAAAAAAGATCTATGTTAATGCCCTTGATATTAAAATACTTAAACCGAAAATTAGAAGCAGATCAATACATTTTAATGCCCATATGAATTCATGTTATTTTTATCCTTTCCGTGCACTACTAGCAATTGGAAATGGCTTGCTTGCATTGATTTTGGATGTTTCCTTTTTAATCAGGCATCTGAAATCACTGCATATACAGAACTCTACAGCCTGCTCCTTCTTGGTTCAGCTTTGTCTGTAGGAACAGGTACAATGATTCATGCATAGAACAAACACTACCCCTTGTGGCAGTGTTAGCCCAGTGCACAGTGTGTGTGATGGCTGCCACCTCCGGCTGCCTCTGTCTGTCTCCTACTGATAAGTTAACCTTGTGATAACATGCTAATGCCTGAATAACACTGCACTAATTAGAACAGCTTTTCACAGTTAGTTAAGAGGACATCCTCAGCAATTAGCCCGAGTCAGGGAGATAATTTCAGAGGGCAGAAAATAACAGTTTTTCCTGGGCTCCAGTCGGCTCCTCTCGGTCCCATTTGGCAACATTGAGCGTCTATTTCCCATTTATTCATTTAATTTGTTTAAAAAAATGTTTTCTACAGCTGCCATGCGTAATGTTTGATCTAATTAGGAGATATTGATTATAATTGTGGGTGTTTTAAAGCTTTTTTGTAATCACGCCCCTGCTATCTGAAAACTTGCCAAAGATTCACAATCGTGTTAAGTGATTTCTTAATTGAAAGGACCATTTTGAAGAATGATGGTTTGCGTGCGTGTGCGCGCATGCGTGTGTGTGCATGGGCATGCCTGCATGAGTGCCCACGCACAAGTAATATTCTACATTTGTGTTTGAGTGTGCGTCTCGTATGTGTTTCTCATGTGAATGTGTTTGTGTGTGAGTGACCTCCGCGCACCTTGCCATCCTCTCCAGACAGACAGCTAATAATGAGAAATGAATGCATTAGTGAGGAGAGGCCCCTGCACTCATCAGCCACTCTGCCCATTAATAATGCACTGCCTGCCAGGGAAGAGAAGAGGGGGAATTGCAGAGATTAGCCCTGTATTAAGGACTCATTTGCTATTTCTATTACACAGAGGCTTTGGTGTTTCTTAAACAGGAAAGATTAGTGCAATTGTAATTGAAGTTGATAAACATGCTATATCAAAGTATATATTTAGTAGTCCCCCCTGGACCAAGGGATCTGAGAGCTCTGTGACAGCACGGTTTCTGTTCACACTGAGTCAGTGAGTCACAAACACATATAATCAGAGCATGAGAGGGATGCTGTGGTGTTGTAGACTAGAGAGAGGCTTAAACTGAGGTCAGTTTTAGCAATGATTATAGAGTCAATTCAATACACCACCATTTTAATTATAAATACAGTTCCTTTATAATGGAAGATAATTTACCATATGTTAACCTGATGTGATGACAGGACTACATGTCATGTGTGTATTTACGCAGTAACTAACGTACCTATATAGTCTATGGTAGGAACATATTACTGTGAATAAAGGTTCCCAAGGATTCCCACATATCTTTCTCATGCAATAATTCCTGGTGTTGATTGGTTGATTTGTGAGGGAATCAAAGAGACCTCAGGATTGAAAGGGAATACTATCAGGCCCAATAAAATGAATAATGAAATAAATAGATGCAATTTTAGTCACCTATCATCCGAGAATACCATTCTGCCTGCAGATGAATATGTCAGAGCCAACAGATATCCTCTGCCCATCTTTAGAATAACTATTTAACCCCAAGGTACTGTAAGGTGAATTTCAGTTCCAAGTCCATAAATCACATTTTAGAGGGATTTGACAAGGTCTGCTATTCCACCAAACCACCAACACACACACACCCTCCCACCTCTTTCTATAACCTGGTGTTTATCACTCAGCCTTATCCAAAGTGATGACACCCAGCCTTAGCAGCAGATAAACAAGAGAGCCAGGATAGGAGAGCAGCACAAACAGACAGGCAATCAGATTAAAGAGGTTGTCACTCTGTTATCAGGGCCAGACAGAGAACAGACGTCCGTTGACCTGGCCCGGGACCCTCAGGGACCCTCCATCCAATCATAGGGCCATCACAGTGAGGTGAGCTGGCTGCTGCTTTTTCAGCCTGGCCCGCTAACGCACGTCACCGCTGTCTGTAGTCCGAACGACAGGTTCCCCTAGTGACTGACTTGACCACCTGTCACGACTTCCGCCAAAGTTGGTGCCTCTCCTTGTTCGGGCGGCGTTCGGCGGTCGTCGTCACCTGCTTTCTAGTTGCCATGTTTCTTTTTCCATTTGTTATGTCTTGAGTGTACACACCTGGTTCCCATTAAGTTATTATTATTTCCCTATTTAACCCTCTGGTTCCCATTATGTTTTGTGCGTGATTATTCCTGGTTTGTGTTAGGGTTTGTTATCCCTGTGTGGATTATTTTGGCTGATTTATTTTTCAGAGTAAAGTACGTTATTTTACTCAGTTCTGTGTCCTGCGCTTGACTCCGTCCTCACCTCTGCACAACTGACATATGACACCACCTGACCCCAGTGAGGAGAAGATCTGTCTCTGTTGGGGTTGGAATACAGTTGGTGCAGTTGGTATATGGAATGATTTGGGAAATAATAAATGGGCAATCTACTGTATGATATTCAGGCTTGGTAAAGCTGTCATCAAGTCAAAGTGGCTACTTTGAAGAAACTCAAATCTAAAATATATTTTGATTTGTTCAACACTTTCTTGGTTACTACATCATTCAAAAATCTGTTATTTCATAGTTTTGATGTCTTCACTATTATTCTACAATGTAGAAAATATTCCAAATAAAGAAAAACCTTTGAATGAGTAGGTGTGTCCAAACTTTGACTGGTACTGTATATATATTTATATATATTTGTAATTGTTACTTTGATTGTACTTTCCTTCTGGGTCAAAGTGAGAGCCAGGTGGAGCCGAGCTCCAGTGTTGCACAAGAAAGAGCTCCAGTACTGTACAAGAAAGTAGGATAAAAGCTGTAGCTAGGGTTAGAGATAAGGTAAGGGTTAGGGTTGTGGTTGAGGCTAGGGTTAGAGATAAGGGTTAGGGTTGTGGTTGAGGCTAGGGTTAGAGATAAGGTAAGGGTTAGGGTTGTGGTTGAGGCTAGGGTTAGGGTTGTGGGTGAGGCTAGGTTTAGAGATAAGGTAAGGGTTAGGGTTGTGGTTGAGGCTAGGGTTAGAGATAAGGTAAGGGTTAGGGTTGTGGTTCAGGCTAGGGTTAGAGATAAGGTAAGAGTTAGGGTTGTGGTTGAGGCTAGGGTTAGAGATAAGGTAAGGGTTAGGTTTGTGGTTCAGGCTAGGGTTAGAGATAATGTAAGGGTTAGGGTTGTGGTTGAGGGTTGAACTGGGATGTGGACCTGAAGCTAGGGAAAGGGTTGTGGTTCAGGCTAGGGTTAGAGATAAGGTAAGGGTTAGGGTTGTGGTTGAGGCTAGGGTTAGAGATAAGGTAAGGGTTAGGGTTGTGGTTGAGGCTAGGGTTAGGGTTGTGGTTGAGGCTAGGGCTAGAGATAAGGTAAGGGTTGTGGTTGAGGCTAGGGTTAGAGATAAGGTAAGGGTTAGGGTTGTGGTTGAGGCTAGTGTTAGAGATAAGGTAAGGGTTAGGGTTGTGGTTGAGGCTAGTGTTAGAGATAAGGTAAGGGTTAGGGTTGTGGTTGAGGGTTGAACTGGGATGTGGACCTGAAGCTAGGGAAAGGGTTAGGGTTGTGGTTGAGGCTAGGGTTAAACTGGGATGTGGACATGAAGCGAAGGTTAGGTTTGAGGGTTAGGGTTGAACCGGGATGTGGACATGAAGCTAGGGTAAGGGTTAGGGTTGTGGTTGAGGCTAGGGTTAAACTGGGATGTGGACATGAAGCTAGGGTTAGGGTTGTGGTTGAGGCTAGGGTTGAACTGGGATGTGGACATGAAGCTAGGGTAAGGGTTAGGGTTGTGGTTGAGGCTAGGGTTGAACTGGGATGTGGACATGAAGCTAGGGTAAGGGTTCAGGTTGAGGGTTGGGTTGGGGATGAACTGGGATGTAGACATGAAGCTAAGGTTAGGGTTGAGGGTTAGGGTTCAACCGGGATGTGGACCTGAAGCTAGGGTAAGGGTTGAAGGTTAGGGTTGAGGGTTAGGGTTGAACTAGGATGTGGACATGAAACTCTGTTTAGGATTACGATTGAGGCTTGAGTTGGGTTGGGTTGGGGATGAACTGGGATGTGGACATGAAGCTAGGGTAAGGGTTCAGGTTGAGGCTTGGGTTGGGGATGAACTGGGATGTAGACATGAAGCTAAGGTTAGGGTTGAGGGTTAGGGTTCAACCGGGATGTGGACATGAAGCTAGGGTAAGGATTGAAGGTTAGGGTTGAGGGTTAGGGTTGAACTAAGATGTGGACATGAAGCTATGTTTAGGATTACGATTGAGGCTTGAGTTGGGTTGGGTTGGGGATGAACTGGGATGTGGACATGAAGCTAGGGTAAGGGTTCAGGTTGAGGCTTGGGTTGGGGATGAACTGGGATGTAGACATGAAGCTAAGGTTAGGGTTGGGGGTTAGGGTTCAACCGGGATGTGGACATGAAGCTAGGGTAAGGATTGAAGGTTAGGGTTGAGGGTTAGGGTTGAACATAACCATAGGGTTATGGAAAATATTTGTTTGCTCATTGTTTTATCTGTGGTTGTGATAGAGGGTTAGGGTTATTTATCTGTTTTTGTGATAGAGGCTCGGGTTAGGGTTTAATCGGGATGTGGACATGAAGTTAGGGTTAGGTTTAGGAGTGGTTCAGTTTGTGATAGTATCAAATGGCAGAAATAAAATGTTTACTATTTTCCCCTCCACTAAATGATCTTTGACAACCAAACAACAACTGGGCTAAATTAAACACCTGAACGGTGGTGGGTGGGTGGGTGGGTGGGTGGGTGGGTGGGTGGGTGTGTGTGTGTGTGTGTGTGTGTGTGTGCACGCGCACCCGCCTGTGACTGAGTGTTGGACATGTTCACTTAATCAGAGTCACAGTCGTGACAGTAGTATGGCTGTCCTGAGGTACAGGCTTGGTGGGTCCATCATTTGCATTTTCAGCATTGCACCCGGACCTCCTTGGACTTGGAATTGTTAAAGTGCTCCATGCACACTATGCAGAAGTTTTCCTCACTGGAGGAGTATGAAGCTTCTGGTTCAATGTGCTTTGTTTGGACTTTTTTCTTAGGCTGGACAGTTTTTTGTTGTTGTTCCGTATGGTTTGTCTTGGCTTGCATCTTTCCAGCTGTTTTTTTTGACAGAGCAATTTGTCTTTTTTCCTTCTGAGTGCTTGACTTTTTATACTCTTCAGTGGTCACAGTGGCATGAGTGGTGGCTGAAGAGGTGACCTGGGAGGCAGCTGGCAAGGCCAGTGTGTCAGCTGGAGTATATTAGGGTTGTATGGCCAAATGCCCATGCACCTGAACCCAGCCTGTACACTGGTTGGTGTTGTGGCACTCGGAAGTGTTGTTTTGACAAGGCCTGGAATGTCATATATGGTCATGGTCTTTCTGGGGTTCATCCTCATCCAGGCATCACTGGCAGAGTTCACCATTTTCTTCAATGGCCCGTACACACTCCTGTCCAGGGGCTGGAGCTTGTGTGAACAGTGTGGGGGGGGAGAAAGCAAGACTATGCCAGACCACCTACAGAAATCAATTGCCTTGATAGACAGGTGTGGTTGACAAGGAGAAGGACCACCTTCCTTTCCAGGCTGACCGTGGCATGTTTGGAGAAGTGTTCAAGGAAAATTAGGAAGTCATCCTCCTGCATCCAGCCACGATCCATTTCCACTTCCAAAATTGGTCCATCCCGTACAAAGTGGTTGTGGTATCTTTTGCGGTGGAAAACAAAAGTTGGTGGGGGATTGAGTTTCCTACTGCATTTATAGCACACTCCATTGACACTAGTGTACCCCTTTCTGCTGAGGTGATCGCTCCAACCTGTTTGGTGCCACGTTTCGCAAACACTCTATCAGGTGTTTGTACTGTGGTTATTCTCATCAACATTCCATATGTCATTGCCATCAACGCTGTATTTATTTATCATCACCTGTCCTAGTTTGCTGAACAACTCTGCCACATTTGTTCTGTTGAAACTTGTAGCCCGCGACAGACTAGTTGCTTCAGCACTCCTAATGGAGAGAGTAGGGTGCCGCTTTAGGTAAGACGAGAACCAGTCTGCTCCCACCATAGAGGTTTCATCCCATGACTTAGTATGCTTGCAACCATATTGTACAGCGAGTTGGCAGGCAATTTCCTGACTTGTAACAATATAATAAAATATGTTCAATACCTCTCCCAATTAAAACTTTACATGAATAATTTACATTAGTACTCCCTCCCTTGACCTTAATTGCCACCAACATTAACTGCTGACTTTTCCCTGAATTACTCCTCACTAATTCCTATCAAGTGCTTACCTCATGGGGAGACAATCCATAATATAAATCAGCTGCCCTCAAGAGACTGACAACTTCTTCCCCTGTTCATCCATGAAGACCCTGTTTCCACTACGGTAGCCTGCATCACATGACCTATGCCTTACAACTTTGCAACTGATCTGATTGACTTCCCCTGCTCTGCTACACCATTCTCTTTTCCCCTGTCTTTCTTTTCCATGATGTAGGCATGCCTGAAGTAAAAGAAAACATTCAGTTTTACTCAAGGTTAGTTGTAACATTTTCTCACAAGTTGTTACAACTAACCCTGACCCTTTCAGCCATCAGCTAGCTTCCATTTTAGCTAAATGTTAAAGCTTTAGCATTGCTAACTTGCATCAAATATCTTTACAAAGACTGGTTATAAACCTGATATAAGTTTGGTGAATGGAACTACAAAGCAGTTGATGCCATCACAAAAACAAATTTGGTCAAAACAATTACTTTCTTACCTCAAAATCCGAGAATCAAGAGAATCTGCAGTTTATCACAGGGACTTGCTTTTTCATTGAGGGTTCAGGACTAAACTGAGCATGTGCACAGTGAAAGAAAGATGGCGCCGAAGAACATGGCTGACGTTTTATATTCTCCCAACCAATTGTGCTATCTTGTTATTTTTTGCGTTTTGTGTAACTTATTTTTTTACTTATTGAGTACATAATGTTGCTGCTACCGTCTCTTATGACCGAAAATAACTTCTGGACATCAGAACAGCAATTACTCACCGCGGACTGGAAGGAACTTTTTCCTTTAACGAGTCCGACGAGAAGGATATCCTGCTTTCACTGGAACAGGCCCAGATCCACGCCTTTGCATGAAGAAAAGATGCCGGAAAAGGGGCCTCAGATAGGGCACCCTTCTGAAAATCTGGAGGCGAGTGAGTAAACTCCCACTGCCTTCCATTCTTCTCGCTAACGTGCAATCATTGGACAACAAAATGGACGACCTACGATGAAGATTATCCTACCAATGGGACATTAAAAACTGTAACATATTATGTTTCACCGAGACGTGGCTGAACGAAGATAAGGACAATATTTTTTATTTTTTATTTAACCTTTATTTATACAGGTTTTTCTCATTGAGATAACATCTCTTTTCCAAGAGAGACCTGGTCCAATAACAGCAGGGGGAACAACATTTCAGACAAAACAACTTACACTAACACAACATTAAACAAAACTATAAACACACATACAGTACAACAAAAACATTTTACGTAAAAAACATGAAAGTCTTGACTAAAAACAGCTGTCCTAAAGACAATTACACTCTTCTATGATATATACATCGATCAAGTGTTTAAACTCCACCAACGAAACTAGATCATAATTTAAAAATATATATATAGATAGAGCTAGCAGGATTTTTCATGCACTGGCAGAACAGAGACGCTAACTCTGGTAAGACAAGGGGTGGGGCTGTGTGTCTTTTTGTCAATAACAGCTAGTGCGTGATATCTAATATTAAAGAAGTCTCAAGGTATTGCTTGCCTGAGGTAGAGTACCTTATAATAAGCTGTAGACCGCACTATCTACCAAGAGAGTTCTCAACTGTATTACTCGTAGCCGTCTATTTACCACCACAAAACGAAGCTGGCACTAAGACCGCTCTCAACCAACTCTATAAGGCCATAAGCGAAGAAGAAAATGCTCACCCAGAAGTGGCGCTCCTAGTAGCCTTGGACTTTAATGCAGGCAATCTTAAATCAGTTTTACCACATTTTTACCAGCATGTCACATGTGCAACCAGGGGGAAAAGAATCCTAGACCACATTTACTCCACACACAGAGATGCATACAAAGCTCTACCCCGCCCTCCATTTGGCAAATCTGACCATAATTATATCCTCCTGATTCCTGCTTACAAGCAAAAAATAAAGCAGGAAGTACCAGAGAGCTGCCCAGTGACACGAGCCTACCAGACAAGCTAAATGCCTTTCATGCTCGCTTCGACGCAAGCAACACTGAAGCATGCATGAGAGCACCAGCTGTTCTGGATGACTGTGTGATAACTCTCTCGGTAACCTTTAAACAGGTCAACATTCACAAAGCTGCTGGACCAGACGGATTACCAGGATGTGTACTCAAAGCATGCACGGACAAACTGTCAAGTGTTTTCACTGACATTTTCAACTTCTCCCTGACTGAGTCTGTAATACCTACAAGTTTCAAGCAGACCACCATAATTCATGTGCCCAAAGAAGCGAAGGTAACCTGCTTAAATGATTACCGCCCCTTGGCACTCACATCGATAGCCATGAAGTGCTTTGAAAGGCCGGTCATGGCTCACATCAACAGCATCCTCCCGGACACCCTAGACCCAATTTGCATAACCCCCCAACAGATCCACAGATGACGCAATCTCAATCGCACTTCACACTGCCTTTTCTCACCTGGACAAAAGGAACACCTATGTGAGAATGCTGTTCATTGACTACAGCTCAACATTCAATGCCATAGTGCCCACGAAGCTAATTACTAAGCTAAGGACTCTGGGTAAACACCTCCCTCTGTAATTGGATCCTGGACTTCCTGATGGGCCGCCCCCAGGTGGTAAGAGTAGACAACAACACATCAGCCACGCTGATCCTTAACACTGGGGCCCCTCAGAGTTGTGTATTTAGTCCCCTCCTGTATTCCCTGTTCACCCACGACTGCGTGGCCAAACACGACTCCAACACCATTATTAAGTTTGCTGACGCCACAACAGTGGTAGGCCTGATCACCGACAACGATGAGGAGGTCAGAGGACTATCAGTGTGGTGCCAGGACAACAACCTCTCCTTCAATGTGAGCAAGACAAAGGAGCTGATCGTGGACTACAGGAAAAGGTGGGCCGAACAGGCCCCAATTAACATCGACGGGGCATTAGTGGAGCGGGTCGAGAGTTTCAAGTTCCTTGGTATCCACATCACCAACAAACTATCATGGTCCAAACATACCAAGACAGTCATGAAGAGGGCACGACAAAACCTTTTTAGATCCTCGAAAGGTTCTACAGCTGCACCATCGAGGGCATCCTGACCTGTTGTATCACCGCCTGGTATGGCAACTGCTCGGCATCTGACCGTAAGGCGCTACAGAGGGTAGTGCGTATGGCCCAATATATCACTGGGGCCAAGCTTCCTGCCATTCAGGACCTATATAATAAGCGGTGTCAGAGGAAAGCCCATGCAATTGCAGCTTCTACCCCCAAGCCATAAGACTTCTGAACAATTCATAAAATCGCCACCGGACAATTTACATTGACCCCCCCTTCCCTTTTGTACACTCGCTGTTTGTTTGTTACCTATGCATAGTCACTTCACCCCACCTACATGTACAGATTACCTCAATTAGCTTGTACCCCTGCACACTGACTTGGTACATGTGCCCCCTGTATATAGCCTCGTTATTGTTATTCTTATTGTGTTACTTTTATTATTGCTTTTTATTTTAGTCTCCTTGGTAAATATTTTCTTCTTCTTGTACTGCAAGCCTGTTAAGGGCTTGTAAGTAAGTATTACATGGTAAGTCTACACTTGTTGTATTTGACACGTGAAAAAATAAGATTTGATTTGATTTGAATCATTGGAGGAATTGCAAGTGTTACAACTATCAGGTGTTCCAACAATTCTCGTTCTCCCCTTTGCAATAAAAAATCACAAAATCACTGATTTGGCACATCATTGTGCACATGTTAGGCTACATCATTAAATATATGGAGACAATATATTTAAGAAGCAAAATAAAACGCTATTGACTGAACATGAAATGTACAAAATTTCAATAAGATTGAAAACAGCTATAGCATACTGTTAATATTTTAATGCAGTCATCTCGGTTTTCATTTGAAGAATCTTTTTTTACCCTGTTTGTTTGTATCAGTTGCAAATACATTGGCAACTTCGTATTAGTAGTCAACTTTTGTTCTACCATTATTTGTGGTATCAGAGAGATGGATCAACCATGTGATTCTATGTTTAGCGGAGCTCTTCTGTGTATTAAGTGGCGCAGGAGGGCAAAGCACGGCTGTTCTACAAGTGGTCTGAGGCAGGAGTTCCATTATGAGCGTTTACAAGTGCAATGTTAATAATGATGGTTTTGGGAAAGCTTGGATATTTAACAACGCTCATAACAATGAACTTATCCTTAAAATGCTTTTTTTTTAAACCGAATCCTGGTCTAGAGAAGCATCACGCTGGGCAAAAAAATGGTTGAATCAACTTGTTTCCACCTCATTTCAACATAATCAATTAAATGTGATGCCGTTGAATCAATTTGGAAAACTGATTGAATTTGCAAAAATTCATCAAAGTAATGGAATTATGTCTTTTTTTTAACCCAACGTTGATCCATAATCCAAGGTCACGGTCTGTGCCCAGCGGGATGGGATGGTTGTTTGCCTGCAGGATCAATGGAGGCCAAGAGCTCAGAGGGGGCACCTTTGATGGTTCAAGGAAGAAGACAAGGGCTAATGAGGTGCTGAGGGTAAGCAAATAGAATAAATGTAAATAACGCATGCAAAATGGGTCAATAAATGAATAAATAAGTACATAAGTAAATAATGAAAAACAACACCAACAGATCAAAGGGATTAAGGGCGGCAAAAATAAGTGCTTAGTAAGGTGCGGACTATAAGAAGTCAAATAGATTAAAGACAAAAGACAAAACTAAATCATATTATTTCCTGAACTTCCTCCTCATGTTGGTGGCAAAGGCTGTATTTTTCCATTCAAACTATAACCCTAGCTCCATGTCCACATCCCGGTTCAAACCCACATCCCAGTTCAAAATTACACAATGAGTACCTGGAGGAAAATGGGAGAGGGTCATGCCTTTTCAATTTCAGTCAAGGGGAGGGTTTAGTATTTTTTAAATCTAGTCCAGGGGAGGGTCATGCAATTTGTAATTTATGAAATGTAAATATTTCTCAATGTTTTAGAATTAGTTGCTTATTAGTCCATATATCGATGTGTGCCCGATGCCGCCCCTCATCTCTGACTCCATGCTGGGCGCACAATATCAAGTGTGCCTATAGGCTATTTAGTGTGGTCTCAATCAAATGATCCATAGGCTATAGGCTACGAAGTGCATGCTCAGAGAAGCACAGAGCAAAGTTATTATATTTCTAAGATAGTTGTTAGGGTGGTGTAAATAAAACTAAGCTGCATTACACACTGCAATGGATGTTCCAACTCTGAGCCCCGGCCTGCTCTGCTCTTTTTTGTGTGCTACTTAACCAATGGCTGTGCTGTGTAGGCCTATGGTGGCAGTTCAGGAGGAGAGTCAAAGGCTTCTTCCGAAAATAATTTTGGATTCGGCCTAGTCCAAAAAAATGCTTGCGGATTAGCATAGGTTCTATTCAGTTTGAGAAGGAGAGCGCAAAAATTAGATGGAGGACCAGAGGTCAATTTTGATAGCTTGCTACTGCTGTAATAGATTTGATGAAAAACAACATGTCTCTTTCCCATGATGTATTTATCAAACTATGAGTTATCGAACTCAAAATAAACCAGATTTGAGTCATTTACATTGTGGTGCTGAAAGTTTAAGCACCAGCCGCTGCACAATTATTCAGAAATGGACAGCTCATGGTGCTGAAAGTAGGCAAATTCAAGTAAGTATAATTAATTTCAACCATCTTCATTTTAATTAGACTTTACCAGTGGCAACCCGTCATTCAGGGCAGGTGGGGCAGAGGCCCACCTGTTTTGAGGCCTACGTTTTTAGCAGTAGGGGGGGCTTGCCTGTATTGCATGCTATTTTGGCATTAATACGTGTCTCATATCAGTTTGCAAACAATGTAAAAAATAATATATATCATTGAGTTAATAAAGTCGCATACAAACATGGTCTGTTTTTTGTTTTCTTGAGTAAGGCAGTTCCAAAATGCAGGTGTTTCAGCCCAGCTCAGTGATTCTGTGGTGGTGGTCGGGCAGCCAACAGAAAATACGGACCGTTGCGCCGTGATTGGCTCAGTGTACTGTCACTCATGGGGACACTACGTTACCTCCAAGTCTAGACATCGAAAATTCTAGCCCCTTGGGTGCTGCCATAGAGTTACATTAGAAGTGCCCATCCAGGAAGGCTTAAGGTCATTGGCCAGAGATAAAATGATGTCAAATCATGTTATATGTACAGTAGCTTTGATTGGACTGATCATGTCAACATCATACTTTCAAAATCTTAGCTAGCAGTCATCATCATGAATCAAGTCGACAATCTACTGGCAAATCCCTTTTAATCCTTGTCATATGAAGAGAAATGATGAAAATAAATTATAGATGAAACGAATTGGTGCTCTACGGCCATTGGACATAAGCATTACACAACAAGTTGGAAATCAGAAATTCAACAATGAGTGGTTTGGAAGGAATCAGTGACAGTGGCTATGTGGCCGCAAATCTGGGATTAAAGGGCTCTTTTCCAAGTTTAAAATGATAAACATTCAACATTGGTCATGCTGTCAATGAAGCATTATTTGTGCCACGCTCAAAACAATTGTTAACTCGGAACTGCGAAAACTTGACTTCAGTGAGTTCAAGACAACTGGAAAGTCGGGAATAAACGAGCTCCGACAGGGAGAATAGGTTTTGAACGGTCATCCGTTCAAACTCAGAATTGTAAATCCGGACTCTTTCTAGAGCTACGACCTGAAGATCAATGACGTCATCATGATTCAACCTTGTTTTTCTCCAAGTTCCTAGCGCCACCTTCCTGTTAAAGTGAGCACAGCACAACAAGGTGAGTCCAAAAATGTATTGTATGTCGTTGCATAAATGACGTAATATGCCAGGGAGATAAGTAAACTGTAGCTAAGAAAGTAATACTAAGTGTATGTTATGTAGTAAGATGTTAGTTTAGTTAAGTTTATTAATTCGACCATTTAAAAAAAAACAAGCACACATAAAACTTAAAAGCCGTACATGCACATGAATCAAATCATCGAGGATAACACACAATAAAGTCTGGGACTTATTTCCATTGTGGTCCTCTTGAGACAAGATGGCTAGACAAGATCAAACACAGTATGGCAGTGAAATAATAAAACAAAAACAGAGAAGAAGAACATCTATCTCATCATTCCAGTTACATCATGGGGGTTATTCATATGGGCACAGAGGACATCAAACATTTTTACTTTGTTTTTAAAGCTGTCCAGAGAGGACATTGTTTTTATAGGCAGAGGCAACTCATTCCATTCTGAGGCTCCAGTGAACAAGAAAGTACCTTTCCCAGCATTACTCCTCAACCTGTATAAGCACACATCAGCAACACCTGATCTGGTGATGTGATTGTGTGCATCCCTAACACAAGGAAAGTAATCACTTAAATATCTGGGCGCAGGACCATAATTACTCCTCTAAACCAAGCCTAGTCTAATCTGGGACACCCCAGTCTCAACAGGCAGACAGTTTAGTTCCTGAAAGCAGCTTCTGCCTATGTGAGTATGTGGACTCACCTTCAATACTACCCTGATCAACTTATTATGGGCTATCTGGAGCTTCCCCTTCATAAATTTAGATAAGCCCCCAAACCAGGAAGTACTAGAATAGTCAAAATGGCATTGAATGAGGGCAGTAGCTAGCACTTTCATGGAGTCCTTATCAAGCAGCTTTGACTTTCTAGACAAAAATGAGGAAAAAAATGTACCTTCCCTAGCACCTTATTGGCCATGCTCACACCTCTCAAGCTTCCATCAAGGATACATCCCAAGTAGCTAACAGAGGTTTTAGGAGTCAGCACCTCACCCCCTAACTCCACTCTGATTTCAGACAAACTACACGATTTAGGTCTGGATCCAAAAAATAATCAGTTTTCCCTAAGTGCAGAGATAGCTTATTATCTCCAAGCCATTTGCTAATGTTAGTAAGCTCTGTGCTAAGTATGCTCTCCAACATAGTTTTACTTTTGTGAGACACCAGAAGTGTAGAGTCATCTGCATAAAGAAAAATATGGCAAGAACAAGCATCTTTCATACCATTAATAACAGCAGAGGCCCAAGCACGCTCCCCTGCGGAACGCCACAACTCATTGGTTTTGCCTGAGACAGTGAATCATTAACCTCTACTACTTGCTCCACTCCCTGATAAATTGGACTTTACCCCGCCTAGAGGGATACTGCTTAACCCCAGTGCCTCCAGTTTGGAGATTAGGAGACAGTGGTTAACTGTATCAAAGGCCTTCTGTAAATCAAGCATTACCATGTGCCTCACCCTAATAATTTGGTCTATTTAATGTTGCTTACTGTTCTGACTTGGTGGTGCGCACATAGCCTATAACCTGTTTTAGAGAAATGTAATCATCGACTATTGTAAGAGCTTTCATTGTCTGCTTATATGCCCCCTTTATTTATCAGACGATTTGGACTTGGTGTACAGGGAGAACACCGTAAGAACGGCCAATGTTCTGAATGCTGTCGCTGTACATTTCAAAAGTGCTAAACAAATAGTTATATTGACTACGTTTGTCCTAGCTCGCTCATTAATGTCTTAATCGAAATTACGGGTTGCCTATTATCCGTTTGTCGTCTCAATTGTCATTAGAAACCACATTTGTTTAAGCAAGTCAGCCATATCAGCTATGTTTTTTAAAAGACAGTAAATGAGGCTGAATGAAATGTTTCGCTCCGCTGATAGCCAGGTGTAGCAGTGGTAAGATGTTGGGACTGCTGTTGTGTAGGCCCTAACTGTATGTGAGCACTGTTTGTCAACATTATAGTGCAATTAATGTATTGTTTAGTGTTGTGTAGTGGCTTTGCTGGCTTGCATCTGATAAAGGAATTTATATGTTTAAAGTAATGATTAAAGTATTCCACCCTGAAATCATATAATTGTATGAAATGTGTTAGAGTCATAATTTAATAATGTGTGTGACTAGACCATTGTGTTACTATTTTGCAATATGAGCTGGATAGAGTTGAGACATTCAAGGCCAACTGAACTGTCGACTTGTGATAACTCTGAAAACTGACAACAGGAAAGAGGCCACATTCAAGGCCCCTCTAATCTAGGGAGGAGAGGAATGGCTAGAAATGGCTAGGCTTGCAGAAGAGTGTGTGTGTGTGTGTGTGTGTGTGTGTGTGTGTGTGTGTGTGTGTGTGTGTGCGCGTGCGTGCGCGTGCGTGTGCGTGTGCATGTGTGTGTGTCTGTGTGGGTGTGGGAATTATAAAATGACTGTGTTCTCATTTTTGACTTCAGAGTACTCTCTGACTGAAGGATTGATCTATTGCAGACTGGGGGCTTTGTCTAATTCTTCATTAACCAGGGTCTTACAAACTTCTGGGAATTGGTCAAGGCTATAGTGACAGTTGAGTTCAACCATTGGGATTAAAATTCTCGTGACAGCATCCCACTTCTTTTCTTTTTTTGCCCCACCAAGATTTACATGCTAAAATCGACACTGGACTTTACTAACATCAAGAGGGCTTTGTGTTGGAGCCTATTTCTCCTATTTAAGAAATAACAGGTAGGCCTACCTGTTTGACAGACAAAATTAGGCTATAGGCTGCTACTTTATGTCTATAGATTTGTCTGTCAATCCCTCCACCCACCATGCACTCTTTATAGGCTACCTCCGTGTCAGTGAAGGGCTGTGACGTTAAAACAAAGATTTGAATTGAGAGGGTATGCTATATGCCTAAATTTCACTAAAGAAAATGACAAAAAGCACAGGCCCTTCTTAGCTGAAAATGTTAAAGAAAATAAAAACGGTTCCGATTATATTGAGTGTGATATAATTTGTGTGGGCCGTTGGCCTGGCAGGCTGGAACCCCTTCTCTCAAAACCCCCTGTAGTTCTTCTGCATTAAAATCTCTGATACCCAAAAACTTCTCTGCTACTGCTACTACCAATTCAATCTTCTGGGATTCCCTTTCAATCTGTGCGGTACAATTAATGACCATAGCAATAAACGCCAAGAAGCCAACCTTACCAAAGCACATACTGTTCGGGTCACTCTGTACTGGCCTACTACTCACAGGGATCCTCTCAGGCTCACTCACCCTTTGCCTATCATCCTCTACTTTCTTCACTGCCTCAGCATATGACACTTTCTGCACTGCTCTCACCCTGGCATCTTCAATCTGTCTCACTTGCACAAGACATTTCTGATCCCCAGCAACATGGCCTCCCCCACAATTGAAACACATAACTTATTCCACCTAATCTATACACTTTTTGTCCCATGCCCTCCTGCACACTTCTCACACCTCGGAATCTCCCGCCTACATACTGCTGCAACATGACCATAAACTTGCATCCTAAAACATTGTAGTGGGTTCGGAACAAAAGCTCTCATGGGATAACTTATATACCCTAGCATAACTATCCTGCAAACACTCTGCATCAAAACTCAGGACAGACAGGGTCTCCTCAGTCTCGCGATCCCCACCGGGTCTGTGTTGCACCAATCGACATGCATCACAGACACTGGGGATCTCCAACTTCAGTCAATCTACCTTAACACTAAACCTCACCCCAGTTTCTCGAAAACATGCAGCGCCCCTCTCCCTCTGAGCAGCAGACACACAAAAAATCTATGCAAGTCCACCTCTGGATACTTTGACCGGATTGACCGAACCCAACTCCTTCTTCACCCAGCCTGATACCACAGACGGATCGGCCAAAAGGTATGGGTCCACTTTCTCCACGAATTGTACTCCCACTGGGCCAGAGTCATGTCTGGCATTTTCCTGATCATTGGGGAGAGGCTCTGAAGCCTTCACCTCACCTGACGACGCAGAATTTTCCTCCTCACTTTTGTCAGGATCAATTTCAAGTTCACTATCCGTCGATTGCTCAGGGTTTTCAATTGCGTAACATGCATTTTTCTCTCCTGTACTTGACTCAAAGGAGAAAATGGCACACCTGGCACCAATCATTACGCGCACCTGCACTTCATCATGAGGCAAACCTGGACTCCATTACCTCACTTATTACCTTCCCTATATCTGGTACTCCCTTAGGTCCTTTCCCAAGTCAGTATTGTTTCTGTGTTTAAGTGAAGACGCTGCTATGTTATCTCGTTCCATGTTTGTTGTTTTATTAAAGGTAGCACCTGCTTCTCGACTCTCAGCGTCTTCGTTACAGGCTTGTATTTCACAGTCAGTTTGGGTTTGCACCTCGCGCCATTCTCACCATCTGTCCTCTTCCTCGCCCGGGCCTCCGACATGAATTCCATCTCGTGAGGGAATTCAGGAAACTCAGTATCAAGTCATCCGCTGCTGCCATACTCCCTCCACAGATCTACTCATGCCATCCTCCATGAACATCACTCCAATCCTTTATTTTTTTTGCTAAAGTCCATACTTTGCAGAAAAACAGCCCCCCCCCCCATGCTTCACAGTAGGTATGGTGTTCTTTGGATGCAACTCAGCATTCTTTGTCCTCCAAACACGACGAGTTGAGTTTTTACCAAAAAGTTCTATTTTGGTTTCATCTGACCATATGACATTCTCCCAATCTTCTTCTGGATCATCCAAATGCTCTTTAGCAAACTTCAGACGGGCCTGGAAATGTACTGGCTTAAGCAGGGGGACACATCTGGCACTGCAGGATTTGAGTCCCTGGCGGCGTAGTGTGTTACTGATGGTAGGCTTTGTTACTTTGGTCCCAGCTCTCTGCAGGTCATTCACTAGGTCCCCCCGTGTGGTTCTGGGATTTTTGCTCACCGTTCTTGTGATCATTTTGACCCCACGGGATGAGATCTTGCGTGGAGCCCCAGATCGAGGGAGATTATCAGTGGTCTTGTATATCTTCCATTTCCTAATAATTGCTCCCACAGTTGATTTCTTCAAACCAAGCTGCCTACCTATTGCAGATTCAGTCTTCCCAGCCTGGTGTCCTTTGATAGCTCTTTGGTCTTGGCCATAGTGGAGTTTGGAGTGTGACTGTTTGAGGTTGTGGACAGGTGTCTTTTATACTGATAACAAGTTCAAACAGGTGCCATTAATACAGGTAATGAGTGGAGGGCAGAGGAGCCTCTTCAAGAAGAAGTTACAGGTCTGTGAGAGCCAGAAATCTTGCTTGTTTGTAGGTGACCAAATCCTTATTTTCCACCAGAATTTGCAAATAAATTCATTAAAAATCCTACAATGTGACTTTCTGGATTTTTTTCCCTCATTTTGTCTGTCATAGTTGAAGTGTACCTATGATGAAAATTACAGGCCTCTTTCATATTTTTAAGTGGGAGAACTTGCACAATTGGTGGCTGACTAAATACTTTTTTGCCCCACTGTATATACTGTATTCTATACTATTCTACGGTATCTTAGTCACTTAATATTTACATATCTGGCATTACTCATCTCATGTGTATATACTGTTTTCTATACTTTTTTACTGCATCTTAGTCCGTTCTGCTCTGACATTGCTTGTCCATATGTTTATAGTTTTAATTCATTCCTACTTAGATTTGTGTGTATTGGGTATACTGTATGTTGTGTAATTTGTTAGATATGACTTGTTAGATATTACTGCACTGTCGGAGCTAGAAGCACAAGCATTCCTGCTTCACCCGCAATAACATCTGCTAATCACGAGTATGTGACAAATAAAATGTGATTTGAACATTCCTTGTCATTCCTACTGCCTCTGATCTGACGGACTCACTAAACACACGTCTGAGTGTCCCTCTGACTATCCTTAAAAAATATATGTATAATAAAGTCATGCCGTCTGGTTTGCTTACTAAAAGGAACTTGAAATTATTTATACTTTTACTTTTGTTACTTAAGTATATTTTAGCAATTACATTTACTTTTGATACTTAAGTACATTTAAAACCAAATACTTTTAGACTTTCACTCAAGTAGTATTTTACTGTGTGACTTTCACTTTTTCCTGAGTCATTTTCTATTAAGGTATCTTTACTTTTACTCAAGTATGACATTTGGGTACTTTTTTCACCACTGGCTGCATGTCGACATCCTAGTGCAACCCTAGCAGCTGCCTCAACCACAACCCTATCCCCCTATTGCCCTCCCCAATTCCAAATTCCCAATGAACCCCTGGTTGAATATGCAGAGTTTTGACATTGGCCTTACAGTATAATTCCACGCAGATGCGTTAGAAAATAAACAAATTAAAGCATTTTTGCAAAGAGTTATGTGATATTAATCTTGTTTTAACAGCTTTTTCCCCCCAGACTACTTTCTCCGCCCCTCCTCCATCAGCTGATGCTTGTAAATACGTTTAGTTGCCAGGAAGTAAACTAATGTGCGTGCCAAGATGGAAAATGAAGGGACAAAACATCTTCAAGCTAAAATAATCGCGCTTTTGAGAGTATAGTAAATCTATTTTCAAGGTAGCTAAATCGTATTATTTCTAGTTTCTAGCACCTGTTAAGCAGTTTGAAAGTTGTTAGCTAGCTAGCTACTAGTAGGCAGCTTTAGCAAAGTTTATTGTTGTTGCATGTCCACCGTTAACTTGTTTTGATGTTTGATTGACTAGCTTCAAGGATGAAATACCCTGCTAATCAAACGTTTTAGCTACATTAGCTACTGTAGTTAGCTTAGCAAGCTAGGCACAGTAACATCTTTATGTTTCTTGTTCTAAACAGGGTGGTTAATTCATTGTATATCCTTCTAAGCTAAGCTAAGCTAGTAGCTAATGTTAGCTACTTAGCTAGCAAGTGCTCCACATTTCTCAACCAGAATAGGGTTCGCTTCTTAGATGACATATTTGCTGCCACCGATTTAAGAAGTGTGTTTGCATTTCTATTGTTCATGATTTGATCTAAAAATATAGCTAGAAGACTGGAACGTATCAGCTTTGAACATGGATATTCATGAAAGAAGTCAACCATGGGGGAAGTTAGTAAAAGTGGACACTGAATCGGAAGTATTGCTTGTCAACAGGGAATGCACTGTCGGGCGAAGAAAAGGTACAATTAACATTCCACACAGTGACATTAACTCACTTCACCATATTGTAGGCTACTTTCTGAAATATATAGAAAGTTCTGTGGTAGGACACTAACTGTTATCTATAAATGATGTAAATATTTAATGAGTTACTAAAATATCTGTTCTAAATATGAATGATTATTGCTCCCACAATAATAGTAATGTGTAAAATATATTCTATAAGGCATGAGGCATAAAAACGAAATATAATCTATGTTGCTTGTTTTGAGGATCTGGTTTATAAATGTCTTGATGTTTGTGACAAAAGACAACATGTCATAGACATGAGAGCCAGGCAGTGTCTGGGCTCTTTAATAAAACCAGTTAATTCAAGGCACAATGCCCAAGGTCACTAAACTTAGACACCTCCTCTGATGATATCAAAGGTGTCTATTGAGAACATGTGTGCAGAATGGTATGTTTTCTTTGTATGGATTTTGCTCAAGGAAAGGTTTAGTCTCTATTATATTGAATTCCAGGAGTCTACTTTCCAATACAAGTGGTCTGAGTTTAATGAGCTAGTATGCTATGCACCATCCAAAATATGGTATAAAGGAAGGGTATAAATATATCAACAATAAATCATCATAATCGTACAATCTCAGTCTAGTAATTTGAGACGCCTCGTGAAAATATCAACTGCCCATTGCCTAAAGACATGTTTTCCTGGTATTTTAAAATGGATCATGAATAAGTCTTAATTGGCCTTGTTTACAGTAACGTGACGTAAACAAAGTAATGCTTTTTACACACGGTATAGCACAACAGCTCCATAAGGGAAAGGGGGATACCTAGTCAGTTGTACAACTGAATGCCTTCCACGGAAATGTCTTCTGCATTTAACCCAACCCCTCTGAATAGGAGATGTACGGGGGGCTGCCTTAATCGACATCATAAGTAGCCTACCATACGAGAACATCTAGCTTATTCAAATCATGCTTAAAATAGTCATCTTAGACGATGTTGTGATTTTCTGTGCATTTTTATGAACCATCGTTTTCTTTCACCAGGCTGTGATCTTTCCTTTCCTGCTAGCAAACTGGTCTCGGGGGATCACTGTAAGATAGTCCAGGATGAGAGATCAGGGTTGGTGTGGCTAGAGGACATGAGGTATGAGGGGGGTCTCTAACAATATTTTTGTTGTGTGTTTTTTTTTTCTTTCTCTTCGGTCCTGTATAGCTTATGGGCTCAATGTAGGCCCATTTTCAAGGCCCGTCTGATCAATTCTGTATGTTTAACAATGCGATAACACGGTAATGTGAAGCATTTTACCTGTTAGCCTAATCAGGCGAAATAGATTTGAACCTGCGTTTTATGTTAGGTTTTATTAGAGAGAAATATGTTATGCAGATTGTCCTGTTTGTTGTGACTGGTCAGTGTATTTAATGGTACATTGAACAGATCTAGGCCTGCACATCACAGTGTAGTCTAATTGTCAGTGTAAAGCAACCAGCTTGGAGGTAATGAGGCGAATGACACTAACCAGTAATTAGAGGTTGTGTTTTACCATGCTCTGAGTCAGCAAAGTATTCTCTACACACATCACTCTAGTGTCCGCGTACACACCCACTGCATTAGGCTATGCATCATTGAGCACAGTGGTAACTCCGTTTTGCTTCTGAATATTGTGGAAACCTCTGCAATGGAAAGACGGAATGCGACAGTGTAGTTACTCAATAGTGTAGGATACCATTCCATCCCTATACATCCCATGAAGAGAAGCTACTATTTAATCAATGCCCTGTTCATTGCTACTATAATAATAACTGCATCCCTAGTCTGGGATTTCTTCCAAGGCTGCTGATAAATCAGTGTTGTTTTTTGTGTTGTGTTTTTTCCCCACCCCTCTAGCACCAATGGTACAGTGATTAACATGTCAAAGCTGGTGAAAAAGCAGGTTCATATGCTGCAGAATGGAGACGTCATCTACTTTGTGTACAGGAAAAACGAGCCAGAGCTAAGTACGTTTTTTTTCCCTATATTGATTGGGGTGTTTCACTCGGTAGTCTCTTTGTTGCTAAACCATAATGTTGGTTTCTCTGTTTTACATCGGTTATATCTCCTTAAGGTAATAACTTCAATTAATTAGTTAAACAAACAGGGAGCACAGTTTAAAAAAAACGTTGGCGTGTGGTAGGCTGTATAAAGAATATAGCGTTTTTCTTAAGTTTCTTCAGAAAGTGTATATAAATCAGTAGTTCATAGTGCATAAATGTCTTTTAGCCACTTGTTTTCCTGTGTATCTTCCGCTGCTGACACCTTGGTTATATAATACATACACAATTAACTTACATAATGTGTGTAAACTGAGTTGGACAAGTAGGTCAGCTAAACTCATTCTTGACCGATCAAAATAAGAGTAATATGTTCCCTTTTTGGGATATTTAATGAATTGTTCATGAAAGTTTGCCTCAACAACTGAGTAAAGTATAAGTATGGTGTGCAATCTTTTGCTCGTACAGATATTGCCTACATATATCAGTCCATAAAACCAGAGAGGACATTCTCACAAGACTTAATTTGTAAGTAGGTAATACCCAAATCAATGTGATGTTTGACTGCGACCTCTGCATCCTTTTCATGAAAAACATTTGTAGGCTCATTAGCTTGTTTGTTGCTTACCACCCTTATCTCATCCTGTCAGGCGACGCCACCAAATGCTCAGATATGCAGCAGAAAGCCCAACCCTGCACTGTTCCAGCAGCAGTGTCTGTGGAGCCATTCCTGGTTGGACCTCCATGGGAACAGCAGGCCTTAGAGGAGCCCCAGCCCTCCACATCCTCCCACCTCCTCCACACCTTCTCCCCCTCCACAGCATGTTCCTCTGCAGCCTCCCTCCTGCACTCCTCTGCCTCAGGTAGGCTTTCCATCTGGCCTGTGCTTGCTCTATATTTTGGTTAATTGTGAAGTCTGCCGCACTCTCCCCCCTCAAATTTTTGAACCAATATAGCATGTCTCCCTTGAATTGTGCCAGCTTTGTTCACTGTCCTTTACCTCTTTCAAAATCCCCAAATTCAAGGGCGGCTCTGGACAACTGATAATATGATAGACTTTATCCGATTTGATCAGACTTATATGGCCACTACTACTCCTGATATTCAAGGATAGGCACCAGTAACTGAATGTGCACCAATCTCGTGGACTTTTGATAATTCTTCGTCTCTCAGGTTCCGAGGGTCCTAAATGTGCTGCATCCTCTGTAGGCAAGGCTGAGGAGCCCAACTCTAACCTTCTCTGCTCAACAGACGTGCGACAGACTGAAGCCCAGAGCAGAGTCCCAATGCTGGAAGAGGGGGACATGGAGCCAGAGAGAAAGAGGAGGAAAACTGACGGTGCTGGTCAGTGTCATTACCTTGTGGGGTCTTGATACTTGGTTGGTGACGCTTGATTGTAACAGTTTTCCTCCTTTTCCTTCCCTAGATAAGAACTATGATTTTGAACTGCCACATACTTCCAGTATTGAGATGGTGGGCCCGGGCCCAGCTAAGGGAACTCTTATCACGGATCTATTGGGAAAAGCTGCCGTGACTGTGGAAGGAGCCACGACTGACAAAATGGAGGAGTCCCTCACCTGTATCATCTGTCAGGACCTACTTCATGACTGTGTCAGGTACAGCAAGACTCTACTACTAAATTAGAAAATAGGCCCACTCCACATTTTCATTGCTTGTGGCTCCTCGCAGAAAATAACTGTTTCAATAAATATAATATATAGACATATAAACAACACACAACATTGTGTAATTCCATTCTGTAAGACAGAAAGCTGCCTCCACTGCATTGTTCATGTTATCATCTCCCCGTGCGTCTCCCAACTAGCCTGCAGCCCTGTATGCACACCTTCTGTGCTGCGTGTTACTCTGGCTGGATGGAGCGCTCGTCTCTCTGCCCTACCTGTCGCTGCCCCGTAGAGAGAATCCGCAAGAACCACATCCTCAACAACCTGGTGGAGGCCTACCTTATCCAGAAACCAGGTTTGTATCCAATCTGCCCTACTCTACCCTTGGACCCTCATTAACACTACTGGGGATGGTCCCCAGCTCTTCCCCCTGTTAAACACAGCATTTTTGCATCTTGTCTTATGTGTTTCTCCTTGTCCTGAATATCTGTACAGGGCTAGCCTATAAAAAAATATGTGGGCCTTTTGTTTGTACCATCTCTTTTTGTGCGTGGATAAACCATTGCAATATTGACCCTGTGTGTCCACAGAGAAGTGTCGCAGTGAGGAGGACCTGAAGAGCATGGACGGCCACAACAAGATAACTCGGGACATGCTGCAGCCAAAGATTGAGCGTTCCTTCTCCGATGAAGAGGGCAGCTCTGATTATCTCTTTGAGCTCTCTGACAATGACAGCGACGCCTCCGATATCAGGTCAGACAAAAGAGTAGCTGTGTGTATGCGTGAGTGTTTGTGGTCTTGTGTGTACAGTGTGTGACTGTGTTTTGTTTTTCTCCCACTGAAACCTTTTCTCCTTGTTCCTGTTGTTGTGTGTCCATAGCCAGCCCTTTGTGATGTGCAGACAGTGTCCAGGCTACAGGAAGGAGGTTAGCCAGGTACTGTGGGCCATAGGGCCAGCTCCTCTAGGACCAGCCCCACCAACTCCTGAGGACAGGGCTGGGAAACCCCTTGGAGAGAGGCCATCAACATCATCAACACGCTCTGACTTCTCCACTACAGGTTACTGAACTGTGCCGAACTGTTGATCACAATAATGGATGACCTTTTTTGTATAGGGATTTTATATCTGATATGTAATCGTTCTACATTGTGTGATCAAATTGTCTATCAAAATGTTGCACTCGCCTGAACACAGAAACGTGTTGGTCAGATGCGCCACAAGCATTCCATCTGCAGATTCTACAACAGTACAGTGTGCACCTTTCAGGGCCTTGCCCCAGACGATATGCATATGTGTCCCACTGAAATGTTTCCCTCTGTGTCCTGTCCTCCTCCTGCAGCACCTCGAGAGTACACGTGTCCTCCTCAGGGCAGCCATGTCATCTGCACCTGCTGCCTGCAGCCCATGCCAGACCGCCGCACCGAACTCTCCTCTCAGCAATGTGAGTGGCCCACAGGCCTGTCAGTCAATGTTAATGGACCAACGGCACGGTTGCCTTGGCTGAATGTGCTGATGGGTGTGGTTCTTTGTGTTGGGCAGGTGTGGCGTGCCAACGGCCCTTCTGCCACATGTACTGGGGCTGCCAGAGGATCGGCTGTCAAGGCTGCCTAGCACGTTTCAATGGTTTGTCTCTGCTCTAGTACTCCTAGTACTGAAGGAAGTTAGAGGTAGTTTTGTTAGCCAACGCTAACTAGCGCTAGCTTAGCGCCAAGACTGGAAGTCTTCGGGCATAGAGCTGTACCTGAAGACTTCCAGTCTTTGCGCTAAGCTAGTTAGCATTGGCTCACGAAATTACCTCTAACTTCCTTCATACCTGATGCAAATACATAACATTTTTATCCACAAGTTCATTGCCAAAATCCCAAACTAAGTTGTAGTACTTAATCGCAAATAAGTTTGTGGAGATTTGTTTAATTGACCTTGGAAAATAACCGGTACAAACTTCACACTGTGCTATTAAACAGCCATCACTAACATTGAGTGGCTGCTGCCAACATACTGACTCAAATCTCTAGCCACTTTCATAATAAAAAATTGGATGTAATAAATGTATCACTAGTCACTTTAAACAATGCCACTTTATATAATGTTTACATACCCTACATTACTCATCTCATATGTATATACTGTACTCTATACCATCTACTGCATCTTGCCTATGCTGCACGGCCATCGCTCATCCATATATTTATATGTACATATTCTTATTCATTCCTTTACACTTGTGTGTGTGTGTGTATATAAGGTAGTTGTTGTGAAATTGTTAGATTACATGTTAGATATTACTGCACGGTCGGAACTAGAAGCACAAGCATTTCGCTACACTCGTATTAACATCTGCTAACCATGTGTGTGTGACCAATAAAATGTGATTTGATGCTTAGTTAACCAGGCCTTTTGGCTGATTTCCAAGGTAACACTATCATTTTGGAAAGTTTGACAATAGTGGTTGCAAATGGAAATTTACCAAGATAGATTTCCTATATTGTCCCTATGTCTTACTCATAATTTGTTACTGTATCACATTGCAGTAGCATGTTTACCAGTATGAGAAATATAATATCCATGTCTTCTTCCACAGAACTCAACCTTACAGACAAATGTCTGGACGGTGTTCTGAACAGCAATAACTATGAATCAGAGATCCTCCAGGTACATCCTTTTTATTCTCCTTGGCTCTAACCATTGGTCTGTCTGGACACCCAGAAACCGTATCTGCACTATTTGGGGTGGTTTCCCAGACAGATTCATCTTAGTCCTGGAGTAAAACACTATTTCAATGACGATTCTCCATTGAACATTCGGACCCTTTACTCAGTACTTTGTTGATGCACGTTTGGTAGCAATTACAGCCTCAAGTCTTCTGCTTACAGAATTACTTGTCAGCCAGAGGGATGTCGTGGAGGGACATGCTACAGGAGGGTCTTCGGGGCCTGCAACAGGGAACCTTCTATCTCTCTGGTCAGTCTTGACACTATCCTCTTCACCTCACATAACTTGAGATTGGAAGCGTTCCAGGTTGCCTTTTTTGCAGTTGCGCAACACTACTGCAAAAACGATAAGCTGGAACGCCACCATTAAGCTTCCCATCTTGAACATGGTTCTAAGTCCTACTGACAGTGCAGAGCATCCTTCCACCTCCCTTTGGAACACACTAGTAACCCTCGCTCTCCAATTTTTCTACCCCAGATTATCGCATCAACAGTAATGCCATAATGTGTTTCTGCTGTGGCCTGCGTGCCTTCAAGGAGCTGGCCTACAAATATAGACAAAACATTCCTGGCTCGGAGCTCCCAGGTGAGAGAGCACTGCCCACAACGACACAGCCTCTAACGACTGTAGACTGCGAGATGGCAATGAACTAGTATATCCAAATGATGAATGAAGCTTTATTTGTTTGGTATTCTTTCCCACAGTTGCTGTGACGTCTCGGCCTGACTGTTATTGGGGACGCAACTGCCGGACTCAAGTAAAGGCACACCACGCCACGTAAGTTACATGTGGCCATTATCTTCTGAATAGGTCTCCACAGTCCAAGCTTACGTGTACCAGTCAATAGTTTGGACACACCTACTTTTTTTTTGTGACTATTTTTTTTTAAACTATTTTCTACATTGTAGAATAATAGTGAAGACACAAACTATGAAATAAAACATTGAATCATGTAATAACCAAAAGTTTTAAACAAATCAAGATATATTTTATATTTGAGATTCTTCAAAGTAGTACCCTTTGCCTTCATGACAGCTTTGCACATGCTTGGCATTCTCTCAACTAGCTCATGAGGTAGTCACCTGGAATGCCTTTAAATTAACAGGTGTGCCTTGTAAATTTGAGGAATTTCTTTCCTTAATGCATTTTGAGCCAATCAGTTGTGTTGTGACAAGGTAAGGGTGGTATACAGAAGCCCTATTTGGTAAAAGACCAAGTCCATATTATGGCAAGAACAGCTCAAATAAGCCAAGAGGAGCGACAATCCATCATTATTTTAAGACATGAAGGTCAGTCAATCCGGAACATTTCAAGAACTTTAAAAGTTTCTTCAAGTTCCATTCGCAAAAACCTTCAAGCGCTATGATGAAACTGGCTCTCATGAAGACCGCCACAGGAAAGGAAGACCCAGAGTTACCTTTTCTGCAGAGGATAAGTTTGTTAGAGTTACCAGCCTTTCACCCCAAATAAATGGAATGCATCCTCGGATGACCTGGCCTCCACAATCACCCTAACTCAACCCAATTGAGATGGTTTGGGATGAGTTGGACCGTGGAGTGAAGGAAAAGCAGCCAACTTCTTCAAGAGTGTTGGAAAAGCATTCCTCATGAAACTGGTTGAGAGAATGCCATGAGTGTGCAAAGCTGTCAAGGCAAAGGGTGGCTACTTTAAAGAATCTCAAATATATTTTCATTTAACACTTTTGGGGTGGTTACTACATTTTTCCATATGTTATTTCATAGTTTTGATGTCTTCACTATTATTCTACAATGTAGAAAATAGTAAAAATGAAATAAAACCCTTGGAATGAGTAGGTGTGTCAACTTTTGACTGATACTGTGTGTATAGTTGTGTGGTCTCTGTTAGAGGCTTCAATGTGGCTGTACATGTATTTTACCAGTAGGGGGCACTGTTGTATCAGCTTGGCCAATAACACCTGCTAGTAGAGGAAAGCTGCAATTACTTCTTCACAGCAGCTCTGGTTCATGATGTGACACATTTGTATTGTTTCCTTTTCACCTTATTGCAGGAAATTCAACCACATATGTGAGCAGACGCGTTTCAAGAGCTGAAGAGCCTTGTGGGTGACCTCTCCAATCACTGGAGCAAAGACTGACTTCCAAGGATCTCCTGTATTACTCTCTGTCTCTATACAAAGTGGTCCTTTTTTTCCTCCCTCCCTTATTAAGCAGCTCTTTGCCCTGAGGAAAAGTGTCTCTCTCTTAGGTAATAACTTGTAGTTCTCTAACAGGTTCTATAGACTTTGTATTTGATTATATGCAGAAATTAGAATCAAACTCTTTTGATAAGACTGGCTAGGTAATGATTAGCCCAGTCTTATAGGCATAGTAGGGTGGGATAGTACTATGCACTCCACACAGTAGGACCGGATTCCCCTATATGATGATGGACTAATATCTTATGGGGAATATGATCAGCACCCTTCATTGCAGTATCATGTTCTTTTGGGTACATGATCATATGACTAGTTTGAGGGATAATTTTGTTTTTTTTAAATACACTGAGAACAATTGAAAATAAGAATTTGTTCTTAACTGACTTGCCTAGTTAAAGAAAGGTAAATATGTGTACTGTTACACACTGGATGAAATGGCATCTTTTGTGACCGTAGCTTAGAAGGCATAAATATATTGATATTAGTAAGCCGTTGACACTTTTTCTATTTCCGTGTGCCTGAGTAGTTGGCACAAAAAAAAAGGATGAATTGATTTTGTTTTTCTCTCTCAATTTATGGTATAGTGCTTTAGATATCTTGGAGAATTCTGTATTTGAAAGCTTCCTACTTTTGTGAAAATACAGCAGCAAATGGTGTTCTAAATAGTATTCATATGTTGGAACCTTCCCCCAAACCTACTAGGTAGAATCACAGCTATGTTGTCTAAAGACTTCATATGCATATATAGACATTGAGGCTTCTTGTGGTTTCTATATCGCTCTCACACACACAAGAAAAAGTATGTGAACCCTTGTAAACACCTGGGTTTCTGCATAAATTGGTCATAACATTTGATCTGATCTTCATCTAGGTCACAACAATAGACAAACACAGTCTGCTTAAACTAACACACAAGCAATTATATATTTTGTCTTTATTGAACACACCGTGTAAACATTCACAGTGCAGGGTGGAAAAAGTATGTGAACCCTTGGATTTAATAACTGGTTGACCCTCCTTTGTCAGCAATAACTTCAACCAAATGTTTTCTGTAGTTGCAGATCAAACCTGCACAATGGTCAGGAGGAATTTTGGACCATTCCTCTTTGCAAAACTGTTTCTGTTCAGCAATATTCTTGGGATGCCTGGTGTGAACTGCTCTCGAGGTCATGCCGCAGCATCTCAATTGGGTTGAGGTCAGGACTCTGACTGGGCCACTCCAGAAGGTGTATTTTCTTCTGTTGAAGCCATTGTTGTTGATTTACTTCTGTGTTTTGGGTCGTTGTCCTGTTGCATCACCCAATAGCATAACATTCTCCAGCAAAATGTCTTGATAAACATGGGAATTCATTTTTTCATCAATGATAGCAAGCTGTCCAGGCCTCGAGGCAGCAAAGCAGCCCCAAACCATGATGCTCCCTCCACCATACTTTACAGTTGGGATTAAGTTTTGATGTTGGTGTGCTGTGCCTTTTTTTTTCTCCTCACATAGTGTTGTGTGTTCCAAACAACTCAACTTTAGTTTCACCTGTTCACAGAATATTTTGCCAGTAAGCGCTGTGGAACATCCAGGTGCACTTTTGCAAACTTCAGATGTGCAGCAATGTTTTAGTTTTTTTGGACAGCAGTGGCTTCTTCCGTGGTGTCCTCCCATGAACACTATTCTTATTTAGTGTTTTATGTTTCGTAGACTCGTCAACAGAGAAGTTAGCATGTTCCAGAGATTTCTGTAAGTCTTTAGCTGACACTAGGATTCTAGAATGCTCAATCATCTTTGCAGGATGGCCACTCCTAGGGAGATTAGCAACAGTGCTGAATTTTCTCCATTTTATAGATAATTTGTGTTACTGTGGACTGATGAACATCAAGGCTTTTAGAGATACTTTTGTAACCCTTTCCAGCTTTATGCAAGTCAACAATTCTTAATCTTAGGTCTTCTGAGATCTCTTTTGTTCAAGGCATGGTTCACATCAGGCAATTCTTCTTGTGAATAACAAACTCAAATTTTGTGAGTGTTTAATAGGGCAAGGCAGCTCCAACCAACATATCCAATCTCGTCTCATTGATTGGACTCCAGGTTAGCTGACTCCAATTAGCTTTTGGAGAAGTCATTAGCCTTGGGATTCACATACTTTTCCCAGCCTACACTGTGAATGTTTAAATTATGTATTCAATATAGAAAATAAAAATACAATGTGTGTGTTATTAGTTTAAGCACACTGTCTATTGTTGTGACTTAGATGAAGATCAGATCAAATTTGATGACCAATTTATGCAGAAATCCAGGTAATTCCAAAGGGTTCACATACTTTTTCTTGCCACTGTATGAATGACAAAGATATTCAGTGGCACCATTTTGAATTCAGACAGCTTCCGCATATTAATAAGACGATGCAATTTGTGTTTATTGGAAAAGGGAGGTTATACTTAGTTTTGGGAAAAGGGGATTTCTGCTGAGTTTCTTTGGATTTCCCGACAAGGGCAAAAAGCCATGTACAAGCTAAGCATAATAGGGCTGAGTGAGAATCCATGGGATAGTTAGTTGTATAGGATTTCAGTTTGTCAGGCGGGGATAATGAGGGTTATGTGTTGAAATGTTGTTTTATCTGAGGCTGGGAAAGGCAGGGGGTGTTCAGTTATATGCTTTGCTCGGGATAATCAACATAAAGCAGATTTATTTCTTTTTTCTTTTAAGTAGTGTATTAGAGAAGCTTTCTCAGCTCTGAACTAGTAGTAACGGCCAATGCAGGTTTTTTTTGTTAGAATGCACAATGGTTTGTTAGACTTGGGTTCAGGGGGGTAGAATTGTTCCTCCTTTTTTGCATTGTTAGGTTAGTGGTGTTGGCTAAACATGTTGATTTAAGCCAACAACTTGATCATACTGGGTGTATCATACTTGTTAGTAAGGATTACTATTCTGTATTGTTTTGCAAGCCCAATTTTGCAGAACCCCCCCCCCTAACGTTTTCAGGTAGTAATATGTTAAACTTGACACTATTCTGCTTTGTATTCCAGTTCATAAGATGAGTACATGTTTTTCGACATGTTGCCGTATTGAAGTGTAACCTTGGAGCATTTTGTATCGATCTTATAACAAAGTTTGTTTATCAGAGTATTTTTTTGTGCGGTGTTTATTGTTTTGGAGAAACAGAGGAACAAGTGCCATGGTTTGGTTAAACCTAAATTGGTGCAAATTTCCTGTAGTAAGTTTTGAGGAAATACTACATTGCCGTTTGAATTCAAACTTGTTTAGGGTGTTTTCACTGTCAGACAAAGTGTTGCATTTACACAGTACTCACTTGTCTCTTACCATTATTAAATGAGTGACCAATCATATGAAAGTCTAATCGGCCCAGTGTCTGCAGACCTTTTAGGCTAGGAAGAATGCCCTGATATACTATTTTCTTATGTGCCCTTTTATATATTGAAAAATAACTTGCGTTGTTAGTAGTGAAGGAAAGTACAGCATTTTGGGGGGAGGGTTGGGGGTATACAGTCATTAAAGTGAAAAGAATTACTTTGCAAGAAATGAAATGAAGAGGTTATTCACTGATCTGTGTAATTAAAAAAAAAAGTTTTGTTATATCAATTGTAAAATTAGATTTTTGTAAATTGTGACATTAAATTACAACATTGATTTAATATGGAAAAAGTAGAATGTCCAAACTGTTAGATCTGTTTACAAGCAAGACTAGCTTTGAGGGTATTTGCTTCTAATTCAGCTCGCACACATTGAATCCCAGCCTAAATGTTCAAATGAGTTATTCAAATTTGTCAATCTGATTGTGGGTTATAGGCATTGCGGGTTTTAAAAGCAATGTTCGCGGAGATCCCATTAACGGTAAACGCTGCATATGTCGGCTCAATCGGAAATTGCCTTTAAAAGCTGCAATGCCCATAACCTGCGATCGGCACCCAACTGTTCTTTTGATGACACACAAGATTACAATTAGGTGGGGATTCAAACAAACACCGATTAATGACCTGTGCACAGCGATAGATTGAAGGCAATTGCCCAAACATTCATGGAGATTAAATTAGCTGTAAAGGCCACAGATGTCTGTCTGCTCAAGCAGATATGACCTTAGTCTATCACAGTTTACTGGTCCTTTGTGTTTGATTCCGGAAAATACGACTTTTTATTCTCGATTACGGCATCTGTTGAGAAACGTCCTTGTGCAATCAATGTGGATGAAACTCGGGATTGGTGCTGTAACTCGACCTACAGTGCATTTGGAAAGTATTCAGACCCCTTGACTTTCCGTATTTTGTTATGTTACGGCCTTATTCTCAAATAGATTTTTTTTTTTAATCCCCCTCAATGACAAAGCGAAAACTGTTAGACATTTTTACAAATGTATTAAAAATAAATAAAAACTGACTCGATTTAAGCTCAGGTGCATCCTGTTTCCCATTCATCATCCAAGAGATGTTTCTACAACTTGGAGTCCACCTGTGGTAAATTCAATTGAATGGACGTGATTTGGAAAGGCTCCACAGTTGACGGTGCATGTCAGAGAAAAAAACCAAGCCATGAGTTTGAAGGAATTGTCTGTAGAGTTCTGAGGCACAGATCTGGGGAAGGATGCCAAAGAATGTCTGCAGCATTGAAGGTCCACAAGAACACAGTGGCCTCCATCGTTCTTAAATGGAATAGACTCTTCCTAGAGCTGGCTTCCTGGCCAAACTGAGCAATCGGGGGAGGAGAGCCTTGGTCAGGGAGGCAGGTGACTCTGTGGAGATGGTTGCCCTTCTGGAAGATTCTCGCAGCACTCCACCAATCAGGCCTTTATGGTAGATGGAAGCCACTCCTCAGTAAAAGGCACATGACAGCCCACTTGGAGTTTGCCAAAAGGCACCTGAAGGACTTTCAGACCATGAGAAACGAGATTCTCGGGTCTGATGAAACCAAGATTGAACTATTTGGCCTGAATGCCAAGTGCCACGTCTGGAGGAAACCTGGCACCATCCCTACGGTGAAGCATGGGGATGTTTTTCCGCAGCGGAGGAAACCTGGCACCATCCCTACGGTGAAGCATGAGGATGTTTTTGTGCAGCAGCGACTGGGAGACTAGTCAGGATCGAGGGAAATAATGAACGGAGCACCTTCCAACAGGACAGCGAGCATAAGCACACAGCCAAGACAACGCAGGGGCAAGTCTCAATGTCCTTGAGTGGCCCGGACTTGAACCCGGTCGAGCATCTGAAAATAGCGATGCTCCCTATCCAACCTGACAGAGCTTGAGAGGATCTGCAGAGAAGAATGGGAGAAACTCCCCAAATTAGGTGTGCCAAGCTTGTAGAGTCATACCCAAGAAGACTCAAGAATGTAAACGCTGCCAAAAGTACTGAAAAGAGTCTAAATACTTATGTAATTGTAATTTCAGTTTATTTGTAATAAATTTGCTATGTCATTATTGGGTATTATGTGTAGGTTGAAGGGGGGAAAAAAACAATAATCCATTTTATAATAAGCCTGTAATGTTACAATGTGAAAATTCAAGGGGTCTGAATACTTTCCGAATGCACTGTACGTAACCTAACGATATACCCTCATCGTGATGACTGTTTAGTGGCAATATTTCCACCCCCGCACCCATGGTTTTTTGCGTGGAGATAAAGGGGGACAAATAATGGGCCCGCTTTCTGCCCGAGGCCCTTAGCTCATGTCTTAAGTCGTGGTTTCCCTGTTGTGGGTTCACACTGTGGCATTCCTGAGAGGCTCAGGCCCTAGCTCAGCACAACCTTCCCCAGCCGGCCGATCCCTCCCCACAGCAGAGCTGAACCTTAATTATTTCTAACAGGAGGATCTGGGCACCCTAAGCCAACAACAGTGCAAACCGCCGATCCGGAATTGGTGTTAAGGAGGCTTTGGGGGGGTGCTTTGCATTCTCTCCGAGAGAAACTATGTATTCTAGGGCAAATATTTACTCACTTTGTGATGGTGTCTGGACCAAGCTGATCTGTACTAACAGTATGACCAGTTAGTAAGTAGAAAAGGGCTGGCCGAGGTAAATTTCATTCTACCTCATGAAATCCCCCCCCAAAGACATTCAGAACAAACCCATCTGTACTTCATTTAATAGATTCTAAGAAGTGGAGGACTGATTGAATGGGCATGTAGAGCAACACTCAAGGCTTGATTCAATCTGTATCGCAGAAGTGCAGTGCTATAACACGATTGAAATATAAAGGTAATTTCCTATTGCGTCAACATCTGCCGTGTTTACCATGAATGCAGTCTCCACAAACATTGCCTTTCAATTTCTATCACAATATAGCGCTGAATGGATTGAGTTACGTTTAATGCAGGGGAACACAACTCTTGCCCTCAGGCGTGAAAGTTACTTTTAAAAAATATATCTGAGGTACCTATACTACATACGTTCATAGACCTGAGCCCTATATGACATATGTCCAGAGCCACGGGAAGTAGGGGTGATGCAGCACTTTTCTAAAATGAAAACTTTACAAAATAATATATTTTTCTTACCAAATTAGTACACTTGCCCTTTATTACCCCTGCCAGTAAGGCGCAGCGGGTTGAGGAGCAATGAAATCTGATTCCTCCGATTGCGTCATCATACCTCCGTTTGAGGAAGATGGCTGATAAAATGTTTCTGTTAGTCATGTTAAAATAAAATACCTATTTATCACAGTTAGAATGACAGTTGAGGTAATTTGTACATGTAGGTAGGGGTGAAGTGTCAATGCATAGAAAACAGTGAGTAGCAGCAGTGTAAAAAATAACAAATGGGGGGGGGTGTAAATGCAAATAGTCTGGTGGCCATTTGATTAATTGTTAAGCAGGTTTATGGCTTGGGAGTAGAAGCTGTTAAGGAGCCTTTTGGTCCTAGACTTGGTACTCCGGTACCACTTGCTGTGCAGTAGCAGAGAAAAGTGTCTATGACTTGGGTGACTGGAGTCTTTGACAATTTCATGGGCTTTCCTCTGACACCGCTTATTATATAGGTCCTGGATTGCAGGAAGCCTGGCCCCAGTGATGTACTGGGCCGTACGCACTACCCTCTGTAGCGCCTTATGATCAGATGCTGAGCAGTTACCATACCAGGCGCTGATGCTCTCGATGGTGCAGCTGTAGAACCTTTTGAGGATCTGGGGACCCATGCGAGATCTTTTCAGTCTCCTGAAAGGGGAAAGGTGTTGTCGTGCCCTCTTCACAACTGTCTTGGTGTGTTTGGACCATGCTAATTAGTTGGTGATGTGGACACCAAGGAACTTTACCCTCGACCCGCTACAGCCCCGTCTGTTAATAGGGTCCTGTTCGACCCGCCTTTTCCTGTAGTCCACGATCATCTCCTTTGTCTTGCTCACATTGAGGGAGAGGTTGTCGTCCTGGCACCACACTGCCAGATCTCTGACCACCTCCCTATAGGCTGTCTCATCGTTGTCGGTGATCAGGCCCACCACTGTGTCGTCAGCAAACTTAATAATGGTGTTGGAGTCGTCGTTTGGCCACAAAGTCGTGGGTGAACAGGGAGTTCAGGAGGGGACCCCGTGTTGAGCATCAGCATGGCATACATTGTTGCCTACCCTTACCACCTGGGGGCGGCCCATCAGGAAGTCCAGGTTCCAATTGCAGAGGGTGTTTAGTCCCAGGGTCCTTAGCTTAGTGATGAGCTTCGTGGGTACTATGGTGAGCTGCCACTGAGCTGTAGTCAATGAACAGCATTCTCATGTAGGTGTTCCTTTTGTCCAGGTGGGAAGGGGCAATGTGGAGTGCTATTGAGATTGCGTCATCTGTGGATCTGTTGGTAGTATACAAATTGGAGTGGGTCTAGGGTATCTGGGAGGATGCTGTTGATGTGAGCCATGACCAGCCTTTCAAAGCACTTCATGGCTACTGACAGTAATCATTTAGGCAGGTTACCTTCGCTTCCTTGGGCACAGGGACTATGATGGTCTGCTTGAAACATGTAGGTATTACAGACTCAGTCAGGGAGAGGTTGAAAATTTCAGACACTTGCCAGTTGGTCCACGCATGCTTTGAGTATACATCCTGGTAATCCGTCTGGCCCCTCGGTTTTGTGAATGTTGACCTGTTTAAAGGTCTTGCTCACATCAGCTACAGAGAGCGTTATCACACAGTTGTCCAGAACAGCTGGTGCTCTCATGCATGTTTTAGTGTTGCTTGCCTCGAAGCGAGCATAAAAGGCATTTGGCTCATCTGGTAGGCTCGCGGCACTGGGCAGCTCACGTTTGGATTTCCCTTTGTAGTCCGTAATAGTTTTCAAGCCCTGCCACATCCGACAAGCGTCAGAGCCGGTGTAGTAGGATTCAATCTTAATCCTGTATTGATGCTTTGCTTGTTTGATGGTTCGTCTGAGAGCATAGTGGGATTTCTTATAAGCGTCTGGATTAGTGTCCTGCTACTTGTAAGCGGCAGCTCTAGCCTTTAGCTCAATGCGGATGTTGCCTGTAATCCATGGCATCTGGTTGTACATACAGTCCCTGTGTGGATGACGTCGTCAATGCACTTATTGATGAAGCCCATGACTGAGGTGGTATACTCCTCAATGACATTGGATGAATCCCAGAACATATTCAAGTCTGTGCTGGTAAAACAGTCCTGTAGCATATGCGTCATCCGACCACTTCCGTATTGATCGAGTCACTGGTACTTCCTGCTTTAGTTTTTGCTTGTAAGCAGGAATCAGGAGGATATAATTATGGTCAGATTTGATAAGTAGAGTGCGGGGAGAGCTTTGTATGCATCTGTGAGTGAAGTAAAGGTGTACAAGTTTTTCTTCGCCCCCTCAGGTTGCACGTGACATGCTGGTAGAAATGAGGTAAAACGGATTTAAGATGCATGACTTGCTACTTACTACTTTCTGCTGACATCAAATGATCAAGAACTGAAGCAGAAATGTATGTAGATAACCTTTATTAAAAGTTCTTTGCACAAACTCCCACCAACCCTCTTTATTTTCTAGGTTACAAATTGCAACATTTATCTTTATAGCTAGTCATATGCTTACTTCTATTGAATGTTAGTTACGGTGGTTGTCACATTTTTTATAATGATCAATTCCCTTTTATATCCCAGCATCAGCCTATGGAATACATGTCGTAGCGTTGAGGTTAATATAATGTGTGATCTATATCATTTGAACACTAGAGGGCACAGAGCAGTAGTATACAGTCCCCATGGAGCTTTGTGGCGCTATTATAATTCAATGCTTCAAGGCCCATGGTTGTCGGACAAAAGGCAGAAGTTGGCACAATGCAGCACAACATCCACAAGCATGAGTGAGCTATTGCGTTGAAAGTGCTTATGTTTAATAATTTGATTTAAAGTATCAAAACGATTAACTGGTACAAAAGTGCTCAGATGAGTTGGGAAATGAAGTGCTCTTGGAAAATACTAGCAAGTTTTCTGTTAACATCCATATTCAATATTATTTCAAGTTTCATTTTTTAAACAAATTATACCGAAGCTGAAAAAGCCTTGGTGTGGTATACAGCATATATTGATGAAGCGGTTTTAACTTGATAAAAAAATATATTGTGGTTACTAGTATGAAAACATCCAATTTGTCACCATGAAGCAACTGACTTCAAGAATGTAGAAATTTCATATAAAAAGTTGATTTCAGTAATCAAAAAGGTAAGTTTTGCATTTGACAAAAGTGGAACTAAAAATAGTTAATTATTGCTTTGCTCGGCCAACCCAGGATTCCATGCTCTGTCCACTCTCCTGTCACATGGGCTGGATGCTGGACTGTCACTGGTCACATCTCCTTGCCCGTCACACTGCATGGCACTGTTGATTGGCTGAGGGAAGGCATCTGGATATGATTGGCTGTACTTTGCACGAAGGCAGACTTTAACTCGGTGGTGTAGGCGGCAGTGGGTGAGTCAGAGGGGTGAGGGAGAGGGTAAGGACTGGTCCCTCCTGAGGCCTGACTCCCCCATGGCCTCCACTCTGACCTCCCCCTCTGGAGGAGGGGGCCGTTGGCTGGGCTCTGGGGGCCAGGGTTGGGGCCTCCACTGGCAGGCTCCTTCCCCTCGTATGGCCCCCGGCTCAGTCCGTTCGGCATGGGGGACTGGCCCAGGTGCTCAGCCAGGACCAGGGGCTGCCGGTCCTCCTCCTCACAGATGGCAAACACAGGGACACTGACGTGGTCGCTCTCCGCTGGGAAATCGCGGGAAATCACACAATGCCCAGCGGGGTTGTTAATGGGCTCGGACGGAGAAGCCTGGAGGTGTTTGCCCCCGGGGGCCTTGGTGCTGTTTGAGGGGCTGGATCCAGAGAGCAGGCCAAAGCAGGGCCCGGTGAAGCGGGAGCGCCGAAGGTTGCTTGTGGAGTTGAGGCGGCGCTGGGCTAGCTGAGTGAAGGGGTACGAGGCGTTACTCATGGAGGAGTCAGAGGCGTTACTGTCGTTCTGGGCCTCCAACTGGGGGTCGGAAAACACCTTCCTGCTGTTCTCCCCACGGCAGTCCGACACAAAGCTGGATGGTAACTGGGGGAACAACATTAGTCAATAATATCCCTCTGCAGTGCAACCCAACATTCATGGTTTATTTATTATGCATCGGAGTAATGAAAAATGTGCTAAACAATAATGGGTAAGAGCGTCTGCTAAATAACCGAGATGTAAATGTAAAGAAATACACTATATGATGGTTGAACTATTATTCAACAGCACTGCTGAATAACCAATAACATAATAGCTACTAACGCTGTCCACCAGCTTAGTGAAGGGACTAGTGGAGTTCCAACTGCACCACTTCTTGTGTAACTGGGGCAGTGGAGGGAGGAAGTCCTGGAAGGTACGAACGCTCCAGGCCCGGGGCCGGGCACAGCTGGCACTGCCATCCTGAGCAGCCCGGGTGTCTGTGGGGGAGGCAGCCGGGTCTGGAGAGGGCCAGTCAGTCACAGGGCCAGGGCCGGTGTCACTGTGTCTCAGGAACCTCTCCCGCTGCCGAGGGGAGAGAGACAACAACCAAATCATAAGGAATTCAAGCAAACCCGGCATGCAGTGTATTTGTGTGCATGTGGAGTAGGCCTACAGTAGTTTGTAAACAGACCGACTTCTTAGTTGGAAAACTGGAAGCATCTGAAAGAGCAGAACCTCTCAAACCCACTGTAGCAATGTTTACACAGTGTCTTAGTTTACCATTTAGTGCCATGGAACACACACACTTCTTATTCTGGAGACTGAAAGCATCTACCTGTGACTATTCTATATTTATTTGACCATGGGAAAAACACTGCTTAAATACAATGTGTGTTTAACTGACTTAAGCCCTCAGGTCAATGGAGTTTTCTCCACCAGTGGCATCAGAGTTTGAATGAGACTCATTCACAAGAAATGATCACTAATAAAAATAGCTTGCTTGTATCAGAGGTCGCATTATATTCAAGTGCTGAATGGCTCCTCCAATCGCCGTTGACCTAAAAGGGCAGCAAGCAAACCATGTAATCCGACATGTAACCCAAAACAAGTCTTGCTTGCCTGGTAGTGGGTGCAGTCAATGATTCCTGGAACCATATTCACAAAGATTCTCAGATAGAACTGCTGATTAAAGGATCAGTTTTGCCTTTTAGATCATAATGAATATGATTATATGGACAGGAAGGACCTACTCTACTACTCTGAGAGTCTTTGGTAATGCGGGCCTAGGGCTATACAGTAGGTGTCTCACTAATAGGAATGGCAGGTCAGAGGTGAAGGGCACATTAGTCACATATCCCCCACTCATTATTCAGCTAGTTAATCAGGATAGGGGGAAGGTTTGTGGTAAGGTTTTGAGGGGGGGGGGGGTTAGCGGTTGCTCCTCTCAGAAAGAACCAGATAATCCTTATACAGAATCACTCACAGCTCGCTTAGTCTAGACAAGAATTAGGAAGGTTTTAAATGAAGTACCCTGCTCACCACAAAAGCCCCCCACACAATGGCAACTTGTTGCAGTTTGGGCAAAAAGGTGGAGGATAAGCCCCCCAGATGTGAAACAGAGCCCCTTATTACCCCCCACACCTAGTCTCAGAAATCCTAGACCTAGGGCACCAGCACTAGGTCTGGGGATCATTTTCTTGGCCATTCCGGGAGAGTGCTCTTCAGACACACAACTCTTCCAACAAATCACAAGTTTGTGTAGGCGGGGCTTAAAATGCGGCGGGAATTGAGCGTGAAAAATAATCTCATCGGAAACATGACAGTTAGACACAGTGCAAACACAGATATCTGGGCTCATTTTTGCCACAGTCAGTCAGTGGGTGTTAGCTTGTATTGCTAACATTAACTGTCATGGTGCATGCAAACTACTCACCTGAAAAATACACTAAAATAAAATATTTTACATAAGCGTAATATTGGTTAACCCAGAACTAAAGTCCTGTTTAAATGCTCGATTAAGTTCTGGGTCCATACGCGTTAAGAGGAGAGAGAACGAGGATCGGAACAGAATGAAGAGCTCCACCATCTCTCTTTTCCAGTTAAGTGCAAGTTTATAGGCCAAATGTCCCCTCTCCTTCTTAAATTCTAAAGATGATAAAACGTGTGAAATTGTGATTTGTCCAAATAACCAATGACGAAAAACACAAGCACTGGAACTAATACTGCCTGTGATCTCACACATCCCGTTGTATCATGACTGATCTAAGGTACCATTTATGTTCATGTCGTTTTTCCACGAGAAATTAATGCGAGTTCCATCTCGCTAGTTACATAAACGGATAAGGCTCTGGACAGATTTCCTGTGCGAGTCCTTTCAATCATCAGTCTGAACAAATATGTACATACACACAATCTGCACAAAAAGGCAAATTAACATGTACACATACAGACCACACACACAGCAATGCACCACAGCGCGCATGAACACACACACACTCACACACAGAGAGAGAGAGAGAATTGGAGCTGGGAAACTGGCTTCTCAGATAATACATCCATTAGGCTAGGCTGCAGGAAAGCAAGCCAGCTTCCTAATAGCTGCCAGGCCTGCCTTATGCCAACTCTTATTCCAATAGAGCACAAGCAAAAATGCTGTGTCAAACCGTATCCTACCGCCAATCTCCTGCCACTGTGTTTCTATACCCTGACACCTCGACCACCAGGCGGTGAGGTTCATAGCTATTACCAGCAGAGGGTTGCTGATTCAAGGAAAAAATACTTGGCAGGATGTAGCCTTCTGCCTTGGTGTCACCCACCCCTAGAGCGGGTCCTAGCCTGGGTTCTCTCTACTGCCTGGGTGTCACCCCTAGAAGAGGGCACCACCATGGGTCCTAGCCTGGGTTCCCTCTACTGCCTTGGCACCACTGTGAGTCCTCAACTGGGTTACCTTGCCTCGCTCCTTACCGTGTGGGCCGAGAACGGCATTCTGCTGCTTGGACTAGGCACAGACGAAATGATAAACACCTCATCTGTCCCCAAGTCCAATTCCGTGAGACCATTGGATGAGAGGTCCACTTCAGCATGCTGGGACATATCACCACCAACACTGCCTGGTGAACCTAGGAAAGAAACGGGAAAGTGGTTTTATTAATCACTTACTTGTATGGTGATAGCCTACAATTAAAACATTGAAGGCACAACAGTCAGATGTATTGCACCTTAGCTTATGATAATTTCCACTGCTTGTCCCTAAAAGAGCACTAGAAATGGAATGTTACAGATTGGTCTCCATAGGCTACTGTAAATTACTGCACTGTGCACCCAGTACACTGTGAAGCCACTGTACTTGTCCACTCATATTCCTGTTAACTCATAGTGACATGGTTGAACTCAGCGAGAGGAGAAACATGATGTTCCCAATGCTCCCACGCTGTTATATAGGTTAAATGTCACGACCTGTAAATCTCTCTGTGGGATCAGCTACAATGAGCGAGAATTTGGATTGTTCTGGGATAAACCCAGTGTTACGCCAAAATGAAAGCAATTTTCCATTGAGACTTCTAAATGCTGCATCTCCCATTCACTCAGCTACATCCACTACGAGCTGGCCTTGCATATTCCCACACAATCTGATCAACTTTTATAAGAGAAGAAATACACTCAAATGACTCCAGGAAGATACTATGTGGACAGTGCAATGTTGCAGCCAACTTCCTTTCATATAGATGATTGATTAAATACTGTATATGCAGCTACTGAGCACACAGAATACCTTAATGATTTCACATATTATGAGCTGTATTGGTGAATTTTACTACACAACGTTTCTTCTATGCACCTGTATTAGACATGACTTCAGATGTGAAACAGTTTTTGTTTGACATATTTTTGGCTATCATTCAGGTGTCAAAATAATTTTGCTCCGGGGTCCGCATTCAGTATTCAACAAAGTTTGGAGGGACGCACTGACATTTAAAAAAATATTTCCTCGCTGTCAAAATTTGCGAAGAAAATGTCAGATTTTGGAATTTTCGATGCTCCCCGACTGTCTAGCTTTCATTTCGGTGATTATTAGCAAGCTGGAAACAGTCAAGAAACTGTATGAATGTAGGTCCATTATAATTTCTCCATAATTTACATTTGGTTTTAGTCATTTTTAAGTATATCGAGTTTATTTTCCCCCCCACCTCAATTTGATTTATTTTTTAAAATAATAAATTAAAACCACCCACGGGCCAGATTGGACCCCCTCACGGGATGTATGTTTTACACCCGATTAGAGCTATTCTATGGCCATAACACCATGAGATAATTCAGTATGTGGTAGAATCCTGGCAGCTCTATTACTGTGTGTTGGAGATCTGATAGTCAGACCCGGTGTACCATTTTTCTGTCATAGTTTCAGAGCGTAATGAAATAAGTGTCCCATTTACGCTGAACATGTAAATTCAGTTTAGGGGCAGATAAAGTCATTGTCAGCCAGGTTGGAACCAGACCAAACACCCCAGCGGTACCCCTCGATCATGGAGAGAGAAAGAGAGGGGGCGCAGGGCAGGGGGAGCGAGGGGGATTGACTAGACTAGGCTAGGCGGCTGGAGCACAAGCAGAGAGGGAAAAACAGGGGAGTGTTAGAGGGAGAGAGAAAGTAGATGGCGTGTGTGTGTTTTGTGTGTGTGTGCGCACGTGTGCATGTGAGCCCGCCCACTTGTGAATACCCACCTCTGTGTGTGAGGCTGAGAGAGTGGTTGTTGTTGTCGTTCTCTGCAGGGCAAGGGACCTCCAGGCCGGGCTGATTAGGAGCCACCAGCTGCAGCTCACGGACATCAGCTCCAGAGTTCTGCACTCCCTCCTGTACCTACAGCAGCCAGTACAGTTTAGTGCCAGTAAGTACTACTACACATGCCTACCACCTCACATACACCAACGGAGTAGGGCTGCACAGCACTATGAAAAACAGCCATATGAACTGAAGTTGTTCTTGTCAATTAATAAAATGTTACGATACCCAGTCAGTATAATGATCTAGTGGCAATAAGATACTTAGTGGCCAGAACTTGTATAGGACTGTTTTGCTTCTTTCTAAAATTCAATCCCAGATGGAAACACTTTGACAACTTAATTACAAATTCATCTCATGACTAGAAAATAGGGAAGTGTAACTTGTCCAGTTCTGCTTTATAGGGGAGTCAGTTAGTCTGACCTTTAGTGAACCTGTCTACCTCTGGGGCTGCTTGCCCTGCATAGGAGAATTTGGACAACAAGAGCACCAGGCCAGTGTAGGGTATTTGTATTTGCTCCAGTCTGTAGTCTAGAGAAGGGATTGGAAAGTGGCGGGCTGCATGGCCCCCTTTTGTAGGCCTGTGGATCAATTCCCCCCCCCCCAGAAAAAATTATATTTTTATTTTTAAAAACTCAAATTGGGGTCTTAACTTACAATTGAGAGTTAGAATAGAAGAATGCAAGGTGCAGGTGCAGTTAAAATGTTTAAATTATATATATATAAAAAACACATAACAAAAATATAAACGCAACATGTAAAGTGCTGGTCCCATGTTTCATGAGCTGAAATAAAAGATCCCAGAAATGATCCATACGCACAAAAAGCTTACTTCTCTCAAATGTTGTGCACAAATTTGTTTACATAGTGGCCTAGATCATTCTTACATGGAAGAAGTTTGGAACCACCAGACTCTTCCTAGAGCTGGCCGCCCGGGCAAACTGAGAAATCGGGGGAGAAGGGCCTTGGTCAGGGAGGTGACCAAGAACTCGATGGTCACTCTGACAGAGCTCCAGAGTTTTTCTGTGGAGATGGGAGAACTTTCCAGAATGACAACCATCTCTGCAGCACTCCACCAATCAGGTCTTTATGGTAGAGTGGCCAGACGGAAGCCACTCCTCTGTAAAAGGCACATACATGACAGCCCATTTCCTGCAATTAAGGAAAAATCCATAGGGTGGGGAGAATCACTCATCTGTAAAAGGCACATAAAGGACTCTCAGACCATGAGAAACAAGATTCTCTGGTCTGATGAAACCAAGATTGAACTCTTTGGACTGAATGCCAAGCGCCGTGTCTGGAGGAAACCTGGCACCATCCTTATGGTGAAGCACGGTGGTGGCAGCATCATGCTGTGGGGATGTTTTTCAGCAGCAGCGACTGGGAGACTAGTCAGGATGGAGGAAAAGATTAACAGAGCAAAGCACAGAAAGATCCTTGAGGAAAACCTGCTCCAGAGTGCTCAGGACCTCAGACTGGGCAAAGGTTCACCTTCCAACAGGACAAAAACCCTAAGCACACAGTCAAGACAACATCGAAGTGGCTTTGGGACAAGTCTCTGCATGTCCTTGAGTGAATCAGCCAAAGCCCGTACTTGAACTCGAACGAACATCTCTGGAGAGACCTGAAAATAGCTGTGCAGCGACGCTCCCCATCCAACCCGACAGAGCTTGAGAGGATCAGCAGAGAAGAATGGGAGAAACTCCCCAAATACAAGTGTACCAAGCTTGCAGCGTCATACCCAAGAAGACTCGAGGCTGTAATCGCTGCCAAAGGTGCTTCAACAATGTACTGAGTAAAGGGTCTGAACACTTATGTTAATGTGATATTTCAGTATATTATTTTTTTACATTTAGAGAAATGTTTAAAAACCTGTTTTTGCTTTGTCATTATGGGGTATTGTGATGAGAAAATAAATGTTTAATACATTTTAGAATAAGGCTGTAATGTAACAAAGGTGGAAAAAGTCAAGGGGTCTGAATACTATCCGAATTCACTGTTTATCACTCAGCCCATGTCAGCTAACATTTTTTAGATTTTAAATCTAGCTAGCCATCTAAACTTTGTAATCATGGTCGAATTACCGACCAAGGAGGCCCCCATTGAATTTGTTAGTGACTCTCACTCATATATAATATTAAAAAACTGCAAACATTTCTCCCCACCCTATGGATTTTTCCTTAATTGCAGGAAATTAGCTGTACAACTGCACATTTTTCTCTCTGCCCCATGTCAAAATGTGTTGAATTGCAGGAAATGTTTTCTCTTTTTTTTTGGCACAAACCCCCATCAAAGTTGCCCATCCCTGGTCTAGAGGATATGAAGGAAATGTTCCCTGATCCCAGTCAGAAGCTAGTTTACAAAGGAATGTCTGGACAGTCAGACAGACAGGGGTCTTTATTCGTTTACCTCAGAGTTGTTGGATGAGCAGGAGCTGGCTCTTTTCGGACATAGTTTAGGTCTGGAAAACAAAAAAGAGATCCACAACATTTCAGTTGTGTTTGACTGTTTAACATATCTTTGAAACCCATTAGCATACTTTCTTTTATGTATGTTGTTTACTTTATTGACTTTTGGCAACATTCTCTTCCATGCTATTTGTGAAAGCTTGACTTATTTAGAGCAACTGCTCTCCAAATTTGACCAGAAATGTACAAAATGAACATTCTCCCACAATTAGAAACTGGAACAGATTAGATTGCCTTCACTGAAGATTTTCTTCCAAACATAATCAACGTCTAGCTAGCTGACTCACTACATACAAACAGCCTAAACTTGCCCTCGGTTGTTCCTCTCAAGGATGGCTCTAGTAGCTAAACCCATGTAATGCCATAAACTACACTATCTGGGGTGGTCTCACTATAAAGGCATCAGTATAAAGACATACCAATAAGGGAATTTTCACTGGATAATATCAACATAACAGTGAAAGTGTTGACTTAAAGTGATTATGTTCAATAACATATCTAAATGCTTTTGTGTGTCAATTTTTGGCACAATTAAAAACATGGCCCCAGGACGAGACCGATACAGCTTTAACTTCTCTCCAACATGCATGGGGGTTGCAAGGGGGTTTATCTTTATGGGAATTTGAACCTTCCTGGAGGGAACTAGATGAGAATCATCTAGTTACCTGGCATAAATGATATTACACCCTGCAAAAACTGATACATGTATTAATGTTGTCTCCTCATGGGATTTGCCGAGGGAACAACCTGTAAATGACACCTTTTGATATGTTGTTCTTGTTCTATTAAACTACAATGGCACCTCGACGGGACAGAGGCTCATAGCACAGCAGTATGAGGTTCTCCGCTCTCCTCGTTTTCCCTCCGCTCGCTTTTGTATGGCTGCGGTTCTCTTTGTCCGTTGGAAGTGATGCCAGGTGCTGCACCTCAAACAGCCCTCTCTTGCTCCTGCTCTCTCTCTGTAATGGTGACAATGCGGCACATAAGGGCAGCTACAGTCGAACCCTGCCTTTCACTGGATCAAATCAGGGACCGACCAAGGCCTCCAGCTGAGTCAACAACCAGCCTATCCACTGCAGCAGCACCACACTGTGTGCTGGAGGAGGACTGACTGGCAGACTATCCCATTCATGGCTACCATCTCATTCATGGGAGGAAACTTTGTCACATTGGCCAACATCAAAGACCCAACAGTTGCGCTCTCTCAAAGGAAAAGCACTGTGCCAGTTTCCTTGGATGACAAAGAAATATAAAAGGACAATTTTTCCCATTGTGCAGAATGTGCACGGTCTTGTTTATGTTAGGTTGTCAGGGAAATGTATTTATAGCACAAAACATGTCTGACAAAAGGTATCTTTATGACTCCATTCTTTCTGCATGCCTTGCTTTACTGTACCTGAAGATGTTGCACAGGTGACCCACAAGGCTCATAAAGGGACAATAATTTCCATTGTGCACTATCCTGTTTGTTTATGTTTGACAACAGTATGTCCCTGGGAGTAAATAGGGAAAGCCATCACAAGGCGTGTAGGACAAAAGGATGTTTCGGCACAATTCTCTCAAGTGCTGGTTTGATCTCAGGGAGTCAGGGAAACCTTTTTATAGCACAACACGTGTGTGACAAAGGGATATCATATCACAATCACTTTCTCTGCATGCTTTTACATACCTGAATATAATACACAGAGCGCTGGTGAGCACCATGGCAAAGAAGGCTGCTCCACTCATGGCGGCCAGCAGAGTGTCTATTTTGCTGGCCCCGGCAGGGGCGTAGGCATGCCGGGGGTCATCTCCACCCGGTTCTGTCCGGTTGTGGTAGTAAAAGAGCAGGGCGAAGCCACGGCCCCAGTGGGTGGTGGTGATCAACTCCATGATGACCTCTACCATCTCCTGGCTGGAGCCAAACACCAGCTGGCTGCTGGAGGGCCGGTTGGAGCCACAGAAGCGCGAGGAAAAGGTGAGGAGGTCCGAGATGTAAAGGACGTCGTGGGGGCATGCGTCCACCACAGACTGCTGGGTCTCAGGGCTCACTGACTCTGTGTCCGTGTCTTTGAGGAGCAGAGGGGTCCGAGTGGTGGCCTCATCTACAACCACAGCCAGGACTTGGTCTGGGGATGATGCTCTGGGGATAGGGTTAAGGTCAGGGTTGCCTCTGAGGAGAGGAGAGGTGATTGAGTTCATTGCCTTCTCTCCTGGTACATAGGCCCCTGGTAGGAGGAGGTCTGAGAGGGGCTGTGGGGAGGCATGGTCAGAGGTGGCATCAAAAGTGGACCTTTTAGCAGAGTTGGAGACTTTGGCTATCTCCATCTTGGTGGACTGCTCTTGCACCACCACCTGCATGACTTTGTCGTTTTGGGAGGAGGACCGGGGGGCTTTCGCTGTGACACTCTGAGCCTGAGATACAGTGGAATCTTTATCAGTGATGGGACCCCCAGTTGGGATAGTCGCACCATCGTTAGCATCGACCTCTTCCAAGTCAGAGATGGCAGCATACTGGGCGGCGGAGTCGTGACTCTCGAACACGTCAAAGTCAAATATCTCCAGTATGAGCTGGTGGCCGACGGGCACAAAGAACTGCCAGACACAATGGGTCCCGGAGGAGTAGTTATAGGGGAAACCAGGAGACAGGATGAGGCCTTGGACATCCACCACATCCATCTTCGCTCCACAGTCAAAGTAGACCTGCAATCACAATATACAGGGGCTTGGTGAGGGGGATGTGAGTGTACGTTAAAATGCTAGCCTCTCTAATGATCGACACATACTAGCACTTGTCAAACTTACAGAAAATCTGTCTTATTTTGTGTAGAACTTGGAAATACAAATGACGTCTGTCTTTTAAACAAATAATCCCGTTGAGCGGAATTCAGAATGCCTCAAAACAACAAAAAGCATCCAGACCTGAACTACTCAACCCTCCTACTCTGCCAGCCAGTATATCAAAGTGGTGGCGGTGCCTTGCATGCCTGTGCTTGGGTAACTCTGGGGAGGGTATTTTTTCAAACACGCCGGGCTGGCTGTAATGCTTCCCAGGTGTGAGGGGTGGACGATTGAGGGGAACCTCAGCCTAGCTAAGCAGAGGCAGATGTGTTTGCTGGGGCCACTGGGCCCCAGAGCTCAGGTTCAGACCTTTGTGGGGGGGGTGGTGTGTTTATGAGATTTCCTCTTGGTTCAGGTTCTGGACTGTGGGAACCGAACCAGACAGGTAACAAATTAAACTACCTCCAGGCAACACTAGTACTGGCTGGGAACACATTTAAAATGCACTCGAGACATGGTGTGTGTGTGTGTGTGTGTGTGTGTGTGTGTGTGTGTGTGTGTGTGTGTGTGTGTGTGTGTGTGTGAGTGTGTGTGAAAAGGAGCACCAGCACCACTGCGGTCGACCAACGCCAGACAGGCACTTTGATTGCTGCTACATGGACCATCTCATCTCTCTCCATATGAGTGCATTAATCAAAAGCATTCCCTCAGACAGTTTATTTTAACAAGCCAAATCTAGATGTACTTTGCAATCATGACTGTATAAAAGGGGCTGTTGCCAGGTCTGGCCCCAGTACCCCCCTCACCCAACCTTCTTCTGACTGCAACTCAAAGGCCTCTCTATTGCTGATACAGCTGGCATCCTCACAGCCAGGTCAGAGAGAAGAAGGGCAGTATGGGCATACATATCTGTGTGTGTTCTGTACAGTGATGAAACAGATGTTTTCAAAGCACATGAATGCAATGAAAATATTGAATAAATGTAATTACTGACATCACCCCAGCGGGGTGACAGTCCTGATCACTTGACCATCATAGCCCATGTATTCTGTGTCATCCATTTCAGACCTCCTGCCATTGACACCATTGATAATGAGCATAAATTACTGAATAAAATACAGAGCTACATTGTGTGCAAAAAAAAGGAGAAATTATATTATTTTTTCTAATACAATTGCGTAGAGGAAGAGATTTTGTTAAACAATCAATATTTGTTTTCCCCAAAAAGGTAGGGATCAGGATTAGACACCCCTGTTTTCAATACCTCACCCTGGAAGGATAACGGCCCTGAGCATTTTTCTAAAATGAGTTGGAGAGCACATTAGGAGGGATCTTAGACCATTCCACCATACAGAAATCTTCCAGATCCTTGATAGCCTTCGCCTGCGCTTATAGACTGCCCTCTTCAATTCAAACTGACTGTGAAAAGACCCCTGGTGGCATATCTGCTGGGGTAAGTGTGTGTGTCAGTGCTGTGTGTAAGTTGACAATGCAAACGATTTAGAATTTACAACACATTCATGTTTCTTATAAAAACAAGAAGTGACGCAGTCAGTCTTTCCTTAACTCTTAGCCAAGAGAGAATGGCATGCATAGTTTTAATAAACCCTCTGATTACAATGAAGAGCAAGATGTGCCGCTCTGTTATAGACAAGCTACAGCTTAACTGGGTCTTTTTTTGCAGCACTTGACCGTATGACTGGACAATAATCAAGATAAGATCAAACTAGAGCCTGCAGGACTAGCTTTGTGGAGTGTGGAGTCAAAAAAAGCAGAGCATCTCTTTATTACGGACAAACCCATCTTTACAACCATTGAATGTTTTTACCATGACAGTTTACAATCTAAGGTCACACCAAGGTCTAGAACTTAGGGAATGATTTGTATGAAATACAATGCTGTTAGTTTTAGAGATGTTCAGGACCAGTTTATTACTGGCCACCCATTCCAAAAAAGAATGCAACTCTTTGTTAAGGGTTTCAGTGACTTCCTAACTGTGGTTGCTGATGTGTATATGGTTGAATCATCTGCATACATGCTTTGAATGATGTCTGTGAGTATAACTGAACTCATATGGCAGGCAAAAACCTGAGAAAAAATCCAAACAGGAAGTGGGAAATCTGAGGTTTGTAGTTTTTGAACTCACCCCTATCGAATACACAGTGGGATATGGGTTATTTTGCACTTCCTAAGGTTTCCACTAGATGTCAACCGTCTTTAGAATTTTGTTTCAGGCTTCTCATGTGAAGGGGGGCCAGATGGGAGCTGTTTGACTAAGGGGTCTGCCTGCAGCCTCGTTCTCAGTTACGCGTTTTCACTTGAGAGGTTGCTCTCGTTTCATTGCTTTTCTACAGACATAGGAATTCTCCGGTTGGAACGTTATTGAAGTTTTATGATAACAACATCCTAAAGATTGATTCTATACTTAGTTTGACAAGTTTCTTCGACCTGTAATGTAACTTTTTGAACGTTTCGTCCGAATGGACCAGATCGCGCTTTTGGATTTGTTTACAAAACGCCCTAACAAAAGAAGCTATTGGACATAAATGGACATAAATGATGGACATTATCAAACAAAACAACCATTTATTGTGGAACTGCGATTCCTGGGAGTGCGTTCTGATGAAGAACATCAAAGGTAAGTAAATATTTATAATGCTATTTATGAATAATGTTGACTACCCAACATGGCGGATATTTCTCTGGCTGGTTTGGGCTCTGAGCGCCGTTCTCAGATTATGCTTTTTCCGTAAAGTTTTTAAAAATCTGACACAGCGGTTGCATTAAGGAGAAGTGTATCTAAAGTTCCATGTATAATAGTAATATAATAATAATCAACATTTCTTATGAGTATTTCTGTGAATTCTTGTGTCTCTCTGCAATATCACTGCATGTTTTGGAACTACTGAACATAACACGCCAATGTAAATAAGATTTTTGGATATAAATATGAACTTTCCCGAACAAAACAGATGTATTGTGTAACATGACATTCTATGAGTGTCATCTGATGAAGATCATCAAAGGTTAGTGATTCATTTTATCTCTATTTGTGCTTCTTGTGACTCCTCTCTTTGGCTGGAAAAATGGCTGGGTTTTTCTGTGAGTTGGTGGTGACCTAACAATCGTTTGTGGAGCTTTCGCTGTAAAGCATTTTTGAAATCAGACACTGTGGCTGGATTAACGAGAATGGTATCTTTAAAATGGTGCCTAATACTTGTATGTTTGAAAAATTTGATTTCTGAGATTTCTGTTGATTTGTATTTGACGCCCTGCAATTTCATTGGTTGTTGGCGAGGGGTTCCGCTAGCGGAGCAGGGTCCCCAGTCCTAGACAGGTTAAATAAAGTCCACCTGTGAGCAATCTAAGTGTCACATGATCTCAGTATATACAGTGGGGAGAACAAGTATTTGATACACTGACGATTTTGCAGGCTTTCCTACTTACAAAGCATGTAGAGGTCTGTAATTTTTATCATAGGTACACTTCAACTGTGAGTGACGGAATCTAAAACAAAACGCCAGAAAATTACATTGTATGATTTTTAAGTTATTCATTTGCATTTTATTGCATGACATAAGTATTTGATAACCTACCAACCAGTAAGAATTCCGGCTCTAACACTAAACCTGTTAGTTTTTCTTTAAGAAGCCCTCCTGTTCTCCACTCATTACCTGTATTAACTGCACCTGTTTGAACTCGTTACCTGTATAAAAGACACCGTCCACACACTCAATCAAACAGACTCCAACCTCTCCACAATGGCCAAGACCAGAGAGCTGTGTAAGGACATCAGGGATAAAATTGTAGGCCTGCACAAGGCTGGGATGGGCTACAGGACAATAGGCAAGCAGCTTGGTGAGAAGGCAACAACTGTTGGCGCAATTATTAGAAAATGGAAGAAGTTCAAGATGACGGTCAATCACCCTCGGTCTGGGGCTACATGCAAGATTTCACCTCGTGGGGCATTAATGATCATGAGGAAGGTGAGGGATCAGCCCAGAACTACACGGCAGGACCTGGTCAATGACCTGAAGAGAGCTGGGACCACAGTCTCCAAGAAAACCATTAGTAACACACTACACCGTCATGGATTAAAATCCTGCAACGCATGCAAGGTCCCCCTGCTCAAGCCAGCGCATGTCCAGGCCCGTCTGAAGTTTGCCAATGACCATCTGAATGATCCAGAGGAGGAATGGGAGAAGGTCATGTGGTCTGATGAGACAAAAATATAGCTTTTTGGTCTAAACTCCACTCGCCGTGTTTGGAGGAAGAAGAAGGATGAGTACAACCCCAAGAACATCATCCCAACCGTGAAGCATGGAAGTGGAAACATCATTCTTTGGAGATGCTTTTCTGCAAAGGGGACAGGACGACTGTACCGTATTGAGGGGAGGATGGATGGGGACCATGTATCGCGAGATCTTGGCCAACAACCTCCTTCCCTCAGCAAGAGCATTGAAGATGGGTCGTGGCTGGGTCTTCCAGCATGACAACGACACGAAACACACAGCCAGGGCAACTAAGGAGTGGCTCCGTAAGAAGCATCTCAAGGTCCTGGAGTGGCCTAGCCAGTCTCCAGACCTGAACCCAATAGAAAATCTTTGGAGGGAGCTGAAAGTCCGTATTGCCCAGCGACAGCCCCGAAACCTGAAGGATCTGGAGAAGGTCTGTATGGAGGAGTGGGCCAAAATCCCTGCTGCAGTGTGTGCAAACCTGGTCAAGAACTACAGGAAACGTATGATCTCTGTAATTTCAAACAAAGGTTTCTGTACCAAATATTAAGTTCTGCTTTTCTGATGTATCAAATAGTTATGTCATGCAATAAAATGCAAATTAATGACTTAAAAATTATACAATGTGATTTTCGTTTTAGATTCCGTCTCTCACAGTGGAAGTGTACCTATGATAAAAATTACAGACCTCTACATGCTTTGTAAGTAGGAAAACCTGCAAAATCAGCAGTGTATCAAATACTTGTTCTCCCCACTGTATGTATTGTGGCAAACCTCTTCAAGGTTAGGAGCGTTTGTCACAAATTAAGTGGTAAACTGTCAACAAATCACCCAAGAATGAGAGTTATTTCGAACAGGACAGTACCTGTGTGTTTGTTTCTCCGTCCTGGTCCACCCAGGCCATAGGCGAGGTCAAGGATAGCAGGGTTCGGTACACGAATCGGGTTCTCGGTAGGTCCAGGTCCAAACGCCAACAGGTAAAACGCCAAAACAATCCAGCTCATACACAGTAAATCCAGCCAATCTCTATTGTCTCTTTCTCTATTGTTCATAGATCCTTCCAGCACTCTCTCTCTCTCTTTCTGGTTTTTCTTGACCCTTTATCTGTGTGTCGGCTCCACCTTCTGAGGGTTCCCCTTGCTCCTGGGACTTGTAGTTTTGGCGGTCGGCCAGTTTGTGATCTGTAGTTCTGACAGGGGTGGCCATTTTAGTGATCGGGCAGAGCCCGTTTATTAGTTCTGCTCTCACATATCTGCCATTTATCACTCGACCCCCTTCTTTGCCACAGTATGTATATATATATACCCGTTCTGAAAGGCCCCAAAGTCTGCAACACCATTAAGCAAGGGGCACCACCAAGCAAGCGGCACCATGAAGACCAAGGAGCTCTCTAAATAGGTCAGGGACAAAGTTGTGGAGAAGTACAGATCAGGGTTGGGTTATAAAAAAATATTCAAAACTTTGAACATCCCACAGAGCACCATTAAATCCATTATAAAAAAATGGAAAGAATATGGCACCACAACAAAACTGCCAAGAGAGGGCTGCCCACCAAAACTTACGGACCAGGCAAGGAGGGCATTAATCCGAAGCAACAAAGAAGCCAAAGATAACCCTGAAGGAGCTGCAAAGCTCCATAGCGGAGATTGGAATATCTGCCCATAGGACCACTTTAAGCCGTACACTCCAACAGAGCTGGGCTTTACGGAAGAGTGGCCAGAAAAAAAGCCATTGCTTAAAGAAAAAAATAAGCAAACACGTTTGGTGTTCGCCAAAAGGCATGTAGGAGACTCCCCAAACATATGGAAGATGGTACTCTGGTCAGATGAGACTAAAATTGAGATTTTTTTGCCATCAAGGAAACCCAACACCTCTCATCACCCCGAGAATACCATCCCCACAGTGAAGCATGGTGGTGGCAGCATCATGCTGTTGGGATGTTTTCCCATCGGCAGGGACTGGGAAACTGGTCAGAATTTAAGAAATGATGGATGGCGCTAAATACAAGGAAATCACACACACACACACACACACACACACACACACACACACACACACACACACACACACACACACACACACACACACACACACACACACACACACACACACACACACACACACACACACACACGTAGTGGGTTTGGCATTAACATGAGAATGCATAAGCTGAAAGAACCCCATATCTACTGTAAAATATGGTATTGGATATTTGATGTTATGGGGCTGTTTTGATTCCACTGGTCAGCTTCTGTTAAAAAATGTAAGATGAACTTGGGTTGTAAACAAATGTATTGCTGTGGACACAGTACACCGACTGTCAAGTTTGGGCAAAAAATAACATAAATTAAATTATAATGCCCCCATGAGCATTAACTTGAAGTTTGTAGGAGCACATCAAATGTGGTGTCAAATGAAAGCTAAGAGTCTGTAGTTCTTAATTAAGGCATATATACAGAACCTGGCAAATTTTGGACATACTAATTCCAGGGTTTTTCTTTCTTTTTTTTTACAATTTTCTATGTTGTAGAATAATACTGAAGACATCAAAACTACGAAAAGAAGGCCTCCCGGGTGGCGCAGTGGTTAAGGGCGCTGTACTGCAGCGCCAGCTGTGCCATCAGAGTCCTGGGTTCGCGACCAGGCTCTGTCGTAACCGGCCGCGACCGGGAGGTCCGTGGGGCGACGCACAATTGGGCTTGGTCGGTAGGGGTGTCCTTGTCTCATCGCGCACCAGCGACTCCTGTGGCGGGCTGGGCGCAGTGTACGCTAGCCAAGGTGGCCAGGTGCACGGTGTTTCCTCCGGCGCATTGGTGCGGCTGGCTTCCGGGTTGGATGTGCGCTGTGTTAAAGAACAGCGGCTTGGTTGGTTGTGTATCGGAGGACGCATGACTTTCAACCTTCGTCTCTCCCGAGCCCGTACAGGAGTTGTAGCGATGAGACAAGATAGTAGCTACTACAACAATTGGATTGGGGAGAAAAAGGGGTAAAATTCAAAAAAAAAAAAAAAAAACTACAAAAAGAACACACGTGGAATCATGCCGTAACCAAAAAAGTGTTTTGAGATTCTTCAAAGTAGCCACCCTTTGCCTTGATGACAGGTTTGCACACTCTTGGTATTCTCTTAACCAGATTCACCTGGAATGCTTTTCCAACAGTCTTGAAGGAGTTTCCATATATGCTGAGCACTTAGTGCCTTCGGGAAGTATTCAGATCCCTTGACTTTTTCCACATTTTGTTACGTTACAGCCTTGTTCTAAAATGGATTAAATACCTTTTTTTTCAGCAATACACACACGCACACACACCACACACACAAAGCAAAAACAGGTTTTCAGAAATGTTTGCAAATGTATAAAAATAGAAATACCTCATTTACATGAGTATTCAGACCCTTTGAGACTCAACATTGAGCTCAGGTACATCGTGTTTCCATTGATCATCCTTAAGATGTTTCGACAACTTGATTGGAGTCCACCTGTTGTAAATTCAATTGAATGGACATGATTTGGAAAAGGCACACACCTGTCTATATAAGGTCACACAGTTGACAGTGCATGTCAGAGCAAAAACCAAGCCAAGAGGTTGAAGGAATTGTTCTTAAAGCTCCGCAACAGGATTGTGACGAGGCACAGATCTGGGGAAGGGTACCAAAACATTTCTGCATCATTGAAGGTCCCCAAGAACACAGTAGCCTCCATTCTTAAATGGAAGAAGTTTGGAATCACCAAGGCTCCTCCTAGAGCTGGCCGCCCGGCCAAACTGAACAATCGGGGGAGAAGGGCCTTGGTCAGGGAGGTGACCAAGAACCCGAAGGTCACTGACAGAGCTCTAGAGTTCCTCTGTGGAGATGGGAGAACCTTCCAGAAGGACAACCATCTCTGCAGCCCTCCACCAATCAGGTCTTTATGGTAGAGTGGCCAGACGAAAGCCACTCCTCAGTAAAAGGCACGACAGCCCGCTTGGAGTTTGCCAAAAGGCACCTAAAAGGACTGACAATGAGAAACAACATTCTCTGTTTCAGATTGAACTCTTTGGTCTGAATGCCAAGCATCTGGAGGAAACCTGGCACCATCCCTAAGGTGAAGCACGGTGGTGGCAGCAACATGCTGTGGGGATGTTTTCAGCGGCAGGGACTGGGAGACTAGTCAGGGTCGAGGCAAAGATGAACGGAGCAAAGTACAGAGAGATCCTTGATGAAAACCTGCTCCAGAGCGCTCAGGACCTCAGACTGGGGCGAAGGTTCAACTTCCAACAGGGCAAAGACCCAAAGCACAGTGCCAAGACAACGCAGGAGTAGCTTCGGGACAAGTGTTTGAATGTCCTTAACTGGTCCAATCAGAGCCCGTGCTTGAACCCGATCCAACATCTCTGGAGAGACCCCAACACTCCCCATCCAACCTGACAGATTTTGAGAGGATCTGCGGAGGAATGGGAGAAACTCCCCAAATACAGGTGTGCCAAGCTTGTAGCGTCATACCCAAGAAGACTCGAGGCTGTAATCGCTGCGAAGGGTGCTTCAACACAGTACTGAGTAAAGGGTCTGAATACTTATGTAAATGTCATATTTCAGTTGATTTTTAATAAATGAGCAAACATTTTACTTTGTCATCATGGGGTATTGTGTGTAGATTGATGAGATTTTTAAAATATTTTTAAAATATTTGTAGGATAAGGCTGTAACGTAATAAAATGTGGAACAATCAAGGGGTCTGAATACTTTCCCAATTAGACTGTATAATAATAATACTTTTTTAAAGTCAAGAACTTCCCATTGTTCACCCCTCATTTTGTTGGTCACCCTTCTCCCTCTCCAGTTAATGTCTCCTCTCCAGTGTCTTACTGCCACCTTCCCATGAGCCCCCTCTTTCCATTTACTATTACCAGCCCTCTCACCCACTGAGCACCGACTGACACCGGATGTCCAGGAACGTTGAAAAGTAGTTGAAGTTTAGTCAGTCCAAATCTGAACCAATCATATCCTTTTTCACAAGTTTGGATAGCACATTACAGTAAAGAAACAGAGTATAGATCAGTACAATATAGTAGAGTTTAGTACAACACAGTACAATACAGAAGAGCACATTAAAGTAGAGTACAGTATAATTTACTGAACTATACTCTAATACACTGAACTCTACTGTGCTGTACTGTTCAAATGGGTACCTATTTGGTTAGGTCCTGACCAACAGTCTTATTTGGGGGAGGAGCACATTAGAATAATAGCTGTGTATAGATTAATACCCAAACATGCAAAGGAGGATATACAAAATGTCTACCTTTGTGTATCTATTCAAGATACATCACCATGAAGAGAATGGCATTTCTAATTATGTATTTCTGTATAGTACAGATCAGGGAGCCATGATGTCATTCTGTTACCATTATTCTGTTACCGGGTGTTAATCCACTTCACTTGCTGTAGTTCAATAACCAAATAGATTTTTTTCAATCTCAAGGTTTCATATCATAGCTGACACCCCATTCTTTCTGCAGACATCTTTGAATTTTAATTCGGAGTAGATATTTAACAGTTTTTGGAAAACGTGGTCACAGACATTTTCGCATAGTTACCAAACTTTACACCTGCACTGTTCGAGTAAATGTGTTTTTGTAATATGTTCAGTCGCAATTGTTAAAAGTAGTCCTTGTGCATAGATCTGTATGGTTTGTTAAACTGCAATCAATAGTTTATCTTTGGCACACGTTTAAAGTGAAAAATCTGCATCTCGGCGTCCTTCTGTTAATGTGTAATTGCCCATTGGTAAATACAATCTGATAGTGATGGACGCTGATGTAACAGTGATAAATTACAAACGTCATGGTACAGTCAGTACTTCGATGCCCAACTAGTTCTAAGAGTGTTGTATGATGGCCTTTCCTTTCTCAGAATGCAGTTTAGCATGAAAGCGTTACATCATAGTAAGGTACAACCAAGAAAATGGCCTTAGACCTACTAGGAACTCATGTCGTGAATGCCACAACCACAACACATAATTACACAGATGACATTTGAACTGGTCAAATGCCATTCCCGAGAGGTTGCAGAGAGTAAGCCAATTTTCGGTTTTGCTCAACGGTGTTGTGCAATACACTATAGAATGAAGGGAGCAGCTTGACAACATGGGGGGAGGGAGGGGTGGGTGTGTGTGTATGTGTGTGTCTCTGTGACCAAAAAAAGTGACCAAATCCAATTTTCTTTATGCATGCTCTTTCTATTCACAGTTTGTGGGCTACATATCCATCCCCCATCAGAGAGAGAGAACTGTGTCAAGGAGGGAGAGAGGGTCAGAGACTGTGTCATCTCCATGGACCTGACTACAGTAGGACTGGGCTGGCTATCTGGAGGTCTGCCACCCTCAATGTGATGTGATGCACAAGGTAGACTACACATGAATGGTCTCCAAAGTGCCACAGTGTTTAATGGAAATGGGACATTCTTATAATGCCAAACATCCCAGTTCTGTTACATCACAGACGCAGGCCTCTCCTCTCCACTGGCAGCCAAGGCGGTCATTATTCGAGGAAACCTTTTCTCATGGGACACAATGGGCCACAGTGCTGTTTGGTTGCACCACTTCATGGTGGGATGGGAGATAACATTTTAATGAAGTGAAGCTAATAAGTAGGAGCAGGCAGAAAGTTTACATAAGGCCCTGCTCGTCGGTCATCGCGCCCCAGTTGTGCTATATGGAGATGACTAGACTATCCTTGTACAAACAACAACACCAAGTTACACATGGAATAAACAAACAGACAGTCAATAACACAATAATAAAAAAAGATCTATATACAGTGTGTGCAAATGAGGTAAGATAAGGGAGGATAGGCAATAAATAGGCCATAGTGGCAAATTCATTACAATTTAGCAATTAAACACTGGAGTGATAGATGTGCAGAAGATGAATGTGCAAGTAGAGATACTGGGGAGCAAAAAAAAATACAGTATGGGGATGAGGTAGTTGGATGGGCTATTTACAGATGGGCTATTTACAGATGGGCTATTTACAGATGGGCTATGTACAGGTGCAGTGATCTGTGAGCTGCTCTGGCAGCTGGTGCTTAAAGCTAGTGAGGGAGATATGAGTCTCCAGCTTCAGGGATTTTTGCAATTCGTTCCAGTCATTGGCAGCAGAGAACTGGAAGGAAAGGTGGCCAAAGGAGGAATTGGCTTTGGGGATGACCAGTGAAATATACCTTCTGGAGCGCGTGCTACGGGTGGGTGCTGCTATGGTGACCAGTGAGCTGAGATAAGGCGGGGCTTTACCTAGCAAAGACTTATAGATGACCTGGAGCCAGTGGGTTTGGCGACGAATATGAAGGGAGGGCCAGACAATGAGAGCATACAGGTCGCAGTGGTGGGTAGTATATGGGGCTTTGGTGACAAAACGGATGGCACTGTGATAGACTGCATCCAATTTGCTGAGTAGTGTTGGAGGCTATTTTGGAAATTGCATCGCCGAAGTCAAGGATCAGTAGGATCAGTAGGATAGTCAGTTTTACGAGGGTATGTTTGGCAGCATGAGTGAAGGATGTTTTGTTGTGAAATTGGAAGCCGATTCTAGATTTCATTTTGGATTGGAGATGCTTAATGGGAGTCTGGAAGGAGAGTTTACAGTCTAACCAGACACCTAGATACAGTGCCTTGCGAAAGTATTCGGCCCCCTTGAACTTTGCGACCTTTTGCCACATTTCAGGCTTCAAACATAAAGATATAAAACTGTATTTTTTTGTGAAGAATCAACAACAAGTGGGACACAATCATGAAGTGGAACGACATTTATTGGATATTTCAAACTTTTTTAACAAATCAAAAACTGAAAAATTGGGCGTGCAAAATTATTCAGCCCCTTTACTTTCAGTGCAGCAAACTCTCTCCAGAAGTTCAGTGAGGATCTCTGAATGATCCAATGTTGACCTAAATGACTAATGATGATAAATACAATCCACCTGTGTGTAATCAAGTCTCCGTATAAATGCACCTGCACTGTGATAGTCTCAGAGGTCCGTTAAAAGCGCAGAGAGCATCATGAAGAACAAGGAACACACCAGGCAGGTCCGAGATACTGTTGTGAAGAAGTTTAAAGCCGGATTTGGATACAAAAATATTTCCCAAGCTTTAAACATCCCAAGGAGCACTGTGCAAGCGATAATATTGAAATGGAAGGAGTATCAGACCACTGCAAATCTACCAAGACCTGGCCGTCCCTCTAAACTTTCAGCTCATACAAGGAGAAGACTGATCAGAGATGCAGCCAAGAGGCCCATGATCACTCTGGATGAACTGCAGAGATCTACAGCTGAGGTGGGAGACTCTGTCCATAGGACAACAATCAGTCGCATATTGCACAAATCTGGCCTTTATGGAAGAGTGGCAAGAAGAAAGCCATTTCTTAAAGATATCCATAAAAAGTGTTGTTTAAAGTTTGCCACAAGCCACCTGGGAGACACACCAAACATGTGGAAGAAGGTGCTCTGGTCAGATTAAACCAAAATTGAACTTTTTGGCAACAATGCAAAACGTTATGTTTGGCGTAAAAGCAACACAGCTGAACACACCATCCCCACTGTCAAACATGGTGGTGGCAGCATCATGGTTAGGGCCTGCTTTTCTTCAGCAGGGACAGGGAAGATGGTTAAAATTGATGGGAAGATGGATGGAGCCAAATACAGGACCATTCTGGAAGAAAACCTGATGGAGTCTGCAAAAGACCTGAGACTGGGACGGAGATTTGTCTTCCAACAAGACAATGATCCAAAACATAAAGCAAAATCTACAATGGAATGGTTCAAAAATAAACATATCCAGGTGTTAGAATGGCCAAGTCAAAGTCCAGACCTGAATCCAATCGAGAATCTGTGGAAAGAACTGAAAACTGCTGTTCACAAATGCTCTCCATCCAACCTCACTGAGCTTGAGCTGTTTTGCAAGGAGAAATGGGAAAAAAATTCAGTCTCTCGATGTGCAAAACTGATAGAGACATACCCCAAGCGACTTACAGCTGTAATCGCAGCAAAAGGTGGCGCTACAAAAGTATTAAGGGGGCTGAATAATTTTGCACGCCCAATTTTTCAGTTTTTGATTTGTTAAAAAAGTTTGAAATATCCAATAAATGTCGTTCCACTTCATGATTGTGTCCCACTTGTTGTTGATTCTTCACAAAAAAATACAGTTTTATATCTTTATGTTTGAAGCCTGAAATGTGGCAAAAGGTCGCAAAGTTCAAGGGGGCCGAATACTTTCGCAAGGCACTGTATTTGTAGATGTCCACAGAGTCAGATCCGTCCAGAGTAGTGATGCTGGACGGGCGGGCAGGTGCTGGTAGCGATCGGTTGAAGAGCATTTAGTTTTACTTTCATTTAAGAGCAGTTGGAGGCCACTGAAGAAGAGTATGGCATTGATGCTCGTCAGAAGGTTAGTTAACACAGTGTCCAAAGAAGGGCCAGAAGTATACAGAATTGTATCGTCTGCGTAGAGGTGGATCAGAGAATCCCGTCCGGCAGGTGGTACCAGTGCATCCAGGCTTAGACCAACAGACTCCTAAACAGCTTCTAGCCCCTGGCCATAAGACTGTTAAATGGCTAACAACTACTGCTCCCCTTCACCCCTACGCTGCTGCTAAAATGATTATTCATTAGATTTATTACTACCACTGCGCTTCTGTTCATTGATTACCAATAGTATCTACTGTATCTATTTATCCCGCTACTGGTCACTATCACTCCTGTTTACATGTATTTACATGTATTACCATTAGTATATTAACATAAGTATTTATATATTCCCACCACCAGTCACTTTTCACGCCTACACTGGCACTCTTACACACACACACACACACACACTGAAGGCGTTTTACGGGGCTTCGTATGCTTCCCATACAAAACTGTTCGGAACAGTGATTGCATATATTATGACCACATTTTGGCAAGGGTTTTTTCAAATAGTGTGCAACTGCAACCCGCAATTTGGGCATTCCAGCATCTGCAGGAACTCCTCCCCTCAAGCATCCCATTTGTTCCTTCATGAATTTGGTACTGACACAGACCCTGTATATAGTTTCCTCTCTTTTTTTCGTGTTTAATTTGATATTGAATAATGCACTGTTGGGAAGGGCTTGCAAGTTTTTTGGTTGTTTTTTTTGCATGTGAATTTTACCTCTTTTTCTCCACAATTTCGTGGTATCCAATTGTTAATAGCTACTATCTTGTCTCATCGCTACAACTCCCGTACGGGCTCGGGAGAGACAAAGGTTGAAAGTCACGCGTCCTCCGATACACAACCCAACCAAGCCGCACTGCTTCTTAACACAGCGTGCATCCAACCCGGAAGCCAGCCGCACCAATGTGTCGGAGGAAACACTGTGCACCTGGCGACCTTAGGTTAGCGTGCACTGCACCACAGGAGTCGCTGGTGCGCGATGAGACAAGGATATCCCTACCGGCCAAGCCCTCCCTCACCCGGACGACACTAGGCCAATTGCCCCACGGACCTCCCGTTCGCGGCCGGTTACGACAGAGCCTGGGCGCGAACAAAGAGTCTCTGGTGGCACAGCTGGCGCTGCAGTAACCACTTAACCGCCCTTAACCACTGCGCCACCCGGGAGACTAGGGCTTGCAAGTTAAAGGGCAATTCCGCCACTTTTCAACCTCATATTCATTATCTCCAGCGCCAAACCAGTCTCTACATATGTGAAAACAAAGCGCTTATGATCTGCTGTTAAAATATTTGAATTAAAGTCCTAAAAAGAAAAAGTGATTTTCAAAACCTGCAACTAGTTTCTAGCCACGGTAAATCTGTCTTTGAAAATATTTTGATGACATCATCGGGTAAAACTTTGTTTTCACATATGTAGACACTGGTATTGTGCTGGAGATAGTGAAAATGATGTTGAAAAGTGGTGGAGTTGCCCTTTAAGCATTTCACTGTACTTGTGCATGTGACAAATAAAACTTAACTGAAGAGCTTAGAGAAATCTACTATTGCCTAATTGAACCTTAGCAACAGGTTAGTGAGTATACAACTAGTATGATGAAACCCCCAGCTAAAACCTTGCAAAACACTGACGCCCAACTTCCCATAGCACTTGCTGTCACACACACTCACTCACTCACTCACTCACTCACTCACTCACTCACTCATTCATTAATTCCCTTCCCTCACTCCTTCACATGCACAAACAACTCCTGACTGGCTCATAAACAGCCAGACGGGCCCCTCAAAAGGGGCAGGGACTCCCACATGCGCTATTTACTGGGAGTAGAAAAGTGACACTGCCCCAAAAGGCTAACGCTTCAGCTGTGTCAACCCCCAGATGATGTGTATAAACCAGAACTCAGCAGCTCTGTCTCGGTCCAATAATTTAGCCACTGTTGCTGGTCAGGTCAGACACTGACAGAAATCTAGATCATAGACTGTAGGGTCATTTCTCCAATGACTGCATACTAGAGCCGTGTGTCATAGAAGCTAGAAGAGCTACACTACATGACCAAAATTATGTGGACACCTGCCCGTCAAACAGCTCATTACTAATTCATGGGCATTAATATGGAGTTTGTCCCCCCTTTCTCGCTATAACAGCCTCCACTCTTCTGGGAAGGCTTTCTACTAGATCCCCAAACTGTTGCCACAAAGTTGGAAGCACAGATAAATATATCTTGCACAGACAAATATCATTGTATGCTGTAGCGTTAAGATTTCCCCTCACTGGAACTAAGGGGCCTAGCCTAACCATTAAAAACCGCCCTACTATTATTTCACCTCCACCAAAGTTTACAGTTGGCACTATACATTGTGGCAGGTAGCGTTCTCCAGGCATCCGACAAACCCAGAGAACATGCTTCCACTGCTCCAGAGTCCAATGGCAGCAAGCTTTACACCACTCCAGCCAACGTTTTGCATTGTGCATGGTGATCTTAGGCTTGTGTGCGGCTGCTCAGCCATGGAAACCCATTCCATGAAGCTCCCGACAAACAGATCTTGTGTTTACGTTGCTTGCAGAGAAAGTTTAGGAACTAAGGTAGTGAGTGTTGCAACCGAGGACAGACAATTCTTACACACTCGGCGGTCCCTTTCTGTGATCTTGTGTGGCCTACCACTTTGTGGCTGAGCCTTTGTTGAGCACTTACACTTACACTTACACTTACAACAGCACTTACAGTTGACCGAGGCAGCTCTAGCAGGGCAGAAATTTGACGAACTGACTTGTTGGAAAGGTGGCATCCTATGACGGTGCCATGTTGAAAGTGACTGAGCTCTTCAGTAAGTCCATTCTACTGCCAATGTTTGTCTATGGAGATTGCATGGCGGTGTGCTCGATTTTACACACCTGTCAGCAACGGGTGTGGCTGAAATAGCTGAATCCAATCATTTGAATGGGTGTCCACATACTTTTGTATATATAGTGTATTTTTTAAGGGAAGAAAGGAGGTCCTTGCAGCCAGTGCTGTTTGTCCACAGCTGTGAAAAGGCACTGATACACAAGCCCACGACTTAAACAATAAGTATGGTGTGTGTGCATGCGGTTATTCCGTGCCATCATATTCACTCAGGGTGAATTTACAAAACAACCGGTTAGCTTCCTGATTGGGCTCTAACTGAAGCTGCCCCCAGTAACCTCTGAGAGCATAGTCTTCACCTCACAAAATATGGACCTTTACAAACCTCCATCAAGACCATAATGTTCTTTGGTCGTCAATGTTGGTGCCACAAATTATCATTGCTCTGCATGAGACAGTGGAATGCTCAGCACTGTGGTGGTGGTGGTGGTGGTGGACCCTCCAACTCCACATAGATATGTGGCTGGGTGGGCGGGCTGTTGGATGGAGGGGTTCCAGATTTGCGGTACACACACCAATTAACAGTTTCCCTGGATTTTTCTTCCTCTCTGGATGGAAGGAGGTTGCAGTAACCGTCATTAACTAAGTATGCCTAGCCTAGAAAGTAAAGTATGTGGGCGAAATGCAGTCAGTCAGTGTTATCTGTCACCATGGTGGTTTGGACCAATTAGGAGAAATCATTTCCAGATTTGGAATGTGACCCAGGCAGCGAATGGATGCATCCTAAGTAATTAATCTCTCAGCAGCTGAGCGAGTAGCCCCACCATGCAGGATGACAACAACACACACAGCCAGACCAGCCAGACCAGCTAGCAGGGCAGGGCAACTCTCTCCACCTGGCCCATTCATCTCATTTAAAGTAACAGTATAGGTTATTTACCACCATGCAAACCTCACTGTCTGACCAATATGTGTTTACAGTATGATCTAGTCTCTTTGCGGAATTTAAACATTTAGCTAGGCAATGAATTCTTCAGTGGTTCTATTTTTAGGTTGTTCCCTCTTTTAATCAACATGACAATAGCCAATGGAATGATTGCAGTATCTTCTAACGTCAAACATGCACTCATTTTTGTAGCTGTTAGGGTGGTGGATTAATCAGAGTTGAACCCTTCATTTTGGGGTTGGATGAAATGAATACCAAGCTTGTTTACGCTATTCCAAAAATCAACTTAATACAAAAGAGGACAAGAGGACAAAGACATCATTTAGAGTGCCCCCTCAGGCAGATAATTGCAAAGATAGTGAGCACCCTATGCACACAGAAACTAAAGCTGGGGTCGCTGACAATTCAATATACTAAGGGCTTTCGTTGTTCAGTTCTAAGAATTCTGCTGCTCACCCTCACTCAGTCACAGTGGCTGGAGACGAGTCTTGACAGCTCGTAGCCTTATCGATTCTCCTTCCTAGTGTTATAGTAGTGTGTGGTCATAGATAATATTTCTTCTGACATGGCGCAAAGGAGAACTCTGCAATGAGACAGGTAAGCCTTTTATGTAAATGACACCAGACATTGCCATAGACATTCAATGACCGTGTGACATTCAACTCATAGTGGAGACAGTAGGCTACAGCACCAGAATACACAGGAAGTCTGAGAATTATTTTATAGTACTGCAATCTGACTCTGCTGCCAAAGTTGTCAGGAAGGATTTGGTCATTAAAAAGAACGCCTTCTGCCAGACTCTGTTAATCACCTGTAAGCACTGAACAGATTAGGGGGGGGGGGTATTTTCCAAATGCTAACAACTGAACATAATTAAATACCACATTAACATGGCCCATAGACACTACTTATAGCATGGTCGTGTTATGGATTCACTAGGTCATGTCTGCCTTCTATTTTATTTACAGTACAGTGGCAGATCAATAGCTTCCTTTTCCCCAGATAAATATCAGAAGGACATGTGCAGTAAATTTAATACTGTAGTGTCCGTTGTTCACATACAGAACACTCAGAAGAGGACAGCAGATATGACTAAGAATGCCTGCAGCATGGATAATCCACTAGATTCAGCCAAGGGACCCTTTTTTATTGAGCGGATGGTGAGGGGGCAGGAACAAAATTACAAATAATTTGTAGACTGCAAATTGACAACAAGACGCCCAAACAGATATATTATTTGACTAAAACGATCACATATATCTCTCTATTATGTGTTGGAATACTTTGGAAGAGATTTACTAAATTAAAATCACATGGGAGTTGATTTGCTGTTGTTTTGTTTGTTTTTTTACAGTCTTTTATGTCCAACCATTTGGACATAAAAGGGGGGCCAAATAAATAGAGTGGATCGGTGTAGCGAATAATTGATGTAATCTTGCGAGATCAGTCTGGTTGTACGAGGCTAGCAGCTTTCTTCCTAGTTTGGAAATGATACCGAATTGAGAATAAACCCTAACTAGAGTGTCCCCATCATCTCTGCTGCACAACCAGCTGAACACGTTTCAGGTGAGTTACACATCCAAACCCCACCATAGTGTGGATGTGGAAACCCAACACCATGCAATCCAGTGCCATGTAACACTCCGACCATGAATTGTAAGGGCCGGTTGGGTTACACTTAAATACTACTATACTAAGAACCCCCTCTCTCAGACAAACTGCTGTGTGTTGTGTAGTGACTTGCAGAGAGCAGGGGTAAGGTGTCACTATTCTACAGTATGTACAGGGTGATTCATGAGAGCTATGGTTCAAGAATGAAGACATGAAGTCCATGTCAGTGTCGGGCAGGCAAGCAGGTTGGGTTGTTTTCACCACAAAGTGAGAGAGTGAGCCGGCGCTGTGTTCCAAATGGCACCTTATTCCCTATGTAGTAGACTACTTTTGACCAGAGCCCTTTATAGGCAATTTGGGACAGACAGAGAGAGGAACAGGAGGTGAACATGCCCTGCTCTCTGCTCTCTCTGTCTGACTAGGGCATACCATTCCCGTTAACCTCTACTAAGGTACAGTCAGTCACGTTGAGGACGTGTTTCTCCCCATGGTTGTAAATGTAGCTTTACCAAGTTTTGCCACGGATGTTCAAGAAGATGTTCAGTTTTACCCTGAGTGCCCTCACAGTGTTCTACAGGAGAACCATCGAGAGCATACTGTCGAACTGCATCACTGCCTGGTACGGCAACACCACCACCGCGGATCGCAAGGCTCTTCAGAGGGTGATATATGCAGCCTAACGCACCATTGGGCAAACACTGCCCGCCCTACAGGATACCTACAACACCAGGTGTCGCAGGAAGGCCAAGAAGATCATCAGGGACCCCAGCCATGCCCTGTTCTCCCCGTTTCAAATCACTCAGACGTGGGCAGTACAGGAGCATCATGGCAAAAACTGAGAGCCAATAGTTTCTACCTTCAGACCATCAGGCTGCTGATTAGCCACCACTAGTCAGCTACCTGCTCCCCCCCCCCCCCCATGCTCTCTCCTGCTGCCCCACCCCTTCTATGGGCATTTCACCCCCCCAACAGACTTTACTCTGCCCCCACCCCAATGGCATTCATCACTATTGCAGTTGTTAATATGTATATTATTACTGTTTCTATTTCACTCAATGATCAGCCTGCTGCTCACCTTATGGTTATTCTAACCCACCCCCCAACAGTCTTTACTCTGCATACATCCCAATGGACATGTATTTATTCATAATAAATATCCATCAGCTGTTATTATGTATATAGTGCTATGTCTATTTATATTGTTTTTACCATTTTATTTCACTAGTCCAGTATGTTGGAGCTCAAAACCTAAGATTTTCACTGTACCCTGCAATCACACCTGCAACAATCTGAATCTCTGAACCCTCGGGTCGGTGGACCTGAGTCCATGATTCGGGAGGAACAAGCTGACCCGCCCAGATTTTTATTTATCAACTCCCTTTCCGTGCTTATTAAATATTGCGCATATTTATCACTTTTAAAACCCTTTTTAGAGTGGATAATTTATGCATTTTATTGCGATTTTATCCACTTTTACTCCCGCTGATATCTCAACATTTTAAAGCCTGGGTTTTACCCAATCTATTTAAATAATTATACCATTTTAAACTCATCTGTCCAGGATGATGGGCCACTGCAATAGAAGCTGACATTTTAACAACCTAAACGGACGGTTTTATTTCGCTGTAAGTAGATGTTTTTCTATTTTTTCACACAACTCAATGGAGACACAAACAACATAAAAAATAACCATTCATCCCACTATTCAAATATTACAAACCATTACTCCCCTCCCAGTATCCTGAAGAATCCCCTACGTCCTATTTTTATTTACCCTTTCCCCCAACCCAAATCCTTTTACCCTAAACCGGGTTCGTATCCTTTTCCAAACCCCTCCTCTATTTTATTATTATAATTGTTTTACTTTACTTCTTTATGTGTTTAAATCCATTAAAGTTTGTTTTAACCAAATCAAGTTGAGGGGAAAAAAAGAAAGAATTCCACAACCTCCTCCCTCTTGTATCTTGACAAACCTGACCTTCACCAGACAGATACATGGACAAGAGGGATAGAAGAGGGCATTAAGCCCTGAGATGTCCCAAAGTTCGTCATTACTCAATATGTTCCGTTCAAACACGTGGCTATAACCTAATATTGATGTATATTTGCAATGTCTTACAGTTGTGATATCTGCAATTATGCATTCATTGACAACACGAGCAATGGAAAATCCCATAAAATAATGGTTTATTTTCCATAGTTACCAACCCAGCATGACTTTGAATTTGGGATTATTAGAATTGGAAGCTTCCTACTGAAATGCATGTCAATAAACTTTTTCGTAGCTTTCGATAAGATTATAGATTATTTAAAAGTATAATGGTATTAGATTAAAAATAATAACAATACAATAAAGATGATGTAAAACTATACACAAACTTCTGTACGTGAGCCCTGTATGCACGGGTGCTGTATTCGCTGGACTATTCTACTAAAACACGTTTACAGTGCATTACATCATGTACGTTCACCATAATGACGAATTACCCTGGAAAGGCTATATTATGTATTTCCCAGTGTGGGTACCAACTACACAAAAAGGAAACGTGTTTCATTCTTGCTTACAAGTTTTCTGCCAGTCACTAGAAGCCCGCTGACGGGTAAAACGATTGATTGCGCTTTTCCATGAGGCAAAATGAGACTGTAAACAAAGAGCAGCCATGTATTACTTACTTTCTGTGCAACACATCCCGTGACCCATAGTAGATACGCTGTCAAGAACACATGTGCCCAGAACGAGCTGTTGCAGTTCATTTTCCTTATTTCGTCCTTTTCTCCTATGCACACTGAACCGTGACCCGCTCTCGCTCCCACTCTCCATTCACCTGAACTCTCGGGAGCGCGCTTTCATCCTTCGTGGACCCGCATACAGAAATCACAGTGGGTTGTACTGAAGCGCCCACAATTTGGCAGTCAGTCTTATTTGTCAACAATCATTTTGAGGAACATAGCTTCCAATGCACCAGCTGTGGGATTAGAATCAGTAACCTACATTTCCTTGTAGTTGGTCAGCTGCAGACCATTGATAATGGAGTAACTTTATGGTTATGTAGTGATTTAAGAGGAGCAGAGCTCTGCCACCTGTGCCATAAAAGCCCAGTCATCTTGACAGAGGGGTAGTAGTACTCTCAAACAGGCTACACTATTCCCCCTTTTCTCTAGAAGTGTCCAGAGCACAAACCCCATGTGAACATGTGAAGCCAACTCTTGCACTGATGTCACCAATGAAGCAATAGGGGGAAGAGTGAGCTTGAGCAGTGTAAGTGTGGGTATAGTGACTTTATGAATGAATTTCCAGCAAATTGAGAGGGGAAAGCTGGAGTGGAGCAGGGCTGAACCAGGGACCTCTGGTTACAGGGCAAATGCACTACCACCTGTGCCATAAAAGCCCATGCCTCTTGGCAGAGGCAATATACCATCATATAGGAAGGCTATGTAGCATATATAGCATAAATTACTTGATTTATGCAGAGTTGAGAATCCTTTTGTGTAAACTCTGTATGGAGTTACTAAGATTAGCTGGTATTCATAAGCATGCTTGATTAACAGTGCTGTAGACCTATAGAACAAAATGCTCACTAAACCGTTAAGCATATTGTTTGTCTGACTTTAACAGCATTAAGGGCAAATCAGGAGGAAATAGCGTCTGTTGTCTGCCCTGTCAATGTTAAATAATCATTCCTTGACAGTGGCGATTTTAGCATGTCAATCTTGGTGGGGAAAAACTCAACAACAACAAAAATGTAGATGCATGCCAGACAATGTTTGTATGCGGCTTTATTAACTTAATGATATTTTTTTTAAAATGTACATTGTTTGCGATCAGATATGTGATATGTATTAATGCAAAAATAACATGCAAAACAGGCATCAACAAAAATGTATATGTTTTCTTTGGCTAAACCGGTGGAGCTCGCCCTGAATGACGGGACACCACTGTTCCATGAGCATGCTCACTCATAAGCATGTCAGCGAGTATATGGGACAGTCTTGTGGTGAAACAAGATTCGGCACATTTCTTGTTGACTACATGTGCAGGCCAGAGAAATCCTTATGTAGCCTCCCTATTCAGAGTATTGCTACCTCTGCCAAGAGGTCTGGACCTTTATGGCACAGGTGAAAATGTGCTTGTACTACACTGAAGGGTTGCTGGTTCAAGCCCCTCTCTGACTGTTCCTTCTCAATTGCCACATTTATCTCCTATCTGAGATCATTAGACAGTCAGTAATCAAATTCAGTAATCAGTACCTATTCAACACTGAAAAGGTGTTGTAGACTGCATTCCTAACTACACTTAAATAGACTTCTATTCATGTCATTGGAGAGATATTTTTGCAAATTGATATAATAACAGGCAATGTGTATTTGTCACTAGCTGTGTAATCATTGATATTCATGAAACCTTAAATCTGTGCTGAATAGGTAGAAACAATCCTCATCATTAATGACAAGGCATTATCTAATCACACCCTATTTTACATAGAGAGACATCATAATGACAGTATAACATCCGCATGGTAATACACACTGTAACCTTTATATTTTATGGGGATACAGAATTAAATAAACGTTTTTCACAACAAAATTTTGTTACAGTTTTGACAAAACTAGAAAAAATGTCTAATAAAAAGACCGCAGTTTTACTCCACGACCGCCAGAGGGAGTAAATGTTTTTTCTATTCATTACAAAGGGGCGGGCTCTAACACCCACAACGCCCCGCGCGAGACAAAACGTCATTGGTGTCCGTTCATTATTACTGTTCGGCCAGCAACTGGTTTGGCATTTTTACCTTTAAATCTAGCTCATTTCCAAGCATAGGCTTATAATGTATACATTATTAGGTAGAGAAAAATAACAATAATTAATATATAATTCTCAAAGAGAGAATTATTTAAGAAGTGTTTACTAGACATCAAGTCACAAAACGTTAAGTATCCTGATGTCAAGTATCCTAAATGGCATCCATTTAGCCACGTAGAAGCAGAACGAAAAGTCGTCTGAAAAAGGTTGGCTTGTAAACATTTTCCGTGCATTTCAACCATTGTCATGTCAATTTTTATGTATATATATATATATATATATTATGGCTATTTATTAAACCTTTCACAATTTCACTTTGTGCGTTGATATATAAATTACACAACTTGTACCGGTGTGAAAATCGGGACATACTAGAATAATTCTAGCCCCATAAACCTCGCAAGATCACAACGCACAGTTAATGCAAATATTTGTATAACTACAGTAACGTTATGGGACTGATGTGTTAACTAGCTAACTTGCAAACGTAGGCTGTCTTTGCTTGACAGGTTGGTAAAGCCAACTAGCTACCTTGCTTGTTACTGAATCCAATCAAATGTATTGGTCGCATACACGTTTAGCAGATGTTATTGCGGGTGTAGTGAAATGCATGTCGTTTGTAAAGCCCAAGCCATCTTAATAACAGACACATTTGTTACTTACAATATTCAAAGGCCTAACGTTAGCTAGGCAATGAAGTTAGCTATATTTAGTAACTCAATCCACTTAACGTTAGTTAGCTAGACAGCTTTAGCTGGAGTTGTTCCTCCCAACCACATTCTCCCAGTTGGTCAGAACATTTGACCCAATCTTTTGCAAATAATGTACTTTATCAATACATTTGCGATGTTATTATTGCAGACCACACCCACTTTTTTTTATTTTCGCTACATCCACACTACGCCATCACCGTGGCAAAACCTTTCTGATGACGGCTAATTTGCATTTAGATTACTCTTTCTTTGATCAGACTAAATACGCTATGATGCTCATACTACTTAAATATTAACTAACTAAACCTTACATTTTCAGGGGAGAGCATTGTTTTGGGTTGTCCTTCCTTGGACGCATGAATTGTATTCAACCTTTTCAACTGGACAAACGGGAAGAAAATGTTTTGAAAGGATTATAGCTACTCTCTTCCATGGGCTCCAGTGCAACATCATTTGATTCTGTATGTAAATGGAAAACCACAAAGCAGCCGTTGCTGAGATGGAGACAGCCAATGGAGAAAACCATCAACTAGACCTGATACCGCAGTCCAAAGAGGATGGTGCTGATCCTGTGGAGAAGGATGCTCAGCTACTGAAGAAAGGAGGGCAGGAGAAGCCGACAACATCGAGGGATGTTGTTAATGGTAAGTGTTAGTTAATTAGTTAATACCCTAGCCTGCCCCTCAAATGATAGGATTTGATTAGCTTTATTTTTTTCTATATATATTTAGGCATTCTAGGCAACCTGACTCTGACCTAATTCTGACTGATTTAATGATTCCATCCACTCTCTTCCTCAACCAGTTAATTGTAGAAGAACAATTCATTTCAAAAGTTAATAGGAAAGCATAACTGAATGCTTGTATTATTTTCACAGGACATAATTGTGAAATTGTTGTTGTTGAAGGGAATCTGCTATAATAGGAGTTCCTTATATGGAGGCAATTCCACTGTCTTCTACCAGTATGTTTTCCCAACTATGCATGACATGCTTGTGTGCGACCTGCCATTACTTTGCCACCTCAGGCCATCTGCCCCTCCTCTCTTTGTACTTGCATGGGGAATTGCAGTACTGTCTGGACAGAGATCTGAGCCTTATAACTCATCTACAATCGACTGTCACTTCGCAGTCACCAGTGCACTAAGGCATATTTGCATGCTCTCGTTATTCCTACACATCTCACCTTCAATAAAAATAGTTTGGCTATCTTGACACATGTAAAATGAATAATATCAAACTGCCACTTTCAGTTCCTAAAGCACTAGTCTGGCTTGACAACAAAGCTTGTTTGACTGGTTTCCTGTGAAAGCCACAATAGACTTTGTCATGCAAAGGAGCCTTACCTCCAAGTCCTTTCCTTTTTTAAATTGAAAGTATGTCACAATCTTCTCTCATTGTGTGGTGAAATACAAACTGGATGGATGGATGCTGTAAATGACCTACTATACTGACACACTCCACTGTCAACCCCCAACTCACCCCACTCCCTTGTTGCAGGATCTTTCAAAGCAGACGTGGTGCCTAATGGAGAACGAGTGGCACGGGGCCCGGGGCCAGGCGCTGGAGGGGACGGTCATCCAAATGGCCCCCTGCCTCCTCCATCGCCCTCTGCTGCTCAGGGAACCAGCCCCACCGTCAGCCCCCATTCCAAAGAGCCATCCCAAGGTGTGGCCGCTTTCCCACCACCCATGCTAGAGAAGTCTGAGGGAACTAGTGCTGAGGGCCCTGTTCACAAGGGTGACGCATTGCAGTCACTCAGACTGAGTATGCCTATGCAGGAGACTGAATTGTGTAAGCATACTGTAACCTGTTCTTGCAGTGAGTGCCCCCACCCCCCTTTTGCTCTGGGATGTTGCTTCAGAGGCTGACTTGTTGACTTAGGCCTACCTCCATATCCTAATTTAATTCCCTTGCCTGTACTTACTACACTCCCATTAAACAGTTTGATCGAGAGACTATCTGTTTGGTGGTTTGAGCCTGCTTACTTTGTGCAATGCCAGTGGTCATTTAATTGCTTGATTTGGGTCTTGGTGCTTCTCTTGGTAGTGGCTGTATTTAAACTACTCCTTTACATGTGGTGTATGTTGTTTTTGGATGACGGCCGAGGCTTACAGGTACCATGATATGCAAAGTATTTGAAGTTTATTAGTTATATTACAGAATATGTCTCATTTTGCCTGAAGAGCTTTTTGTTTACTGTGAGCCACTAGGCTAACCACTCCCACATAGAATGTTTAGAGTGTCACATACATAAACTTGTTTAGAGTATCACATTCTTGGTTTCGTTCCGTTCATGGTGCACTCTGCTCTAAGTGATGCTGCAATCAGGAAGTCCTCATGCTAACTTCTAAGTTGCACTGATTTGACACCTGTTGGTTGGTCTTCAGCACACCTGGCCAATTGCAGTCAGAGCATCATCAATCAGGCATATCACCAACTGTCTGCTAACTAACTAACTAACCAAAAAAGCTAAAAACAGAATACGTTTGGATACTAAACTACTTTGTGTGTCACATTTGTATTAACATTACTGTAATAACTAAGCGACTGGCTAATATATGGGATTGATTTGAGTCTTACTCATTTGGCTGTAAGTACTGGGTTACGTGCAGTTTCACATGGTGGTAACTAACCATGGTGGATGGAAAACCGTGTCATACAAGCGCTCTCATTTCTTACATAAAAAGGGCTCTAAACTGAGCGACAAAGTAGTTGTAGCACACATAGTTGTGGTTTCCTTCTAAAATGTATTGTATGCTTGTATGACAATTTCTAAGTTATTGTTAGCATATTCTGTGTTGTATGGTGGTGCAGTTAGGCCCTTCTATTTCTTGTGTTAAACTTGCTCTTCCTGTAGCTGTCAAAGAGCAATCACTGGAGATGGAGAATGAGGAGAAGATTCGCCATGATGCTCGGCGACGCCTGGAGGAGCAGCTCAAACAGTACAGGGTGCAGAGGCACAAGGAGACGGTGAGTGAGTGTGTGTGTGTGAACCGCGTCAGTCACCAGTCAGGCATTAATCCGGATAAAGCTGTCAGTTGCAAGCTTTACAGAGTTGAATTGAAGCAGAAGTGTTTCCCCTAGCATTATTTTGGCATAGCAGGCCTTCTTGCCTAGTTTTGTTGCTATCCACTACCTACAGTATAGTATAAAAATGATCCTCTGTTAGTTTCAGTTGAAGGGTCTGATGTTTGCAGCCCTGAATGTTGCTTCTTTGTGCCCATACAAGAAAACAAGCTAGGGGACAACAAGCTAGGGGAAACATTGGTCTGAAGTAGACTACATCCTCTGCTCATGCTACCCTCTCTCCTCATCCAGTCCCACCGCTCTACCTTAAAGAGCCGCACTGGATTCAGCACTCTGGACCCAGACCTCATGATGCACCCAGAGGCTCTCCCCCGGGCCAACACCACCTCCATGACCACAGAGTACTCCTTCCTGCGGACCAGCGTCCCCCGGGGCCCAAAGCTGGGCAGCCTGGGCATCCCCCCAGCCAAGGAGAGGAAGTCACGGTCAGCCCGCCCCAGCAAGATCCACTCCCTGGCCGACTACAAGACTCCCGAGCCAGCAGGGGGCAGTAGTGGTGGAGGTGGGGTCAGAACTTCTGCAGACTCCTCCATGGGCTCCTTGGGGTCCAACTTGAGCTCTGTGTCCACCCTGTCAGAGAGCAGCATGAGGTCAGAGGTCAGCTCCATGGAGATGACCTCTTCGGAGGCCCCGCTGAGGTCGTCAATGTCTTTCCAGGACATCTCGGAGGTGGACGCCAGCAGCGAGTCAGGGATGGGGTCAAGGCCCGGTGGAGACGGGAACGACAGCGACAGCTCGACCTACAGCAGCGTGTCCACCTCCACCAGGGGCACTGGGACCTACGGCATGCTGGCCGCAGCAGTGGGCAGGCAGAGGGGCGGGAACTACACAGTGGAGGGTAGGGAGATTGCCCCAGAGGCTATGGGAAACTTCCCCTCACTGCAAGAGGTTCTGCAGGCTGCCAGTGATGAGCAGCACCTGCTGGAGTTGGAGCAGGACAGAGAGGGCACCGGAGAACCACGCAGCCGCAGGGACAGCTTCTCCAGCAGGTAGGCCACACCATCATCAGCACAGCACTTCTGTAATGACACATAGCAACACAAAATGACTGGTGTAGTACTAGTGAATAACATAAGCACATTGCGGTTGCAGATAGCAAATAAGCAGGAACACTAGTCTACTTTAGATCATTGCTGTTATATATCGAATCCGCATGTACACTGGTTTATGTTTGCTTATTTTTCCAATCATAATTTACCATGGATTGTTCTAGAATGCCCCAGTCAATTGCACTTGCAAGATGTATGCTTATATTGTTTAAATGCTTGTTTCCTGCAGTGTGTCATTAGAGAGCTCTGTGATGGGACATGATGAAATGCTCCAGGTTCTGAAGGAGAAGATGAGACTGGAGGGTCAGCTAGAGTCTCTGTCTTCTGAGGCCAACCAGGTATAATTAACATACAGACAAGGTAGTAAGGACTTCACTGTCTTCAATGGCTAACACTTTAAACATAGTTGATCCTGAGGTAATTAACACTCCTTACATGTTCAGACTTACCGTCACTAGAATAGCTAGGTTAGCACCCTACAATTCCTCCCTCTCCTCTCCAGGCTCTGAAAGAGAAGACTGAGCTCCAGGCCCAGCTGGCTACAGTCAACGCCCAGCTGCGGGACCAGGTGGAGCAGGCCCAGGCCAGCCAGGAGAAACAGAGCTCCCTCAACAAGGAGGTCTCCACCCTGCGTCAGAGCTGCTCCCAGCTGGAGAGGGCCATGGTGGAGCTGCAGGGCAACCTAGAGCGCAAGAACGCCGGCCTTTCCTCACTGGGCAATGACCTGCAGGTGGCCGAGGAGCAGTACCAGAGGCTCATGGGGAAAGTGGAGGAGATGCAGCAGAACGTGACCTCCAGGGACAACGCTGGTAAATTGGATGGATGGAGAGCCCAGATTTGGCATCATGCTTTTAAAACTATCATCTCCTCACAACATGCGCCACACAATAATACTAATGAAATTCGATGCCTCACTTATTACTGTGCTAAAAACAAAACGCTTTGTGAATGATTTGTTTTGGTGTTGTCCTTCTGCAGTCCAAGAGTTGCGTCAGCAGATGGGTGGACTCCAGACTCAGCTCCAGCAGGTCCAACTAGAGCGCAGCACCCTGCAGAGCCGGCTGAAGACCTCCCAGGCCGAGATTGACTCACTGCAGCAGGTCCGGCAATGGTACCAGCAGCAGCTAGCGCTGGCACAGGAGGCTCGAGTACGGCTCCAGGGTGAAGTGTCCAACATGCAGGTAAGGCTATCTGTGACGAGGGCTCCTCCTTCTACTGAATTGATGTGTTGCAGAGTTGACATGTTATGAAATTGATGTGGTACGGAGTTAATATGCTGTTTGACTGAGTTGACATGTTTTCCCCCCCCAGGCTTTGCAGATGACCCAGATTGGTGTCATGGAGCACCTAAAGCTGGAGAATGTGACTCTGTCCCAGCAGCTGACAGAAACCCAGCATCGCTCCATCAAAGAGAAGGAGCGCATCGCCGTACAGCTGCAGAGTATTGAGGTCTGTCCCCTTGAAAATGAGGAAATATGACATGTTATGTGATTGGTGATAGTTAGATTGTGTTATGTGATTATTAAACATTTTACTGAAAAATAATATAAGATTTACTGGCAAAATAAAATATGAGGAATTAGATTTGAGGTTATTAAGCAGCGTGTGATCTGACCTCTGTCCTTCCTTTGGCCGTAGACTGACATGATGACCCAGGAGGCTGCCTACCAGCAGATCCAGGATGCCAAGAACATGGTGGAGGATGACCTCCAGCACAAGCTAGACGAGTTTGAGGAGGAGCGAGAGCACTTACACAAACTGGCCAACACAGCCAGCTCTCTGGAGAGGGAACTAGAGCAGGTAAAGAACTAATTGTGGGTCTATGAAAACACTTATGAGAACCTTTGTATTGTTCAAATGAATGGTATTTGATAGTCTGGGGCAGTGGTCTAATATCAATGAAAGGTGGGGTCCAATAACAAGGTCCAAAAACGGAATGTCCGCTCACTGGTTTGCTATTTTGCAGCAACAGTTGCCTAATGTCACCCCTCTCTGCATCCCCCACAGATGAAGTTGACCCTATCGCAGAAGGACCTGCAGCTGGAGGCCCTCCAGAAAGACCACCTAGAGCTGATGAGACAGCTGACAGCCACTCAGGAGAGCCTACACACCAAAGAGCAGTCCATCAACCAGCTAGAGGCCCGCTACCTAGAGCTAGAGGCCACTCTGGCAGAGCTGCAGACAGAGACCAACACCAAAGACGAGAACATCCAGTATCTACAGAATGAGAAGATTGTGCTGGAGGTGGCCCTCCAGGCTGCCAGGGCTGACAAAAGTCAGCTGGACGAGGGGGCCGAGAGGCTGGGGGAGGAGGTGCTGGTGTCCTCGTACCTCCTGGATCAGCTCAGGCAGGAGGTCCAGGTCAAAGCCTCACAGGTGAGAAACAAACCGCCGTCGAGCCAATGGGTCCCATCACACACTACCCTACTATGGCTGTTGAGCAACCATGTTTGAGCTTACGTAGAATGTAAACCCCTTCTCCTCTTTGTTTTTAGATTGAAACTCTGCAGCAGGAAAATGGCACCCTGAAGAAACAAGCTCAGAAATTGAAAGAGCAGTTCATGCAGCAAAAGGTGCTTGTCACTTTTTTGGCTTTGGGAGGATTGTTGACACACACACACACACACACACATTCACACACATAATTCATCTCTTCACACCTCTCTCTTCCTGTTCCCCACCCATCAGGTGATGGTGGAGGCCTATCGGCGGGACGCCGGCTCCAAGGAGCAGCTGATCAGCGAGCTGAAGTCGACTAAGAAGCGTCTGGTGTCGGAGGTGAAGGGGCTGAAGCAGGAGCTGCTGGAGGCCCAGGGGCAGAAGCAGAAGGCTGAGCTGGAGCAGAGACGGCTGCAAAAGGAGGTGGTCCGGGTCTCGCAGCAGATGAACAGCCTGGAGAACCACCTGCAGTCCGTGCAGACCGAGAGGGATCAGCTGGAGACACAGATCCAGGTACACAATGCCTCCCTAGCAGCTTTAGGTTTTTTCTAGGATTTACTAAGGGTTTTCTTTGCATTACTTCCATGACAGTACTTGCATTACATATTGCCTTATCCGGCTATCTTTGATAGGCATTTGATAATAATCAGTGTGCGTTTAATGTCCCTCCACAGTCCCTGCAGTTTGACCAGAGTCAGCTAGCAGCAGTGACAGAGGAGAATGAGGGCCTGAAGAAACAGGTGGAGCAGATGCAGTCGGAAGCCAAGAAGTGAGTCAAAACATTTCTAAAGGCAGACTGACTTCTGGAACTAGCCTGGTTACCATAGTAATGGCCCAACAAGATTCATTATGAATCTCTATAAATGGTATAAGTAAACTCGGCTAAAAAAGAAACGTCCTCTCACTGTCAACTGCGTTTATTTTGTATAAATATTTGTATGAACATAACAAGATTCAACAACTGAGACATAAACTGAACAAGTGCCACAGACGTGTGACTAACAGAAATTGAATAATGTGTCCCTGAACAAATGAGGGGTCAAAATCAAAAGTAACAGTCAATGCAGCTGGTGGCCACACCAGATACTAAGTACTGCAGTGCATGTCCTCCTCATGGACTGCACCATATCTGCCAGTTCTTGCTGTGAGATGTTACCCCACTCTTCCACCAAGGCACCTGTAAGTTGCCGGACATTTCTGAGGGGAATGGCCCGAGCCCTCACCCTCCAATCCAACAGGTCCCAGGCGTGCTGAATGGGATTGAGATCCGGGCACTTCGCTGGCAATGGCAGAACACTCCTGTCTTGCAGGAAATCACGCACAGAACGAGCAGTATGGCTGGTGGCATTGTCATGCTGGAGGGTCATGTCAGGATTAGCCTGCAGGAAGGGTACCACATGAGGGAGGAGGATGTCACACTGCATTGAGATTTCCTGCAATGACGACAAACTCAGTCCGATGATGCTGTAGCACACCGCCCCAGACCATGACGGACCCTCCACCTCCAAATCGATTCCGCTCCAGAGTACAGGCCTCGGTGTAACACTCATTCCTTCAATGATAAACGCGACCATCACCCCTGGTGAGACAAAAACGCAACTCGTCAGTGAAGAGCACTTTTTTCCAGTACTGTCTGGTCCAGCAACGGTGGGTTTGTGCCCATAGGAGACGTTGTTGCCGGTGATGTCTGGTGAGGACCTGCCTTACAATAGGCCTACAAGCCCTCAGTCCAGCCTCTCTCAGCCTATTACGGACAGTCTGAGCACTGATGGAGGTATTTTGCGTTCCTGGTGTAACTCGGCAGTTGTTGTTGCCATCCTGTACCTGTCCCACAGGTGTGATGTTCGGATATACTGATCCTGTGCAGGTGTTGTTACATGTGGTCTGCCACTGCGAGGACGATCAGCTGTCCTTCCTGTCTCCCTGTAGCGTTGTCTTAGGAGTCTCAGTACGGACATTGCAATTTATTGCCCTAGCCACATCTGCAGTCCTCATGCCTCCTTGCAGCATGCCTAAAGAACGTTCACACAGATGAGCAGGGACCATGGGCATCTTTCTTTTGGTGTTTTTCAGAGTCAGTAGAAAGGCCTCTTTAGTGTCCTACGTTTTCAGAACTGTGACCTTAATTGCCTACCGTCTGTAAGCTGTTAGTGTCTTAACGACCATTCCACAGGTGCATGTTCATTAATTGTTTATGGTTCATTGAACAAACGTGGGAAACAGTGTTTAAACCCTTTACAATGAGGATCTGTGAGGTTATTTGGATTTTTACGAATTATCTTTGGAAGACAGGGTCCTGAGTAAGGGACGTTTCTTTTTTTGCTGAGTTTATATGAACGGAAATAAGTTTATCTCTCAATCTCTTTTAGTCAGTTTGCTTAGATGTGCATTACTGTTGATGTGTCTAATTGTCTTGTTTTCCTCTCTCAGGGCCATCTCAGAGCAGAAGGTGAGAATGAAGCGGCTGGGGACTGATTTGACCAGCGCGCAGAAGGAGATGAAGGCCAAGCACAAGGCCTATGAGAACGCAGTGGGCATCCTGAGTCGCAGGCTCCAGGAAGCCCTGGCAGACAAGGAGACCACAGAGGCAGAGCTGGTCAAAGTCAAGGCCCAGGTCTCAGATGGAGGCAACAACCAGGCCCTGCAGGTACATATAGAACTACCCTGATAAGGGCCCAGTGTTTTTCTTGATCAAATTACTTAACTAGGAACTAGGGTCCAGAGTTTGTTTCTGGTCACATCATGTGGCAATACTCATAACATAAGATTTCAGCACATCTTTAGCTGTGGTGATATTTCTATAGCCTAAACCTATACTTGTTCCAGGATAAAATTGAGGTTCTGCAGAGTGAGCTCCAGGCTGTGAGCCACAGCAAGGCCATGCTGGAGAAAGAGCTTCAGGAGGTCATTTCCCTCACCAGCACTGAGCTGGAGGAGTACCAGGAGAAAGTAATGGAGCTTGAGGATGAGGTGAGTGGTTTTCTTACCTACAATGCAGGATCTTAATTTGATCACCATTTTGCAGGAGAACTTTCCTGCAATGCAGGACATTTAAAAGTTGTAATGTATTTTTTTAGGTAAAATATTTTCTCGTAGCGATTACTTTTTGCCCATGTGTGTTTTGCTATGCTATCCCAACCCCTTTGAAAATGACTCGCAGCCAATGGTATAAGTGCTTCTCAAAGGTTTGATTGTAAAATCGTATATCTTTGTCATCCACAGCTGCAGGAGGCACGATGCTTCAAAAGGCGGATTAGGAGGCTGGAAGACACCAACAAGAAGCTATCCTTGGAGCTGGAACATGAGAAAGGGAAGTTGACAGGACTAGGGCAGTCCCACAATGCACTGCGGGAGCATTCCAATATTCTGGAGACCGCCCTAGCCAAGAGAGAGGCCGACCTGGTCCAGCTCAACCTCCAGGTAAGAGGCTTCAATGTTACATTCAGTTACTACTATCAATGATCAATTACATGACTAAACCCATACGATAACACCATTAATGGTTGCCCTTTTTCATTAAAAAGCTAACAGAAGAGATTGTTTTTTCTATTCTCTTCCTTGCCCTTATCCACAGGTGCAAGCCGTACTAAAACGCAAAGAGGAGGAAGACCAGCAGATGAAACAGCTGGTCCAGACACTACAGGTCGCCTTGGAGAAGGAAAAGACCAAAGTCAAGGACCTGAAAGAGCAGGTAAAGACTCCCAACCCAACAGTCATAATCTGTTGTCATTAACACATTATATACACATACAACCCCCCCTGAAGGAGACAAATTGGCCCAGCCACAACATAGTCTTGTGTTGTCATTAACACATTGTAACATACTGTAATGGACTGGAGACAGACTGTAAGTGTGTGTTGTGCACTAGGTGGCAGCAGCCAAGGCGGAGGCTGCCCACAACAGGCGGCATTACCGGGCAGCCATGCTGGAGCTGTGTGAGATCAAGAAGGACCTGCAGGCCAAGGAGGAGCTGGTCAAAGCCCTGCACAGCGAGGCACACAAACTACAGTGAGTCTAAATGTGCACTTTATAGTTTAGTGAATAAGACCTGCAATGATGCTGTGTTTAACAGATAGAGAAGATTTTGATTACCCTATGAGTTGATGGAATCGTTAGGGAATGCTCTGTCCTTGTATTTTAGGGAATAACCCCATCCAACTCAAGAATCTTTTTCTTTTGATCTAATGTCTCCCCTTTATTTTAACATTGTCTTACCCTAATATCATTTCCTTCCCCTCCATAGGGCTCAGGATGAGAAACACTCTCAGGAGGTCTCCAGGTTCCAGGAGGAGCTGTCAGAGGCCCACTCCCAACTCCAGATCCTCCAGAAACAGCTGGATGAGCAGTTCAGCAAGCAGCCTCTCACCAACCAGGAGGTAACTAGCTATGCCACACCACGCTATACAAAAGGCACAACCATGGTCGTGTTCAGTAGGGAGAAACAATTCAGAACTTTTCCAATAAGAACACACTTTTGTTTTGCTATGATGTGCCCTACTGAACACAACCCATAACTGAATGGGGAAGTAGTTTGTTGAAAGTGACATCGGTCAATGACTCAATTGACTGTGTTCTCTCCCCCAGGTGGAGGATTTGAAGTGGGAGGTGGAGCAGAGGCAGAGGGAAATCGAGGCCCAGAGACAGCAGCTGGAGATGGTGGAGCAGTGCAGCCAGAGGGAGCTGGACAGCCTGCAGACAGCTCTACAGGTACACACACACAGATCAAATCAAATTGTATTGGTCTCATACACATATTTAGCAGATGTTATTGCAGGTGTAGTGAAATGCTTGTGTTCCTAGATGCAACAGTGCAGTAGTATCTAACAATTCACAACAATACACACAAATTTAAAACAATAGAATTAAGCTCCCGAGTGGTGCAGTGCTGCCGAGTGGCGCAGTGGTCTAATGCACTGCATCACAGTGCTAGAGGCGTTACTACAGATATACCAATTGAATATCACAAAATTGGGGAGAAAAAAATGTAAATATATCAATATTAGGATGAGCAATGTCTCCTTGGCATTGACTAAAATACAGTATATACATATGAAAGGTGTAAAGCAGTATGTAAACATTAAAGTGACTAGTGTTCCATTTAAAGTGACCAGTGACTCCATGTCTATGTACGTAGGTCAGCAGCCTCTTAAGGTGCAGGGTTGAGTAACCGGCTAGATGGGAACATACACGCACACCCAACAGGGTAGTGAGGACATACAGTTGAAGTCGGAAGTTTACATACACTTAGGTTGGAGTCATTAAAACTAGTTTTTCAACCACTCCACAAATGTCTTGTTAACAAACTATAGTTTTGGTAAGTCGGTTAGGACATCTACTTTGTGCATGACGCAAGTAATTTTTCCAACAATTGTTTACAGACAGATCATTTCACGTATAATTCACTGTATCACAATTCCAGTGGGTCAGAAATCTACATACACTAAGTTGACTGTGCCTTTAAACAGATTGGAAAATTCCAGAAAATGATGTCATGGCTTTAGAAGCTTCTGATAGGCTAATTGACATAATTTGAGTCCATTGGAAGTGTACCAGTGGATGTATTTCAAGGCCTACCTTCAAACGCAGTGCCTCTTTGCTTGACATCATGGAAAAAATCAAAAGAAATCAGCCAAGACCAAGAAGTCTGGTTCATCCTTGGGAGCAATTTCCAAACGCCTGAAGGTACTATGTTCATCTGTACAAACAATAGTACGCAAGTATAAACATCATGGGACCACGCAGCCGTCATTCCGCTCAGGAAGGAGAAGCGTTCTGTCTCCTAGAGATGAACGTACTTATGTGCGAAAAGTGCTAATCAATCCCAGAACAACAGCAAAGGATCTTGCGAAGATGCTGGAGGAAACAGGTACAAAAGTATATATATCAACAGTAAAAAAAAAGTCCTATAACCTGAAAGGCCACTCAGCAAGGAAGAAGCCACTGCTCCAAAACCACCATAAAAAAAGCCAGACTATGGTTTGCAACTGCACAAGACATCAGTCAGGAAGTTAAAGCTTGGTCGCAAATGGGTCTTCTAAATGGACAATGACCCCAAGCATACTTCTAAAGTTGTGGCACAACAAAGTCAAGGTATTGGAGTGGCCATCACAAAGCCCTGACCTCAATCCCATAGAAAATTTGTGGGCAGAACTGAAAAAGAATGTGCGAGCAAGGTGGCCTACAAACCTGACTCAGTTACACCAGTTCTGTCAGGAGGAATGGGCCAAAATTCACCCAGCTTATTGTTGGAAGCTTGTGGAAGGCTACCCAAAACGTTTGACCCAAGTTAAACAATTTAAAGGCAATGCTACCAAATTCTAATTGAATGTATGTAAACTTCTGACCCACTGGGAATGTGATGAAATAAATAAAAGCTGAAATAAATCATTCTCTCTACTATTATTCTGACGTTTCACATTCTTAAAATAAAGTGGTGATCCTAACTGACCTAAGACAGGGAAGTTTTTACTATGATTAAAGGAATGGTAAACTGAGTTTAAATGTATTTGGTTAAGGTGTTTGTAAACTTCAGACTTCAATTGTAGCTGGCTAGTTCCACTGCACAGTGCTATCATCCAGACTCTAAACCACAGATGCATCACTCTATCATTGTCCATTGTGTTGCCATTTTGTGACTGACTTAGCCTTGCTCTGCATTCTAGGGGATTAAGGTGGAGCTAGAGTCTGTGCAGGAGGAGCTCAGCAGCACCAGGAAAGATAAGTTCATGCTGCAGGCCAAGGTGGGGGAGCTGAGGAACAGCATGAAGACTGTCCTGCTGCAGAACCAGCAGCTCAAACTGGACCTCAAACAGAACCGCCTCCGGAAGGTAAGCTACCTGAGGAAGAAGAGGACATTTTTTAATTTTGTCAGATGTTATGGCTTTTTAATATTGGTGTTGTGTCAAACTGAGACTGAGGTGCACTTTTTTATTCACATGTTTGTATCAGTAGGGATGGTATTTCATATTGGTGTGTTTGGTAGAATATACAGCTCATCCAATGGTTTTGAGAAGGCGGTGGATATCCAAGTGTAACATGGTATACATTGCATTCGGAAGTATGCAGACCCCTTGACAAACGAACAGGTTTTATTTTTATTTTAGCAAATGTAAAAAAAAAAAAAATGAAAATAGCTTATTTACGTAAGTATTCAGACCCATTGCTATGAGACTCAAAATTCAACTCAGGTGCATCCTGTTTCCATTGATCATCCTTAAGACGTTTCTACAACTGGAAGTCCATCTATGGTAAATTCAGTTGATTGGACATGATTTGGAAAGGCACACCTGTCTATAAGGTCCCACAGTTGACAGTGCGCATATCAGAGGAAAAAACGAGCTATGAGGTCGAAGGAATTGTCCATAGAGCACCGAGACAGGATTGTGCACAGATCTGCACAGATCTGGGGAAGGGTACCAAGAAATGTCTGCAGCATTGAAGTTCCCCAAGAAAACAGTGGCCTCCATCATTCTTAAATGGAAAAAGTTTGGAACCACCTAGGCTCTTCCTAGATCTGGCCAATCTGAGCAATCGGGGGGGGGGGGGGCTTGGTCCAAGAACCCAATGGTCCCTCTGACAAAGCTCCAGAGTTCCTCTGTGGAGATGGGAGAACCTTCCAGATGAACAACCATCTTTGCAGCACCCCACAAATCAGATTTAAATATTTGGCCTGAATGCCAAGCGTCACGTCTGGAGGAAACCTGGCACCATCCCTACAGTGAAGCATGGTACGGGTGGCAGCATCATGGTGGGGTGATGTTTTTCAGTCTGAGGGACTGGGAGACTAGTCAGGATCGATTGAAAGATGAACAGTGCAAAGTACAAAGAGATCCTTGATCCAGAGTGCTCAGGACCTCAGACTGGAGCGAAGGTTCACCTTCCAACAGGACAACGACCCTAAGCACACAGCCAAGACAACGCAGGAGTGGCTTCAGGACAAGTCTCTGAATGTCCTTGAGTGGCCCAGCCAGAGCTTGGACTTGAACCCGATCGAACATCTCTGGAGAGACCAGAAAATAGTGCAGAGACACTCCGCATCCAACCTGACAGAGCTTGAGAGGATCTGCAGAGAAGAATGGGAAAAACTCCCAAATACAGGTGTGCCAAGCTTGTAGTGTCATACCCAAGAAGACTCGAGGCTGTAATCGCTGCCAAAGGTGCTTCAACAAAGTACCAAGTAAAGGGTCTGAATACTTATGTAAATGTGATATTTCATTTATTTATATATATATATATATATATATATATATATATATATATATATATATATATATATATTTTTTTTTTACGTTACAGCCTTATTCTAAAATGTATTAACTAGTCCCCCCCCCCCCCCCCATATAGACACAATAGCCCATAATGACTAAGCAAAAACAGGTTTAGACATTTTTGCAAATGTGTGTGTGTGTGTGTATATATATATATATATTTTTTCAAAAATGTCTAAACCTGTTTTTGCTTAGTCATTATGGGCTATTGTGTCTATATGGGGGGGGGGGGGACTAGTTAATACATTTCAGAATAAGGCTGTAACGTAACAAAATATGGAGAATGTCAAGGGGTCTGAATACTTCCCGAATGCACTGTGTTTTGTTCTGGTTTGATGAAGGGGTATAAAAAGTTTTGTTTTGTTTTTTCCTAATAAACACACTTGAGAGCATATATCACACAGAATGCAGTCTTCCTTTATGTGCTGATGTGTTCCTTTCCTGATTGAGCAGCAGAGGATGGAGCCATCGAATCCAGTGACCCCGGTGAAGATCCCAGACTGCCCTGTGCCTGCCTCCCTGCTGGATGAGCTGCTCAAGCCCTCTGCCTCCGTCAGCAAGGAGCCCCTCAATAACCTGCACAACTGTCTGCGCCAGCTCAAGTAAGAAAATACCACCATGTCTTCCTTACCTTCTGGGAGTGGAACACCTGCGGGGAAAATATGCTATTGTACCTCACGATAGCCAGAATGAAATCCTTTACTCTCAAAAACGTAATTGTCTCACATGTGGATGGTGTATTAAAATGATGTAATAGGAATCTGATGCCAGTACACTAAAGTGATTGTGTCTTTCCTGCAGGCATGAGATGGACAGCCTTCAGAAACAGATGGAGGAGCACACAGTCACCGTGCACGAGTCCATGACCTCATGGACTAACGCAGAGGAAGAACTTGCTCGACTGGGGGTGCCGCTGGACAATGACTCCGCAACATCCACCCATCTAAACCATGTGGACAGTAACAGAGGAGGAGGAGCGGAGGAGACACAGCCATTGTAATGCAGCACCTTCTCAGGCAGACAGAGTGGAGTTTTATCCACAAGGCCACTTATTTTTTACCTCCCTACCTAACCATTCCCCCCCTATTTCTTATCAATTGCTGCCAACATTTGGCATTATTATCCCATTAGCACAGACAATGCTTGGGTAAAGTAATTTGTACTTATACCATAGCTTTACTCTTTATTTGGGCTTTCCCTGTCTATATTTCTGTTATGGCTGTCATATTTATTTATTTAAAATTCAGGAATTACAAGATTGAATCTTAAATAACATTGACAACTCCTCTGTTAGGGGATTCCTCCGGTCTTCTGCTTTGAAGTCAGACCCCATGTAAGGCCTATTCTCTTCTGTCTCTCAAACAATCCAAATTTGCCATGGCAACTGACCCTTACCCCAGTTTAATTATGGTAGAGGTTTGTTTGCGCATACTGGTACTTTCTCATGCTCTAGTTAGATAAGTGAGACAGTTTAAAGCCTGCATAAAGTGTCTGCCATTGTTGTTATAAGCTATATTGTTAGTAACACATACTACAGACCCCTCTGAACTGTTTTCCTGTGCCTGTGAATGAGAGCTGGTTCGTAAACATGAATTCCAAATCAATCCCTTATCTCCCCACTTAGACACTCCTAAAGATCTGAAATGATTGGATGAATGCTTTTTTTTAAATTATTGAACCTTTATTTCACTAGGCAAGTCAGTTAAGAACAACTTATTTACAACTTATTTACAATGACAGCCTACACCGTCCAAACCCGGGTGACACTGAGCCAATTGTGCGAGCCCTATGGGACTCCCAATCGCGGCCGGTTGTGATGCAGCCTGGATACACAAGTGTATAGGGTGTAGGCTAGGGGTTGATTTGGGATGTAGAGAGTCATCTGGTCAAATGCCCCTATGGCTTTTGGACTGATTGATGAATCCCCATCATTCTCCTTTTAGTACGCCTCACATTTTAATGTCATTAACATCAATCTATTTGTTTTTTTAATTGCTTCTTGTTGAAAAAGCAGTGTTCTTTAAAAAAAAAGTTTTATAAAGCTTTCTATGGACATATCACTGTGGGCTCTGCAACTGTGTGGAATCCTTAACTGTGTATTAATTAAGTTGTTTGTTGTCTGATTTGGACTGTAGTAATGTGTTTTGCAAAGCCTTAATAAGGAATATTTTTTGAAGGACTAAATGTTATGAATGAAATTATCATTATTCCTATTGAAAGTGTGTGTTTGCAAATCCAGACTGAATTGTTTATTGTTAAATACTTGGGTAGTCTCAACCGATGTTGCACAATTAATGAGGGCTTCCTGTAACTGACTGAGGGGAAGGTGTAAGATAACTTTTACGCAAAATGTTACTACTGCTTTGAGTGAGATGTATTCATTTTTGTTGTTACTATGGTTTCATATTTACAGAAAAAGTCCACCCCTTAATTGCTTGTTTAATTCCTTTGAGGTTGGTTTTCTGTCAAGGGAAACGGATTATTCTTTGCAGAGATTAATATAAGAATATACTTTTTTCTCTACTTATTCCTATAATTGAATAACTTGATCATTATGTAATAGTGTGATGAGCAAAAAAAAACATTTGAGAATTTTTTTTTTTATGATATGCAACCTGTAAATCAAAGTATTTCTTTTTTTAAAACTGATTGTTTAAAGTCCAAATGAAGACACAGCAATGGGCACCATAACCTACAGCACATGCAGTTGTGATGTGACTGATGTTTTATATGCCAGTATACTCAATTCCAGACAACCTGTATCATACCAGTCAAAGTAAATAGAATATTTTTAACCACACTGTAATAACATGGGTATTTTCAAAGGGACATCCTATAGTTGAAGGGAAAGCTATGTTCAGATGACTGGTAATTAATAACTGATAACATTGACTATATTCTAAGCTACCTTTTACTGTTATCTGTATATTTGAATACATAACATCTGTTGGTACATGGAGCTGGGATACTAGTTCTCTAAATAAACCTTGCTGTATTTGGTGTTCAATCTTTTAATTTGCAAAGATTTGCATAGAACTGCTAAACAGATTCATTCCAATATATAAAATGTTAAAAATACAATTGTATTTCTCATAAAGTTGAACTATTCGTCAATGCTCATCCATTTTCTTATTTCATACACTGCCATTTGATAGTTAGGCTGGCTGTAGGCCTTATAATTGATTCGATTACCTTTAATGAGTTAATTAATTGATCCCATGCTTTTATCATTTTTTCCAAACTGGCTTTTCCATAGCTATCTTTTATATTTGGAAATACATATCCAATTTGTTAATAGGATATAGTTTATGATAGATTACAGTGGTGGCAAAAGTACCCAACTGTCATTCTTGAGTAAAAGACAACTTAATAGAAAATGACTCAAGTAAAAGTCAAAGTTCTAGGTTTAAAATATATTTAAGTATCAAAAGTAAAAATAATTTCAAATTCCTTATATTAAGCAAAATAGATGCCACCATTTTTTTTTACGGAAGCCATGGGCACCCTCCAACATTGAGAAATAATTTACAAACGAAGCATGTGTGTTTTGTGAGTCCGCCAGATCAGAGGCAATAGGGATGACCAGGGATGTTCGGTTGATGAGTATGAATTTTACTATTTTCCTGTCCTGCTAAGCATTCAAAATGTAACGAGTACTTTTGGGAGTCAAGGAAAATATGTGTAGTAAGAAGTACAATGTTTTCTTAAGGAATGTATTGAAGTAAAAGTAGTCAAATATAAATAGTAAAGTAGAGATACCCCCAAGAAACTACTTAAGTAACGTTAGTAAAAAAAAAAAAAAAGTATTTACTTTACACCAGTGATAGATTATGACTGGCTAGCATGGCTCACTTCAGAGTACAGGCTCAATTTCGAGCAAGCATTATGTTAGTCAAAACCTGGGTCCTTTATCATCACATTTTGAAACCGTCGTGGTGAGGACAGGAGGAGATCAAGGAGGTGTGCATGCTAACGTTGATTATGTTGTCATTTCCAATACTGTGAAATAAGTGACGTTTCCAAGTCAAAATGTACCAGTCGTTGCGTTAACAAAATATCATTGTGTATTCCAACTTGTTTATTCAATCTACAGTTGTCACAGCTAACGAGCTTGCTAATTGTTGGTTGTACAGTAACTAGCGTATGTCTGCCTATACACGGGTAGCTAGCTACCTGGTGGTGTTTTTCTGAAGGATCGAATTGATTTTAATGTTGTGGGGGTATACTTTTCTTCGACTAGCCAAAAGTTACCAATGTTATATGAGAATTGTGTTGCTGGTTAGCTAGTTTTTAGGCTAAACTTCCGGTTTAACTAGCCAGCAATTAATTGTGTTTTGCACCGGCTGAAAGTTTATTCCATTCCATTTAGATCCGCACTGCCACCCGGGCTTGAGCCAGATGCCCGGCTCTGTGCGACGGCCAAGTCCGCTCAAAACAAAATAGACTTAACTAAGCACGTGTAGTAATGTGAATAGGATTGTTTTTTCACATGAACATTTGCTTTTGATTAAAACGCTTTATCTGCCTTCCCAATGAAAACTATTTGAAAATCCTAACATTTATTTTATGAAAAAGAGATCTATGTTCTATGTTTTTGAATGATGACCGAGCTGCCCATATTACTGTTCGATTTGAGAAGGGCTCTCCTCCCTCCCCGTTTTTGCCCGATGAAGTGACGGGCCATAGCCGGTGTACCCCGGGACACAATAATCGAACCCCCTCACTGGCATGAGCCCTGCCTTGGAAGTGAGCATGCGTACAATGTCTTGTAAACAATGAGACGATTCCAGACCGTCTTGAGCTTTGTCTATTTCAACAGTTTATCTTTGCTGAATATTAAAATACATTTCAGATCATGAACGAAAATACATTAAGGTGATGTCTGGTAAGTAGAGATGTACATGTGTCGTCTGATGTAATCAAGTCTGAGTTAAAATATATTTGTATCGGTAAAATTACCATGAAGACATGATATCAAATTGTTAATGCACGAAAGTAGACAACAGGAATGGCACTTGGGCGTGACACCATGCGATTGAATCGATTAAGATTCGAAATATTCCCACGCCTCCTCTGAAATCGGTGATGTTAAAAAATAACGAACGCAAAAGGCTTTAAAATGTGCTTTAGTCCTAGATTTTGATCTGAGCTTTCCCCCCTGTGCAAATATTTCGAATCGCTCGTTCCGTTCATTATGGCTTGCATGTTTGTGAAGCTGCTTAAAAACCAAGTGTCACGTAGGCGGGCTGCAGTGGGGTTAAGGTTTGTTTGAGGGTTTTTTCATATCCAAGATAAATAATTTGTTCTAGGCTTTGAAACAGTTACAGCTATACCTCTTTGTCCTTTAATGGCAGAGCCGTACTTAAGGGCTGTCTAGTATGGATCAGGGTGAATGGGGTGGACTTGTTATCAATAAGCTCAAAAGGGTGTTTTGTGTTTTTAATTCTTCCTTTCTTCCTAAATATGTTTAAAATCTATTTCCTAACCATGCAAAGATTAAGAAGTAGCCATAGGCACATTAATCATTGTATTGTATTATACTGTCAGTGTCACTATCATTACACCGCAGTTTGACTATCAAATCCCTCCCTCCCCAATGCAGGTAGCCTAGCTGAAGCATGGAGGCGGTTCTGAGAGGGCTGAGAGGGCTGAGTGCAGATGAGCTGCGAGAGGAGTTCACCAGGGCCGACCTCAAGTGCGGCCCAATCACGGCCACCACTCGCGCCATCTTCGAGAGGAAGTTGGCCCGCGTCTTGACAGAAGCCGAGGGCAGCAGCAGCGCCACGGACAGTAGCAGTAATGCCACCACCACAGGCCCAGGCAGCAGTGCAAAGGCCGCCAGTGCAGCAGGGCAGGCCAAACCGGTGCCATCATGTGCCACAACATCAACACCCACTGGCACTGACTCTCTTAAGGTTGTCAGTGATGAGGTGGATTTTGGTTACGGAATGGGGCTCAATCCCCCAGAGGAAGAGGAACTTGGCCTGACAGTAAAGTCAAGGACCCCTTGTAATATCGGTGTGGAAGACCCTGGCTCTCAGTCTAAAGCAGAGACTCCTTCAAAGACAGCACAAATGTCACCAACGTTCTTCTATGGAGTGTGTCCGTTGTGGGATGATGTCTTGGCTACAAATGGTAAGACACAAATTGTTGACTTAACTTTTACATTTGTATTTTAAAGCATAATTGAGAAATAATTAATTTCAATTAGAATATTTGACATTTTGGCCTCCTTTTAGACGCCTTATTATTTAATCTGTATGTGCTACAAAGCAAACTGTCATACAGTACATTCTGAAAGTATTCAGACCCCTTGACTATTCCCACATTTTGTTATGTTAGTCTTCTAAAATGGAATACATTGTCCCCCCCCCCTCAATCTACTCACCTTTGGCAGTGATTACAGCTTCAAGTCTTCTTGAGTATGATGCTACAAGCTTGGCACACCTGTATTTGGGGAATTTCTCTCCTTCTTCTTTGCAGATTATCTCAAGCTCTGTCAGGTTGGATGAGGAGAGTCGCTGCACAGCTATTTTCAGGTCTCTCCAGAGATGTTAGATCGGGTTCAAGTATGCTCTGGTTGGGCCACTCAAGGACATTGAGACTTGTCCTGAAGCCACTGCTGCGTTGTCTTGGCTGTGTGCTTCGGTTCGTTGTCCTGTTCGTTGTCCTCTCTGTACTTTGCTCTGTTCATCTTTCCCTCAATCCTGACCAGTCTCCCAGTCTATACCACTGAAAAACATCCCCACAGCATGATGCTGCCACCACCGTGCTTCACCATAGGGATGGTGCCAGGTTTCCTCCAGACGTGACGCTTGGCATTCAGGCCGAAGAGTTCAATCTTGGTTTCATCAGACCAGAGAATCTTGCTTCTCATGGTCAGTCCTTTCAGGTGCCTTTTTGGCAAACTCCAAGTGGGCTGTCATATGCCTTTTTACTGAGGAGTAGCTACTCTACCATAAATGCCTGATTGGTGTAGTGCTGCAGAGATCGCTGTCTGCCTGGAAGGTTCTCCCATCTCCACAGAGGAACTCTAGAGCTCTGTCAGTGACCATCAGGTTCTTGTCACCTCCCTGACCAAGGCCCCTCTCCCCCGATTGCTCAGTTTGGCCAGGCGGCCAGCTCTAGGAAGAGCCTTGGTGGTTCCAAACTTCTTCCATTTAAGAATGATGAAGGCCACTGTGTTCTTGGGGACCTACGATGCTGCAGACATTTTTTGGTACCCTTCCACAGATCTGTGCCTCGACACAATCTGGACAATTCCTTCGACCTCACTTCATGGTTTTTGCTCTGACATGCACTGTCAACTGTGGGACCTTTATATAGACCGGTGTGTGCCTTTCCAAATCATGTCCAATCAATTGAATTTACCACAGGTTGACTCCAATCAAACATCTCAAGGAGGATCAATGGAAACAGGATCCACCTGAGCTCAATTTCGAGTCTTATAGCAAAGGGTCTGAATACTTATGTAAATAAGATCTGTTTTTTATTTGTAATAAATTTGCTAACATTTCTGAACGTGTTTTCGCTTTGTTATTATGGGGTATTGTGTATAGGTTGAGGATAATTTTTTTTTTCATTTCGTTCATTTTAGAATAAGACTAATGTAATAAAATGTGGAAAAAGTCAAGGGGTCTGAATACTTTCAGAATGCACTATATGAAGCTGTACCACTTGCTAGTAGTACTTTGATTTCAATAAAAAAAATCTGCCATTAATTGATCAAAATTGAAAAATTATAAACATGCATTTTTAAAATATAACATTTGATTTTCTTAATTTTTGTATATATTGTTTAACATAATATACTCTACAGAAATTCTGGTCCTGAAGAGCAGAACACTTTTGTTTTTGTTTCTACCTGGTAGTTCATTGTGCTCACCTGGTGTCCCAGGTCTGAATTATTCCCTGATTAGGAGAGAATGAAACCCAGAAGTGTTTCAGCCCACCAGGATGGGAAATGGGCAGCCCTGCTACAGAATCCAATGGCGGCAAGCTTTACACCACTCCAGCCAACGCTTGGCATTGTGCATGGAGTTTTTAGGCTTGTATATGGCTCCTCGGTCATGGAAACCCATTTCAGGAAGCTCCCGGCGAACAGTTCTTGTGCTGATGTTGCTTCCAGAGGCAGTTCATAATAACAGTACTTACAGTTGACCGGGGCAGCTCTAGCAGGGCAGACATTTGACGAACTGACTAGTTGGAAAGGTGGTATCCTATGACAGTGCTACGTTGAAAGTCACTGAGCACTTCAGTAAGGCCAATGTTTGTCTATGGAGATCGCATGGTTATGTGCTCTATTTTCTACACCTGTCAACAACCGGTGTGGCTGAAATAGCCAAATCCACTCATTTGAAGGGGCGCCCACATACTTTTGTATATATAGGGTATATGTCATATATTTGTAAGCATAATTATTATGCTTTAAGATTCAAATGTATGTCAACAATCCTTCCTCCAAAGGACCTATGAATAACATTTTGTGGGGGGGAAAGCATGTATATTTTTTGTTTAAAAAAATTGGGAGGAATCACCCAAACCTGCAATTTACTTTGGCCTGTTAATCATTCAAAAGTTTATGTAATTATTTATTTTCACACAGAAATGCAAAGGTAGAGAACTGTTGGCAGGCTAGCTATGTTGATCCAAGAATGAAGTTGACCCCGCATGCTGTTACCACAGTCAATGTCCAATTCAAACATTTTATGTTGTCCATGACATCATGCTGTTCAGGAGTTATTTTTGTTTTGACTTGAAGTCAGTGGTTGAGACGCATAGAACATCTGTCAACTTATATGGCATTCTGGATCAGCATGGCGACTACAATTTTTAGCAGTAGTAAGACTTTGAGCTGCTTTGCTTGTGATGGCATAATATCTGACCATGATCTGTTCTATATCCAATTCTGGAATGTTTCTATTTGTAGGTAGACATCCAGAGCGATCCAAACATACATTTCAATGTTTATTTGTTCTTTCTGGTTCAGAGAGGTCCCATGTGTATGGAGATAAGAAGGAGGCTCTTCAGGCTGTGAAGATGATGAAAGGAGCTCGCTTTAAAGCCTTCTCCAATCGAGAGGATGCTGAGAAATTTGCCAAAGGGATCAGTGACTACTACCCCTCTCCCAGTAAATTTGCCCCCTGTGTCTCCCCTGTCGTACCAGGCCTGGTCTTCTGCAAGGGTGAGTGTTGGGCTGAGGACAATTATTCTCTCCTCACAAAAAAGACATTAGCTCAGTACTTATTTGTACATTCCTAGACAGATACACAAAGTCAGTGCTTTTCAAGGGTATTTGGATAGCGTTTCATTTCTTGGACACACGTCCATGTTTGAAACAAGAGTAAGCTGTTTATCGCATTCCGCTGTCTCCATGTCTCGGGTCTGTCTCACTAGACAACGTCCCTGTCGTGGAGGTAGACGCCATCAACAGGGAGAGGGCCAACAGCTTCAAAAGCCCTCGCTGCCAGGACCTGACAGCCAAACTGAGGAAAGCTGTGGAGAAGGGGGATGTGGTGGCCTTCAGTGAGCTGGTCTGGAGCAACCCACGCTATCTCATCGGCTCTGGAGACAACCCCACCGTAGTGCAGGCGAGTCAGGGTGGAACAATAATCTTTAGTGGATGTGCGCCACCTTTAATATAGCCTATACTACTGCACCAGATTAATATACTGTAATGATATATGTGGTGTGGATGAAATCAATCGTTTTTTTTTTTGTTAGCAGAATAATTAATCCTAAAAGTTCTCCACACACTAAGTTCATTCCTCCGTGTGTTCCCAGGAGGGATGCAGGTACAACGTGATGCACGTGGCAGCCAAGGAGAACGAGCCAGGGATCGCCCAGCTTCTGCTGGAGACGCTGGAGAACCCGGACTTCATGAGGCTCATGTACCCTGATGACCTGGAGGCCATGATGCAGAAACGCATCCGCTACATTGTGGACCTTTACCTCAACACTCCAGACAAAGCTGTGAGTCTCCTTACGATACCGATACCGCTCTCTCCAGCAGTGTAGTGGTTGCCATGGAGAAGTGGGTATTCTGAAATTGTGTCTTTAAAAAAGAGACGTTATAAACGGTCCTCCCGTGAAGGACTGCGTGAAAATGTTATTGACTGTGACATACCCACTGAATCCCATATTGGTCTTTCACAGTCAGGCCAATCCAAGCTGTACTGTGCAAGTAGGCTGATAGTATGCCCACTATTGAAACAGATAAATGAGGCTGTCAACCGGGTCAGAAATTCACAGGTTTCTGATATTCCCCCTTTTTTCGAGATTTCCGCTCTCAATGTCATACTTTTTTAAATAGTCCAGAACGATGCTTAAACCACATCAGGAGACCACTTTTGAGGTCTGCGAAAAATCTTAAGACATTTTTTTTGTGTGTGTGTGTGTGTGGTAAGGCCCACCCTTTAATTCAGCTGTGTAGGCAACTGGCACTGTTTTCTTTTTTTCCAGTGGCCATTTGTTTTCACAAACAAATTGATTGGATTGATTAAAATAATCATATCATTCTGCCAGGTAGGCATAGGCTACTTTGTAGCTAGTTAACATTTAATAGAGAAGGTTTTTGGGAAAGCCTTTCCATCTACCAGAATATAGTTAGGTCTATCATTAGCATCAATATATTTGTCCTGTTCCTGATTTCTTTGAAACCTGGACGTTTTACTTCATATTATGGGGCATGTCTTCCCTTGCTTCAAAGTAGCCTAACCAAAATTCCACCATAGTTTTTATAAAATAATAATTTATTTCTCATATGTGCTCTTCTGTTCTATTGGTTTTCAAATTAACTTTATTTCATTGTCTAGCAGCCAAAGGCATTATCCTAGTCAAATTAGCAACCTGTTACACAGTAGTTTCATTTCTTTCATTGTCTAGCAGCCAAAGGCATTATCCTAGTCAAATTAGCAACCTGTTACACAGCAGTTTCATTTCTTTCATTGTCTAGCAGCCAAAGGCATTATCCTAGTCAAATTAGCAACCCGTGATACAGTAGTTTCATTTCTTTCATTGTCTAGCAGCCAAAGGCATTATCCTAGTCAAATTAGCTACCCGTGACACAGTAGTTTAATTTCTTTCATTGTCTAGCAGCCAAAGGCATTATCCTAGTCAAATTAGCTACCCGTAAGACAGTAGTTTCATCTTTTAGATCTCCCCTCTTTCCTAACCTCTTAACGGATATATCCGTCTCTGTCCATGAAACCGCTAGAATGTGCGGTGTCGCATTTTAGACTGGTGTTTTCTCGCAAATTGCAGGTTGGAACATTTGCTCGTAGGCCTCCCGCCGTGTGCACATTGCTACGCTTAAAATGTGAATAAATAATAGTTTGCTAACATTTTTAAGCGAAACATTCTGATCTGTTCCATCAACCTTATTAATTAGTACGGCGTATACACAGCGTTGGGAAAAATAAGTTAGTATATGCAAAGGCCACTTAAAGAAAGTGGGTATACCTGCGTATACCATCCACTACACCTTTGGCTCTCTCCATATGTATATTGCCTGCTGCCTTGTAGGTCTAACTGTAGGTTTAACACTGAATAAGCCGGCCGTTTGTGCAGATAAAATAGTTGTAAAAAATCGACAAATGATGTAAACTCTATGAAACAACTTTTTGAGTGCATGGCTATTGCCTGCTGTATGTTTAGGTTGAACTGTAACCGACTTGTGTGTTTTGGATTGAAGAGCCTCTGTATGTGTGTAACTTTGGTTGTCTGTCCCAGGGGTTTGAGACACCACTCCACTTTGCCTGTAAGTTCGGGTGTCCAGAAGTGGTGAATGTCCTGTGTTCACATCCTGATACAGATAAAAACTGCAAAAACAAGTACGACCAGAAGCCATCTGATGTGAGTTGCTCCAGAAATATAGATTTTTAACAACTAGCTACCGACTGCTGATTGGTCCACATGACTACTTGATTTTCATGAAATTCCCTGACAGGTTATTTGTGAAAGAAAAAACAAAACCCAAGAGGTGAAACAGAAGATATGTGACTATTTGGAAGGTAAGTTCACTGCCTCCCAATCACACGACTTACCTTTTCCTATACTTCCCTATTTACCCAATAACACCTTCTCTTCTGTCACAGATCGCTGTTATATACGCCTACTGAGGGCCATAGACAACTCATCCCAGCCTGTCATTGATGCTCCCTGGTCACCTGAGCCATCAGAAAGTCTTCCTCGTTCGCTGGCTCCCAGGCTCACACGAAGTCCCATGGATCCGGTGATGGCAGTCAGGGCATTCGCTGGCCCACTCAGCCCATCTAAGGTCATTATCTCCTTTCACCTCACACTCTTTTTCTCTTATTTTCACACGTCATTTCTTTCTTTTCTATTTTCATGTGGGAAGCTGTTGTCGAAACGCAGGACGTATGTGACTTCTAATTGGTGTCTTCCTTGCAGGCAGATGAGTTCCGTCGGGTGTGGAAGACGCCCCCCCGAGACAGGGCAGGGTACTTCCAGCACATCCTGAAGTCTGACCCTGACCGTGGAACAGAGAGAGTGGGCAGGTACGTCTGGAAGTCCAAAAGTTCAACAACGATGTTCTACTGTGTCTCCGTTACTTTACCAGTTCAGTCACTTTGACATTTGAAAAAAAGGAAGAATACATTTTTACACCCACTACAATGTACGCACGCTTCTCCAACAGTAGTGTATGTTTTCCCTCACAGAGACCTTGCCAGGGAGTTGGGCCACCCCTGGGCTGAGTACTGGGACTTCCTGGATAGTTTCACAGACCTGTCGTCTGCAGACGGCCTCCGTAAGCTGGAGGAGTACCTCAACAAGAAGGATTTCAGTCAGCGTGCACACGAAGAGGCAGGGGAGAACGTCACCAGCAACCGCTTCAGAACCCCTTCCCCAGGTAATGTTACCCTCACCAGTTGCTCTTGATAAACTCTATAGCTGTGGCATTGAATTCCAATGATCAAGTTTGAGAAAGGAGAGAGATGAGATGCCGCCATCAGTCTTGAATTGGTGTTACTGTACTATTTTAGACTGGCCAGTAAATGTATTTCTTGTAGCTTAACATAAACATTTTGTCTCTCCTCTCTGCCATTCACAGGGAAGCCCAAGAAGTTCTGCAACTCCATCTCGGTGGGGGCCTTCCTGGACGAGGGTGATGACGTCAGTCTGGAGGAGATAAAGAACCGTCAGAATGCGGCGCTCACCAACTTCTCCTCAGCGTGTTCTAAGGACAGTCTGGCGGGCGCTGTGGGTGGGCTGGCCCTCCATGAGTTCCACATCCTGCCCGTGTCTCACCACGGCGCCGATGACCTCATTGAGACAGCTGCCGAGCGAGACCTTCTGTGCTCCTCCGTGTCAGAGAGCCTCCTCTCGCCCGTCTGCAACAACGGCCTTTGTCCCTCCACGGGGGCAGAGAGGACTCACAACGGGGACAAGGGGTCCCCCCGCACCTCCTCGTCCCCCTCCCACCTGCTGTCGCCCATCTCCAACCTGATGGTGGAGTTTGAGAGGATGTCCCTGCAGGACGGTCTGGACAGCCTTACCAGGGAGCGGAGGAGTAGCGGGGGACACAGGGAGGGACTCTCCCGGGGCGAACTGGCAGCTGGGGTGGGCCGCCTCACGCTGGGGGGTAACAGCAACGAGGACTATTTGTTTGAGAGGGGCTGTAGCTTGGAGCCTGGGGACAGGGAGAGGCGTGTGGGGGAGGGAGAGGTGGAAGACGGGGCCAGTGGTGGAAGCGGCAGCTCGGAGGAGTACTTTACGGCTGAGGAGAGCTTGGAGGCTCTGGGCCAGAGGACTAGCGGGCCAGGGACGGTGTCGGGGCGCACGCTCTGCTCCAGATCTAAGTCGTGGGATCACGGGGGGAGGGATCTGAGCAGCTCCGGATCATCCAGCTCCTATACATCCCTGGACAACTCCCATGAGTTCCTAGCACGGACCCCACCTCGCTTCAGAAGGGGACTTTTCATTGAAGGGCAAGTGATGGGGATTACAGTGACAGTTCTGAGGTTTTTAGTTAAGGACATTAGCAAGCAACAGAAATTACATTTGTCAACACTTTCAACTTGTCTCTCTCGTTTTGTCTTTCAGGGATTCGCCAACTAAGTTGGACAGAGAGGTCCTGTCCGCAATAGAAGTCATAGACATTGACCCCTCAAAGTTCCCCAGCATTCAGAAATGGAAAAGTACAATGCAAACATACACCTCTTCAGACATGCAAAGGTTGGTTTGACGATTCTTCACAGCAACAAACAAAAAAAATGCCCCCATGAACAGTTGTCATTGCCTGCAAGTTGTCTTGTAAATATGGAAACACATTGACAAGTGCTTAAAATGTCAGTTGCTATCGTATGGAAGTAATAAACGCAGACTGTAATTATGTCTTTGTTTCTGTTTGTCTTTCAGCTGGCCCAGCCCTGTGGTGGTAAAAAGCAGCGCCAGGGTACATCGGGCCTCTCCCCTCACACATGGCTCTCCTGTCAGCAGCCTTTTGTCCCCTGCCGGTGGCCGCTTCAGTCCAGCCCGGCACACAGGCTCTCCAGACTTCACCAGCACCAGCCGCTACAGCCCTGCACACGCCAGCTACACCCAGCGCATCCGTCTCAGGCACATCAACGCCACCCCCCCCCTCCCTCCAGGCCAGAAACGATAGGCTACAACTCTGCCACCACGGTGGTTAAATATGCCAGAGCTGAAAATCACATACCTAACAAAATATGCACAAGTGTCTTGAAGATTTGTATTAGTGATATATGGTAATACTATATATAGCATACATGAGATTCTCAGTATGTTGGGTTGTGACGTACTCACTTTTTTTTTAAAGAAACAGGTTTCCTTCAGTTTGTACTACATACTGTATGAGTGTTGAATAGACATTAATTTTATTCATAGTGTGAAACACCTGTATCATAGCTCAGTCTACTTTGAATACAGCTGCACTCCCCAAAAGATTGAGTAGATGTTTGTTAAACCTCAGAATATAATCCTCGATAGGATTCACTAACTGAAAATATGTTTTTAAAAAGTAAAAAAACAAACAATTGTAGAGTTATTTTTGGTATGTCAGTAAGTAGCACAAAACCAACTTTTTATTGTGTATATTAAACCAACTGCCAGTGATTTTTGTTTCTTCTCAGTTCGGGAATTGCCTTAATTGTCAGAAACGGTGGACCAGTCAGTCCCCAATCAGATTTAGGCACATCCTGTCCAGTTTGATCAAAATTGATGCATCCTGACACACAACAGCATAGCAACCGCCATCCTACTGGAGGTGGCACAACAAATGGCTGCAATGCAAACATGGGGAAAATGATCATACGAGTTTTTCCATGCTTTTATTTTCTGTGTTGTCTTGATATTTTACTTCTCTAACGACTGTCTGTCTTACACAAAACCTGAAAGCTTAACTTCTTGAAAGCTTGGCTTTTCTAAATGTGTCCGAAAAATACCAAGTTGTACATAACAGATGACTGTAGAGTGCAACAAAGACATGTTTACTAATGTATAATCAATGGCTGACTGAATATGTATGTGCAAGAACCTGCAATAGCCAAACTCTAGGAAGATTGCTATCACCGTTAAAATAGTCGATGTACAAACTGCTGTAAAATGTATGGTTTTCCAGCAAAGCTAATCTAGAAGTCAACAGCTGTCAATTCAATAGAAATCACCCTTACTATATTGTCAGTCTGGGTCAGTATGAGACATGAGTAAACTTGAATGTGAATTTAAATCTTGATCAAAGGCACAAACTTTCATGGAGAGGATTGTATTGTCTGTCGTACTTACAGGTGACAGATTAGATTCTGTTTTATGAACGTGGTGTTCTGTAAATTGCACCTAAATACGTGAACATGCTTATTGTGCTTTGGTATTCTGTGCTTTATTTTAAAGGCATAAAGTTTACCTTTATTGCAAATTTTCCCCTCTTCTGTATGTCCAGATCTTCTCATTTGCGTTCGACTAATAAATACAAGTTTCCTCACCTTTGAATTGTCATTTGAGCACTTTCTAACATTGTTACTGCCTGAAATTGTGGTGGCACTCTTGTCCTCTAACAAATTACATTGTGTAATTTTCAAGCTTTGTAGTGCCAACACTAAGGTGCATTGGATTTGCTGTTAAGTCTTGAGACAATGTCTCAGCTTGAGCTAACCCCATTTTAAGACTGTACGAGTACTTATTTGGCCTACTACTGAGGAACACAACACATTTACATGTCTCCTTTATTGCATGTTCCCACTGAATACAACAACTATCTAAACCTCAGAGGAAGCCTTGATCCAAATACAAAAGTACTGAGCATAAACATTTACAGCATTACAGTAAATATGCCATACAAATTTAGAATGGTTTTGGTTTTAAAATCCTTCAGTCCCTCAACTCTTATACCCTTTACATTCATAATGAGTGGGCACTGGCAGTCATCCCATCAGCTTTCGGAGTTCAGTGATTGGCTACAGCAACAGTTCATACTGTATACTCCCCTTTTGCACTGTAGTTGGCAAACGATGGCACAGGAGTTGATCACAAAACACCACATAAAAGTATATCGTTGCATGTCGAAGTTACAAAAATAACACCAAAAGTAACTTTCAAGACACTTATGGAGAAATCAAGAGCCATTCAGTTCACCCTGTGACCGAGATCTAAAGCTCTCCGGGAGAGAACGAGTGAATACTGTAGGTGGAACATTTCTCAGGTCCGCGTGAGTTTGTCTGGGGGCATGAACCCTGAGTCTCCCAGTGTCCTCAGTGCCACTCTGCCGCTGGGGCGCACAGTGAGCCAGGTGATGCTGCCGTTGTTCAGGCCCATCCTCAGCCAGCCCTCTGGGGGAAACTGCAGAGCCCTGAGACACATAGGGAGGGATAGAGCCTGTAAGATCCACCAAAACACCCAAATGAGAGCTGGTCTATTTTTCAAAACAAATATTCACATATATCATGTGATGTTGAAACGCACATCATCATAGTCATGAAATACAAAAAGACATCAGCAAGACAGTGAAATTGCTAGACAAAGTAATGTAGATTGGCATCTTGTTGAATGAGGCTTTGATCCAGCTTGCCTGGGGAGACCAACACACCTGCACACGAAATAGCGGATGACATTGGCATGACAGACGATGATCTCGTAGCTGTCCTCCTTCTGCTTGGGGTCAGCGCGGTGGATGTAGCGACGGAAGGCAGCCTCGATCCGGGCCCCGTCCTCGTGGTACTGCTGTAGAGCGGTAGAGGTCCACAGTGGTGGTGTCAGGCGAGGGTTTGAGATGACCTCTGGCCTCTCATTGGAATACATTGCATTGAATTATGTATTGAATGATGCAGACAGCAGTAACTAATAAGTGAAACTAAACAGGAAGTAATATGACAGAGAATTGGGCGTCTCACCACAGCGTCAGGCTTCCAGTGGTTAACAGGAGGCACAGGTTCGATGGGTGCTCCTTCTCTCAGCAAATCACAGCTCACCAGCTCTACCCCTAAATCAAAAACAGATCAGAAGATGAGTTAGTTAGTGGTGAGTAGTGAAATGCTTATCTATGATGCTTAATGACAATTTTTACATCTGAAAATCTGAGATCAAAGCTTCTGAAGCTGTTATCAGAGGTATAACCTTGGTATCAGGTGACGAACAGTGTCTTCAGGAAGTATTCACACACCTTGACTTTTTCCACATTTCGATGTGTTACAAAGTGGGATTAAAATGGTTTTAATAGTCATTTTTGTCAACGATCTACACAAAATACTCTAAATGTCAGTGGTAGAAAAATGATAACATTTGGAGAGAAAAAAGTTGAAAAATAAAAAGCACTAATATACAGTATCCTGATTTAGATAAGGTTTCAACCCCCTGAGTCAATACATGTAAGAATCACCTTTGGAAGCAATTACAGCTGTGAGTCTTTCTGGGTAGGTCTCTAAGAGCTTTGCACACTTGGATTGTGCAACATTTGCCCATTATTCTTTTCAAAATTATTCAAGCTCTGTCAGATTGGTTGTGGATCATTGCTAGACAACCATTTTCAGGTCTTGCCATATATTTTCAAGCAGATTTAAATCAAAAATGTAACTCAGCATTATTCACCGTCTTCTTGGTAAGCAACTCCAATGTAGATTTGGCCTTGGGTTTTAGGTTATTGTCCTGCTGAAAGGTTAATTAATCTCCCAGTGTCTGCTGGAAAGCAGACTGAGCCAGGTTTTCCTTTCCTTAGGATTGTGCCTGTGTTTAACTCCATTCTGTTTATTTTTCATCCTGAAAAACTTCCCAGTCCTTAACGATTACAATCATACCCATAACATGATGCCGCCACCACTATGCTTGAAAATATGGAGAGTGGTACTCTGTAATATGTTGTATTGGATGTTCCCCAAACATAACACTGTAAGTTAATTGCGTTGCCACATTTTTTTGCAGTATTACTTTAGTGCCTTGTTGCAAACAGGATGCATGTTTAGGAATAGTTTTATTCTGCACAGGGTTCATTCTTTTTACTCTGTCAATTAGGTTAGTATACAATGTCATCCTCAGTTTTCTCCTATCACAGCCATTAAACTCTAACTGTCTTAGTCACCATTGGGATCATGGTGAAATCCCCGAGTGGTATCCTTCCTGTCAGGCAACTGAGTGAAGAAGGATTCCTGTATCTTTCTTGTGACTGGGTGTATTGATACACCATCCAAAGTGTAATTAAATACCTTCAACATGTTCAAATGGATATTCAATGTCTGCCAGGTGCCCTTCTTTGGGAGGCATTGGAAACCTCCCTGGTCTTTGTGGTTGAATCTGTGTTTGAAATTCACTGCTTTGGTATTTTATTAGGATCCCCATTAGCTGTTGCGAAAGCCACAGCTACTCTTCCTGGGGTCCGCACCAAACACAACATAATACAGAACATTAATAGGCAAGAACAGCTCAAGGACAGAACAAAATACATTTAAAATATTGATTGAGGGACATTACAGATAACTGTATGTGTGGGGTACAGAGATGAGACAGTCATCCAAAAATAATGTTAGACACTATTATTGCACAGAGTCCATGCAATTTATTATGTGACTTGTTAAGCACATTTTTACTCGTGAACATATCCAGCCTTGCCATAACGAAGGGGTTGAATACTTACTGACTCAAGGCATTTCAGCTCTTTATTCATTTGTAAAAACTTCCAAAAACATAATTCCACTTTGGCATTATGGGGTATTTATTGTGTGTAAGCAAGTGACACAAAATCTCAATTGAATCCATTTTAATTTCAGCCTGTAACAACAAATGTGGAAAAAGTCAATGGGTGTGAATACTTTCTGAAGGAACTGTAAATATCTGCACCATGAATAGCAGCAGAGTGCAGGCTTTTGCTCCAGCTCTACACAAACACACCTGATTTAACCAAATGGTCTACCGATACAACCAATCCATGTTCTGAAGTCAAAACGTGATTCTAAAGTTGAATCAGGAGAGTTAGATTAAGGCCGTACAGCACTGGTTAGTCTTGTGGAACCAGACAAGCATGTCTCTGAATATTGTATAGACTCTGGCATATACCTCAGCTGTAAAGTCTGCCTGTCTATGGTTCTGACCTGGGAGGTACTTGCTGATGATGTTGGCCGTCTCGGTGGCCCTGGCCATAGTGGAGTAGACCATGATGTCATACTTCAGCCCCAGGGCAGCCAACCGCTGGCCAGTAAACTCAGCCTGCTCCCGACCTGAAGAACACCAACACATAGTCCCATAAATGAGCAGATTGTACTTGTATACCACTTTCACCACCTCTAATGAGTGCTGCTTAATATGCTCTTCTTATCTACTAAAACGCAACTGTTGAGCTGTAGAGTGGAGAACTAGGTCTATGTGTCACGCTTTCAGCAACATGAATACATAGCAGAACAGGGTACAAAACCTAAAGGGGTGAGGATTCTCTCATGGTCTCCATTCCCACTCAGGTTGTACTGGGAGTGCCTTATGAAAAGGATGTTGCGTGTGGCTTTGGGTTTGCCATTCTCCTGCTCTGAGCTTGGGTCTTCACTGCTGTTCTCCTTCTTCTTCCCATTTGTAAACAGTGGGGACGGGTCCCGCCTAGTACAGTACAGAGGGAACAAATCAGTTGTGTGTGTTGTGCCCAGAGAAGTCATCTGTCAGTCTGTCAACATGTTGCTAGCTGCAAATAAGAATCAATCACACTCAGCGTAGACTAAACTACTTGACCCACATCCCATCAGACCCCTCTTATGTTTTACAGTAGTCTGCATCAGATTTAGCTAATAAAGCAGGCATACTTATCCCAGTTGAAGTCCCAGGCATGTCCAGTAGATGCAACCGTGTGGTTCCCCGTTGACCATGTCGCTGGCTGTGCAGCTTGGAGAATATTGAACCGACTCCACTGACCTGATCGCTGTCCTTGCGTATCACCGAAATAGCCACGGGATTCGGCTGCGGCAGCCGCCACAACCAGCACCGCTGATCCGCCAGCGAATCCACACACGAGTTTGATTGTCCTCCGATATGACATGTTGTAAAAACGTAGCGATGATGTGCAATGTGTTCGCTAGGTAGCGGGCTAAATTGCTAATGACGCCCAATGTGTAGAGCGATTTAGGAATGTAGCATCCAGCGGTCTCGAAGAGCGGCTAATCCAGACCTAGCTAGGTCCGCCTCTCTGGTCAGTGGATTTACACACTTTCTAGATACAGGGACACAGCAAATACCCTCCAACGACACTTTAATCGCCAGCTAAAAATAACTCCAGTCCAGATTATGAAGCTATTTCGAATCACTTATCTAGCAGGCTTGAAGATAAACCAAAAGGAAAACACACAGGGCTTGGACCTACGGTGTCTCGCTAGAGCCAAAAAAACATCTAGCGAAGATATTACGATACGCGAATGTCGCGGAACAAAGCGAACAAATCAAATAATGCATCACTAGAGGGAGCTCACAGTTTAAAAAAAGAATGAAAACTTCAGAAGACTGGGGAACTCGGACAAAGATGGTGGAGATTCTTATTGTAATGGTGTGTGTGGGGGGGGGGGGGGGGGGGGGGGGGGGGGGGGCTGCAGAGGCTGCCTTTACACAGGCAAATTCTGATATTTTTTTCACTAATTGATATTTTGACCAATCAGATCAGGTCTGAAACAGTAAAGACCAATTAGTGGGGGGAAGAAATAGAGGCAGCGTCGGTAGCCTACTTTCAGGGCCCAAGTAGGGTCCAAGTAAAACTGACTATGATATTAATAACAAAAAATTGCATTCAAATTTCAAGATTAAATGTCACATGCACAAGTACAGTGAAAGGGCTTTCTTACAAACTCATAGACCAACAATGCAATAATTAATAACAATGTATTACTAGAAAAAAAAACATGAGAAATAATAAGAAATATGAAGGGATACTGGAGTGATGGAGGTAGATATGTAAGGTGACTAGGCAACAGGATAAAAGATAAGCAGAGTAGCAGCAGCTTGTATGTGAGTGGGTGTGCAGGTGTGTAGTGTCAGTATAAATGTATGTGCATTTTATGTGTGAGTGAGAAAATGATGGACAAATGATGAGTGACTCAAAACAAATGATGAGTGAATTTTTTTCAATGTGCAAACGTAACAAAATAAAATATAGGCTATAAATCCATTTATTCAAGCAATTTTTTTATTAAATGTAAATAATGCCTAAAAATATAGTTTGAGATAAACGTGTGGTCCCTGTCTGTAACCTAAGCATCACAGCCTCTTTGTTTATGGCGGCGTTTACACAGGCAGCCCAATTCTGATCTTTTCCCCCCACTATATTCAGGGTTCTTCAACCTTTTATTGCCAAGCGAACCCCCCCAGGGAACCCCTCTCAGGCAAAACAGAACCCCCCCGGGACCGCCATCATACGTTAGGTAAAATAATTTTTTCACATGTCTTGTCTTATTAGGTGAATGATAATGCCAAGGAAAAGTAATCAACATTTTAAAATGAATAGATTTGGGAGAGTTTTTCATTATTTTGACCTCCCCACATTATAATTGGAAGAGGAAGTGTAAACTATAACATATTAGCTAGAAAGGTAACTCTAAACACATTTTCGCTAAGAGCAGCTGTTTAGCTGGTTAGCCATGTGTCATAAAATAATGTCCTGGTTGAGAAAGCTTACCAGAAGCCAGCAGCATTTGCCACACTGGTAGCCTATTCACTGGTGCTTTTTCAAAGCCTATGTCAGACACTCCGGTGAGTGTAATTGGCTTTAATGAGTTTAATTTGCTTAATATTCGAGTTGAGAAATACACTTGACATCATTAGAAAGAAAATATTATCCTATTTTCTACTATAGGTATGTAATTCAAAATGTGTTTATTCTGTTGTTGCTAGCGACATGCATAATTAAAAAAGAACATTTTGTGCACCCCCTGCAGTACCTCCGTGGACCGCCGGTTGAATACCCCTGCACTTTTGACCAATCACATCAGATCTTTTCACAAAATATCAGGAGAATTGGACTGCCTATTTTAACGCTTAGGCTCCACCTTTCAAGTGGTTCTCTGTCCTCACTCGCAGGCTGGATCGCTAGTGGGATTTCCAATCACCGTTCTCCTGGCAGCAGGATATTATGCTGGTACATCGCGATTCGGATTTGTTTTCTCCAAAATAAGAGTTCCCCTACAAAGACATGCTAAACTTTTGAAATATCGATTTTGTTTTTGCATATCAGTACAGTACAACTGTTTTTCACAGCATTGCAACCACCTTTATAAAAACGTATGGCTCATTTTACGTACTTTTATCTTTAATATTGTATTGTTTATACCAGCATTTCTTTAGAAAGTTTACACCAATACTGGTATATTGAAAGCTATTGGGCTTGTTCAACATTGCAGCTGACAGTGCAGGCAACTGCCGACTGACTGATCTACAAATCACCTTCCATCATAAATAACGCCTCATTGTTATTTGTAGATCAGTCAGTCAGTCACAATTTACCCATGATAAATTACGATTTTGATCCTCTCGAACACGGCCAATGTGTAGGCTAAGTGAAAATAAATACACCTTTAATAAAATATAAGTAATTGGAATTACTCAATAGAGTCTACAAAACTTAAATTGGTCTATTATGCTGGGAAACGGGTTTAATAAAGAATGCTGGTGACTCCTTACTCCACCCATCCCATTCACTGCACTGCAATACACTGCATATTAATTACATATTGGCTTATAGAGAAAATAAATGACTATGTGCCGATGTAAACGTGGATTGGGAGTACTCAGTAGGGTCTGTAGAATCTATATACACTCAGTGGCCAGTTTATTATACAAACCCATCTAGTACCAGGTCGGACCCCCCTTTGCCTCCAGAACAGCCTGAATGCTTCAGGGCATGGAAACATTGCTGAATTGGTATCAAGGGACCTAATGTGTGCCAAGAAAACATTCCCCACACCATTACACCACCAGCCTGTACCATTGACACCAGGCAGGATGGGGCCATGGACTTATACTGCTTATGCCAAATCCTGACTCTGCCATCAGCATGGCGCAACAGGAACGTATTTTTCCTAATTCCCAGTTGTTTTGAACGTGGCATTAAAATCCCACCAGATGTGGGCCGTTCTAGGCTCATTTGGCATAACCTCTTTGTTGCCAATAAACAGACTGTATTCGCTGACTCTCAAAATACGCAGGGCATATTAACACAATTTGTTGCTTCAGATGTAACTTCACCAGATCATTGTACCCGTCAATTATTCTGTCATTAAACCACTTGTTGTCACTGCTTAATATGTTATATTTTATATTTTGATCTCACACAAGAAACATGAAGTACAATAATATCTGGAGTGCTGGTGCAAATAGTTTGTGTACTGAGTAGGCTACTGTTACACATGTGCTTTTCTTGAAAATAATGTCAAGTGCCCCTTTTATGTCTGGAAGTGGAAAGCTAAACGTTGAAGTGAAGTTTGGGTCATTGTGGATTATGTTTCACAGCTATCTTCATGCATAGCATTAGCCAAAGATTTTATCACTAACATATCTAAGCAAGAAAGAAGTGGGTCGACGAAATCCAGAGGATAATTTTGTTTATTTGGATACGAAGGCAAAAATAATTTGTGTATCTCAGCTAAAACAGGGTTCAACTCTTCAGGCAGGAACGTGCTCCCTGGATGCAGCGCTGCTGTCTGTAATACATTAGCAACGTTATTTCTTTTGCGAGTACACTTTGTGATGAGTGTGGGTCTATATTTCCAAAATATTTTTTTTTACAACGTGAAGATGCAGCAAAGATTGTTCGGATTTCGATTCGAGTTCTGATTTCGATTAGATCATTTACATATGATTGAGATCATGTTACCATGGCAATGTTGCTCAAGGTCTGGTATCAAGAATGAGAGGTTCATTAAACCCTTGTGTCACATTACTCTTCTTTATCCTATTATTCAGAGAAAACATTTTAGAATTGATATCAGGAGGGATGGGAAGTTTTTTTAGAGACCCTCCTAAAACCCCACTTGTTTCGTTTTGGTTGTTGGTCAGTGATTCTGCTAATTCCTCCTTCTGCTTGAGTGGCATTGTTGGTTTTCTTGTTGAGGAACGTGACATCTACTACACGCTACTTCATAATGACAAAGGGAAAACATGTTTTTAGACATTTTTACAAATTTATTGAAAATGAAATACAGAAATATCTGATTTACATAAGTATTCGCATCCTTGAGTTAACACGTTAGAATTACCTTCGGCAGCAATTACAGCTGTGAGTCTTTCTGGGTAAGTCTCTAGGCACTTTGCACACCTGAATTGTACAATATTTGCACATTATTATTTTGAAAATTCTTCAAGCTCTGTCAAATTGGTTGTTGATCATTGCTAGACAGCCATTGTCAAGTCTTGCCATAGATTTGAATGCCGATTTTTTTTAAAGTCAAAACTATAACTAGGCCACTCAGGAACATTCAATGTTGTCTTGGCAAGCAACTCCGGTGTATATTTGGCCTTGTGTTTTAGGTTATTGTCCTGCTGAAAGGTGAATTTGTCTCCCCATGTCTGTTAGATTGAACCAGGTTTTCCTCTAGGATTTTGCTTGTGCTTAGCGCTAATCCATGTATTATTATCCCCCCAAAATTCTGTGGTCCTTTGCGATTACAAGCATACCCATAACATGATGCAGCCCTGACTCTTTTAAAGTCACCATTGGCCTCATGGTGAAATCCACGAGCGGTTTCCTTCCTCTCCGCAACTGAGTTAGGAAGGACGATATATATTTGTAGTGCCTGGGTGTCTTGATTCACCATCCAAAGTGTAATTAATAACTTAATCATGCTCAAAGGGATATTCAATGTTTTTACCCATCTACCAATAGGTGCCCTTTGCGGGGCATTGGAAAACCTTGTTTTTGAGGGACGTTACAGATAATTGTATGTGTGAGGTACGTAAGTTAAGTTAGTCGTTCAAAATCATAGTGAGTCCATACAACTTATTATGTGACTTGTTAAGTACATTTTTACTCATTGACCTATTTAGGCTTGCCATAACAAAGGGGTCGGATACTTATTGACTCAAGACATTTCAGCTTTTAATTCTTAATTAATTTGTAAACATTTCTAAAAACATGTTTTATTTTTATTTCTTTGACATTATGGGGTATTGTGTGTGTAGGCCAGTGACACAAAACCTCAATCCATTTTAAATTCAGGCTGTAAGACAACAAAATGTGAGGAAAAGTCAAGGGGTATGAATACTTGTATGAAGGCACTGTACAGTAAGTCTCTTTGGTAGGCTATGTACAAAGTATGTATGTTAAGAATACACTCATCAACCTGTTATTTATCCCTGAAATACAAATGTTTTGTATTTTTGAAGGTTTCCTCACTGATATCTGTGCTTTTCTTGTTTAGCAGTACTTTTAAATACGTTGATGAAAATCTCTTTAAATCTCGGGTGAGAAAGTCAGACCAAATAGGAATTAGACCAAAATAGACCAAATTTGGAATTACCAGAAGAAAGTTTTTAAAAAGCTCGTCTAACAGTTTTTATGAACAGTACTGGTTTCTCTCAGTGCATTGTGCTCTATCAATGCCTTCAAAGGTTTGTTTCTGTATTTTGTCAAAGCATTCAAAGAAAGGAGATTTCACTTGTTCACTATATACTGTACAGTGAACTCCAAGTATTGGGACAGTGACATTTTTTGTTTTGGCTCTGTACTCCAGCACATTAAAATGATATGGTGACTGCGGTTAAAGTGCAGACTGTCAGCTTTAATTTGAGGGTATTTTCATCTATATCGGGTGAACCGTTTCGAAATTACAGCACTTTTTGTACATAGTCCCCCTGTTTTAGGGGACCAAACGTATTGGGACAAATTCACTTGTGTATTAAAGTAGTAAAAAGTGTAGTATTGGGTCCCATATTCATAGCACGCCACGACTACATCAAGCTTGTGACTACAAACTTGTTGGATGCATTTGCTTTGTGTTTTGGTTGTGTTTCAGATTATTTTGTGCCCAATTGAAATGAATGGTAAATAATGTATCGTTTCATTTTGGAGTCACTTTTATTGTAAATAAGAATAGGATATGTTTCCAGACACTTCTACATTAATGTGTTAATGTGGATGCTACCATGATTAGAGATAATCCTGAATATGTGAGAAAGTTAGACACGCAAACGTCTTACCCCTCACCATTACAATAACAGGGGAGGTTAGCGTTTTTCTGTTGTTGAGGGGGTGTATTATATTCATTATTCACCATTAATTCAGGATGATCCATAATCGTGGTAGCATCCACAATAATGTAGAAGTGTCTAGAAACATTATAACCAAATACTTAACTTTTTACTTCAGCAATAAGTGAATTTGTCCCAATACTTTTGGTCCCCTAAAATGTGGGGACTATGCACAAGAACGGTTCACCTGATATGGATGAAAATACCCTCAAAATAAGTCTGTACTTTAAACCTCTTAGTCATTGTATCATTTCAATGTGCTGGAGGAGTACAAAACAGTAACAAATGTGTCACTGTCCCAATACTTTTGGCGTTCCCTGTATATCACTTTCAAATTCATCAGCAAATGGTGTTCATCAAAGGATTTACAATCTGGATTTTCTGGGTCAGTTTTTAGGTCTAAAGTTTGTGTTGGTTTCTTGATTTTGTTAATAGAGCTGCTTACTAATGTGGAATTATGTCTGCTACCAAGACCTATGCAAACATCAACAATGTCACAAATGTCAGCAAGATTTGTGGAATTCGTGCCCATCCGGTACCTGCATTCCTTCTTACTGCACTCTTGTCTACAGAGTTGACCAGCTTGTTGCATTAAATTACTTTTACATGCTGGTATGACACAGACATCTAGATCATATGGAGTTGCCTCTCCTTTCACTAATTTCCAACTTTGTCTCAAATACTCGTCTACCCACTGAAGACAAGATAGAAGTGGGTCGATGAAATCCAGTGGATGATTTTGTTTTTTTGCATACAGAGGTTAAAAGGATTTCTGTATCTGTCAGCTAAAACCTGATTCAACTCTTCAGGCAGGAAAATGCTCCCTGAATACAGCAATGTAGCAGTGCAATGGACCTATCACTATTCATTTGCACAGGTACTATGTTGCTGCCACACATATCCCTTTCTTTATTCTATACTGCATTTGGTAACTGCCCTATTGTTCTCTGGGTATGCTCCTCACTAATCATAAATGCAACTGGAACGGAACCATTGGACTATGTTACTACAATCTCATTGTATAATAGCCTTTTATTTTAAATTGATTTTAGACTCGGGTGGCATCCAGGGGCATCCCAAGTGTTTTGTCAAATCATGTCAGTCAATCAAATAATGTTTTTTAAAACAAATGTAAAACTTTTTCTATAAATTTCTTTTTTAATTTGCTTATAAGCACAATACAAATCGACATTGATTAAAATATATTATCTTTTGATTGAGTATCCACCTTGCAATATGTTGAAATGCGGACTTTTATTTTTGAAGGTTTCCTCATTACCATAGTAAAGTGACATCGTTAGTGCTGCTAGCAGAAAAGTAGTGGATTTCCAAGCGTTTGGAGCGCTGTATTTTCTGCCTGTCTATATTTGGATCTGTGTGCGTTTAACGGCAGTAAATACGGATTGGCTGAATCGTTAATTATAGATATTGCAGACTGGATCTTTACATATGTATACTATATCCAATTGGAATAAATAATTGAGGAATGTGGAAATTACAGAATGCCCAACAGCGTTGGAAAGAGATTTAAACCCACCAAATACATCCCGGTATCCACTGCTGCCACTCTTCTTGTGGGATCCACCACCTTATTCTTCGTTTTTACGTAAGTTTGAATTGTTTAGTAAGTCTTATAGGCTATCCTTCTGTCAATGCCGTACACACAATAAAGAGTTTCATATTCGGATCAGTAGCATAGGTCCGACGATATGATGGTAACCAATGACTATTGCTGTTAGAAGTTTTTGTTGCAGGATTTTAGACCGCTTTTCCGGGACGGACCTTTATGCTATTATGAATGGTTTTATAAATGTGGACTGTGCACTGCATAGCCTACAGTTATTATTGATCTTCGACTCGTTTTGGTAGTCTTGTTAGGCTGGGTGTGTCGAAGCATTATGGCAGAAACTTCTATATGTGTTTTCCAAATGCATTTTTTTCTAGAATAAACTTCATAGTTAGACAGCCAACTCAAGCTTGAAGTATTCTAGGAGGTAGGCACATAGCGGCAATAGGTTACTGTGTAGCCGTAGGCCGCCATACTTGCCAGTTAGTTGCCCCGTCTTTAGTTCTTCGGGCACAGCAAACAAGTAACACAGCGGTGAATTGTTATATTGTTGCAACTGGTAGGCTACTTTGAATATGGCTGTGTCCAATATTGATTAGAAATGCTGATTCGCCCTCGGTACCTACATCAAAGTGCTTCATGTATAACGGGCAAGTGCATATGTGCGCTCTGAAGATTTTAGTGGTTAGAGCTCTACCACTGCACCTTCATTATGGAAATGTGTGTGGTTTACAGCGAGTGACGTTTTTCTGAAGGTTATTTTTTCCACCCAGATTTGTTTAGTTTTTTTTACATATCCATTTTCCCATGGTTATCTATTGCATTCCTGATTGACCCCGTGATCTACTTTCAAGTGCATCATTTATTGACATATAGACTAACAATCTGATTGTACACTTTTAACTACAGCCTAGGCCTGCTGTACATTTGAATCTGCACTTAAGAGTCTATTTGCTTATGGAGACTAGTGGTTTGACTGAACTGGTATGATCTCATGGTTCAGCTGTCAGAGATTTGAGCACTAAATGCATTAGGGCATTGCATGAATGAATAGACCTATAGGCTTAGGCCACTGTATGATATTCATATATAAACACATGTAAAGGAAGAGAAGCTTTAGGCGTAGCCCCAGAGAGAGATATGCCGGTGGCATGCTATGACCCTGACGTCTATTTCTTTATTCTTGTCAGATAGGCTACTGCATCTACTATATAGATATTTGCCTCCTGTACACCTTTTATCAGAATATTTTTGATAAAGATAAGCATTATATTGTTAGATCATAGGAGTAGGCTACCTGGGGCGGCAGGTAACCTAGTGGTTAGAGTGTTGGGCTAGTAACCGAAAGGTTGCAAGATCGAATCCCCAAGCTGACAAGTTAGAAAATCTGTCGTTCTGTCCCTGAACAAGGCAGTTAACCCACTGTTAACCCCTTTATTGAAAGTAAGAATGTGTTCTTAACTGACTTGCCTAGTTAATTACGTTTTAAAAAATAATTTCTGGTAGGCCTAAAACACAACTGTCAGAGTCAGTTAGAGCGCCGGTTGCGCACTGCCTTCATACCATGGGGCAGCAGAATAATAGGCTAATAGCCACACCAAAAGTTTCTAAACTTTATTAGGGTAATATCAAAAATAACTCAAGCCACTGTTTATATGGAAAATATGAGCAGGATATTATATCGCTGCAAACATAACATCAACAGTACTTCATTTAGCCAAAGAAAATGTCTCAACAGAATGAAACAAAACCATTGCGAACTGGTTTAAACCTTCAAAAAGTTAACAGGCCATATTGCAGCAATTACCAATAAAGGCCTACCAAACCCAAGAAATGAAAGAAATAGGTTAGGCCTTTTCTCAAATAAATATCATTAACTGATCTTAAACTAAATATGGAGCACACAATTTAAAAAAAGATTGAACTTAAATTTAGCCAATGAAAATGTCTCAACAGAATTAAACAAAACACAGTTTGCATATTTAAAGAACTGGTTTAGATTAATAAATACGCCTACAATAATAATGATATACAATAATAATGATTAAACAAATTATTATGAATAGAAATTGCATCCTACCTGAAAAGCAAGTTTCACAGTAGCCTGCATTTGGCCACTTGTATTGGTATTAAAACATATTCTGCTGATGTCTTCTAACATGTAAGTGATGTAGAATTGCATGAAATACCTTTATAGAACGCCCATTTCTTTCCCCCAAAAAAATCCCCAAAATGCCATTCCCTAAGAAGCACCCCAGCTCAAAACATCTTGTGTGACTCGTGTTTTGCTAAACGATAAATGAATCAGAAGTTGCAACATTATCTCATGTTATGATTATAACAGCCTTTATTCCATAACACTGTGTTCTTCTCAGCGTGGTTGAAAAAGTAGCTATTTAAAAGTGAAACTTGTGCATGTAATTATTAGCAGACAACAAATCAAATATCATCTCTCTTAAAAACAACAGCAACACAAAGTGTAAATGTGTTACGTATACTCCCTCTCCGGCCTCTAGGTCACCAGGCTACTGATTATTATGCACATCTGTCACCATCGTCAAGCACACCAGCGCCTCATGACACTCACCTGGACTCCATCACCTCCTTGATTACCTTCCCTATATCTGTCACTCCCCTTGGTTCTTTCCTCTGGTGTTATTGACTCTGGTCCATGTCAGTGCGTTGTTCGTGTTCCTTGTTTTCTGTGCCCTTTATTTATTAAACACTCACTTCCCGTACTTGCTTCCTGACTCTCAGTGCACATTGTTACAAAATGTTTGCAAACTTTGCCCAGACTGAGCTATTCAGGACAGTATAGGCTAGAGGAAGGCTGAGTGAGTAGCATGGCTTTGTACTGGGGGTTAATGGTTTAGATCAAAGGAAACATATGAAGTTGGCTTGCCCTGTTGCCCAGCTATCTAGATTGTAGCATCAACAACCACTCCAGTTCTAAATGGGTTCCTCCCTGGCTGTAAGAGGTTTTGCATAGACACATGGTCAGACAAAGTGGTAGTCTAATGCTGTAGTCCTGATGTGCTTGTGATACAGGGCAGCAGGAAGCTAGTCTCAGGTCCCTCTCCAATCTTCCAGACCTCTGTTGGTTTTACTGCCCAGCTTCTCTGTTGCAGCAGGGGTTCCAGTCAAGCTGTGGTCAGGGCTAGATAGATGGGCCAACCATTGACCCCCAACCGATGGGTAGAGAGGGTAAGGATTAGGATTTTACCCTGTTCCTCTGCTCTTTGATTCCCCATGCAGCTAAATGTCCATAGGATTGGGTTGTGATTAATGGAACCCCCTGGGGTAGAATTACTGTGCACATCCACTTTGATGGGGGGCATTGATGGGGGGCACATATGCTACACAATACACCACAATGCTCCTCAATGCACCACAACATTCCACAATGCACCACAACATTCCACAATGCACCTCAACACCACAAAACACACCACAGTAGACCCAATAGATGAAGCCACACATGTGCTGTGTTTAGAGAGCTGTGAGACAGCAACCTCCTCCAAGACATAGAGTCAGTGAGTCATTGTGGACCAAGTGATTGCCAGGTCTCCACACTAGTGTCATATCAGGCATGGAGGAAGAGGCACTGTGTGAATAGTAGGAGTGCCAGCTAAGTGCTGGCACAGTGTTACTGTTACTGCTGTGCCTGGCGTCTCTGTCAGTGGGTTTACAGTATGTCTGTCCTTCACGACCACAATATCATTCACTCATTCACATAAGGCTCATAATGCCATGTGACCAAGGTACCCTGATTCCTCTACACAGGTCCAGCTTCTGGTGTTTCTACAGAAACAAGAGGTGGTATAACATTGGACTGTTTGCTGATGTAAACAAACAAACACGTTGTAAAGGTTTTCCACATGCTCTACACATTTGCTACCTGCCACTGAGAAAAATGCAGAGGCTTACTGTTATCATTTCCTGTCAATACCGATATACCACATTTAAGAAGGGGTGAGATGAATTTCTGGAAACTCTCAATTGACTATGCGGCAGTTGTTATGGCAATAAATTATGGAAGAGGTTGCTGTTTGTGTTTAGAGCCAAACTATCTCCCAGAGATTCATGTAAGTACAGCTTGGCATGGGAGCCGGAGCAAAGTGGACAGAGAGAAATCTCATCTTTTACTTCCACATCTGTTTCCTCATTTACAACATATTCATTTAAATGAGACGCTCAGTGCAGAGGCTTTTCCACATTAAACCACCATTGTTCTGATAGTAGGTGCAATCAGAGGCTACGTTCGTTCCAATGTCCATACTAGCATACCACGTATAATGTACAATTTATTGCTTCATTCTAACCAATATGCCAGTTTGGACATTGCAGCAAAGAGTGGCTAATGTCTCACAGTTCTTTTCATGTGTATAACAATGTATTAGGATATCATAGAGTGGGACTGGGGGTATCATTAATCTCATATTTACTCACCCCAACATGATGGTGTGGTAGTGGTGAGGGATGGATTAATGCCTAACATCCAGGGCTAAGTGCTCGATGTGCCCTCTGGCTGTGGTGTTTTAAAACATTGTGGTAATCTCTTCTCTACCACATTAATTGAACTTTTAGGAGAGTAATTAAATGTGCATCCCCCATTGATCTTAATCCACATCCGGACTCTGGCGCCGTCCCAAATGGCCCTCTTTTTATCATACATAGTGCACTACTTTCGACTAGAACTCTATAGGCCCTGGTCAAAAGTAGTGCACTGGGGAATAGGGTGCCATTTGGCACACACAATGGGTGTGATTATGCAGCTGCTGCTGTCCTCTCTTTAGTTGGTGGTTCTGTATCACTGATGCTATCTTATTCATTGGTGCCTTTCAGTACTGTGTATTAGATACCATTAGAGCCTAGTCATCCTCCGATCCCCACTTCCCTTTGCTAATGTGTTTGATTGTAGGGCTATGTGAATTTGTTAGTTTAATAACTTGTTTAATAGCTACATTGATTGTTTTGATAGGTGATATTGTATTGATATAGTGATATTTGATACAGTGATATCAGAAGTGTTTGTTTGACATGGTGCATATAAATCTGATTAGGTTATGTCATTAAGGTTGTCTGTCTGGTTTGCTAAATCCCTATGAGCATGTTGTTTGTGTCGATTCTAATGTTTCATCCTCTATATTAGGATATCAGTAGTTCAGATTCTCTCTTTCTCCCCCTCCCTCCTTCCCTCCCCTACAGTGATTCTATCCTGTCACCACCCTACTTAGTTTGTAAATGCTTCTGCCAGCATTGTGAAAAGAGGGGTATAATTGACGATTCAGATCTCTCCTTCTTCATGCAGAGATAAAGATAATGAGATGAAGATAACAGGTTTGGTATATTTCTGCCGATGACACCTGGACCCTTGACCCTTGGTAGTGCTGAGCAATTAGTACTTTTTATTTTAAAAATAATCCGTTTTCGATGTTGGTTTTGATCATTTTTGTAACATTAAATGCACTATGCATTATGTGGGTTGAAAGCTGTAACACAGAATAAAACAATTAATACAAGTCCATGATGGTAGTGTACGCTCTCTTTGGTTGGCCCTCGCTTTATACTCGTCGCCAAACACACTGGCTACAAGTCTCTGCTAGGTAAAGCCCCGCCTTATCTCAGCTCACTGGTCACCATAGCAGCACCCACTCGTAGCACGCGCTCCAGCAGGTATATCTCACTGGTCACCCCAAAGTCAATTCCTCCTTTGGTCATCTTTCCTTCCAGTTCTCTGCTGCCAATGACTGGAATGAACTGCAAAAATCTCTGAAGCTGGAGACTCATATCTCCCTCACTAGCTTTAAGCACCAGCTATCAGAGCAGCTCACAGATCACTGCACCTGTACATAGCCCATCTGTAAACAGCCCATCTATCTACCTACCTCATCCCCATATGGTATTTATTTATTTATCTTGCTCCTTTGCAACCCCAGTATCTCTACTTGCACATTCATCTTCTGTACATCTACCATTCCAGTGTTTAATTGCTATATTGTAATTACTTCGCCACCATGGCCTATATATTGCCTTAACTTACCTCATTTGCACTCACTGTATATAGACTTTTGTTCTACTGTATTATTGACTGTTTGTTTTGTTTATTCCATGTGTAACTCTGTTGTATGTGTCGAATTGCTATGCTTTATCTTGGCCAGGTCACAGTTGCAAATGAGAAATTGTTTTCAACTAGACTACCTGGTTAAATAAAGGTTAAATAAATAAAAATGACTGCTTATCACTTATTAACCATCATTTATTCACATTACTTTACTTTAATAACATATTTCAGTTGTGTGTATTGCATTAGTTTTATTTGATGACTTTATTATTTCATTCCAGGTCATCATCGCATCTCTATTGAGCTGCTGCCTATGTTGTCTGACAAAATCACACTTTTGTAGTTCTACAACAATAATAACAACAATAAGGCATACTTTTATGACTGCTGAATACCAACTATCAATCACTTAGATCATGTATTTTCAGGTAGAGATACCTAGCGAAGCTCACGATTGCTCATTCTTGTCTCTTCAAGAGCAGGCATAAAATAAACACAGACCGGACAAGTAGATGCGCAGTGGATTATGGCCATTGTAGTTAATTACCATGTTTTATGCGCTAAACTATGTAGAATATTGGCCTGTTGGAAACTACAAATCCCTACTACATCGCACAGTTCAGGCTGGATCTGATTTATCTCCAGAGAAACTGTACGATGTGTGCGTTGAGTTCACAGAAGAAGGAAAAACGAACGAAATGGAATTCAAATTATTGAACCAACGTCAAGGATAGGATAGGGAACGCTTTAGTTTTCTGTGTCATATAGAGAGGATAGATGCTGATTATCTCACTGAAAACAACAAGACCAAAATAAGCATTCACAGCCTAAAGTGATTCATAAAAATCGCTGCACAACTGTCTGTTCGCTGGTTTTCGGGGAGATAAATTGAGCTTTTGGTAATACTGTGGATAAGGCCTTTAGCAGGACTGGGAATGCTATGTTTAATTATTTTTTTTATGAGCAGCTACTTTAGGTCAAGGATAGATCTTGTAGATTAATTAATTTGGTTGTGCTGGTCTCACTCTCAAAGGGCTACTTGCAGTTATGTACTGTATTACATCAAAAACAAGGAAGGAATGACCCACAGGTTGATATGAAAGGAATGTTGGTTTTATTCTGCATGTATTTCTACTCCCTTTCAATAAAATTGAAAATAATTGTTTTAATTGTGTGTACTGCATTATTTTAAAAGGGTGCAGGCTCCCATGTGGATCTTATGACTGCATGGTAATTTATTTGAGACTTCAACCCCACTCTTTTGCACTACACTATTTATTTATATTACAGTAAGAAAAAATGTACCAGGAACTTGTAAACATGTCTGTAGGCTACAACATGTCTGTACTTTGAAAGGAAAAGTCTCTAGTTGCTTGATGGCTTAGGGACCAAACCCACATTTTGAAATTGAATATTAATCATGAAACCAAACGATATAATGTTGAACATAATGTAGCCTCTCGGAACTGTAATTCCTCATTATCAAATGTCTTGGGGCTGAATACACTCATCCCATTTGGGAGCATACACAGAAACCATTGAGTAACATTCTTGGTAAAGGTTTACATAACCCCTGTAACACGGACCATTCCCCACCGCAATCTATTTACTCTAGGTCTGTTCTGTTTCCATTTTCCCATGTTCTGTATGGGTAATGTATGGTTTAATATTATGTATGGTTACACTGACATACACTTGCTATGTATCGTTAATATATGGTTTAATGCTATGCATGAGTAATGTATGGTTTTATGCTATGTATGAATAATGTATGGTTTAATTCTGTGTATGGGAATGTATGGTTTAATACTATGTATTAGTAATGTGTGGTTTAATGCTATGTATGGGTAATATATGCTTTAATGCTATGTATGGGTTACACTGACATACATTTGCTATGTATGGGTTGTGTATGGACTCCACTGACCATAATTGAGGGATTCAATTAAACACAAAAGGATGACGGTGGTATCTTGAGTCTCAGATTCAACTGCTGACATTTTTTTTAAATCGTTTTGAACAAAGGTACAATGAGGTAGGCCTGTAACTTAAAGTATTCATACCCCTTGAGGCATTTGGTTGTGTTACAGCCTGAATTTAGAATTGATTACATTTAGTTGTTTTGGTCACTGGCCTACAGAGAACACCCCATAATGTCAAAGTGGAATCATGTTTTTCGGAATGTTTACAAATTAATAAAAAAATGAAAAATGTCTTGAGTGAATAAATATTCAACCCCTTTGTTATGGCAAGCATAAATACATTCAGGAGTAAAAAATGTGCTTAACAATTTACATAAGTTGCATGAACTCAATCTGCGTGCAATAATAGTGTTTTTTGAATGACTCCAGGTACCCCACACATAAAATGATCTGTAAGGTCCCTCAGTCGAGCAGTGAATTTCAAACACAGATTCAACCACAAAGACCGGGGACGTTTTCCAATGCCTTGCAAAGAAAGGCACCTATTGGTAGAAAAACAGACATTGAATGTCTCTTTGGGCATAGTGAGGTTATTAATTACCATTTTAAAGGGTGCATCTATACACTCAGTCACTACAAAGTACAGGCGTCCTTCCTAACTCGGTTGCTGGAGTGGAAGGAAACCGCTTAGGGATTTCACCATGAGGCCAATGGTGACTTTAAAACAGTTACTGTCTGTGATGAAACAGTTTAATGGCTGTGATAGGAGAAATCAACTGAGGATGGATCAACAGCATTGTAGTTACTCCACAATACTAACCTAATTGACAGAGTGAAAAGGAAGCCTGTACAGAATCAAAAATAGTCCAATCATGGATTCTGTTTGCAACAAGGCACTAAAGTAATACTGCCAAAATTGTCCTGAATACAAAGTTTTATGTTTGGGGCAAATACAACACATGACTGAGTACAATTCTCCTTATTTCCAAGCATAGTGGTGGCTGTGTCATGTTATGGGTATGCTTGTAATTGTTAAGGACTGGGGGAGTTTTTCAGGTTCAGTCAGCTTTCCACCAGAGATGAATTCTCCTTTCAGCAGGACAGTAACCTAAAAGACAAGGCCAAATGTACACTGAAGTTGCTTACCAAGAAGATAGTGAATGTGACCGAGTTACAGTTTTGACTTAAATCTGCTTGAAAATACTTATCAAATCAGGATACTGTATATTAGTGTTTAATTTTTCATGATTTTCTTTACAAATGTTATAATTTTTCTTCCACTTTGACATGACACATTATTGTGTGTAGATCGCTGACCTAAAATTACAATGAAATACATTTTAATCCCACTTTGTAACACAACAAATTGTGAAAAAAGTCCAGGGCTGTGAATACTTTCTGAAGGCACTGTATATTTTATTTGATACCATCTAGGGTAGATTGTTTTTGTCTGTAGTGAAACTGACAAACACGAAGAGAACTGAAAGCCTGTTGAAGGTAGAGAAATGGCACCAGTACAACAAAACGCCAAATACTTATTTCAAACAAGAGACAGTGTGGTGACTCACTCTCTGTCTCTCCGATGGGGGTTTACACATTCACACTCCACGATGGATACGTTTAAATCTGGCTTTCATTGCTCCTATATTTTTTTGCCGCAGGCTAAGTGACAGTAATGAGATCAAATGTATAATTCAGGCCCGAAGTTTTGATATAATAAAAAGGCACGCTCACCAAGGGAATCCCAAATGACTCTGTTAACATTTTTATTAACCCATAATGGAGTTATCCCCCAGCCTCCCCTGTCTTCCTGCCTCACCTTCTCTTAAGGCATCAGCATGCTTCAGTTCGGCCGGCAGCTAGCCAAGTCGAACCGAATGTGCTCGCATACGCCCTTATATTACATTAGCTTGAAAAATGAGAAAAAACGGCAATAATACTGTTTGTCAATTTAGAGATATTGATCTGAATTAATCTAAGAACTCAAGAAACATGTTATTGATTTTTCCGTTTTTGCCGTGGAGATCTTAGTCAAGCAATTTTACATCTAAGATGTTTGGTGCAGTATTTCTAAATGAAAAAATGTGCATGAAAACGAGTCGTCTCTCAGTGAATGACAACAAAGACTTTACTGAAGAATCCCTACTGTTGACCAATCACAGACGAAGGGGCGTAGACTTCGGCTCCAGACTTCAGCTTGCCTCAAGAAAAAAGGTTGTGTGCCTGAACAACCGAAAAAAAAAGACTTACCAAAGTCCAAAACCAACAATAAAAAAAACATCACAAAATGCCCTCATGATATATGCATAAAGTCTTCCAAGCTGTTTCGTCTGGGAAGCATGTGGACGCCTTTACACTCTCTTCCAAGCTGTTTCGTCTGGGAAGCATGTGGACGCCTTTACACTCTCTTACAAGGAGGGTAATATTCCAGTCATTATCTGCCACGGCAGGGTAAAGCTATAAATCAGATCCCTTTCCTCTCCTTCATAACCATGGCTTGTCCAGCTGTTGATTCCCCTCAGATAAATGTGTTGGACCAGCCACTTCTTCATACCGCATCACTGGACCCTACCAGCCACACGGACAAGCACGCCTTCCGTCTTCACCCTACGTTGGTATTGACAAGTGAACGAGGAGGGAAAATAAAAGCCTGGGTCATCTGATCTGATTCCATCCTAGCCTCCTGTCACTCCCTCACAACTAGGTTAAGATCATGCTTCCCTGGTCGTGTCTGGCATCCTGAGTGAACAAAGCAGCCTCTTCCTGCCTGGAAAACCACAGCCTCATAGCAACGCACAGCCTGCCCTCCGCAACAATAACCACGGCCATGCACAGGTTGTTATTAAAATGAATGCAATTCTTTGATTCATATTAGCTGTGGCAGGCAGGCCTTTGAAATGGACCGTGTATGTGGTTGGCTGTGTGTAAGGGGGTGTAATGAGGGAAAAGGTTCTGTAATCCTGTGTCTGACAAAGTGCTTTGCTTTGACAGCACTGGGATGTATAGTTGTTGTTGATTGGATAGCAGCAGAGCTTTGCGTGTATCATTTTAGATTTTCATTTTATCTGAATTGTTATTGTTTTGAACTGTTAAATAGGTTTTGATCTGAGCCTTATTGGACTTTGAAATTATTTGATGGCTCACTGATTTGCTTCCGTTCCTTTTCTAGGGGGGTTCTTTTATTTTGTCATAATCCTTTATGTGTCTCGAGTCTAGGGAGAGAGATTTTCTGCCTTCGAGCTTTGAAACTCATTGCTACCTCAGAACTTTTCTTCAATGTCTTTCAATTTGCCGTCAATTTTTTTCTGAGCTTGGCTTGCCAAAAATAAATTGTACCCTGTGATGCCATGGCTTGGCTAAATGAAACCATCTGTACGTAGTCAGAGCAGCTCAATGTAGCAATGTTTGCAGAAAGGGAAGTGAGGTGCTTGGGACTGGGAGTACAGGGTGTCTGCTCCCCCCGTCCCCCGCCCCCCACCTTTCACCCCAGTGAGGCTGGTGGTGGAAACTACTCCTCCTGAGAACATGTGGGAATGATTTAGACGTTCAGCCGCTCTCTCCCTGGGCGTCTCCACCCTGTTCCCCCCCCCTCTTCTCCATTTTGGCAGGGGGGAGGCCATCACCGACCGGGAATACGTTGAAACAGAGCTCTGCCTCTGACACCTCGTGCTAGAGGGGCCGTTTGACAGAGACAGAAAGAAGACCTGGAGTCCAGCTGCGTCTGTCTTCGAGTTAGAAAAGGAGACGTGTGTAGTTAGAGGAGTGTAGCCTACATCTCTAGACTACTCCAGAGAGCCATAGACACACACACACACAGGGAGAAAAAGATGGATAGGACGATCGAGTGTGGTGTTATGAGCGTGTTGCCTTTTCATATCTTTGTCCATTTTCATGGAAGTCCATCGTTAGAAGACCAGAGATGGTCACATCAAAAAGAGTTGCGGTGCTCACTCATCTGTAACGAGCAGAGTGACATAAATGTGAGTGGTCATGAGGCTTTGAAGCCAGAGATCCAAGGGCCAGCCTCTCCACTCCAGGCTTTCTGTTTAGCTTTGGACTTGGCCTTTGTAGTAGTACTGAGGAGCTCTTATACTTTCCCATAGCTTTAGCCAGACAGACCTTAGATGGTTTACGAATGGAAAGATCAAATATTGAGTGTACATTCTGTATTAAAATGCACAAGAAATGACTTGCCTAATATTACCTACACTGAGATTGAGATGCTGTCTGTCCACTCCATACACACTCACAGAATAGATATATTACCGCCGTTGATGTTTGATTGTTCAAAGGACCTGTTATTATTTTGAAGCTTTTTTTTAGCAGAGTGAAAGATGCCCTTGAACTGTGCAAACCTGCTTGGAGGATTTTGTTTTAAAGTGCTCCTGTGGAAGGAATTCTCATTCTCTCCCTGTTTTGTCTCTCTGCCTAGTTGCCGAACAGGGGTCGAACATTATTATTACCAGGAGATTATGATGAACCTGTGGGTCATGCTAATGGGATAGAGAATCCATGTGATCAAATGTTTATGATATTGTATCTTTGTTTAATATATTCTTTAAAGACTTCTCATTGGCACGCTGGTTCTCTGTGCCCTTAATGTGGCTTCCGTAGTCTCCTCGTGAGATAAGTAAGACGTGTAGCTCTCTCTGTGTGACTCGTCAGTATTCATCATTCTCTGTGTGACTCGTCAGTATTCACCACTCTCTGTGTGACTCGTCAGTATTTACCACTCTCCGTGTGACTCGTCAGTATTTACCACTCTCCGTGTGACTCGTCAGTATTTACCACTCTCTGTGTGACTTGTCAGTATTTACCACTCTCTGTGTGACTCGTCAGTATTTACCACTCTCTGTGTGACTCGTCAGTATTTACCACTCTCTGTGTGACTCGTCAGTATTCACCACTCTCCGTGTGACTCGTCAGTATTCACCACTCTCCGTGTGACTCGTCAGTATTTACCACTCTCCGTGTGACTCGTCAGTATTTACCACTCTCAGTGTGACTCGTCAGTATTTACCACTCTCTGTGTGACTCGTCAGTATTCACCACTCTCTGTGTGACTCGTCAGTATTTACCACTCTCAGTGTGACTCGTCAGTATTTACCACTCTCTGTGTGACTTGTCAGTATTTACCACTCTCTGTGTGACTCGTCAGTATTTACCACTCTCCGTGTGACTCGTCAGTATTTACCACTCTCTGTGTGACTCGTCAGTATTTACCACTCTCTGTGTGACTCGTCAGTATTTACCACTCTCTGTGTGACTCGTCAGTATTTACCACTCTCTGTGTGACTCGTCAGTATTTACCACTCTCCGTGTGACTCGTCAGTATTCACCACTCTCTGTGCCCGGCTTTAGAACTGAAGCACACCCAGCTGACAGCAGAAGACACTGGAAAAGATTACACTACGACTGTGTCCCAAATTACATCCCATTCCCTATAGTGGGCCCTACGTGCCCTGGTCAAAAGTATTGCAGTACATAGGGAATAGTGTTTCATTTGGCCTGCTATAGTCTGCAGTGAATGCGTGCTGAAACAGCAGTCTGCATTCGTCTATTTGTTTCCTACCTGACTTAGTTTGAATAGAATGGGTGCAATGAGAGAGCCCCATGCAAATGCATGATTTGACTGTGAAGACCTGAGTTGAAGGAGCACCCATTATTCTTACCTGAAAATGCCTTGTGGTTTTTTACTGAGTTTATTTATTATCTAACCCTATGATAACAGGAATATATTATTTTCAGTGAATTCAGTAACAGTTTACTATAATCTGGACTCAATTTACAGTAGTTGATTCTTATGCAAAGTCTTTGGTGACCAGACAATGCCTATTATACTGCAGTACACTGTAATTGGTGACCAAATTGATTCTCCTCAGTTTAAAGTGAAAACGGCTAGTGGGCTGCATGTTGAGTGGTGCCGCCCGCCAAGCGGGACTATAATCTCTATCTAATTTGACAGCAGTTCTAATGGTTTTTAGAGCCTGAATGATACTGTATTAACCCCCAATTACAGCACACAAAATTTTATTTTTATTTCAACTCCAGTGTCCGTCATGATTAATAGAAATACTAAAGTTGTGTTTTTAATAGAGGAAGTTTTGTGAGAGGTTGGTGGCCAGACTATTTGACAGAAACTTTAGTCTAAAACTTTTTTTTAATTAAACTCCCCTCATGGTAAGATGTCCATACAATGCTTAGCCATGGATTTCCTTCTGGGGGAAATGTTTTCCTTAGCTGGGTGAAGCTGTGCAGAATTCTCTAGAATCTGAATTGTATCCCAGCACAACCCGTGGCCGGGGAGCCGTTATTCCAAAACGGTGCCACTTCTCAACAACAAGAACAGGAAATTATGTTCTGAGCTAGTATTTTTATTTTTTTACTGCATTTGTGTCAGTTCCTGTATGAAATTATAATACTCATACTCCATCGCATCTCATCTACCATTGACTCACTGACAACATGCCTACTTGGTTAGTAACAACTATTTACTTATTAATGTGTTAGTGCTCGGTTTATTCCAGCCATTAATTATTATCTAGTTTGATGCAGGGGCTTTCTGATAGTGTGTGTTTGGAAGTCTGCAGATATCTGCCCTGCTTTGTGTTTTCAGGATGGGCGGAATGGTCTAGAGAGGAGTCTATCAGTTCTGTTTTATCTCATCTAGACCAAGGATGTTTTCTGTTTGTCCTGCTACTTCTCTCTCTGTGTGACCTCACTAAAATAACACATCTGGTCAGGGCATGGGGATGGGCTGTGCTGGAACTTGTCTGTCAGTTTTGCAAGTGGCAGAGACTGCCTCCACTTCCTATTTTGTCAGCCCTGTGGTGCAGGGGCTGTGAATGGTGTCTGTCAGTCTGTATCCTGACACACCAGCTGCACTACAAAGTCCAGACTGTAGGCTACCATACTGAGGGATGGGAGCTAAGTTAGCCACTGAATTAATAGAATGCTTGTATCGCTGTCTTGATCATCATGGTTGGTTTCGATGCTAATTCTGTGACTGTGATCGTTGTAGGCGAACAGAAAAGGAGCCACGGGGCCACAGCCAGCAAGTGTTATTTGTCCCTGTCCATCTGTGGCTTGTTCACCATGTGCATTCTCAGCAGTAGGGTAATTTTCAAAAGTCCTGATTTAAATGCTGTGTCCATTAGTGAGTCTGCCAAAGCCAGCTGGTCTCATAGAACGGTTTTAAACAGAATGATTTTTAGTGTAGAATGGTTTTAGAATAGAATTACCATCCAAACGAACCATCATCCACACCCCCACTAGCCCCCTAACACAGCACTGGGTCTCAGGGTAAATAGCCCACAACGAGAGGGGAGGGTGTGGCAGGCCAGTGTATCCAGTATGAATCACAACTTTATTCACTGGGGCTGAGGGTGCTATGGATCTGACTCCTCTTCTCTCAATGCCCCTTGCAACCATACTTCTCAGAGAGGTGTGCAGGATTTAAAAGGAAGGAGTGTAGATGAAGATCAAGATACCTTGGGAATGCCTGCGTTCATGTGTTTCATTGAGTGCAGCTGCAGTGCTGTGCTGTGTTAATCCACTGCCATGGCTGTGAGTTTGTACCAAAAGCAGCGCTTACCCATGGACTGTAGATGTCCAATATTTGTTCAGTGTCTGTCTCATAGCCTTTCATCCTCTATATGTCTATTTCAGGCTCGCTCTCCTGCTCTCTTTCACACATGCCTATTAAAAATCTGCTTTACCCTGTCCCTTTACATTATACATAGTACACTTAAAGCATTTACACAGTATGTACAGCATAATTACAGTGTAGTTGCAGTGTAGTACTTCTGATACCCGTGGTTTGTGTAATTGCACAATTAATACATACATGTCATCCCACTTAGTAGAAAGAGAGACCACACCACATGCGTGTGTCAAATAGGTTATTGTCGTAAACATTCTGCAAGTATGCAAGACTAGCCCTGTCTTCATCTCATACCGTGTCTGTGCTTTGTGTGTTGTTCAAATGTCAGTTAGTGTCAGCTCGCATTCCTCACAGTGAGCAGAGCCTCTCCTGGAATTGACTTGTAATCTCCAGGAGATATCCAGCTAGCATGGTCTGAATGAATCAGAGGGACGCTACAGTCATGTTGAGTTTATCTTAGCTGGGACGAGAGGCTGCGGGTAGTGTAGGCCGCATCCCGAATGGCACCCTATTCCCTATATAGTGCGCTACTTTTTTACCAGAGCTCAATGGAACCTGGTCAAAAGTAGTGTGTACAAAATAGGGAATAGGTTTCTATTTTGGACACAACCCTACTATCATTGTGCTGCCTGCTGGAGCACTTCAGATAGGATGAGTAGTAAGTACGATTCTCTCTCCTCTCAAATGGATTCTCCATCTAAATAGAAGCGTTGTACATTGTGTTTGAGAGGGAAGAACCATTTGTTCCCTCTGGCTTTCCCTGACGCTTCGCTGTAAAAGAAAGAGGTCAGGTCTTAGCGGTGCCTTTTTTCAGGACGGGAATCATTGTGTGGTTTCTTCTTTAGTGCCTTTGTAACTTCATGTTAAAACACCTCCTGCATTTGAAGTACTGTATTCCGTTTCATGACAGGGCAATTCTTCTCAGAGACTGGATTCATCTGGTAAGTGTTCAGCAGTTCAAAGCCTCTCAGATAGTTACCTCTGGGTTTATCCTCCCCTTGACAATCTCTCTCTTCCTCCTCGGTAATGAAATCATCTAGGCTTGTGCTGCTTATCTCCGACTAGGCTTTTCTGCTGTCCCCCATCCCTCAGCATATTTCAGCGCTGTTCGCTAATACCCACGTTATCACAGATTTGAGAATGCGCAGCTGAGAATGTGTGCAGAAGGTGTTAAAATGAGGCCTAGGTTACGCCTTCTTTAGCGTTTCATCGTACATTTGTATTCAGGGCAGAGTTTCCTAGCTAGCTGTCGTGTTTGATGGTTTGGTGTTTTTACGGATGGCTTGGCAGTTTTTAAGGTTTCTGTGTGTCTCAGGTCAGGAGTTACTGCTACTGCATTGCGGCTGCCTCTGATGAAAATAAAACACTTCCTGAACCAGCCCTAACTCCTCCACGTGGGGACCTGATGGAAAGACACTTTCTGCGTCTGAAATAACACCTTATTCCCTATTTCCTAGTGTGCTTTTTTTGACCAGGTCCCATAGATCTCTGGTCAAAAGTAGTGCACTATATAGGAAATAAGGTGCCATTCTGGACGTAGCCAGAAGCCACTGGCTTTGCTGATTTATGTACTAGTTTCATGCTAGCTGCTAGACGAAGCAGCTGAGCAATTAGCTTAAGCTTAACTTGGGCTTAAGTGATTGACAGAGGTAATGATGTGGTGTGTTGGAGAGACTTCAGTCAGCACAGTAGTCCTCCAGAGACGTTAACCAATAAGGAACTAAATGATTCCTAGAACCCACCAGGTACTGTTATAAATTCTTAAATGTACGGTGCATTCGGAAAGTATTCAGACCCCTTGACTTTTTCCACATTTTGTTACGATACAGCGTTATTCTAAAATTGATGAAATACATTTTTCCCACATCAATCTACACACAATATCCCATAATGACAAAGCAAAAATATGTTTTTAGAAATTTTTGCAAATGTATAACAAATTAAAAAAACAGATACCTTATTTACATAAGGGGTTGTGTTGATGTGTCTAGTGGGCAGGTGGTACTCCATCTAAGCAGATCTCCCTTTCACGGTATGGGGGACCGGGAGATGTGGGTACAGGAGACCGCTGGCATGACAGGACCCCCAGCTGAGTTGTCTGCTGGCAGCTGGGAACAGTAGACGAGGCAAGGCCCCCTAACCTGGCTCTGTGGATTAGCACTCTCTCTCAACCTGCTAGTTTTATCTAAGTGGTCCTCCAAGAAGAAAGGACAATAGCTTGTCAGTCCTTGGAACAGGAGTGACTTTTGCTTCCCAGGTATAAAGAAGGGGTAACATTTCGTTCAAAGAGTACCTACATAAGGACTTTATAACGCATTCATAAATCATACATAACACATTCATAAGCAGGACATGAGCATTTCATGAAAGGTTGAGTTACACTGGAATAGAGGCACTGTGATCCCTCAGAGTGGTGGAGTGATTCAGCTAACTGGAGTTTGCTTACTTGTCCAGGTAACTGACCTGCTCCACTGGGTCCTGTGTCCCCTCCGTCCTGACCTCGCATCCACCTCCTTGCTTGGCACGGCATTACAACACCTTGGCACAGTTCTCAAGGTGGTGTGCTGTGCGGTTGTGAGAGGTGGCAAAAAGACTCACACAATGACATAGATAAATAACAGTTCCATACCCATAGCTGTAACTACGTCTTTTTTGTTTTATAATATTGAACATGTAGGCTAATGAATCATACATGAGTGGCATTTTAAGTGACACAGGTATGATAAGTGTCTTCATTTTATTTGTATTTTTTAAATCTCTAATGAGATGTAAACGCTTTAATGAAACGATTAAACAGATGCAGGAGTAATATCAGCCGTGGCTGTGTGAGAAAGTACAATACTTCCTCTGTGACCTTTTTCAGCACGATTAAACTGTGTTGTCATTAGTGCTATAATGGCTGTTGCTTTGCTCGCAGGGTGGGAACACAGTGTGAGTTAGCCTACGGGTTAGACAGAGCAGTCACACACCAGCAGTGTTATGAATCCACTCTGCCTCCCAGGCAGCTCGGTGTTAAAATGGAGGGCCTTTCTTCCCTGCTTTATGGTGTTTGCAGCCTTGAGGGGATAGCTAGCCTGCATGAGAGGAATGTCATGACGGGAATCTGCCTTTTGCTGCTGAAATTCTTCTGGGGAGGATGCCTTGTGGTGCGCCTAATGAAGCTCAGTCAGAATGAATGCAGATATTGATCGGCCGCCTCATAGATTATACACGAGGCGTGAGCTAATTGCGTTTTGATAGACAGTTGGGGACTTAACTGTGAAAACTGCATCGTCATCCGCTCCTGAATACTCACTGGATCAGCCTCTAACTGATCAGGCAGGAGGCAGGAGGTTGAGAAATTGAATTGACTCAGTTGGGGAACTTCCTGTTATAGTGTCTGGTGTTCTGAATAAATTAATAACCTGTTGACTATCTCTTGTCCATTTTGTATGGACAAGATATTTCAGACTCGGTGTAATGCTCCCATCCAGATCTCCAGCTGCCTTTGAGTTGGCTGTTGGTGGTTTCGAAGGAGGTAGGGACGGAGTGAGGGAGGGAAGAACGAAAGAGGAATGTCGAGCGGGCCCAGAGATGGGCAGGCCGCACTTGTCCGTGACATTCCCCTTGGCCCCGAGGAGCCACTTCACCCCTCCAAGCTAGAGCCTTAGCCATTTGTCTTCATGCTGATCAGGGACCCCACGTGAGCTCATCTTATCGAGTTAAATGTGAGAGAGCGGTCTCTGGCTGCTCTCCTAATCCAACAACAGCTAACCTCCCTGCCTCAACACACACGTCCTCCCTTATGCCATGTCAGAATGTTTAGTTAGACTAGAGAGTAAAGCAGCAGTTAACAAGGCAGGTCTAAGGATGTTGTTAGAGAACACAACACAGCAGATCTGTTTACGGCCCCCAGACCAACACAGGTGTGTTAATGTGGAACATAGGAGCTGCTCTGTTATGTCTTTATCTGCCCTATATCCAGACCCCTGATCCAGCAGATAAGCATGTTTAGTACCTTCTCAATAGTCCCCAGTCTTCTGTGGAAACCAAGCCTGGGTTCAAATACTCATTCAAATCTTTCAAAGGATTTAAGTGTTTGCTTTAGTCTGCTTGGGGTGCCATATGGGTGACATTTTGCAACTATTCTATTGGTTCTATTTCGCCAGACAAGCTCAATCAAGCCAAGCTATAGTTTTGAACCCAGGTCTTACGGAAACCCAGTCTGTGACGGCCATTAGGGCTCAGTGAGCCAGTGACAAGGGCTGCCATTCAAACACCTCCCCGGTTCATTCATAAGCTGCCCTCCAGATTGCCGGGCTAAGTGGTGACTGCGGGAAGCCTATTTTTACTCCCCTCATAACTTGTGCGTGGCCGCTCTCTCATTGAAACGTTTAATAGAGCTAAAAGGCAGCCTGGCAGATGTCAATCGGCCACTCAGTCAGGTCCGACCAACCTCTTCAAGCCGTGCCCAACTTTCCATCCCTCTCTCTGTTTCTCTCACTCTCTGTCTCTGTTTCCCTCTCTCTCATTCTCTACATTTCTCTCTCACTCTCACTCACACCTACACTTACACACCAGAGTTATTGTTTCCCACTGACAATGCAGTTTCTACCATCCCCTGAGTCCCCTCACTGCCCTAGAACATTCTTGTACCGGTCTTAAAACATGTGTAGCATTATGCAAATGCATGGATTTTTCTAATACTGTCTGTCCCTATGCATGGGCTTTGCTACTGTAGCTTAAAGCCACAATCTGCAATATTTGCTACGGTTTTAAGGTCATTTCCATGAATGGTGTGGCAGGGTCAGACTGTTGAAATGTCAGATTGTGGCTTTAACACACTGCAAGGTTACGAGAGGCAGGCTGGCTGGCTAGCAGTACCAGTTGCAGTAGTTGCTCACTAAGCTGGCTGGTAGCCAGAATTTATTTCCACACCACATCCAGAGGATATTTTTATAATCTCTCTGTTTACTAGTGACGTATGGTGAGGTTGGTGGCTGGGTAGGCACTGGCTATTATGAAAGCCAGATTTACTTACAAATATTCCTTGATAAAGCCCAAGTTCACCATACAACAGATGGCTCCAACAACTATTAACTGAAAATGAACACGTTTTTTTTTAACCAAATGTAAATACCAATATAGCAAAGATACAGAAGCAATAGCCTCCAATGGCGGCATATTTCATATCATCTGACAAAATTATACACTGCTCAACTCAGCTTAGACATAGACCGATGTAGCATCCACAGTTGCAACCAATAGTTGGCACTAAAAGACCAATATATAGACACATTTCATCCGAATAGTTTGCAACCCTGATATATATATTTTGGGGCGGGGGGGCTTTTCATAACAGCTTTTTTATTAGATTATCACACGGTCAACATTGCCTATCTTGTCTATCCGGACTGCACGCCACTGCTGTGTACAAACTCAAGAGCTCGCCTCACTGAGCCTGGCCAGATCTGTGTAAACAGTTCTGATTCTCTCTCTCTCTCGCTCTCTGTGTGTGTTCAGATGACAAATGAATGTTCACTTCGCCTATAAGAGGTCTGCAAACACGTGTAACTCTCAGCTGTTGTCTCAATGTTTTGTTACACTTCACTTCACCCCTTTGTCATGACTTATAACAGAGTCGTGAAAATTACAACGGGAGCCATACACATTCATGACTTATAATAGAGTCGTGAAAATTACAACGGGAGCCATACACATTCATGACTTATAATAGAGTCGTGAAAATTACAACGGGAGCCATACACATTCATGACTTATAACAGAGTCGTGAAAATGACAACGGGAGCCATACACATTCATGACAGCTGACGCCACCTTATTGCATAAACATTATCATGACATAAACCATTGTTTAGGTCCGCTAACTGGCTAGCTACATTGTTAACCAACTAGCTTACCCAACCAGTTTAAGTAGTGAAGATAGTGTGTAAAGCCAGTTCACCCCAATGACCTTAACTGTCATGAATGTAAACAACTTGTGTCAATGTCATTACGTTGTTATATAGACTTTATGGCAGATTGGGTTCAAGAAAAGTATCAATTGAGTATGAATGACAGTGGGTAGCCGACCCCTACAGTACCGTATCTACCACCAGGTGAGGTCAGGAACTGTTGCCATGCTCTCATTAACTACTCCCACTGTGTTGTCAGTGCATACGGTGTGAACACCTGGTGTTCCAAAACAGACAGACTCCTAGATTGTATCCCAAATTGCTCCCTATGGGGCCTGGTCAAAAGTAGTGCACTACATAAGGAACAGGGTGCCATTTGGGGCTCCCCGCTAGCCTCAACCTGCTCCTACGGCCCTGCTCCCAGCTCCACTGGCTATGAATGAGACAGATGGAGCAGGGCTTAGAGTGGGAAAGGGACTCGTCGGATGACACCTGTGCATGGCGGGTGTGCTGCTGCTATCTCTCACTGCAGACGGAGCACAACACAACACTCGTCTCTCTGACTCAGCTCTTGCTTTGACAGGCGTGCTGGGAAGGGGCTAGTGGTGCTCTGTCTGTCCCAGCCAGATGGATCACTTTGATATTAGGGGACTGAAGCAAAATTAATCCCTGAGTTTAGATGAAGTCATGTGCATCAGTGAATGAATATTTTGTTAGGAGTTAATAAGTAACACGAGTACTTTGTAAATGCTACAAATGACAGTATGCTCAGGTCTACTACAGAATGCTTACACATTTGAAAATGCAAACGTGTAAGTGCATGCTTGAAATGCATGCTTGACACGGCATGCTTACAGGCTTGACTCAAATCTTACTGACATAGCTAAGCTGTGTCATATTGCAGCTACTTTACAATATGTTAGTGGCCATTGAAACTGATGTACTGCATGTGAATCTCTTAGGATTTAGGGTTTTATTTGCTTCCCCCATTAGCTTTTGCAAAAGTGGCAGCTACTCTTCCTGCGGTCTAGTTACCTTCAGCTGATGGGTCTCTGGATCTCTTGAGAAGCCGTCCCTGTGTTACAATACAGAGAAGAGAAGAAGAGCCTCCTGAGCTCTGGCTGCTTTGGTAGGGCTCGTCATATGTTTCTGTGGTACTGCCAGTTTAACACACACGTATGAGCACACACACACACACACACACACACACACACACACACACACACACACACACACACACAGCACTTTCTATGAATACATGCACAGTCCTGGCTATGAATACACACAGTCCTGGCTATGAATACATGCATAGTCCTGGCTATGAATAGACACAGTCCTGGATCGGCACATACACACAGCTCTGGTTATGCCTCTATTCATTCTGATCTCTCACTGGAATAACAGTGACAGCAGGAGGAACCGGAGACTGGTAAGGGCATACCTATGCTGAGAACTGAGAGGCAGTGGTTTGCTGAAACCTTACATTCTGTCTCACAGCCCACGAAATAAGTCAGTTAGATTTGGCTCTGTTGCTTTCCGTTTCGGTTTCCTTTCCTGCACCCTCCATCAGGCTGAAGTGGTTTCTTCAAAAGCACAGTCCGAGTTAAACCTATCACTTATAAAATGAAGCATCTTGTAGTGAAATGATTTGAACCATCTTTCGGTAAGGGTGGTTTACAGCCATTTAACATGTAATGGCTCCCTTAACGCCCTGAGCCTAGAACGAGGTGTTAAAGCAAGGGAGGTCACTAATCAACCAATCAAGGTCTTTAGTAAGGCTGATCCAAAGCCAGGGATGTCATTGTGTGTGCTGGCATGTAAAATTGGTCTCTGGGTGACTTTCTGTCCCTGCTCTGTTGCCCAGACAGCTGCCTGTCTGTCTGGGACCTAAATAGGTGATGTGTTGCAGTGTGTTGCAGCAAACTTCTCTGAAATAAATAACATTTTTATTTATCACATCATTCGTAAACAACAGGTGTAGACTAACAGTGACATGCTTACGTACGGGCACTTCTCAACAAAGCAGAGAGAAAAACAGAGAAAATAATATAAAAATAATAACACAAGGAATAAATACACAATGAGTAATGATAACTTGGCTATATACACGGGGTACCAGTACCGAGTCGATGTGCAGTGGCACGAGGTAGATACAGTGTGTAGATATAGGCAGGGATAAAGTGACTAGGCAATGGGATAGATAATAAACAGTAACTGCAGCATATGTGATGAGTCAAAAGAGTTATTGTAAAAATGGTCAATGCAGATAGTTAAATAGTTAACCAATAGCTACCGGGACTAACTATTTACCAGTCTTATGGCTTGGCGGTAGAAGCTGCTCAGGGAGTCCTGTTGGTTCCAGACTTGGTGCATCGGTACCGCTTGCTGTGCGGTAGCAGAGAGAGCAGTCTATGACTTGGATGTCTGGAGTCTTTGACAATTTTTAGGGCCTTACTGGGCCGTACGCACTACCCTCTGTAGCGACTTGCGGTGGGATGCCAAGCAGTTGCATACCAAGCGGTGATGCAGCCAGTCAAGATGCTCTTAATGGTGCAGCTGTAGAACTTTTTGAGGATCTGAGGGCCCATGCCAAATCTTTTCAGCTCTCTGAGGGGGAAAATGTGTTGCCGTGCCCTCTTCACGACTGTGTTGGTGTGTGGAGCATGTTAATTCCTTAGTGATGTGGACACCAAGAAGCTCTCAACCTGCTCCACTACAGCCCTGTCGATGTGGATGGAGGCGTGCTGGGCCCTCCATTTCTGTAGTCCACAATCAGCTCCTTAGTCTTGCTGACGTTCTTGGACCTGACACTGCCAGGTCTCTGACCTCCTCCCTGTAGGTTGTCTCATCGTCGTCGGGGATCAGGCCTACCACAGTCGTGTCGTCGGCGAACTTAATGATGGGGTTGGAGTCGTGCGCGACCACGCAGTCGTGGGTGAACAAGGAGTACAGGAGGGGACTAAGCACGCAGCCCTGAGGGGCCCCCATATTGAGGGTCAGCGTGGTCGGATGTGCTTTTGCCTACCCCCGCCACCTGGTGGCGGCCGGTCAGGAAGTCCAGGATCCAGTTATCGAGGCAGGTGTTTATTCCCAGGGTCCTTAGCTTAGTGATGATCATGGAGGGCACAATGGTGTTGAACGCTGAGCTGTAGTCAATGAACAGCATTCTCACGTAGTTGTTCCTTTTGTCCAGATGGGAAAGGGGAGTGTGGAAAGGGTGGGGGTGTTGTGTGACACAGACTTCACTCAAATACGTGGTGTTGTGTTGCAGAAGACTTGGTGATACCACAACAGAAGACTCTAACATTCACTCCCCACATGGGAGTTGTGTTGTTTTCAAAAAGTAACTGTCTGCCTGTGATTTGATTTTCAGCTTGAAATACTTGAACAACAAAAGAACAAAAACTAAAAGCCCTCCTCTTAAACTCCTAACTTTAAAAGTAAATATCATCCACAGAAGACATGATGGGTCTCATCGGTTTGCGAAGACAAAGTTGTGTACTTTTTAACAAGCTTGTAGAATTGTATGAACATACTGAAGAGTTGCTCTTCCGATCTTGCCTGGGGCTGTATTCTCCTGGAGTGTGTAATGTGTGCATGACAGCACCTAAGATACAGGTTGTATTTCCCATCAGGGACCATTGTAGAACACCACCACAGCACGTCTGATAGTGTTGGATTTTAGCCACATGGCTTTTATCCATTATATTGCAAACATTTGTGAAGTAACGCTGGAAAAAAATGCACTACAAGCAATTATCTTACTTGTCACCGGTCTAGAAATAGAGTAATCATTTGAATGGTGGTGCTGGTTGAAGGCCATGTCAGGTCTATTTTACTAGGTAGGCCCTGAGGTACCGAGGTGAGCGTTGAGACAGAGCGAAAGCTTGTGTCAGCAGTGTGAAGACACCGCCATCGGTCCATTCAGCTGCAGTGTGCAAACGCAGAGTCCAAACGCAGAGTCCAAACGCAGAGTCCAAGCGCAGCCGTTTCAACACAAAGGTTTAGGGTACCGTTCTTTCTCACTCTGTGAGACACAAGAACAAACAGCCCAAACAGACAAATGCCCAGCAGGTTTACAAAACAAAACAAACTGAACTCCACAGTCCACACACACAATGATGGGTTAGGCCAGGACCAAGGTAAAGGTTTAATATTGTCGTCATTGTTGTTGGGTGAATGTGTGCCTGAATGTGTGTATAGATGAGTATTACTGTGACCTCTCGGTGCTATAAATGGGAGTGAACAATGAAGTCATTGCAAGGTGACTGTGAACTAAAGGCCTAGTTTTCTCTGGGTAATCCCTGGGTGTTGGGGCTGTGCAGCTACACCTCAATTCAAACTGTAGAGCGAGAGCTCCACATACACTACATGACCATAAGTATGCGGACACCTACTCGTCAAATGTCTCATTCCACAATCATGGGCATTAATATGGAGTTGGTCCCCCCTTTGCTGCTATTACAGCCTCTATATGTTGGAACATTGCTGCGGGGACTTGCTTCCATTCAGCCTCGAGCATTAGTGAGGTTGGGCACTGAAGCTGGGCGATTAGGCCTGGCTCGCAGTCGGCGTTCCAATTCATCCCAAAGGTGTTCAATGGGGTTGAGGTCAGGGCTCTGTGCAGGCCAGTCAAGTGCTTCCACACTGATCTCGACAAACCATTTTCTTTATGGATCTTGCTTTGTGGGGCACAATGTGGGGCATTGTAATGCTGAAACAGGAAAGGGCCTTCTGTTGCCACAAAGTATAAAGCACAGAATCGTCTAGAATGTAATTTTGTGCTGTAGCGTTAAGATTTCCCTTCACTGGAACTAAGGGGCCCGAACCATGAAAAACAGCCCCAGACCATTATTCCTCCTCCACCAAACTTTGCAGTTGGCAATATGCATTCGGGCAGGTAGCGTTCTTCTGGCATCCGCCAAACCCAGATTTGTCCGTCAGACGTCCAGATGGTGAGGCGTAATTCATCACTCCAGAGAACGCATTTCCACTGCTTCGGAGTCCAATGGCGGTGAGCTTTACACCACGCCAACAGACGCTTGGCATTGCGAATGGTGATCTTAGGCTTGTGTGGCGTTGTTTTCAGAGGCAGTTTATTAAGTGTTGCAAATGAGGATATACAATTTTTATGTTATACGCGCTTCAGCACTTGGCGGTCCCATTCTGTGAGCTTATGGAACCCATGTAAATGGAACCCATTCCAATTCACAATAATAGCACTTGCACTTGACCGGGGCAGCTCTAGCAGGGCAGAAATTTGACGAACTGACTTGTTGGAAAGGTGGCATCTTATGACGGTGCCACGTTGAAAGTCACTGACCTTTTCGGTAAGGCCATTCTACTGCCAATATTTGTCTATGGGGATTGCATGGCTGTGTGCTCAGTTTTTCTACACCTGTCAGCAACGGATGTGGCAGAAGTAGTAATTTGAATGGGTGTCCACATACCTTTGTATATATAGTGTATTATTGAGCCCAGCGATTGTGCTGCTCTCTCCCTCCATTTTGTGTTGTCTCTCCACTGATTGTCTGGCCAGGCAGCAGGTTCATAGGGTGACCCCCTTAACTGAGAATGGGATTATTATGGAGGAAGCAGAGTGGAAGCCTATGGGACTGTATATTAAAGGTCTACTAACTAAAACCATGGAAAACTCTGCAATGTTGTGTGTGTGCGTGTGTGTGTGTGTGTGTGTGTGCGTGTGTGTGTGCGTGTGTGTGTGCGTGCGTGTGTGCGTGCCTGTGTGTGTGTGTGTGTGTGTGTGCGCTCGCACATGTGCTTGAGTGTTTGTGTGTATCTCTTTTTATAACTGACCACAGGAACAGTCCATTCTTATCCGTGTGCTCTTTTGTTCCTCTCTTCTTCTGTCTTTCCTCATGATTAACAGACTCCATTTTGACATATTACAAGCTGAAGTCACCGGTTAATTGTAGCCCTCTGGCTGGCTTGGTGCCAAGGCCAGCATGATGCTCTAGTAGCACAGTTTATTATGCACTCCACTGTCTGAGAATGGCATTTACTACATCTATGCCTGCAGTTTGGCTTTGCCAACATAGATCATACATCACTCACTAGTTGGAAGCATTTAAGAAACATAGGAATTTTGTCAGTGATAAGGATCTTGCCTGGTTTTGTCAGTAATGCTGAGTTTCAGAAATGAAAAAAAAGAACAGTACAGTGATTGATGATTCATACCCAGAATGGTACAACGCGCCGTGTCGAGACCATATTTGAGCCACCCAGGTTTCAATTATGGTCGCCGGTGTTCAATTGTATCAGAGTGCGATTATTATAAATGATCAGACAATAGGAATGAATTGATTAATTGTTTGCTGCGATTGGCTTAATTGATGTTTGAAGTTGAATGACAAGAGAAGTTTGTATGAAATTGAAGATGACATTTAAATGGGTTCCATAAATAGTTGTTGCCAGGCGACAGAGCAGCTTTTGAATTCCAGGAGAAACAGCTGACTAGGTGGCTGGGGACTGCAGCTGGTGTCTCTGCCCAAACTTTAGGCTTTCCTCATTGGCCCTTCTATTTCCATCATTCCTTTTCATTGTTTATTTCACTTATCTACTTCACTTGCTTTGGCAATGTTAACATATGTGTCCCATGCCAATAAAGACCATTGAATTCAATTGGAGAGGGAGAGAGATAGAGAGAGAGAAATGGTTCCCTGGTGCCCTGGGAGGACATTACAGGGCCAAAGGGACAGGAGAGAGATAGAGAGAGAGAAATGGTTCCCTGGTGCTCTGGGAGGACATTACAGGGCCAAAGGGACAGGAGAGAGATAGATGGAGGAAGAAACACACCACACTAAAGACAAGCCAAATGGGAGGGCATAGAGGGGCTTGGCTGAGATGTGAGTTGCATGTTGTTTAATGGCCCTGTCATGGAGTCTAAAATAGAACATGCTCTCTCTCTGAGACCTGCTTTTCTGAGCTGCCCTGGAATCATCTGGCAGATTCTGTTAAAAGCATTTTGCCCCTTTCTCTCCCCAACACTAACAGGAGGGACAGCACTAAATATTTAAAGAGCGACTAAGGTATCGATATGAGTCAGAAACATTTATTCTTGTGTCAAAATGTATTGTAAATAGGATCATTTTGGTCAGAAAGTCAGACTCGTCCAAAACGGAATGCAGGGTACTTTAACAGTTTTCCTTGGGTTTAATTCAATCTTGCCCACAGCTGGCATTGTAATGCCCATGCTCAATTTGGTTTGACATTCGATATCTCTGTGGGGCTAGTTGGGGACCATCAGTAAATTACACAATGTACATGGGACAATTTTTTTTTTTTTAAATAATAATTGACATAAAAACCTCAAATCTAAACTAAAATGTTTATAAATTAATATACAAATATTAAAAGCATTGAAAGAGACAAAAGATGTGCAACATGAAAATATTGTCCCATTTACATTTTAGAATTTATTGACGATCCGTAACTAGCCCCAGAGATAGGCTATCCAATGTCAAACCAAATTTGCCACAGTCGCACACCAGCCATTATCTAGCACTATCTAGCCTAGGCGGCTTCTAGACACAAGACTTGGTTAGACTGTTATAAGTTATCTAGAAGTGTGAGAGACTAACTGTGCACTGTTTTGGCAGAGTGAATGTACAAACACTTGCCATATTGGAACACACACACAAGAGACACCCACATTAAACCACCACCCCAAGACAACTCTCGTTTGGCTTCAGTCATGGCCGCTGCATTTCTTAATGACCAAAACGAGGCCAAATCAGGAAGTACACTTAACTACACAGCTCATTTTATCTTTCTTCTGCACAATTACACAAATATACAATTTTGGAACATGGCACTGGATAGATTTGAGGGTGGCATTGGACAGGCAATAGAGTAGCTGTCCTCTGTGGCAGTGAGTGATGCTCTCTTTCTGGGCATGTGTGTTGTGTCGGTGACCTCCGAACCAGCATTTTCCTGTGGCTCATACCAAAGTCTGAGGCCAACAATTGTCGGCAGCAACACACACAATGACAAGGTTGCAATAGAAATATTTTGTCATGTGAGTGTTTTGTGGGTTTAAATAAAGAACACATTTTTCAGTCTCGCATCCCCAGTCAGTTGTCTCTGTACATCTACTTTGTACTCTCTTGTCAGAAAGTTATGACTCATGAACATCTAATATACAGTACCATTCAAAAGTTTGGATGCACCTACTCATTCCAAGGTTTTTTCTTTATTTTTACTTTTTTTTACATTGTAGAATAAAAGTAAAGACATCAACTATAATATAACACATATGGAATTATGTAGTAACCAAAAAAGTGTTAAACAAATCTACATATATTTTATATTTGAGATTCTTCAAAGTAGCCACCCTTTGCCTTGATGACAGCTTTGCACACTCTTGGCATTCTCTCAACCAGCTTCATTAGGTAGTCACCTGGAATGCATTTCAATTAACAGGTGTGCCTTGTTAAAAGTTAATTTGTGGAAAACCATCAAGAGCTATGATAAAACTGGCTTTCATAAGGACCGCCACAGGAAAGGAATACCCAGAGTTATCTCTGCTGCAGAGGATAAGTTCATTAGTTACCAGCATCAGAAATTACAGCCCAAATAAATGCTTCAGAGTTCAAGTAACAGACACATCTCAACATCCACTGTTCATAGGAGACTGTGTGAATTAGGCCTTCATGGTCGAATTGCTGCAAAGAAACCACTACTAAAGGACACCAACAAGAAGAGACTTGCTTGGGCCAAGAAACACAAGCAATGAAGGTTAGACCGGTGGAAATATGTCCTTTGGTCTGATGAGTTCAAATTTGAGATTTTTGGTTCCATCCGCCTTGTCTTTGTGATTCGCAGAGTAGGTGAATGGATGATCTTCGCATGTGTGGTTCCCACCATGAAGCATGGAGGAGTTGGTGCGATGGTGTTGGGGTGCGTCGTGAAAAATAACAGCTCCCCTGGATAGATTTTTATTACCAAAGAGAAAGGTCTCTATGAACATCCTTCCCTTTCCTGAAATGTAGCTCACAGCACATCTGGTTGCATAGAGAATGAGAGGCTGAAGACAAGAGATGGAGAAATTGTTATCCACTAGCCTCCAGAGTGTCCTTCAATAAACTTAAATTAAATATTTTTTTACCTCTATAACTGAATTATACTTTTGCAAAAAGTCAGAGATATTTAATTAAAGAACAGTCAGACATTTCACATGAAATTCTCCCTGTATGTCTCCAATGAGGACAAAGGTTCAGTTATATACTCCTACGGTAAAGTGGCTGTCCTAAGCCCTGACAGGCGGAGCATGTTTTCGTCTGCTCTGCCAAAACCCTCAGTGAAAACCCTAGCTGCCAGTTCTGCTCTTACTAAAATGATATCACTGGAGCCATGTAGCTATTCATTACCTGCACAGCTCATGTTGACATAAGCACTGTGCTAATACTGCTAATAACATAAATGGATTCCCTGCACCTTAACACTGGATTCATTATACTGTGTAAGAAATGCAGATGGCTGTATGTTTGAAGGGCTGCCACTGGTGCTGGTGATGGTGATACAGGCCTGGCCTCCCATGCTGGTGCTAACCCAGCCCAACGGCTGCTCTCTCTCTCTCTTACCTACTGGTGGCCGGTAATAGTTTCCACTGTGGGCTGAGGCAGGCAGCAAACAGATGGCCCTGTCCCTCGTTCAATAGAGCTCCATTCACTTATGACTGAAATCCAAACCTGGAGGGAGGGGCGAGGCTCAACCGAAATGGCTACAGGCTCTGCTGTGACTGTGTGATGAAAAGGTGCAGATGTACCAAAAACAGCCTAGATACTCTCTGACTCATGAACTGTTAGCATCCGTTTTTATGTATCACTCAAAGAGAGTTGTATTTTAATATGCAGGTCATACGCTGGCCTCTGGAGGATCTTGGTGGGCTGCCTGAAAGAGGGATGCCATGGTGGCTAATTAAAATACCCAGTCTGTCTCAGAGTGGTTTAATGAGAACTCTCGTTAACATGCGTGCGTTCACTGTAAACCCTCCTTCCTAGTTAGTCCGGCTTTCTGACACGGACTGGTGAGCAAGTTACATCCCTCCAGGGGGTTCCCAAAACAACGCCCTGAGGATATGCTGCTTAGTCTCCCAAACCACTCATCCAATATCCAAGCCTCTTGTTTGAAGCTTTAGGCCCTGGTCAAAAATAGTGCACTAAATTGGGAAATAGGATGCCATTTGGGGACGCAACCTTGCTTATCTGTATCAGTTTTACGGAGTAACAAATTGCCCTCATGCATATTTTATAGTGATGAGGGATGAATTGTATCGTTTTGGCAATATCGCAACATTATTTTTCGCTAATTGGTTGTAGCTGCACAAAAACTCCAGTATTTTTTTTCTTACGTCTTAAAACAAGGAGACCATTTGTTTTCAACACTTTTCTTTCCGTGACTGACAAACTTGTTTTCTCATGGCTTTCTCTTGACCCTCTGCAGAATGGATATGGTGAGCAATATGTTTGGAACATCGAAATCACAGTATTGAATCGCAATACATATAGTATCGGCACCTAAGCACAGTGATAATATCGTATCATGAGGTCCCTGGCAAATCCCAGCCCTAATATTCGATGTTGGGCAACCTGCATGTTGTCCTCCCTCTTGTTTTATGATTAATGTTTAGGAGTGGAGGGCGTATTACAGTGGAACAATTAACACTCTCCATTTCCCCAGCGGTGTAGATGTACAGAATGAGCCTTCTGGTACACTCCTAGGCACTGTCAACAAACAGCAGAACATCACAGGGACGATAAACAAGAAAAACGAATGCACTAATTGCACCTGGGCTGAAAGGGGGACATTTACATGACATGTTAGTCATTTAGCGGATGCTCTTACCCCGAGCGACATTCAATCAGTTTAGTTATCTGCCAATGTGCCTGAAGTTATTTCCAGTCAGGCTGGGCCAGGTTGAGGCACGGCCAGCTTGCGGAAGCAGATTTATTTCCAAGCTGGGCCTTAATCACGAAGTTCTGCCTCTTTCAGACAGAATGACTGGGAAATCTGACTGCCTGCCTAGCACCCACCTCTCCTTCCATGCTCTAGCTGGCAGGCAGCCATCATCTTAAATGAGAATGAAAATTGAATCTCTTAGTCATTTCTCTATCCGATAAACAGCAGCATTACTTTGTCGAAAGCCATATTTTGTGTGATGTCGTCAAGTCATAACTAAGAGTTAAGCTTTCCAGCTCCATCCTCCCCTTCGGCCGGCTGTCCACAGGGGAAGCAATATTTCAAATTCAGGAATATTGATCCATGTAACATCTTTTAACCAGCACAGAGACTTTTCAGATGGTCTGCCAGCCAGCAGGATGGTGGTAGTAGTCCGATTAAACATGCATGGAGGAGGAAAAAGGAAAAAAACATCATTCCTCCTATCTGCCTCCCTTTGCTCTAACCTGCGTTAGCTGCCAAGTCCGGTGGGGAGTGGAGGTTTTGGCTGGCTGATTTCTTTGGAGGATCAGTAACTTGCCCTCTGTGTCCTGTTGCGTCCAGCTGTGTTCATGGGGAGAACAGACAGACTTGTGTTTCAGCTTCAACAAGTCACTATGAGTAGATTCAGCTTTGTTCATGTTTAGCCTGCATTTTAAGAGAACAAAAGGTACACTGAACAGTTCCAGTTCTCCTTATTTCCATTTTTGTTCCTGCTCATTGTGAATGCTTAGAATACATGCTATTGGTGTTGGATTCTCAGAAGCGGGGTGTGGTGAGTCCGGGCCAATCCCACGGCCAGTTCAGTTCCTCCCATCATGCCCCTGTGAGAGGTAAGGATGCCTGGAGGGGCCATTCTCTGTATATACAAATAATACCACTGTTCCGTAACTCGGAGACTCATTGTGTTGGCTCATCTGAGGGTGAACTTCCACTGGGCTTGTGTGGTGAAACACAGACCAGCCTAACTATTCTCTAGATCCCCTATACTCAACTGGCGGGTAATAGGCCGGATCCGACTACAAATAAATATATGTACAACATTTTTTGGGGGTAATCTGTCGGGCTTCGACCCCTGGTATCATATAAACACACATAAGACATTGAAAATGTTGTACAATTGTAGGAAATTGTAGGAAATTAGCTTTAAAACAGCAAAAAAAATCTGCCACATGCAAAATGTGTAGAATTGTGGGAAAACTGCTACATTTTCTATCCACCAACAAGAGGGGTGTGAACAGTTTGAGGTCGCATAGGTTGCGAGGTGGAGGTTTGTTACTACGCTGATAAATTACCATCTATCCGGACCTTTGCCACCGAGGAAATTTGTGTGACCGGACCTTCTCAAATAGTACTTGAGTATCCCTGCTCTGAACAGTTTTTTATATTTTGACATACATGTTTCACCATTGCTGTACGATACTTTTTGTTATGGGATATGAGATGGTGTTAAATGTAAATGTTGCATCCCTCTCCTCCCACTGTCAGAGGTTATTTCCTCCATTCATGCAGCCTTGGGAGAGTTCATTCATGCTTTAGCTAACTGACAATACTGAATGAGGAGGGTGGTCAATAACATGTTGATAGAAATATGCTTGTTTGATTGCTATTGTGAGTTCTTGAACAGTGTACTGTTCGAAAAGTATACTGTTGAGTTATACAACCCAGTTAAAAAGAGAAGAGGCCAAAACTAGGGGCTCAAAATGTCTTTAGAAGTCTAGACAATATAATAAAGTGACTAAACGCATACGCAAGCAGGGATACACAGATGCCTAGATCTACAGTATGTGCTATTGAAGCCCAATGTGTGTGTGTCATTGTCACGGCCCTCGTCGAAAGGAGTGGACCAAAGCGCACTGTGGGAAGTGTTCATTATATTTTATTTTCCAAAAATACTCAAACAAAATAACCAAAGTGAAACGAAAGCGCACAGTTCTGTCAGGTACGGACACTAATTTAATTTGATATAACCAGACAGAAAAAAACATGTATTTTGTCTGAGCAGATTTATTTATATTCCAAAGCCTGGTCAGCATGGGAAATCTCTGCCACTACAATGTTATGTGTTACAGTAGGTGCCCTCTTCTATTATTTGTCAGACTTTTTCTGTTTTACTCTGCTTTTTTTTTTACCTTGGTGTGTGTGTGTGTGCATGTGTAGTAGTATCTAATGCTCAATCAGAGCATCTCTGTCTCAGTATTTACCCAGAGTACTTCATGAGCACTCTGCAACAGGAAACCTCTCACCCAGAGCCAGTCTGTAATCCCAACATGTTTCAAGCTGACCACCATTGTCCCTGTTCCCAAGAACTCCAAGGTAACCTGCCAAAATGACTCGCCATGTTGCACTTACGTACATCTGTAATTATGAATTGCTTTGAAAGGCTGGTCATGACACACATCAACACCATCATCCCAGAAACCCTGGTCCCACTCCAATTCGCCTACCACCCCAACAGGTCCACAGATGATGCAATCTCAATTGCACTTCAAACTGCCCTCTCCCACCTGGACAAGAGGAAAATAACTATGTGAGAATGCTGTTCATGTACAGCTCAGTGTTCAATACCATAGTCCCCTCCAAGCTCATCACCAAGCTGGGGAACCTGGGACTGAACACCTCCCTTTGTAACTGGATACTGGACTTCCTGACAGGACAGCCCCAGGTGGTGAGGGTAAGCATTAACACCTCCACCACGCTGACCCTCGACATGGGGGCCCCTCAAGGGTATGTGCTTAGTCCCCTCCTGTACTCCCTGTTCACCCAAGACTGTGTGGCCACGCACGACTCCAACATCCTCATCCAGTTTGCAGACGACACGACGGTGGTAGGCCTGATTACCGGTGGCGATGAGACAGCCTACAGGGAGGAAGTCAGAGACTTGGCAGTGTGGTGCCATGACAACAACCACTCCCTCAATGTCAGTAAGACCAAGGAGCTGATTGTGGACTTTATGAGAAAGAGGGGAGAGAACGCCCCCATCCACATTGACAGGGCTGTTTTACAGCTTCACCATTGAGAGCATCTTGATTGGCTGCATCACCGCTTGGTATGGCAAATGCACCACCCTCGACCACAAAGCGTTATTTTTCTGTTGGATTGGAATCCTGTAAGATCCTATAGAATTTCCTTCTATAGTATAAAATCTCATAAGAGTTTCAAAATCTGCTAGGATCTTTCTGTTGGGTTCTTGTATTGGAATCCAAAGGATCATGTAAGATAAAATTCTATAGGATAGAATCCCATAGGAGTCCAAAGGACTGGTACCAAAATCTAATAGGATTTAATCACTTCCATATTGTGGTGGTGTGTTGAAGAGGTTGAGAACCTCAGGGAATTATCACTGGTGTGAGTAGGCAAAGAGATGGAGATTGTGCTTCGGAGAGACACGGGAGAGAGACTGTTCCTCAGTTTACTGGTCTTGATTAGTCTTGAATGCAGTTTAACATAAATGTGCAGGTTTCTGTGCCATATTTAGCTGTCCAATAAAGCTACATATTAGATTTCCTGTATGTGGGCAGTATACTGTATGTTACCACATCACACAACATCATGTTTTGACCACATCAAATTGAGGGTAATTACACATACCTTTTTACCTCAGATTAGTGATATTAGTGTAAACGTTTATTTTAATAACAATGACACAACATCGATTTCTTAAAATAGATCAATATTATTGGTTTTGTACCGTTGACTTTGTCATACACTCCAGTGGTTTAAGGACTATCATTTTCAAACTCAAATGTCGGGGAAAATTCAGGGCACACACATAACACACACACGCATACCAACAACACAAGCACACATACTATACAGTATATACATGCATACCAGTACACACGCACACACACACGCACACACTTTAACCCTCAGCATATGCTGCTGCTACTCTGTTCTTTATTCTTACTCTTATTATTATATATCCTAAAGCCAAGGCACTTTTCCCTGCCTTCATGTACATATCTACCTCATACCCCTGCACATTGATCTGGTAGTGGTACTCCCTGTATATAGGTCCATTCTTGTGTATTTTATTCCTCTTGTGTTACGATTTTCCTTCATTGATTTGTGTGTGGTTATGAGACCATCACTCTGTGCATGGCATTGATACTGCCCATCCAATGGCTGATGTGAAATCCACTCACTTCTCCTCATATGAAATGACAGACCCTTCTGTGTCTTCCTCCCTCGGTAGACGAACACTTCACTGATGTCGCCAGACATCTCTGTTCCAACCGCATTGCCCATCTGTCTGTCTGTGTCTCAGTAGAGACACTCATTTACAGGGTTTGTGTCACAGTGATTCAGGACTGAGTATTGGGTGTTTGTTTGCCAGCTGTGCTCTAAGAGGGTACAGTAGCATTACAGCCTGAATCTCACTCTCATCAACAGTCTTTTTGGCTCACTGGGTAAGTCATAAGAACCCGGACCCATAAAATGTCTGTATGGGCTCAAAGGGATCCCCTCAGGGACATCAATGCCAACCTGCTGTTGGTTGTAAACTCATTGTTTTCTTCCAAAATGTTATTTATTGAAAGGTGTCTGCTTTCCGCACTATTTCAGTCAAAATGGGAAACCTTCAACTAGCTTAAAGAATCACGGACAAGGTTGTTTATCCACTGGCTACGATTTGTACTAATACTACACGATGCACTACACTTTGAGTATCCTGATGTTAATGTCGGAGCAGACTGAGTTGAAAGAAGGAGGACATGCACAGCATTTAAGAGAGCCAGATTGAGCTCTTTACTATGGGCTCCTCTCACCTTTTGTGAGAGATGTTGAGCTGATGTGACCCATGCCTGAGCTGATGTGACCCATGCCTGAGCTGATGTGACCCATGCCTGAGCTGATGTGACCCATGCCTGAGCTGATGTGACCCATGCCTGAGCTGATGTGACCCATGCCTGAGCTGATGTGACCCATGCCTGAGCTGATGTGACCCATGCCTGTCTCATTGTGCTCGTGACAAAAGGCAAGACCACACAGGCAGTATGTAAGAAATTCATATTTTGAAAGGTCGTCATTCTGCTTATAAAAATGGCTCATTCTCCAGACTAGCCCCGAGGAAGCTGTTAACCTTATTCTCAATGGTAATGACATAACCAATTGAGACTGTTGAAATATCATTTATCGCTGTGTGTCCTCCCTGCAGTCTGACACTGAGGAGAGAAAAGGGATTACGCCAAGCACATTTATTTTCTAGGTCGCACCAGGACCACACTCTCATTCTTGTAAGAAATTGTTTTCAGCAGTTTCGTTTTTTTAAATTGCACCCAGAGCCGTTCTATCCATTCCCCTAACATGATGGAGTGGAGAAACATGGTGGTGTTGAAATGGAGACAAATTGGATTGTGGCCTGGGGAAAAATAGTAATTAGTGAAGCGCTGAAACTCTCCCTGGCTGACACCCAGTAAAGTTTCCCTTTACTATAATATTACCATGACTACCCTAACCCTCCACTTGAAGGGTAGGATAATTAATCCTTCATGTGGTTGTCAAAGCCGAAAGCCCCAACCTACACTCCATATTGTCCTGTCACTCAGTGGCTGTGCTGCCAGGTGCTGGTGCGTTCTGTTGGCGTCGGTAGCTCTCTGTTTTTCATCATGAGCCCTAAAGGCAAAATAAAACAGAGGAACACCCAAAGTAAACGTTGTCTCTATCTTTCTCCCTCCCCTCTCTCCGTCTCTCTCTTACCTTAGCACTCTGAGTGAACCTGCCTGAGACGTTTCCTCATCCTCAAACGAGAATGAGAGGAAATCTCTCCACTAGCAGCCCGATTTTTAATGGGTCCCCAGCAGTGCAGAACATAACTTTTCTTTCTCATAATGTCCATCACAAAGAGCATCCTATTCCCTAAATAGCACACTACTTTTGACCAGAGCTTTGGTCAAAAGTAGTGCACTATAAAGGGAATAGGATGCCATTTGGGACACTTCCCTGGTTTCTTTCTTACAAAGTACAGTAGAAGTACAGACAGTGCTGATAAGGCTGATAAAGCCTCCCTTTGAGTTCAGGTAATCCTGACAAAGCTGTCTCTCTCCTGTTAACTCCACTGCATGGTACTGTACGGTACAGTAGTTGCAATCAGCACACTTGATGAGCTTATGTAGTATTGCAATTAATATGCAAATTGCATGTTTTCCCTCATAATGTAGCAAAAGCATTTTACATCATAACATTCACATATACATTGAGACATTTCACACAAATAAGAAATTCCATTTTCACAAAACCTATAATGGAGCTATAGCAAGATGACTGTTCATTTGTCTCAAAAGTCCAATGACCCATGACAATCTTGATTGTCCACACTCACAGTGTAAGGATCAGTGAAAAGCTGAATGGAGGGTGACACAGATGGGAAAATACCAGCCTTGCCACCATAATGCAGGATGGACATTTTTCATGGTTAAGATGTTAATGGTAGGGGAGTGGGAGAAATGCTGAATACCGACCTACTGTTCTGTACTTCTGCCTTTGATGAATGTCAGTGTCAACACTCAGCCATTCTTGCCTTTGAATATCCACAGTACATACTTGACCTGGTGCTGTGCACTCTAAGCCAATTCAGGCATGTCCACTTAAACCAGAGATCACTCGAAGTGCTAAGACTAATCACCATTGTACTTTAACGTGACTTGTGCTGAAAGGCCTCACATTTGTTTTGTATGGTGGTGGTGAGAGAGCTGCAACAGTTTCCTAAGTGATTTTCCCTACTGGGTCGGTGGGGGGCTTGTGTGGTGTTTTCCACTAACCCTAAATCAACCCTGGAATATCAAGGGCATTGTTTCTCTGTATAGCATGTAGTGAGTGATACAGGTAGGTTTGGGATTCCAGGAGTGAATTGGAGAGGATTTCATCCTTTAAATAGAAGCGCCTGTTAATGTGGGATCAACAGGAACCTGTTGGCTTATTTTGGCAGTTACCTCTCTGTCCATTCTACAGGTATCGCTCGAGTCACAACAAAAGGGAATATAACATTGCGGATAATGTTCGGAATGACACAATTTCATGTGTACAACATCTAAAGACCTGCATCACTACACTGAGAGCTTTGCCGTTTCTAAAAGGACGTATTTGGGTGTTTTTGGAGCGTTTGTTTATGTTTAGTCAGGGCCCCCATACGACACAATTGAGGATGGGGTAAGTTTCTCAAAGACAAGTGAAATCACAGAAAAAAGGTGTCTGGACCCTTCTATAACATGCCATTTACATTAGAAATAGTGATTTGCTTGTAAAAGGAAAATGTATCATTTAAATAGTCTTTGTCCTTGGCTTAACACACCCCTCTACTAGCCATATTGAGTGTTTCAGACTACACCCTGCTGCTTTGGGGAATTTTTGGAGGCTCTGTAACAATAATCAAATCACCGCTGTCTTTACCAGACCATAATTGGGTCAGTGTGTATATTTATAGCTTGTCTTTTCCAACACACACACACTGCTTTCATGCTAAGTGGTCCTCCAGCTAAATGGCAACAATTGCTGTTTACTCTCATTAACCTTCAGTTAATGGCCACGTAGTACATCTTAGTGCATCAACCATGGCAAATAAATACATGGACTTTCACACCTCTCATCAAGGCCAAATAGCCACTGTAACCCTCTGCTGTGAAGGGGAAATAAGAAATGATATATGCCAGCGGTTCACAAACTATGGGTTGAGACCTACTTGTGGGTCGCGGCAGGGATCCAGGTGGGTCACGGGGTGATATTGCCCAAAAAATTAAATAAAGCAATATATACAGTACCAGTCCAAAGTATGGACACATCTACTCATTCAAAGGTTTTTCTTTATTTTTATAATTTTCTACATTATAGAATAATAGTGAATACATCAAAACTATGAAATAACACATGGAATCATGTAGTAACCAAAAAAGTGTTAAACAAATCAAAATATATTTTATATTTGAGATTCTTCAAGGTAGCCGCCCTTTGCCTTGATGACAGCTTTGGACACTCTCGGCATTCTCTCAAACAGCTTCACCTGGAAATCTTTCCCAAAAGTCTTGAAGGAGTTCCCACATACAGTATGCTGAGCACTTGTTGACTGCTTTTCCTTCACTCTACAGTCCAACTCATCCCAAAGCATCTCAATTGGGGTTGAGGTCAGGTGATTGTGGAGGCCAGATCATCTGATGCAGCACTTCATCACTCTCCGTCTTGGTCAAATAGCCCTTACATAGAATGGAGGTGTGTTGAGTCATTGTCCTGTTGAAAAACAAACCATAGTGCCACTAAGCGCAAACCAGATGGGATGACTTATTGCTGCAGAATGCTGTGGTAGCCTTGCTGGTTAAGTGTGCCTTGAAATCTAAATAAATCACTGACAGTGTCACCAGCACAGCACCCCCACACCATCAAATCTCCATATCTCCTCCATATATCCTCCTCCATGCTTCACTGTGGGAACCACACATGATTCTGACCTTTATTTTCCTTTGTTTTGTCTTTATTTAGTATGGTCAGGGCGTGAGTTGGGGTGGGCAGTCTATGTTTTGTGTTTCTATGTTTAGGTTTCTGTTTCGGCCTAGTATGGTTCTCAATCAGAGGCAGGTGTCGTTAGTTGTCTCTGATTGAGAATCATACTTAGGTAGCCTGGGTTTCACTGTTGGTTGGTGGGTGTTTGTTTCCGTGTCTGTGTTTGTCACCACACGGGACTGTTTCGGTTTGGTTTTCGTTATTGTTCACATTTATTGTTTTGTATATCTTAGTGTTCAGTTTATGTTTTATAATAAACGATATGGACACTTACCACGCTGCGTTTTGGTCCGATCCCTGCTACACCTCCTCTTCAGACGAAGAGGATGAAATCTGCCGTTACAGAAACACCCACCAACAGAGGACCAAGCGGCTTGGTAATGGGCAGCAGCAACAGTGGCCGAAGACACAGGACTCATGGACTTAGATGGGAGAGGACCCTGGGCACAGCCAGGGGAATATTGCCGCCCCAAAGCAGAGATGGAGGCAGCGAAGGCAGAGAGGGGCTGGTATGAGGAGGCAGCACGGCGGTGCGGTTGGAAGCCCGAGAGTCAGCCCCATAAATTTCTTGGTGGGGTGCACACAAGGAGTGTGGCACACAGGGAGTGTGGCGAAGTAAGTTAGGAGACCTGCGCCAACTTCCTGTGCTTACCGGAGAGCGAGAGAGACCGGGCAAGCACCGTGTTATGCTGTGGAGCACACATTCCAGCTCCTCGTATCGCCCGGACTAGAGTGGGCATCGAGCCAGGTGCCATGAAGCCGGCTCTACGCATCTGGTCTCCAGTGCATCGGCGTACATGGCACCAGCCTTACGCATGGTGTCCACGGTTTGCCAGCACAGCCCAGTGCGGCCTATTCCACCTCGCCGCACTGGTCGGGCTACGAGGAGCATTCAACCAGGTAAGGTTGGCCAGGCTCGGTGCTCAAGAGCTCCAGTGTGCCTGCACGGTCCAGTCTATCCAGTGCCACCTCCACGCACCAGCCCTCCAGTGGCAGCCCCCCGCACCAGGCTGTCTCTCCGTCTTCTGCCTACAGGGTCTCCCGCCTGTCCAGCACTGCCAGAGCCTTCATCCTCTCCAGAGCTGCTAGAGTCTCCCGTCTGTCCAGAGCTTCTAGAGCCGCCCGTTTGTCCTGAGCTGCTAGAGCCACCCGTCTGTCCTGAGCTGCTAGAGTCTCCCGTCTGTCCAGAGCTGCTAGAGTCTCCCGTCTGTCCAGAGCTTCTAGAGCCGCCCGTCTGTCCTGAGCTGCTAGAGCCGTCCGTTTGTCCTGAGCTGCTAGAGCCACCCGTCTGTCCTGAGCTGCTAGAGCCGCTAGTCTGTCCTGAGCCGCCAGCCAGCCTGGAGCTGCCTGAGCCGCCAGCCAGCCATGAGCTGCCAGAGCCGCCAGCCAGCCAGGAGCTGCCAGAGCCGTCAGTCAGCCAGGAGCTGCCAGAGCCGCCAGCCAGCCAGGAGCTGCCAGAGCCGCCAGCCAGCCAGGAGCTGCCAGAGCCGCCAGCCAGCCAGGAGCTGCCAGAGCCGTCAGTCAGCCAGGAGATGCCAGAGACGTCAGTCAGCCAGGCGATGCCAGAATCGCCCTTCACTCCGGAGCTGCCGGAGTCTCCCGCCTGTCCGGCGCTGCCGGAATCCCCCGTCCATTCGGGACCCATGTCTAGGGTTCCCAGTCCAAGGTCGGTGGCGAGGGTCGCCGCTTTAGAGAGGCCATGGAGGCGGGCGAAGAGGCGCACCAGAACTTTGGTGAAGTGGGGTCCACGTCCCGCGCCAGAACCGCCACCGCAGACGGACGCCCACCCAGACCCTCCCCTATAGGTTCAGGTTTTGCAGCCGGAGTCCACACCTTTGGGGCCGGAGTCCGCACCTTTGGGGGGGGGGGGGGGGGTACTCTCACGTTCTGACCTTTATTTTCCTTTGTTTTGTCTTTATTTAGTATGGTCAGGGCGTGAGTTGGGGAGGGCAGTTTATGTTTTGTGTTTCTATGTTTAGGTTTCTATTTCGGCCTAGTATGGTTCTCAATCAGAGGCAGGTGTCGTTAGTTGTCTCTGATTGAGAATCATACTTAGGTAGCCTGGGTTTCACTGTTGGTTGGTGGGTGTTTGTTTCTGTGTCTGTGTTTGTCACCACACGGGACTGTTTCGGTTTGGTTTTCGTTATTGTTCACATTTATTGTTTTGTATTTCTTAGTGTTCAGTTTATGTTTTATAATAAACGATATGGACACTTACCACGCTGCGTTTTGGTCCGATCCCTGCTTCAGACGAAGAGGAGGAAATCTGCCGCTACAAGATCATCCGTTCACCTACTCTGCGTCTCACACAGACACGGCGGAGTCCAAAAATCTCCAATTTGGACTCATCAGACCAAAGGACAGATTTCCACCGGTCTAATGTCCATTGGCTTGTGTTTCTTGGCCCTAGCAAGTCTCTTCTTCTTTTTGGTGTCCTTGAGTAGTGGTTTCTTTGCAGCAATTTCTGAGGCAGGTAACTCTAATGAACTTATCATCTGCAGCAGAGGTAACTCTGGGTCTTCCTTTCCTGTGGCGGAACTCATGAGAGCCAATTTCATCATAGTGATTGATGGTTTTTCAAATCAAATTTTATTAGTCACATGCGACAAATACAACAGGTGTAGTAGACCTTACAGTGAAATGCTTACTTACGAGTCCCTAACCAACAATGCAGTGCCAAAAAAATACAGGTAAGAATAAGAGATAAAAGTAACAAGTAATTAAAGAGCAGAAGTAAAATAACAATAGCGAGACTACAGTTGAAGTCGGAAGTTTACATACACCTTAGCCAAATACATTTAAACTCAGTTTTAAACAATTCCTGACATTTAATCCTAGTAAAAATTCCCTGTCTTAGGTCAGTTAGGATCACCACTTTATTTTAAGAATGTGAAATGTCAGAATAATAGTAGAGAGAATTATTTATTTCAGCTTTTATTTATTTCATCACATTCTCAGTGGGTCAGAGGTTTACATACATTCAATTAGTATTTGGTAGCATTGCGTTTAAACTATTTAACTTGGGTTAAACATTTCAGGTAGCCTTCCACAAGCTTCCCACAATAAGTTGCATACATTTTGGGCCATTCCTCCTGACAGAGCTGGTGTAACTGAGTCAGGTTTGTAGGCCTCCTTGCTCGCACACGCTTTTTCAGTTCTGCCCACACATTTTCTATGGGATTGAGGTCAGGGCTTTATGATGGCCACTCCAATACCTTGACTATGTTGTCCTTAAGTCATTTTGCCACAACTTTGGAATTATGGTTGGGGTCATTGTCCATTTGGAAGACCCATTTGCAAACAAGCTTTAATTTCCTGGCTGATGTCTTGAGATGTTGCTTCAATATATCCACATAATTTTCCTTCCTCATGACGCCATCTAGTTTGTGAAGTGCACAAGTCCCTCCTGCAGCAAAGCAACCCCACAACATGATGCTGCCACCCACGTGCTTCACAGTTGGGATGGTGTTCTTTGGCTTGCAAGCCTCCCCCTTTTTCCTCCAAACATAACGATGGTCATTATGGCCAAACAGTTCTATTTTTGTTTCATCAGACCAGAGGACATTTCTACAAAACCTACGATCTTTGTCCCCATGTACAGTTGTAAACCGTGTCTGGCTTTTTTATGGTGGTTTTGGAGCAGTGGCTTCTTCCTTGCTGAGCGGCCTTTCAGGTTTTGTCGATATAGGACTTGTTTTACTGTGGATATAGATACCTTTGTACCTGTTTCCTCCAGCATCTTCACAAGGTCCTTTGCTGTTGTTCTGGGATGGATTAGCGCTTTTCGCACATAAGTACGTTCATCTCTAGGAGACAGAACGTGTCTCCTTCCTGAGAGGTATGATGGCTGCGTGGTCCCATGGTGTTTATACTTGCATACTATTGTTTGTACAGATGAACGTGGTACCGTCAGGCGTTTGGAAATTGGTCCCAAAGATGAACCAGACTTGTGGGAGTCTACAATTATTTTTCTGAGATCTTGGCTGATTTCTTTTGATTTTACCATATATCAAGTAAATAGGCATTACGTTTGAAGGTAGGCCTTGAAATACATCCACAGGTACACCTCCAATTGACTCAAATTATGTCAATTAGCCTATCAGAAGCTTCTGAAGCAATGACATAATTTTCTGGAATTTTCCAAGCTGTTTAAAGGCACAGCCAACTTAGTGTATGCAAACTTCTGACCCACTGGAATTTTGATACAGTGAATTATAAGTGAAATACTCTGTCTGTAAACAATTGTTGGATAAATTAATTGTGTCATGCACAAAGTAGATGTCCTAACCGACTTGCCAAAACTATAGTTTGTTAACAAGAAATTTGTGGAGTGGTTGAAAAACGAGTTTTAATGACTCCAACCTAAGTGTATGTAAACTTCCGACTTCAACTGTGTATACAGGAGGGTACCGATACAGAGTCAATGTGCTGGGGTACAGGTTAGTTGAGGTAGTATGTACATGTAGGTAGAGTTATTAAAGTGACTATGCATTGATGACAACAGAGAGTAGCAGTGGTGTAAAGAGGGGGGCAATGCAAATATTCTGGGTAGCTATTTTACTAAATGTTCAGGAGTCTTATGTATTGGGGGAGAAGCTGTTTAGAAGCCTCTTGGACCGCTTGCCGTGCGGTAGCAGAAAGAACAGTCTATGACCAGGGTGGCGGAAGTCTTTGATAGTTTTTAGGGCCTTCCTCTGACACCGCCTGATATAGAGGTCCTGGAAGGCAGGAAGCATGCCCCCCGTTCGCACTACCCTCTGTAGTGCCTTGCGGTTGGAAGCCGAGCAGTTGCCATACCACGCAGTGATGCAACCAGTCAGGATGCTCTCGATGGTGCAGCTGTAGAACCTTTTGAGGATCTGAGGACCCATGCCAAATCTTCTCAGTCTCTTGAAGGGAAATAGGTTTTGTTGTGCCCTCTTCACGAATGTCTTGGTGTGTTTGGACCATAATAGTTTGGTGCTGTGGACACCAAGCAACTTGAAGCACTCAACCTGCTCCACTGCAGCCCGTTGATGAGAATGGGGGCATGCTCGGCCCTCTTTTTCCTGTAGTCCACAACCATCTCCTTTGTCTTGATCACGTTGAGGGAGAGCTGGTTGTCCTTGCACCACAAGGCCAGGTCTCTGACCTCCTCCCTATAGGCTGTCTCGTCGTTATAGGTGATCAGGCCTACCACTGTTGTGTCATCGGCAAATTTAATGATGGTGTTGCAGTCGCGCTTGGCCGTGCAGTCATGAGTGAACTGGGAGTACAGGAGGGAACTGAACACGCATGTTGAGGATCAGCATGGCGGATGTGTTGTTACCTACTCTTACCACTTGGGGCGGTCCGTCGAGAAGTCCAGGATCCAGTTGCAGAGGGAGGTGTTTAGTCCCAGGATCCTTAGCTTATTGATGAGCTTTGAGGGCACTATGGTGTTGAACGCTGAGCTGTAGTCAATGAATAGCATTCTCACATAGGTATTCCTTTTGTCCAGGTGGGAAGGGCAGTGTGGAGTGCAATAGAGATTGCATCATCTGTGGATCTGTTGGGGCGGTATGCAACTTGGAGTGGGTCTAGGGTTTCTGGGATGATGGTGTTGATGTGAGTCATGACCATCCTTTCAAAGCTCTTCATGGCTACAGACATGGGTGCTACGGGTCGGTAGTCATTTAGGCAGGTTACCTTAGTGTTCTTGTGCACAGGCCTTATGGTGGTCTGCTTAAAACATGTTGGTATTACAGACTCGGACAGGGAGAGGTTGAAAATGTCAGTTAAGACACTTGCCCGTTGGTCAACACATGCTCGCAGTACATGTCCTGGTAATCTGTCTGGCCCTGCGGCCTTGTGAATGTTGACCTTTTTAAAGGTCTTACTCACATCGGCTGCGGAGAGATTGATCTCACCGTTTTCCAGAACAGCTGGTGCTCTCATGCATGTTTCAGTGTTATTTGCCTCAAAGTGAGCATAGAAGTAGTTTAGCTCGTCTGGTCGGCTCATGTCACTGAGCAGCTCATGGCTGTGCTTCCCTTTGTAGTCTGTGATGGTTTGCAAGCCCTGCCACATGCGACTATTCGATCTTAGTCCTGTATTGATGCTTTGCCTGTTTGATGGTTCATCGGAGTGCATAGCGGGATTTCTTATAAGCTTCGGGATTAGAGTTCCGCTCCTTGAATGCAGCAGCTCTAACCTTCATGCCTTAACTTGTTGCGTCGAGCAAACCCGTATCCGGGAGCGTAATTATAGCCTCGAGCTCATTACCATAACGCAACGTTAACTATTCATGAAAATCGCAAATGAAATGAAAGAAATATATTCACTCACAAGCTTAGCCTTTTGTTAACAACACTGTCATCTCAGATTTTCAAAATATGCTTTTCAACCATAGCTACACAAGCATTTGTGTAAGTATTGATAGCCTAGCATAGCATTAAGCCTAGCATTCAGCAGGCAACATTTTCACAAAAACAAGAAAAGCATTCAAATAAAATAATTTACCTTTGAAGAACTTCGGATGTTTTCAATGAGGAGACTCTCAGTTAGATAGCAAATGTTCATTTTTTCCAAAAAGATTATTTGTGAAGGAGAAATCGCTCCGTTTTGTTCATCACGTTTGGCTAAGAAAAAAATCCAAAAATGCAGTCTCTACAACGCCGAACCTTTTATCAAATTAACTCCATAATATCAGAAACATGCCAAACGTTGTTTAGAATCAATCCTCAAGGTGTTTTTCACATATCTATTCGATGATAAATCATTCGTGGCAGTTGTGTGTCTCCTCGGAAGCAAATGGAAAATTACACGCAGCTGGAGATTACGCAATAATTGCTACGGAGGACACCAAGCGACCACCTGGTATATGTAGTGTAAAATGGTCAATCTTCCAATGATATGCCTACAAATACGTCACAATGCTGTCGACACTATGGGGAAACGACAGAAAGTCTAAGCTCATTCGTGACCCATACACAGCCATATAAGGACTCATTGGAACACAGCGCCTTCAAAATCTGGGGCATTTCTTGTTTGAAATTTCATCTTGGTTTCGCCTGTAGCATCAGTTCTGTGGCACTCACAGATAATATATTTGCAGATTTGGAAACGTCAGAGTGTTTTCTTTCCAAAGCTGTCAATTATATGCATAGTCGAGCATCTTTTCGTGACAAAATATCTTGTTTAAAACGGGAAAGTTTTTTATCCAAAAATTAAAAGAGCGCCCCCTATATCGAAGAAGTTAATCACATTTTGGGATATAAAAAGTTTTCAGTGTAAACTTAAACGACTAAAACCAAATAGAAAGTATGTAGGAAAAATAATGGACGTACAAATCATCTGTTGCAACACTCTCACTACCGAGTTCCAAACTGCCTCTGGAAACAACGTCAGCACAAGAACTGTTCTTCGGGAGCTTCATGAAATGGCTTTCCATGGCTGAGCAGCCGCACGCACACAAGCCTAAGATCTCAATGCGCAATGCCAAGCGTCGACTGGATTGGTGTAAAGCTCGCCGCCATGGAGTGATGAATCACGTTTCATCATCTGGCAGTCCGAGGGACGAATCTGGTTTTGGCGGATGCCAGGAGAACGCTACCTGCCCAAATGCATAGTGTAAACTGTGAAGTTTGGTGGAGGAGGAATAATGGGCTTCACGAATGCTCTTGTGGCTGAATGGAAGCAAGTCCCCACAGCAATGTTCCAGCATCTAGTGGAAAGCCTTCCCAGAAGAGTGAAGAATATTAGAGCAGCAAAGGGAGGACCAACTCCATATTAATGCCCATAATTTTGGAATGAGATGTTCGACGAGCAGGTGTCCACATACGCTACCGTTCGAAAGTTTGGGGCACTTAGAAATGTCCTTGTTTTTGAAAGAAAAGCACATTTTTGATCCATTAAAAATAACATCACATTGATCAGATACAGTGTAGACATTAATGTTGTAAATGAGTATTGTAGCTGGACACGACAGATTTTTAAAAATGGAATATCTACATAGGCATTACAGAGGCCCATTATCAGCAACCATAACTCCTGTGTTCCAATGGCACGTTGTGTTAGCTAATTCAAGTTTATAATTTAAAAGGCTAATTGATCATTAGAAAACCCTTTTGTAATTATGTTAGCACAGCTGAAAACTGTTGTTCTGATTAAAGTAGCAATAAAACTGACCTTCTTTAGACTAGTTGAGTATCTGGAGCATCAACATTTGTGGGTTCGATTACAGGCTCAAAGTGGCCAGAAACAAAGAACTTTCTTCTGAAACTTGTCAGTCTATTCTTGTTCTGAGAAATGAAGGCTATTCCATGTGAGAAATTACTTCTTTTGCACACCAGTATCTCTACCTGCACATGACCATCTGATCATTTATCACTCCAGTGTTAATCTGCTAAATTGTAATTATTTGCCCACCTCCTCATGCCTTTTGCACACAATCTATATAGACCCCTTTCTTTTTTTTATGTTCTACTGTGTTATTGACTTGTTTATTGTTTACTCCATGTGTAACTCTGTGTTCATCATGGCCAGGTCGCAGTTGTAAATGGGAACTTGTTCTCAACTAGCCTACCTGGTTAAATAAAAGTGAAGGAAAAAAAAGAAACAAAAAGAAACTGAAGATCTCCAGAATGCTGGCCTTCTAGGCAGAGTTCCTCTGTCCAGTGTCTGTGTTATTTTGCCCATCTTAATCTTTTCTTTTTAGTCTGAGATATGGATTTTTCTTTACAACTCTGCCTAGAAGGCCAGCATCCCGGAGTCGCCTCTTCACTGTTGACGTTGAGACTGGTGTTTTGCGAGCACTATTTAATGAAGCTGCCAGGACATTTCTAAGATAGCCCAAACTTTTGAACGGAAGTGTACTTTTGCCTTGTGGTGTAAATGCCATACTGCTGGGCAATGGAATGAAACTGTGCATTTGCCATATTCCTGACTTGTTTGTTCATTAATTTATGCATTCTCCTCTCATGTGAATATGACAGGGAACTTGGCTCTCTAAGGGGAAGCACACAGCCATCTTGATGAAGATCATCAGTCTTCATTCTGATGCACTGTCACATACTCAAGCGCATTCATTTGAATTACATTCAGACATTCAGCAGTTTTCATGCCCAGGCATCACTCAACGGTTTAATAAAGGGATCTGGTTCCTAAAGGCATAGATTTTGTTGTAGTAAAAAGCTTGGTTGAGCGGCGCAGTGTCCCTCTGATTGAATTAGCTGTTAACTGACGTCACTGTTTATCCTGCAGCACAGCTGGGCTTTCCCCTCAGAGCTCCTGGGTTGCATCCTAAATGGCACTCTATTCCCTATACAGTGAACTAGTTTTGACCAGAGTCTTACATAGGGAAAAGGGTGCCATTGTGATTTGGAGAGTGGTGGTGGGCCCCTAAGCATCTCAGCCTTGGCCCTTAGCTACATATTGCTCCACAATTTCCTTAGGAGTCACTATTCTCTGGCCTGTCTGAGGAATAATAAAGTCCCCTCGCAGGCCAGATGGTAAAACCCAAGTGTTTATCAAACCCAAGCATGTCTTTCATCTAGAGGCATCCACAGTAATAATTTTAATCAGGAACCAGGCTTTTAGAGGCAAGCATGGCCAGTCCATTCTCCGACTCCCATACTAAACAGCCAGTAATTCCCAATTCCCTCCCTACCACTTCCCCTTGGCCCTAACCCTTCACTGTTTGCAGTCTGTAAGTTGGAAGCAATATGGTTGAAGATTTACCCTGCTTTTACCTTTCCAGAATGTTCAGATCTGCAAACCTTAACGGGATAGAGCCAATGAGTAGAGGTAAGGACTGACTGCTAACGCTGTATCATGTCTTCTCCTCTTGCCACCACCACCACCATGTATTTATGCTCCTCTGTGTAATCCATTCCTCTTACGTTTCAACAGACAGACACGACAGGTGTCACACCCTGACCTTAGATCCTTTTAATTCTCTATCTTGGTTAGGTCAGGATGTGACTAGGGTGGGCAATCTAGTTTTCCTATTTCTTTGTTTGGCCTGGTATGGTTCCCAATCAGAGGCAGCTATCTATTGTTGTCTCTGATTGGGGATCATACTTAGGCAGCCTTTTTCCCACCTTAGTTTGTGGGATCTTGATTTTGTATAGTTGCTGTGTAGCCTGCAGAACTTTACGTTAGTTTTGTATTTTGTTGTTTTCGGTGTTCATTTTAATAAAAGTAAGATGTTTGCCTACCACGCTGCACCTTGGTCTCCTCATTCTGACGACGAACGTAACAGCGAGTTTATACAAAAGTTTATACAAAAGTCAAAGGTTTGGACACCTTTATTTTTACTATTTTCTACATTGTAGAATAATAGTGAAGACATCAAAACTATGAGAACACAATATATGGAATAATGTAGTAACCAAAAAAGTGTTTAAACAAATCGAAATATATTTAAAATGTTAGAATCTTGAAAGTAGCCACCCTTTGCCTTGATGACAGCTTTGCACACTTTTGACTGGTACTGTACATGTGGCCTTGCAGATATATGCCCTATTAACAGAGCTATAGTGGATGGGCTCTTTTTTAGGGCCTTGGTCAGGAACTTGACCCAGGCCAGGCAGGAGAGATGAGTGTCAACTCCATCCATCCAGCTCTGTCCTGTTGGTACCCTGGATGGCAAGGGTTTCAGATCAGACTAAGCAACTTTTCAATGGGCACCCCCCCCCATCTCACTGACAGAGATGATGCACTCAATACATGCAGCAGGGTAGCCTAGTGGTTAGAGCATTGGACTAGTAACCGAAAGGTTGCAAGTTCAAATCCCCGAGCTGACAAGGTACAAAATCTGTCATTCTGCCCCTGAACAGGCAGTTAACCCACTGTTCCTAGGCAGTCATTGCAAATAAGAATTTGTTCTTAACTGACTTGCCTAGTAAAATAAAGGTTAGTACTTAACATATTGTCACATATTGAAGCACTTCACTATCAAACGTGTTTAAGATGACTGTGATGTTCTAATGTAATTTACTTGTTATTGTATCTAGTTATATGTGTTTATATTTTACTTTATGGTCTCAGGGCGCCATTGAAAATGAGACCCTGGTTTCAATTGGGCTCCCTTGATATAAAATAAAAGTTCATTTCGCTAGGAATAGGGACAGACATATCTGTGTTGTCATTTCATTTCTCAGTGTAACTGACTGTGGTTCTGGACTACAGAGAGAGAATATCCTGTGCCAGCTCTGTTTATTGACACACCCCTTTTGTTTCCCACCAAACAAACCCCTTCTCCTATCCTCTGCATTTCCATTGAGGAAACAGGGAACATTGCAGTCCTGGGAGCTCTCCCATACCAACACTGCCAGGCTTAATTGCTAAATGGAGTCATTGATGTGTCTTGTTGCAGCTCGCTCTGTCAAAGGACTGCTTTGTTCCCCAATGTGACCCTTACTTCAATGGCATGTAACGCGTACTCAGCAAATAAGGCCTGTATATGTGTGGAGAGGAACGAGAGTGGAGGAAAATGATATCAGAGAGCTGCTATCCCCAATCTCTTTTGATACCTCCCATCCTTCTCGCTGTGTGTCTGTGTGCAATCCTCCCCAGGGCTGGATGTGTGTGTGTCTTGAGAGAGAGAGAGACTGTCTGTCTCTCTTGGGGAGGGTTAGGGAATGCACCTGCCTTAGCTCAGGACTCATGATGGATGAAGAGCCAACACGGAATGGCCTGATGTTGGTGGAGGGAGGTTCTAGCAGTAATTTCTTCCTTCCGAGTGACTGTTTCCGCCTTTTTATGAGTGAAGCTCCTGCGACTGTGCGTATCCCGTTCTGCGCGTTCTCCACGAGTAGAGAACAGGCTACTCAGGATAATGGTGCACATTTAATGAAGTTAGATCAAAACTGAATCAATGTCTGCAAGGTCACATAATGACGGTGAACTACATAACATACTTGAATATAACAGCATAGTATAATGTTACTGTAAGACAAAAACACCACCATGGATGGAGGAAGAGGCTCTTTTGTCTCTCGCCAACATCCAGGCTCCTTCCAGCCCAACGCAGGCATGTGGGCGGGGGGCTAGGGCTTGGTTTGGTTATGGGGCCAGCGCTACAGGGCTGTAGTGGGCCTGCCAGAGACCGTCAGAACATCATCTAGTGTTTCATTGTGGGAGTGTGGGTCGAGCAATGAGGATATTAGTGGTTTAACACAGTGTTGTATCCTTGAGAGTGAATTAAATCTGTTTTCCACATTTTATATATATTTTTTTAATTGAACCTTTATTTAACACAGGGTGGGTGTTTAGAGCGAGGTCTGGAACTGATGGTGTTATTAACTTCATATGGTTACACACATATTATAAGTGTTTAATTATACCATAGGCTGTATTCCATATTCCAGGGCAAAATCTGCATCTCCCGTTAAACTTCTTTTGAAATATGATAATCCTCGCTGTTATATCAAGCCATGATCAATCCACTATAAAGGAATAAAGATCTAACGAAGATCTAATAAAGATAAATCGCCTCTTTAAAAAATATATACATCCTGTAGAGTAGGCCTATGTTAAACCAGTATTGAGCGCTTGGCTTGGCTTAAGGTGTTGCTCAATGTGGATGTGTAGTCCTCCATCCCTCTCTCTCTCTCACTCTGCAGCTACACTGCATTGAGTCTCCTGTGTCCTAAAGCTTGGCCCTCCATCGCAACGTTCACTCCTTCGCCTAGCCAAAGAATCAGCCATCAGTTACCTCGTATCACCCGCAGACCAGGGTTCTGCTTTCTCTGAGTGGAGCTCTTTTCCGAGTGAGCGATTAAGTCTGTCTGTCTTGAGAAACGAGAGAGATGAAGGGTGAACGTCAGTGATTTTTAGTAGACTCTTCACTCGTCTGTCTGACAGTGTCAACCCCCACCCTGTGTTTTCTTTAGTCTGCTGCTGCTCCTGCTAGCAGGCCATGGCCTCTTTTGTATACATTAAGCTGATGGATGAACAGTTCATTAAATCAAATCAAATGTTATTCGTCACATTCTTTGTAAGAATCAACAGGTGTAGACTTCCATTGAAATGCTTACTAATGGAGCCTTTTCAACAATGCAGAGAGAAAGAAAATAGAGAAATAATAGAAAAGTAAAACACGTATTTATAAGTACTCAATGAGTAACGATAACTTGGCTATGTACACAGGGTACCAGCACTGAGTGGATGTGCAGGGGTACGAGGTCATTTAGGTAGATATGTACATATAACTAGGAATAAAATGGCAGAAAATAACAGTAGCAGCAGCGTACACTACCGTTCAAAAGTTTGAGGTCACTTAGAAATGTCCTTGTTTTTGTCCATTTGTTTGTCCATTAAAATAACACATTGATCAGAAATACAGTGTAGACAAGGTTAATGTTGTAAACGACTATTGTAGCTGGAAACGGCAGATTTTTCGAGGAAATATCTACATAGGCGTACAGAGGCCCATTATCAGCAACCGTCACTCCTGTGTTCCAATGGCACGTTGTGTTAGCTAATCCAAGTTTATCATTTTAAAAGGCTGATTGATGTTCCAACATCTAGTGGAAAGCCTTTCCTTGAAGAGTGGAGGCTGTTATAGCATCGAAGGGGGGGCCAAATCCACATTAATGCCCATGATTCTGAATGAGATGTTCGACAGGTGTCCACATACTTTTGGTCATGTAATGTATATATATTCCAGACTCTGACAATGCTCGTTCTGAGATTTCTTTATTTCTTTCCTTTTACTTTTTAGATTATGTGAGTATTGTTTGGAATTGCTAGGTATTGCTGCACTGTTGCAGCTAGAAACACAAGCATTTCGCTGCAGGTGCGATTAAAGTCTGTGTACTCGACCAATAAACTTTGATTTGATTTCATCATGACTGTGGTTTGTTTGTGCATGAAAGACACTGATTAACATCTCCATCATGATGTCCCTATCATAGAGAGACAGTTCATTCTGATCTCCTCTGTTCTACAGTTGTACTACATAAACACAGTATTTAAGTATGCTACAGACTGCTAGCGGCCAGTATGAGAGATTGGAGAGTGTATACTGCAGGGGCAGTCCTGTCCTGCTCAATCTCAGCTTCCTGCAGGATGTGACTGGAGAATTGGTCTGACCTTGTTCGCTTGCACGGAATGGCTCGCAGATGTCACTAGGAGATAAAATCCATAACAGTCATGATTGTGTCAGAGGAGGCAGGGAGTTGGAGGGATAAGAGTGGCGGGAGGAGGGGGGGCCGGTGCATTGGGCCAAAGGTCACAGCATCACAGAGTAGCAGTCAATCGTTTCACTTTCACTGAAATATAATTTCTTGTTGCTTCCCTGCTCCTGCTACTAGGTTGGAGAACTCAGCATTGCACAGCACACTGCTGAGTCCTCCAATCCAGTAGCAGGACACTGCTGAGTCCTCCAACCAGCACACTGCTGAGTCTTCCAACCCAGTAGCAGGACACTGCTGAGTCCTCCAACCCAGTAGTAGGAGCAGGGAAGCAGCAGAAAATTATATTTTAATGAAAGTGAAACTATTTTTTAACTTTGTTGAACACTGGACGACTAGATAAGAGAACTTTGACGTGGAAAATACCCAGTACACATGGCAGCCTTTTCATTTGTTCCACTTTTTTTTATTTAAATGATGGCCTCGGAGTAACGTGAAGAGATAAGATTGATGGAATCTGAACATTGGTTTAGTCAGATATAGCTCTCAGGGGTCTGACAGTGGCCCATACATGCAGCAGGCCCAACAACTGCCTGCAGTCTGGGTTTAGAATAAGAGTGGTGAGGAATGTGAAGCTAGGTAAGCCAATTTCTGCCATGCAAATATGTACAACAGGCATGGCTCACACCCTATTTGTCAGTCAGGCAATTTGAGAGAGAGAGAGAGGACAAAATTGTGTGGCTGGTGGTCTCTATATTTGCAGAATCCCCCATGGTGCATTCTGCCCATATGGGGTTACAGCACACTTGTGGCAGGGAGGGCAGTGAGACTATTTAACCTTGCTACTGTGGTCTAAATACTTCCACATATTTACCAGCCAGAGCTAAGCCACAGGGACTTCTGCTTAAGCTCTCACTTTATTCCAATTGACCTCTGGGTTTTCTTTGGGTTCGTCCCAACTGGCACCCTATTCCCTAGACAGTGCACTACTTTTGACTGGGGCCCATGCACCCTATTCCCTATATCGTACACTACTTTTGACCAGGACACAGGGGGTGCCATTTGGGACACAGCCTGTGGTCATGGTCAAAATACAGGACATGCCTCAGATGCCCTCATTGGTCATTCCCTCTAAGGTAGATTAGACCAGATGCAGTCTAACATGGTCATCATGTGTGTTGGCTTCAGGGCAACGGAATCTGGTTTTCATCAAGAGAAGGGACATTGATTGTCATGTTTATAACATACAGCTGGATGTGTATTTCGTTTCATCAAGGAAACAGGCGTCTTACAGAGGAGGATCAGTAGAATGTCTCTCTACATGAAGGGTGTGTGTGTGTGTGTGTGTGTGTGTGTGTGTGTGTGTGTGTGTGCGTGTGTGTGTGTGTGTGTGTGTACACGCGCGTGTCAAAAGCAAATCAAATCAAACTTTATTTGTCACATGCGTGAAATGCTTACTTACAAGACCTTAACCAACAGTGCAGTACAAGAAGAAGAAAATATTTACCAAGTAGACAAAAATAAAAAGTTATAATTAAAAGTAACACAATAAGAATAACAATAACGAGACTATATACAGGGAGCACCGGTACCGAGTCAGTGTGCAGGGGTACAGGCTAGTTCAGGTAATCTGTACATATAGGTGGCTATGCATAGGTAACAAACAAAAAAAGGGATGGGAGGGGATCAATGTAAATTGTCCGGTGGCGAATTTATGAATTGTTTAGCAGTCTTATGGCTTAGAAGCTGTTGAGGAGCCTTTTGGTCCTAGACGTGGCGCTCTGGTACTGCTTGCCATGCGGTAGCAGAGAGAACAGTCTATGTGACCCTAGTCTGACTGGAGTCTTATGGGCTTTTCTCTGACATTGCCTATTATATAGGTCCTGGATGGCAGGAAGCTTGGCCCCAGTGATGTACTGGGCCGTTCGCACTACCCTCTGTAGCGCCTTAGGCTCGGATGCCGAGCAGTTGCCATACCAGGCGGTGATGCAACCGGTCAGAATGCTCACAATGGTGCAGCTATAGAACCTTTTGAGGATCTGGGGACCGATGCCAAATCCTTTCAGTCTCCTGAGGGGGACATTTTTTTGTCGTGTCCTCTTCACAACTGTCTTGGTGTGTTTTGGACCATGATAGTTCGTTGGTGATGTGGACACCAAGGAACTTGAAACTCTCGACCTGCTCCATTACAGCCCCGTCGATGTTAGTGGGGGCCTGTTCCTTTGTTTTTCTCACATTGAGAGGTTGTTGTCTTGGCACCACACTGCCAGTTCTCTGACCTCCCTATAGGCCGTCTCATTGTTGTCGGTGATCAGGCCTACCACTATTGTGTCGTCAGCAAATTTAATGATGGTGTTGGAGTCGTGTTTGGCCACGCTGTCATGGGTGAACAGGGAATACAGGAGGACTGAGTAGACACCCCTGAGGGGCCCCAGTATTATTGATCAGCGTGGCAGACGTGTTGTTGCCTACTCTTACCACCTGGGGGCGGCCCGTCAGGAAGTCCAGGATCCAGTTGCAGAGTGAGGTGTTTAGTCCCAGTGTTTTAGTCCCAGTGTTTAGTCCCAGAGTCCTTAGCTTAGTGTCTGTCTGTGTGTGTGCACGCAGGGTGAGTAACTCCTAGGCTGGTTGTGTCCCAGTCCACTTGTGGTGCTTATTGGGCAGTGGGCTGACTGGGGGAAGCTGAGAAGATTAAGGGAAGTAGGTAGGGGGCTCAGAGGTAAGGTGCTGTCTTCACCCTCCTCATCCTCCCCCATACTGCTGCTGCTTTACAACCTACTCATCCTGACTGACTCAGTCTTTATAGACGTGGATACCAATTGGACCACTGTGCCACAGTGTGTGTGGCCCTAGCACCCACCTCTGAGTGTTAGCATAATGTTCATCATGCCCAGCAGGCCTACACAAATGCAGGCACAAACACACAGTTGAGGAGCTCATCCACTGTGGAAAAGACAAACATGTTCCCTATAAACTGCATCAAGCTGAAGTGCCAACAATGACACCCCATGTGCATGTTACAGTGCCTTGCAAAAGTATTCATCTCCATTGGTGTTTTTCATATTCTGTTGTGTTACAACCTGTAATTTAAATAGATTTTCATTTGGATTTCATGTAATGGACATATACAAAACAGTCCAAATTGGTGAAGTGAAATTTGAAAAATTGCTTGTTTCAAAAAATGTTAAAAACATTTCAAACTGAAAAGTGGTGCATGCATATGTATTCACCCCCTTTGCTATGAAGCCCCTAAATAAGATCTGGTGCAACCAATTACCTTCAGAAGTCACATAATTAGTTAGATAACACACAGGTGGACTTTATTTAAGTGCCACATGATCTCAGTACATATACACCTGTTCTGAAAGGCCCCAGAGTCTGCAACACCACTAAGCAAGGGGCACCACCAAGCAAGGGGCACCATGAAGACCAATGAGCTCTCTAAACAGGTCAGGGACAAAGTTGTGGAGAAGTACAGATCAGGGTTGAGTTATAAAAAAATATCTGAAACTTTGAACATCCCACGGAGCACCATTAAATCCATTATTCAAAAATTGAAAGAATATGGCACCACAACAAACCTGCCAAGAAAGGGCCACCTGGCAAAACTCACGGACCAGGCAAGGAGGGCATTAATCAGAGAGGCAACAAAGATACCAAAGATAACCCTGAAGGAGCTGCAAAGCTCCACAGCGGAGATTGGAGTATCTGTCCATAGGACCACTTTAAGCCGTACACTCCACAGAGCTGGGCTTTACGGAAGAGTGGCCAGAAAAAAAGCCATTGCTTAAAAAATAAATAAGCAAACACGTTTGGTGTTCGCCAAAAGGCATGTGGGAGACTCCCCAAACACACGGAAGAAGGTACTCTGGTCAGATGAGACTAAAATGTAGCTTTTTGGCCATTAAGGAAAACGCTATGTCTGACGCAACCCCAACACCTCTCATCACCCCGAGAACATCATCCCCACAGTGAAGCATGATTGTGGCAGCATCATGCTGTGGGGATGTTTTTCATCGGCAGGGACTAGGAAACTGGTCAGAATTGAAGGAATGGTGGATGGCGCTAAATACAGGGAAATCCTTGAGGGAAACCTGTTTGTCTTTCAGAGATTTGAGACTGGGACCGAGGTTCACCTTCCAGCAGGACGATGACCCTAAGCATACTGCTAAAGCAACACTCGGGTGGTTTAAGGGGAAACATTTAAATGTCTTGGAATGGCCTAATCAAAGCCCAAACCTCAAACCAATTGAGAATCTGTGGAATGACTTAAAGATTGCTGTACACCAGCGGGACCCATCCAACTTGAAGGAGCTGGAGCAGTTTTGCCTTGAAGAATGAGCAAAAATCCCAATGGCAAGATGTGCCAAGCTTATAGAGACATACCCCAAGAGATATGCAGCTCTAATTGCTGCAAAAGGTGTCTCTACAAAGTATTGAATTTGGGGGGGTGAATTGTTATGCACGCTCAAGTTTTCTGTTTTTTTGTCTTGTTTCTTGTTTGTTTCACAATAAATCATATTTTGCATCTTCAAAGTGGTAGGCATGTTGTGTAAATCAAATGATACAACCCCCCCAAAAAAATCATTTTAATTCCAGGTTGTAAGGCAACAAATAGGAAAAATTAGAGCGGGGGAGAATACTCTCGCAAGCCACTGTATCTAGGGATACCCATCCCTAGTGTTATCACATAACAGTTTACCACACAAATGCTTATTAAGATTCCATTACTGAATCACTTGAGTTTGAATATCCTCAAGTCACAGTATTACATTTTATTTTCTTAATTCTTATTCCTTAATAATATTTCTTTAGAGTTGATGAAAAGTTGCTGATGAATATTCAAGTATAGGGCATAAAAAGCAACAGTGCAAAGCATTTTATTTAGTCTCAATGCAAATGTGATATATTTTTATTTTACACTGGAATACAATGTGCTCTCTGCGGCAGCAGCACAGGTTTTCTCATTTTAGCTTCTTAGTCATAGAGCGACAGCAGCCTTTACCCAAGGCTCTCTTTCTCACTCGTTTGCTCTCTTTATCGCTCTCTTTCTCTCTCTCACTTGCTCTCTCGCTTTATCTCTCTCTCACTCTCTCTCGCTCTCACTCCTCTCACTCTTTCTTTTTATCTCTACCTTTCTCTCTTTCTTTCTTTTTCTCCCGCTCCCGTCATTAGTATTACATGGCTGAAGTGGAAGTTTAATCGGCCAGAGGATCTCAAATGGCTCCGTTTCCATTCATTTATATTCATCTGAAAGCTATTTCAAGCATAATAATGAGCTTCAAATATCTAGCTAACTTACAAGTAAACAAACTCCGCTCCTGGCCTCATCTCCTCGCCTCCCCATCAGCAGAATTGCTTCTTGTCTGACCCGTTGTCACCCATTTATATTAAAGGCTGTTTTAACGTCTATGCTGTCTCCATTGACTGCCAAGCCGCTGGTGTAGGTGGGGAATGCTAATGAAGTGTGTGAGCCCAGACTGGTGTGTCTTAGAAGTGTGCATCCATTATAGACGCAGAGTCGAGCTCTCAGGGGGCACAGTTAATGGGGCCAATACAAACTTTAGTTATCTAAGCACTAAGAGTTAGTGGGAGTTTGATTACTAGTAAAAAATTACTTCAATAAGGTGAATGCTCTCGCTCTCTGTCTCTGACTCTCTCTCCCTCTCTCTGGATGGGAAAGATCTGTTGGTGGAGACGAGAAATGAAAAGATGATGAAAAATAGAGATTTGATGATTTGAAAGAGCTGGGATTGAGATTGCAGGAGGTTATGGTAGCCGGGGTATTCAGGGGTCTTTTTTTTATTGGCCTGAGAGTCAGTCCAATCATCTGATCGCTCAGGTCTGAATCCGTTCCTGATTAGAGGAGAAAGATTAAAATATGAAAATCAGTGCTGTGCTGCAGACCTTGAAATTGAACAACCCCACGCTCAGGTCGTACCGCACCGTTTCAAATACAGTAGTTTTATCCCCACTGGACATGGCCCTGGTCTATATCAATGTTACTGATGAATGGCACTGGCACTTTCAGAGCAGGCACTATTCCTGTGGGTTGGAAGGGTAGCTATGCCTTAGCTGGGCTATCCCTGTGGGATGATAGGGTGGCTCGGCCTGAGCCGGGCTATCCCTCTGGGTTGGCATTGTAGGGTGGTGAGGCCTGAGCCTGGCCATCCCAGGACATAAGTGGTCAGTGGGCAGTCTGGAGGAACACATGGTGTCCATCTGCAGCCCACTGGGACGATCCTAACTAACACTTTAATTAATGAGAGAACAATCCCACAAAAATCCCACAGACAGACAGACATCTCTGTGTCCTCAATGGACCAGCATACTCTGCAAATGATGAATTAGTGAACTGGAGAGTGGAGCCCTGCAATAACCCTACCAGCGCATCTCTCTCTGCCCAACACAAGAGTGGAGCCACCCTCAAATGCCTTCACTAACAATGGGCAGGATTTGATTATAGTTTTCTTATAAATCTAGTCACAATAGAGCCAGTATTGTAGTTAAGATGTCTAACATTTCCTCCTCAGTGTTTGGTTGGGATGAGGAAGCAAGTCATACCTGGCTGTTTCTGTTTCTATTTCAGGTGAAAGGATGCAGAAAGCACTCCAGGTTGACACGCTGTTGCCTTTTGATGGTTTTTCAGACGTTGCGCTTATACATTTCCCCCAGAACCACTCCAGCAGATAAGAGCAGCTTCAAAACCGGCAGTTTTCCGCTCAAATCTAAAGCATGGAAATTAACTGACGACCAGATTTTTGTAGTCAAATGGTTGTGGGATGTAGGAGGAGAAATGTCTTGCTAGAATCCGATCTATATCGTAGTGCCTGAACAGAACATTATAGAGCTAGACTATCATACAACAAACTAATAACATCAGGCATCACGCCAACACCCATCAAAGTGAATAAATAAATGAGAATTTGTGTTGTTTGTGTAATAATTATGCTAATTCCTACTCTAAGATCTCAGAACTTTTCACTTTCAGGTTTTCTATTGCTATTAGAAAGATTTCAGTTAGATTGTTTGGAAATGTTCTTTCAGATTCTGCGTAATCAACTGACTGTCAAAGCAGGGATTGTTCTGTGCTTTGGGTGACATTGCAGTTTGCAGTAGACAGAATTTTCTAATTGTAAAGTCTCCATCTTAATAGGCAAGAACGGTACTAACAAACACCAACTGGAGTCTGCCAGTTCTATTATGTGATATCTATGTCCCTGAGCTGAGGTAGGGGGGATTCTATAATGTGAATATCTATATTGACCCTAAACTGACACTGGGTGAGGTTTATGATGATGTCACTGTGTCCTTTGGTAAACCTCAATAGGGGCATTGTTCCCATCCTGGAGCAAGGTGAGGCTTAAGAGGGGATTTGGGAGGCACATTAACACTCACAATGGGCAGGTCTCTGAGGAATCAGGCTTTTCTTTGGATGTAGCAATGGCTTGCTGTCAGAATCCCCACATTTAAACCAATATGTGCAGATGGAATCTAGAGTGTGTGTATGTGTGGTGTGGTGTTCATCCCTTGAGTATTGTTTGTACACTTCATATACAGATGGCCTAAAACCAAACTAGATGTTGAAATTACGTCTGTGCCCACTGAGCAGGTTCTAGAGCCAGACTCATTACATTAGAACACTTTTGGCACCAGCAGTGGGCCTCTAGCCTGACTAATGATTTAATGCTATAAGAGTTAATCTAACCATATTAGAGTAAACCTCTAGGTTGACTGTAAATGACTAATGATTTACACATATGTACCTTGGATGGTACCCACATTAATCATGTCCCTGCTTACAAAGATCTGGGCATTTGGATAGACGATAAGCTGTCTTTTAAATAGTTAACTAAGAAGTTGAGAATAAAAATGGGCTATATAAATAAGTCATGCCGTTCACTAAATAGTAGAATGCAGATCATTTAGTCCACGTTCCTTCCGGTCAGTGTTGGGGAATAGTGAAATACACGTAGTTCAAGTAATAATTTAACTACATTTTGCAGTAGTTTGGTGGTAATTGAACTAAATTATAATCTAGGTAGTCTTTTCACTTGTTGTTTTTTCAATGTAGTGGTGTATCTAACTACTGGAACTAAACACTACTTTTTTTTGCAAAAATAAAATATGGATGTAGTAGGCAATCATTCCCATTCTTTTTCGAGCATCAGACCTGCATAATGTTCACTTGAAACAGTTCTTGTGTTTAATAGGCTAAAGAACACATTCTGTAAAAGTAGGACTACATAGTTATCTGACCTAGCAATTTGTTGTCTGACATTTCAAATTTACAAAATGATAACTTATTAACTTCTTCTAGTATGATGTAATTGGTCACTTTTGAAACTAGATTTTCAGAGTAGCTTCCCCAACACTGCTTTCGGTACTAGACTATGGCAACATCATCTACATGAATGCAGCTGCCACTTCATTAAAGCCCTTGGATGCAGTTTACCATAGTGCACTTAGTTTTATCATGGGTGACAGGTTTTGCAACCCATGTACGGAACAATCTTCAGAGTTCCCCACAATTGGATGCATTGGTGCCTTTGAAGACCTCTTTGAGGAATGGGATTGTTTTTCATGAGTGTGTTTAGTATTTTTGTATTCTCTTTGTATTGCTTTCTGGTGTATTTCCTATGTGTAATTTGTTGTGTAATTGTAAGATGCAGGGCTCTCTAGCAAAAGAGACCTTGGTGTCAGTGGGACTCCCTGACCTCTAGTGACTCCCCATCCCGCATGCGGGAGCGTAATCATCGCCTGACACGAATTAGCATAACGCAACGGACATAAATATCCCTAGAAAATATTCCTATTCATGAAAATCATAAATTAAATATATTGAGACACAGCTTAGCCTTTTGTTAATCACCCTGTCACCTCAGATTTTCAAAATATGCTTTACAGCCAAAGCTAGACAAGCATTTCTGTAAGTTTATCGATAGCCTAGCATAGCATTTTGTCCAGCTAGCAGCAGGTAACTTGGTCATGGAAATCAGAAAAGCAATCAAATTAAATTGTTTACCTTTGATGACCTTCGGATGTTTTCACTCACAAGACTCCCAGTTAGAAAGCAAATGTTAAATTTTTCCCAAAATATTATTATTGTAGGCGAAATAGCTCTGTTTGTTCTTCACGTTTGGCTGAGAAATCGCCCGGAAATTGCAGTCACGAAAACGGCGAAAAATATTCCAAATTAGCTCCATAATATCGACAGAAACATGGCAAACGTTGTTTATAATTAACCCTCAAGGTGTTTTCCAAATATCTATGCGATAATATATCCATCGGGACAATTCGTTTTTCAGTAGGACCGATTAGAGTAATGGCTACCTCTGTATTTTACGCAAGAATCTCTCTGGCAGCATCAGGTGACCACTTGCGCAATGTAGCCGCTTACGGCTATTCTTCAACATAAATGCGTAAAACTACGTCACAATGCTGTAGACACCTTCGGGAATACGGAGAAAAAGTAATCTGGTTGATAGCCCATTCACTGCTCAATAGGGACTCATTGGAACGCAGCGCTTTCAAAACATGGGGCACTTCCGGATTGGATTTTTCTCAGGCTTTCGCCTGCAACATCAGTTCTGTTATACTCACAGACAATATTTTTACAGTTTTGGAAACTTTAGAGTGTTTTCTATCCTAAGCTGTCAATTATATGCATATTCTAGCATCTTGTCCTGACAAAATATCCCGTTTACTACGAGAATGTTTTTTTTCCAAAAATGAAAATACTGCCCCCTAGTCACAACAGGTTCTTCTTGATGCACCCATCCCTTTAGCGGGATCACTTTCGTCAACATCCGCTGAATTGCAGAGCGCCAAATTCAAATTGAATTACTACAAATATTTAATTTTCATGAAATCACAAGTGCAATATAGCAAAACACAGTCTAGCTTATTGTTAATCCACCTGGCGTGTCAGATTTCAAAAAAGCTTTTCGGCGAAAGCATACCAAGCGTTTATGTAAGGACATCTCTCTCTCAGCAGACAAAACATTACAAACAGCTAGCAGCAAAGTAGATTGGTCACAAAAGTCAGAAAAGCAATAAAATGAACGCTTACCTTTGATCTTCGGATGTTTGCACTCAAGAGACTCCCAGTTACACAAATGTTCCTTTTGTTCCATAAAGATTATTTTTATATCCAAAATACCTCCATTTGGTTGGCGCATTATGTTCAGAAATCCACAGGCTCGAGCGGTCACGACGGGGCAGACAAATTCCAAATAGTATCCGTAAAGTTTGTAGAAACATGTGAAACATTTTTTATAATCAATCCTCAGGTTGTTTTTACAATATATAATCAATAATATTTCAACCCGGACTGTAGCTTCTTCAATAGGAGAGAGAGAGAAAATGTCTGCTCCACTCTGTTGGCGCATGCAAAACGCTGCTGGCACCCAGCCATCCAATGACACGATGTGATCTTTCTCGCTCATTTTTCAAAATAAAAAGCCGGAAACTATGTCTAACGACTGTTCACACCATGTGGAAGCCATAGGAAAATGAATCTGGTTGATATCCCTTTAAATGGAGGATAGGCATGCAATGGAACAGGGAGATTCGTTTTTCTTAGGCACTTCCTGGTTGGATTTTCCTCTGTTATACTCACAGACAATATTTTGACAGTTTTGGAAATTTTAGAATGTTTTCTATCCTAATCTGACAATTATATGCATATTCTAGATTCTGAGAAATCTGAGAAAACTGCCTGAGAAATAAGCAGTTTCATTTGGGTATGTTTTTCATCCAAACATCAAAATACTGCCCCCTACACTCAAGAGGTTATAGTTAAAATAGGTTCAGTTAGTCGCCAAAGCAGGGAAAACTTCATTTAAACTTTTGATATACTTGCTATATTTAGCATTGTGCCTACGTTTACTGTAAAACAGACTTGTGATTGGCGTTGTTACCACTTAATTAACAAATGTCTCTGAATCACATTTTCCGCCCATTGTGTGGTCTGCTCCTGGGCTCTTAAAATGCTCTTTCAGCTGAAATGGTTGTGCTTTGTTTGGCTCTCTCCTTGTTCTTATCACTGTGGGCAAAACACATCATTCGTAGTCCAGGGATTTTATTGGTGGGGGAACAGCTGCTAAAATGTGTTACTTGTCCCATATCATTTATTTGAAGCTAAACTAATGTCTCCCAAGTTCATTTGGTAGAACTTAGTCAATCTATGTTCTGTTACCCCCCAACTGAACCCATGTTGTTAGAAGTGAGTAGGCTAAGTACTGTATGGTGTTGTTATGTGAGAGGAGAGATCATTAGTATTGGTGGGGCTGACTAACCTAACTTTTCCCCTGCATCCCTGGCTGCTGTTTGTGTTCTATCCTCATGAAGTGCACTGACAGACAAAGCTCTGGATTGTTTCACTCTTGTTTGCATCTGCATAGGCCATCCAGCCAGCTAGCCAGCCGGCCACAGCTGTACTGTCTCACCCTGTGACAGTGTTTGACTCGGACCGCCACGGTTAGTTTCACTATAGCAGACGGGGGGGTTAAATGTCGAGCTGGGTCACTCTCTCACACACACAGGTGCTTATACACACACACACACACACACACACACACACACACACACACACACACACACACACACACACATACCCACATACACACACCATTGCCAATGGGTTATGTCAAAGGCCAAACTGGGTCACACACATTAAACCACTGTAAAGCTCTAGGCTGTATGTTTAATCATTATTATTATTATTATTATTATTAGGTTAAAGCAAGGCAGGGGTCGACCAGTGGACTGTACTCCTATATGACTCTTTCTCCCTCTCTCCCTATACTGCTCTCCTTGGTGTTCCCCACATGATATAGCTTTGCTTTACCACACTCACAGCAGCTGTGGGAAGAGATTACCTTCATATGGGCACTGATACAGGTGGTAATTCTGGTCCCTGTTGCTGGCTGACTGGCCCTCCCCCAGAGCTGAGGTTGGGTGCTGTGGGCTGGAGCTCACTGTGACTGTGGCCATGCTCCCCCAGGCCTGCTAGCACAGCAGCCCATTCTCCAACCTACAGTACAGCCTCCACTCTGAATAACTGAACAGAGCATAGGGGGGAGGGAGAGGCAGGGAAGGAAAGAGGATCGTCACCATGAGCAGATAACAGGAATTCGTTGCTGTGTGCATGTGTGTGTGTGTGTGTGTGTGTGTGTGTGTGTGTGTGTGTGTGTGTGTGTGTGTGTGTGTGTGTGTGTGTGTGTGTGTGTGTGTGTGTGTGTGTGTGTGTGTGTGTGTGTGTGTGTGTGTGTGTGTGTGTGTGTGTGTACATACAGTATGTGTGCACTGTGTGTGTAAAGCAGTAACGCTGATCGAGCGGGCATGATCGAAGAGGCGCTTCCTCGAAACCGCTGCCTCCCCCAGGAGACATTTAATTTATTCATGTTGTGTACACTAACACCACTCACTCATTTACAGCCACATAAAACCCAGTCTTTCTTTCTTACTTTCTGTCTATGGCTGACTACAGTTAACCGGCTCTGCATTGTGGCTCAGGTGGGCCTCTAGAGGGAGACCCTGCAGAAACGATGAGGCATAGAGACCTTTCCTGGGTCAATACAATGTCTTGACATTTCAGACCACATATCCATTGAAAAAGAGAGCAGTGCTAAAAAATTGGAATTGTTATTCTTGAAAGCAGCATTGTTGCAGGTATCTGTGCATATTTCCCAGTACGTGATGATGAATAAGCCTGTGGATAAAGTCAAGCTTGACACACAAAATGTCTTGTGATTCGGTTTTAGTCCTGGACTAGGTTTTCCATAAATCCCAGTTTGGGGATTCAGAGATTTTCTGTTAATTCCCTCCTGATTCCAGCAATCTTTCAAACAGGATTTCTGGAAAACCCTGGAGCCTTATGTAGTGAGGTAGCATGTTAGGTTGTGTGTACCAACCACAACAGCAACACACTACCTCTGCCAACTGTCTGTCTGTCTGTCTCCCTGTCCAGTCTATTTGTCTGCAACTTCCTCTCTAATTCCAGGAAATGTTCGACATTGTAGTATAGCGCAGCTCTGGACTCCAGTACAGTCCTGTCCTCATGTGTAATCATCTCTCATTGACATATCTGAGGCTGAGAGGAGATCTGATCTGTCCCATGCATAGCTGATGATGCCATTGCTATTATTTCTGAATTTCGAGAGGCGAAGAAGCAATTCCAGCTTTTACACTATGTCCGGCTTTTTGCAAGGCTTGCTGTTTTCCCATTTGCGTGGGATTAAAGATGCTGAAAATCTTGTTTGCACTGCTGACTGTGTGTGGGCGAGGCTCTGTGAGGTGGTGTGTGTGGTTGAGGTGATGGGGTGGGGGAGGGGCGTGCAGCAGTCACCTATTTGCATCCCCTCCCTCCATCCCTAATTTCAAAGGCTGATTACATGCCTCTATCAGTATTTATCGGTATTCGACAATATGTGTGTGTGTGTGTATGTGTGTGTGTATGTGTATGTGTATGTGTGTGTGTGTGTGTGTGTGTGTGTGTGTGTGTGTGTGTGTATGTGCGTGCGCGTGTGTGCGCATCCAAGTGTGCATACATGTTTGGTACGTCAATAATGAATGAACTATGAGTGGAGGATCCTAACGGCTGTCCTCTCTCTCTTTCCTCTGCAGGTGCCCCTGGTTGACCAAAGCGATCTCCCCCGGTGTGCCTCTCTACAATGGCGTCGTCTTCCTCTTTGTGCTGGCCAACTTCAGCATGGCTACCTTCATGGACCCTGGAGTCTTCCCCAGAGGTCAGTGCCCCTTACCACTGACAGTATTGGTCTGTATGAGATAAATGGGTCTCTCTCTCTTTCTCTCTCTCGCTCTCTCTCGCTCGCTCTCTCATCTCTGTTTTCTCAGTACCCATTAGCTCAAAAAGACAACCTTTTGGAGAAAATAACTGTGCCCTCTCTGCACCAGGCTGTGCATTACATACAGGCCTGTGACTGAGTGACCAAGCCCTGGTCGAGGCTAAAGATGTCCGCTGCCGCCTTAGGAAAATGACTGCCAGTACTTGCAGTCAGCTGTTAGTAACAGTAAAGGAAGGGAACTGTGTGTGTGTGTGTGTGTGTGTGTGTGTGTGTGTGTGTGTGTGTGTGTGTGTGTGTGTGTGTGTGTGTGTGTGTGTGTGTGTGTGTGTGTGTGTGTGTGTGTTTGTGTGTGTGTGTGTGTGTGTGTGTGTGTGTGTGTGTGTGTGTGTGTGTGTGTGTGTGTGTGTGTCGTCCACTGTATAATCTGCGCTGTGGCACATCATATGTCCCCAATGCATTCTCCTGGTGGACAGCCCGGCCCCTATGTTTAGTAATGATCGTTGAATGCGGTCCATTTACACCTGATGGTTGTAACGTGCTTGTAAAATGATAAGCACGTGTCTTTAAGAAATTATCTTCCCCCCATAAACAGGTAACAATTACTAGGGCTCATATGGCACAGCCAGGTCACTGTTTATGTCCCTGAAATGACAGTGTCCTTCTGGTCTCTCCTCACTGTGGTTGCTATGGAGATCGAGGGGAGAGCAGCAGTAGTTTTATAGAGAGAGGTCGAGTGTTACAGAGAGAAACGTATGCCCACTATAGTGAGATGCCTGTGGCCACATTGATAATCGTACAACTTCTGCCTCCACAAACTGCAGTTAAATCCCTGCTTCTAGGAGTGTTGTGACCTTCTCTGTAATTGGTGTGAATCATGTATGACGTACAGTACCCGTCCAAGGTTTGGACACACCTACTCATTCCTGGGCTTTTCTTTATTTGTACTATTTTCTACATTGTAGATTAATATGGAAGACATCAAAACTATGAAATAACACATATGGAATCGTGTAGTAACCAAAAAACTGTTCAACAAATCTACATATATTTTATATTTGTTATTGTTCAAAGTAGCCGCCGTTTTCCTTGATGACAGCTTTGCACACTCTTGGCATTCTCTCAACCAGCTTCATGAGGTAGTCACCTGGAATGCATTTCAATTAACAGGTGTGTCTTGTTAAAAGTTAATTTGTGGAATTTCATTCCTTCTTAATGCGTTTGAGCCAATCAGTTGTGTTGTGACAAGGTAAGGGTGGTATACAGAAGATAGCCCTATTTGGTGAAAGACCAATCCATATTGTGTCAAGGACCGCTCAAATAAGCAAAGAGAAACGACAGTCCATCATTACTTCAAGACATGAAGGTCAGTCAATCCGGAACATTTCAACTACTTTGAAAGTTTCTTCAAGTGCAGCCGCAAAAACCATCAAGTGCTATGATGAAACTGGCTCCCATGAGGACCGCCACAGGAAAGGAATACCCAGAGTTACCTCTACTGCAGGGGATAAGTTCATTAGAGTTAACTGCACCTCAGAAATTGCAGCCCAAATAAATGCTTCACAGAGTTCAAGTAACAGACACTCAACATCAATTGTACAGAAGAGACGTGCGTGAATCAGGCCTTTATGTTCAAATTTCTGCAAAGAAACCACTACTAAAGGACACCAATAAGAAGAAGATACTTTCTTGGGCCAAGAAACAGGAGCAATGGACATTAGACCGGTGGAAATCTGTCCTTTGATCTGATGAGTCCAAATTGGAGATTTTTGGTTCCAACCGTCGTGTCTTTGTGAGACGCAGAGTAAGTGAACAGATGATCTACGCATCTGTGGTTCCCAAAGTGAAGCATGGAGGAAGAGGTGTGATGGTGTGGGGGTGCTTGACTGGTGACACTGTCAGTGATTTAGAATTAGAATTCAAGGCACACTTAACCAGCATGGCTACCACAGCATTCTGCAGCGATACACCATTCCATCTGGTTTGCGCTTAGTGGGACTATCATTTGTTTTTCAACAGGACAAAGACCCAACACACGAAGGAAAAGCAGCCAACACGTGCTCATCATATGTGGGAACTCCTTCAAGACTGTTGGAAAGGCATTACAGGTGAAGCTGGTTGAAAGAATGCCAAGAGTGTGCAAAGCTGTCATCAAGGCTAAGGGTATCTACTTTGAAGAATCTCAAATATAAAATATATTTAGATTTGTTTAACACTTTTTTGGTTACTACATAATTCCACATGTGTTATTTCATAGTTTTGATGTCTTCACTATTATTCTACAATGTAGAAAATAGTTCAAACAAAGAAAAACCCTTGAATGAGTAGGTGTGTCCAAACTTTTGACCGGTACAGTGAATGTGGCTACCAAGTTCAAATATAAAGGCTGATATTATTCTGTAATATAAGGCCTTTAAATATAAAGCCTTCTATTGTTTATTGGATGATAAAGCCTCTCATTAATATGTCTGCTGAGGATTGTTTTGAAAGAGCAGGCTGCAGGGGAGATGTTTTCATTCAGTTTCTCAGTCCGTTACCTTTTTAAATCTAAGACTCAGAACAACAGATATGTCTCCCAGTAGGATGTGTGTGTGTGTTCAGAGTGTATTTGTTCTTTCTCGTCTCCCTCCAGGTATTGAACGGGGGGGGAGTGTAATATGTGTATTTAGATGGAGCCCCGTGATGATCCTCCTTCAGGTTGAATGGGCTCTTTGATGAACTGAAAGACATCACGTGTTACGTTCCATCTCTCTCCGGAGCAATAGACTCCGCATAGAAATATGAATATTTCACTAAGCCTAAAGTGGCTAGTTGTGCAAAGATCCACTAAACCTGTGGAAATGTACTTTTTCCGAACGACCACAGCGGTGGAATGACCAGCGGTGCAATGACCAGCGGTGTAATGACCAGCGGTGTAATGACCAGCGGTGCAATGACCAGTAATGACCAGCGGTGCAATGACCAGCGGTGCAATGACCAGCGGTGTAATGACCAGCGGTGTAATGACCAGCGGTGTAATGACCAGCGGTGTAATGACCAGTAATGACCAGCGGTGCAATGACCAGCGGTGTAATGACCAGCGGTGTAATGACCAGCGGTGTAATGACCAGTAATGACCAGCGGTGCAATGACCAGCGGTGTAATGACCAGCGGTGCAATGACCAGTAATGACCAGCGGTGCAATGACCAGCGGTGCAATGACCAGCGGTGTAATGACCAGCGGTGTAATGACCAGCGGTGTAATGACCAGCGGTGCAATGACCAGCGGTGGAATGACCAGCGGTGTAATGACCAGCGGTGTAATGACCAGCGGTGCAATGACCAGTAATGACCAGCGGTGTAATGACCAGCGGTGCAATGACCAGCGGTGTAATGACCAGCGGTGTAATGACCAGCGGTGTAATGACCAGCGGTGGAATGACCAGCGGTGTAATGACCAGCGGTGCAATGACCAGCGGTGGAATGACCAGCGGTGGAATGACCAGCGGTGTAATGACCAGCGGTGTAATGACCAGCGGTGCAATGACCAGTAATGACCAGCGGTGCAATGACCAGCGGTGTAATGACCAGTAATGACCAGCGGTGTAATGACCAGCGGTGTAATGACCAGCGGTGTAATGACCAGCGGTGTAATGACCAGCGGTGCAATGACCAGCGGTGTAATGACCAGCGGTGGAATGACCAGCGGTGTAATGACCAGCGGTGTAATGACCAGCGGTGTAATGACCAGCGGTGCAATGACCAGCGGTGGAATGACCAGCGGTGTAATGACCAGCGGTGTAATGACCAGCGGTGTAATGACCAGCGGTGTAATGACCAGCGGTGCAATGACCAGCGGTGTAATGACCAGCGGTGTAATGACCAGCGGTGTAATGACCAGCGGTGCAATGACCAGCGGTGGAATGACCAGCGGTGTAATGACCAGCGGCACAATGACCAGCGGTGGAATGACCAGCGGTGTAATGACCAGCGGCACAATGACCAGCGGTGTAATGACCAGTAATGACCAGCGGTGTAATGACCAGCGGTGTTGCTGGAATGGGATTTTGAGTCATTCTCTGAATGCCAGCCTCCTGGGCTTTAAACATTACTGTTCACTACCTTGTTTAAATGCCAAATGTGTGGGCTACAGAGTGCATTGTGTCTATAAAATGTACATTTGTACAGACAGCTAACCATGGGAGCTAGCTTATTTAAGTCTACCTCCTGTTGCCCCTGTCAAATGGAATCATATAAATCAGATGTGTGTGTGTGTGTGTGTGTGTGTGTGTGTGTGTGTGTGTGTGTGTGTGTGTGTGTGTGTGTGTGTGAGTGAGTGTACTTTCCTGCTAATGATGTGTGTGTTCTCACCCTGCGGCACAGCGGAGGAGGACGAGGACAAGGACGATGATTTCCGGGCGCCTCTCTACAAGAACGTGGAGATCAAGGGAATTCAGGTCCGGATGAAGTGGTGTGCCACCTGTCACTTCTACAGACCGCCCCGCTGCTCCCACTGCAGCGTGTGTGACAACTGCGTGGAGGTAAGCCACACGCACTCAAACGCCCAGTAATCAGCTGTTCACAGTACAATGTGCTGTTAGCCTTGTTGCTATTTGTGTCCACTTCAACTGACTGGTATGTTTTCACAGATAAGACCTTTAAATCAACTGTCTGTGAACAATATGATTCATTGTTGGATTTCCATCATGTTTTACACCATATATCCAAGCTGTATTCACGTAATATAGAATAATGGTTTCATAACTTTTTTTTCCCATTTGAAGTGGCATTCTCCAGCTGTGTCGCTTCCCCTAGTAACCTACTGATGTGGCTCTGCCTCGCTCTTTCATGTACAGTCTAACACTCCATGAAAGAGGTCAAATCTGACTTTGAACTGAAGGTTGTGAGGTAGCCTACTATATGTCAGCCAAACAACTTCCACTTCCAACGATGCAGTGTTCTTCAGTGGATACTCAACTGCAACCAAAAACGACATCAAAGACAGCTAAATTAGATTTTCATAAAAAAATCCCTGCCTGACCTCAGAAATCTGACTTGCAATCAGAGGTTATGGAATTGATCGAACCATCTCTGTTGAGTGTTTGAATGCACCGAAGAGCTTCATCATGTAGTATAGAGTCTGATCTTGCTCATCTCCACTCTGCCCTATGACCATCGTCTAACACCCATCCATCTCTCTGTCCCTCCTCAGGACTTTGACCACCACTGCCCCTGGGTGAACAACTGCATCGGACGCAGGAACTACCGTTACTTCTTCCTGTTCCTGCTGTCGCTAAGCATCCACATGGTCGGCGTGTTCTCCTTCGCCCTACTGTTCGTGCTGCACCACATGGAGCGGCTGGGCACGCTGCACACTACCATCACGTATCCTTCCACACTGCCGCCAGCCGGGTCTTATTTCACCCATAACATAACTAGTACCTTTTGTGTTCTGTTCTGAAGGGCCTGGTGGAAAAGTGTGTCTAAGCATTAAGATAGACCACTAGACTGGAACCCCTCATTTTGTATGGTTTGACAGATGAACCACATCCCTGCTGGTGAAGTATGAAAATGTTTGATTGTTGTGTACAGAAATGCCTGGTACTCTAAAAGGGTTGTCTGAATGGCTCAGTTGCAGCCATACGGCCATTGATGGCAGCCATACGGTCATTGTTGGCAGTGCTGGTTGGTTTGCAGCTGCTAAAATGGGTCCAGAAAATGGTGTGCATGCCTTGACTGTGTGTGCCCAGTCTGGTGGTGATGTGTATAGCAGGGCTCTTCTTCATTCCAGTCATGGGCCTGACAGGCTTCCATATGGTTCTTGTCGCCAGAGGTCGCACCACTAACGAACAGGTGAGACGGGGCCCGCCCAAGAGCAACTTACGGGGACACAGACACACACACACTCACATACAGTACATTATATCATGTATCGTACAGGACAAAATATCAGCATTGCATCTTCACTTCCCAACTCAAATCCGCTAGCTAGTTCTAGGTGTGTGTGTGTGTGTGTGTGTGTGTGTGTGTGTGTGTGTGTGTGTGTGTGTGTGTGTGTGTGTGTGTGTGTGTGTGTGTGTGTGTGTGTGTGTGTGTGTGTGTGTGTGTTCTGGCCTCGGGTCTCCTCTTCCTCCCACTCTAACAACGCATTCTGTTCCTCAGGTGACGGGCAAGTTCCGCGGAGGAGTAAATCCCTTCACGCAGGGTTGCTGTGGCAACATCAAGTATGTCCTGTGTGCTCCCTTGGTGCCCAGGTAAGGAGGACATGGATTCCTACGTGAAGGGGGTGTGGGTTTTGGTGGGAGCTGGACAGACTGACCATTAAAAAGTCGACCAGGGGGATGCTACGGTACCAATTCTGTTGTAATCATTCTGAGTGGACAGCTGAGACAGAACTGCGACAATGTCCAAAGTGAGACGCTTGTACGTGCTTTTGTATGTATGCGTATGTGTGGCTATGTGTGTGTATGTGTGTGGTGTGTCCTGTTCTGCCTGGATGAAGCCAGCTACCCCTGGGGGAAGGCAGATGGCTTGGAGAATTGAATCACTTTGTAGAACAACAGTGAAGGGGAAATCAAGCACAGCACAAACACACTTTCGCATATTCGCATATTCAGCAGCCAGATTAAAAATACCTTTTGGGAGATATTACACTGCTAAAATGAACAGCGTAGATAGCCGCAGAGAGACGATACCCGGGTGGGGATGAAACAGTTTTGTTCTAATCGTTATCAGCCATCGAAGCCGCCCCCAATACCCCCGTATAGCCTGAGTCCCAGATCTGTTTGTGCTGTCTTGCCATATTTTGTCATTGTCACATAACTCTCATATGATAAGTCAACTCTTGTCTCTCCTCTCCTCTATACAGGTACACAGGTGTGGACCCCAGGAAGAAGCCCCCTGTCTCCATCCAGCCCCCCTTCATCAGACCAGACATCTCTGACAGACAGATCAGCATCAAGGTCAGCGACAACGGGATCCACACCAGTATCCTCCGGTCTAAAGTAAGATTCAGTACATTCAGTAGACACAACAGTCTTCGTTGTCTAGTCTTATGCCCTGTTCTATCCACAGTTTTATTCCCAGTCCTATTCTCCATCTTTCCCCTAGTCATTTTCCAGTCCTCTTCAACTGAACTATTCCTAGTCAGTGCCTTTACTTAATTCCTAGCCTTATTCCCTGTCCTGTACCCTGCCCTGTCCCCAGTCCTATCCCTAGACCTATTCCCCATTCTGTTCCTCCACCTGCTGTTGACTTTAAAGACCACATTAAACCCCTCGTCCCTTCGTCCTCCCCCCACTCCAGTCCAAGATCAGTCTGGATGGCCTGGCCTTGGATGATAAAGGCCTAGACACCCAGCCCCCGCTGCCCCCCAAAGCAGACCGCTACAACCAGCTGAAGAGCCAGCTGACATCCAGCAAAGGCAAGTAGCACGTAATGAGCACTCTATGCAAAATCATCACATTCCTCTCTCTCTCTTTTTCTGTGTGTATCTCTCTCTCTCTCTCTCGTTCTCTCTCTCTCTCTCTCGCCCTCTATCCCCCTCTCTCTCGCCCTCTCTCGCCCTCTATCCCCCTCTCTCTCGCCCTCTCTCTCGCCCTCTCTCTCGCCCTCTCTCTCGCCCTCTCTCTCGCCCTCTCTCTCACCCTCTCTATCCCCCTCTCTATCCCCCTCTCTCTCGCCCTCTTTCTTTCACCTTCTTTCCTTTCTCTCTCTGGTGTTTTGAACCAAACTGCTCTCTCTGGCCCCTTAAAAGTGCTCCATCTCATTTGAGTGCTAGAGTCATGACTTATATAGATAGTTGGGCTTGATGAATGAACTCCAGTGTGGCAGGACTCTTCATCAGCGAGGAGGAATTAGGTGTAATTTGTCGTGAGCGGGCCTGGTTCAGTGAATCTGCTCCAGACTGTGAGTGTGGGGGGGGAGATGTGTTCAGGGGAATGTGAGGAGATAATTACAGCATGAATCACTCCCTCTCTATGTTACTGTATTCTAGGTGGAATTCTGCCGTAGAAGAAGGTGAAAAGAATATGAATATTTTTCTGAAGGATCCTGTCCATATGAATGACTGCCTTTTTGTGCTAAATCAACCTTTTAAGTGAACAAGCTATTGAGAGTGGGCTATAGTAAAGGTTTGACAGTTTTGCCTCTTGCTTCTGTTACCATTGAATGAGGATTTGTTCTTAACCGACTTGACTAGTTAAATAAAGGTTAAATAAAGGTTAAATAAAGGTTAAATAAAGGTTAAATAAAAAAGGAGATGGGACACCACAGTGTTAGCTTTAGGAACAACAACCTCTCCCTCAATGTGAGAAAGACAAAGGAGATGATTGTGGACTACAGGAAAAGGTGGGCCGAACAGGCCCCCATTCACATCGACGGGGCTGTAGTGGAGCAGGTTGAGAGTTTCAAGTTCCTTGGTGTCCACACCTAATCATGGTCCAAGTACACCAAGACAGTCGTGAAGAGGGCATGACAACACCTTTTCCCCCTCAGGAGACTGAAAAGATTTGGCATGGGTCCCCAGATCCTCAAAAGGTTCTACAGCTGCACCATCGAGAACATCCTGACCGGTTACATCACCGCCTGGTATGGCAACTGCTCAGTATCTGACCGTAAGGCGCTATAGAGGGTAGTGTGTACGGCCCAATACATCACTGGGGCCAAGCTTCCTGCCATCCAGGACCTCTATACCAGGCGGTGTCAGAGGAAGGCCCAAAAATTGTCAAAGACTCCAGTCACCCAAGTCATAGACTTTTCTCTCTGCTACCGCACGGTAAGCAGTGCAAAAGCGCCAAGTCTAGGTCCAAAAGGCTCCTTAACAGCTTCTACCACCAAGCCATTAACCTGCTGAACAATTAATCAAATGGCCACCCGGACTATTTACATTGACCCCACCCACCCCTTTGTTTTTACACTGCTGCTACTCGCTTTTTATTATCTTTTTATTTATTTATTTTATTTTTTACTTTATTTTATTTAGAAAATATTTTCTCAACTCTATTTCTTGAACTGCAATGTTGGTTAAGGGCTTGTAAGTAAGCATTTCACAGTAAGGATGTATTCAGCGCATGTGACAAGTAACATTTTATTTTATTTTATTTTATTTGAACACGTCTAGTAAGATAAACCGGATATAGTTGCAGAGCATTATGGGTACTGTAGTACAACATGCTACAAAACATGACATACACTGCATGTTTTTTTCCCCATGCACTGCAATGGTATGTCTAAGGCTACATCAGCACTGAGTGTCCAAAACATTAGGAACACCTGCTCTTCCCATGACATAGACTGACCAGGTGAATCCAAGTGAAAGCTATGATCTCCTTATTGATGTCACTTGTTAAATCCACCTCAATCAGTGTAGATGAAGGGGAGGCGACGGGTTAAAGAAGGATTTTTAAGCTTTGAGAAATAGACTGTGTATGCGTGCCATTCAGCAACCCAATATTAGGATTTTGTACACTCAGTGAATGTCATGTTTCATTGTATGGACCTTCCTGTTTCTTTTTTCCCCCCACTGTAGCTCTACTGCCACTTGGTGGTGTTTTATGTTACTGCATTATTTGCAATGACAAAATCACTGCCAGAGCCATAAGATATACCTGAACACATTGGTGGGACATATCAACTGTCTGTTGTGCTAAAAAAAATAAAAGCAAGGATTTCAATGCAAGGATGATTTCTAATGATGTTTGTCTGTATATTGTTAGTTGCTGAATGTCTATTCTTTCCTGTTTGCCTTTCCAAGATCCTAGCTTGAACTGAGGGAAAGACTTTCACAGCATAATGAGCCGTGAAAGGCTCTGATGACAACACTATCAATTCTAACACCATGAATTTGGATGCTTACATCATTTGAACAGACAACAGGCGGATTGTTGTGCTGGGATCTGATGACTGTTTGGCTCTCTCTCACACAGTAACATTGTCCTCTCTGTCCTCCCCTTCCAGATAGTTCCCTAACCGGCAAGACCCACCCCTCAACCCCGGCCATGTACAAGTACCGGCCCTCGTTCGGCACCATCCCTAAAGTCCATTACAACGCAGCAGGGGAGAAGGTCAGACTAAATGACTGAATTTGATAGTAATCGCAAACAGGCTTTCCCAGTATTTTACTGTATTCCTGCACAGTTGCGAATGTGAAATATAATAAAACCCTTTTTATTATAATATGGCTAGTCAAAATAATAATCCAGTCATATTTCTTACTACTTCTGTGTTGTTTTGTCTTGTCAGATTGTAATGCCAGATGACCACCGTAAGGCGTCAGCCATCTTGGAGGAGGGCCGTTGCCACATTGACTACCGCTCAGAGCCCAACCTGGACCTGCCTGACTACCACAATGCCCCTCTCCACCGTACCTTCCAGTCCTCCCCACTGCAGCTGGACTCCTACCTCATCAACTCCCGCTCCCTCAGCCTGAAGCAGGCCCACCAGCGCAGGGACAAGGGCCAGCTGCCTACCCTGCAGCCCGAGACCGCCACCTCCACCCCCTACAAGAGCGTCTTCTCCCCCAACACACTGTCCAACCGTAACGGCAGCCTCTCCTACGACAGCCTGCTCAACCCCAGCATTTCCCCAGCCACAGAGGCAGAGTGCATGGCCCACCCCGGTATGCCCTCTATGGGCTTCCACACACCCTACCTGCCAACCAAAATGTGCCATGTGCGGGGGCCTGAACTGCAGAGCCAGAGGCAGCAGGTCCCCCCTAGCTTCAGTCCCATGTTGGGCTCCAGGGGGATAGGGATGAGCATGAGCAGGCAGTCCCCCCGGGACCGGGACCCGTCCCCGGTGCGCTATGACAACCTCTCCAAAACCATCATGGCATCCATCCAGGAGCGTAAGGAGATGGAGGAGAAGGAGAAGCTGCTGCTGCACCACGGGGGACACTCTCAGGCTCAGGCCTATAATCAGGCTCAGGACTCAGGCATGTTTGACAGCCCTGGAGGGTACGGCCTGCCTCCTAGCGCCTGCTACCCAGACGGGCCCCGGGGCCCGAGCTCCAAAGGCCCCACACCCCCGGCCTATGGAGGCTCCAGGGACAACCTGATGGGGGTGGTGAGCTACGGGCCGCGGACCCCCGTGCTGCGCTCCTCTGGTGGCTCCTCTCTGGTACGTGCCCCCAGGACTTCCTCCAGCTCCTTGCACACTGACAGCAGCATGCAGGGAGGAAGGGCCTCCGAGCCCTCCTACCGCTCCCCAGCCCATCAGCCCCACCACTCCCCCATCATGCCCCAATCCCCCTCCTACACCCACCAGAAACTCTCCTTTATCCACGCCCTGGAGAGGACAGACTCACCCCACCTGGGTGGCCCAAGGTATGAATCCTAACGTCCTCCTAACGTCTTCTGGGGTGCATGAAATGGGGCTGGGTACAGACCCCTGCTGGCTGACTGGGAAGAAACTAGCAGTGTATGGGCTCAAGTCCCCACCCCCCCACACAGGATGAGTAATTAGCCTCAGAGAGCTTAGGCTAGGTGTTAACATGTCTATTCTGTAGACCACAGGAGGTTGGTGGCACATTAATTGGGGAGAACGGGCTTGTGGTAATGACTGGAGTGGAGTTGGTGGAATGGTATCAAATACATCAAACACATGGTTTCCAGGTGTTTGATGCCATTCCATTTGCGCCGCTCACATTATTATGAGCCGTTCTCCCCAGTTAAAGTGTCACTAACCTCCTGTGGTTATTATTATTATTGTTATTATTGTTATTATCATCCCCTCAGCAGCCTCCTGTGCTGTGTACATACAGTATATTTGAGATATTATACCCTTTTATCCAAATGAAGTACTGTGTATGTTACTGGATTTAAATGTTTTGCCTTCATAGGAGTCCACTTTTGTATTTTTCTAAAGGATCTGTCTTTCGGATGAATAAAGTTCCATTACCCCACTATCATTTCCTTCTGTTTGCATGCTTATTTCCCTCCTGTCCCATCCCTTCCATCTGGGAGGGCAACATTAACATTTACGTCTCTCTATGCATGTTTTCACCACCTACAGAAACTCCATACAAACCCACAACATCACTAACAACACACTATCGGCTTACCCCTTATGTCTTCTTTTATCATATTTTATTGAACAGGAAAAGACACCACAATTCACACACAGTCGATTTCCTTCCCACTTCCTTTTTACAACTCATTTCCAAAGGGAAACAAAAGACACATGGAAACGGCACAGCTTCCATAGAATTCATTTCAGAATAATAATGTAGAACTCTCTTCCTGCCACACAAATGTAGCTGTGTCGCCGCTCCATGCCCCGCGAGGCCCACCGCACCATGCAACCGCGCTCTAACCCAACCTACCTTAGCCCTTATTTCATAACATTTCATACAGATTTTGGGGTCATGAATACAACACTCATGGTAATTTACGCTAGTACCAGCAGGGACACTGACATGTGTTTCATTACTCTAACTAGTGTCATGGTCATTTCCATCAAGCATGCTCCTGGGACATAACACCAACTACTAACATCACCAGAACATGCATGCAAGAACAATACACACTTTCTGTGTTTTATAATCCATGTGCATGTATTACGATGGGGAGGGGGGGGTTCTATCTAAAGCAAAGTTAGTTCTCACTTTCAAATAACTATGCCCTCTTGTTTTTCTCTACCCATTCAGAGAGGCCATGATGCAAAGTAAAGTCAATGGGCAAACGGACTGCCATCTAGGGCCCAACAGCTCCAGTGCCCAGGGCAACCCTCTCAGCCCTAGCCGCCACAGTAATGTCAAAAAGGTGACCGGGGTGGGTGGCACCACCTATGAGATATCTGTGTAAGAGGGCTGGGGCCCGGGGCACCGAACTTTAAAGGAGAAGGCAGCATTGTCATGGCAACCACCTCCAATGGCAACAACATCCACGACCGGGAAAAGAGCAACTTCAACCTAAAGAGGGCTGATGTTTGTACAGAGTGTTGTGTTGTTGAATTCTGTGGCTTGTTGTGTTGGTTGTCACTGAAAAGTCTGAATCAGACAGACAGATCTTAAATGTATTGTTTACGGCGTCTCTCAGTTGCGGTCTATCTGCTGTTATAAATTGGGCGGATCGAGCCCTGAATGCTGATTGGCTGAAAGCCGTGGTATATCTGACCATATACCACGGGTATGACAAAACATTTATTTTTACTGTTCTAATTACGTTGATAACCAGTTTATAATAGCAATAAGGCACCTTGGGGGTATGTGGTATATGGCCAATATACCACAGCTGAGGGTTGTATCCTAGCACTCTGCGTTGCGTTGTGCATACAAACAGCCCTTAGCCGTACCTCCCTTAGCCGTAGTATATTGGCCTTATACCACACCCCACACGGGCCTTATTGCTTAAATATGTGTCATCATCACACTCACTACACACTCACTACACACCCACAGACCACAATATTTTAACAGCCAGACACACAAACTCATACAATTGATGTCACACATCTTTGTTCAGTCACATTCTTTAAAATAGCAGTGGTATGGATAGCCATCTCCAAACCAATAAGTTATGCGTATAGCAGCACCCCATTGGATTCAAGCATACAGCATCCCTCTTAGGTATTCAAAGTGCTTCACATATCCTGTCCAAATGACCATGTCTGTCTGGTCCATCAACAACATGTTGGCCCTCTGTTCCAGAGGGAAGATTACATTAAACCAGTGAGTTTTAGATCAATACAATCTTTAATAGGCTGATTGATCTGAGTCAAAGACAACACAACGGTACTGTGTTGCACTCAGAGACACCGGTCTTGAATGTCTCCTAATCTACATTTATCCTCTGTTTTGAGGAGGTGTTTTAGGGCTTACAGGAGAGGAGCATATTAATCCAAACTCTAGCTGAGATCCAGTATTTACCTATACAGTATACCATAAGCTACAGTCTGTACGTTATCAGCAACATACAGTGCCTTCGGAAAGTATTCAGACACCTTGACCTTTTCCACATTTTGTTACGTTACAGCCTTATTCTAAAATTGATTAAAATCAATTTCTTCCCTCATCAGTCTACACACAACACCCCATAATGATAAAGCGAAAAGAGGTTTATAGAAATGTTAGCACATTTATAAAAAATTAAAAACAGAAATACCTTATTTACATAAGTATTCAGACCCTTTGCTATGAGACTCGAAATTGAGCTCAAGTGCATCCTGTTTCCATTGATCATCCTTGAAATGTTTCTACAACTTGATTGGAATCCACCTGTGGTAAATTCAATTGATTGGACATGATTTGAAAAGACACACACCTGTCTATATAAGGTCCCACAGTTGACAGTGCATGTCAAAGCAAAAACCAAGCCATGAGGTCAAAGGAATTATCCGTAGAGCTGCAAGACAGGATTGTGTCGAGGCACAGATCTGGGGAAGGGTACCAAAACATTTCAGCTGAATTGAAGGTCCCCAAGAGCACAATGGCCTCCATCATTCTTAAGTGGAAGAAGTTTGGAACCACCTAGGCTCTTCATAGGGCTGGCCGCCTGGCCAAACTGAGCAATCGGGGGAGAAGGCCCTTGGTCAGATAGGTGACCAAAAAAACAATGGTCACTCTGACAGAGCTCCAGAGTTCCTATGTGGAATTGGGAGAACCTTCCAGTAGGACAACCATCTCTGCAACACTCTACCAATCAGACCTTTATGGTAGAGTGGCCAAACAGAAGCCAATCCTCAGTAAAAGGCACATGGCAGTCCACTTGAAGTTTGCCAAAAGGCACCTAAAGACTCTCAGACCATGAGAAACAAGATTATCTGGTCTGATGAAACCAAAATTGAACTCTTTGGCCTAAATGCCAAGCGTCACATCTGGAGGAAACCTGGTACCATTACTACGGTGAAGCATAGTGGTGGCAGCATCATGCTGTGGGGACGTTTTTCAGCAGCAGGGACTGGGAGACCAGTCAGGATCGAGGGAAAGATGAACGGAGCAAAGTACAGCGAGATCCTTGATGAAAACATGCTCCAGAGCACACAGGATCTCAGACCAGGGTGAAGGTTCGTCTTCCAACAGGACAACGACCCTAAGTACACAACCAAGACAACACAGCTTGAGAGGATATGCAGAGAAGAATGGGAGAAACACCCCAAATACAGGTGTGCCAAGCTTGTTCCATCATACCCAAGAAGACTGTCAAGAAGACAGTCTAGGCTGTCTTCGCTGCCAAAGGTGCTTCAACAAAGTACTGAGTAAAGGGTCTGAATACTTATGGAAATGTAATATTTCGTTTTTTCTTTTTTTTAAATAAATTAGCAAAAAAAATTAAAAACCTGTTTTTGCTTTGTCGTTATGGGGTATTGTGTGTAGATTGATGAGGGAAAAATACTTTCCCAATGCACTGTATATGTAGTCCAACACCCTATCTATTAGTTTAAATGTTATGTTAGAGTGACCCCCGACACAGACCAGTGCTAACTAAGCACATACACAAAAGCCTGTGCTACTGAGTGTTACAGTGGTGGCTGTTGTCTGTGATCAGTTCTGAATACCCAGTCAAAACAGTCCTCTCCATATTCAGTACAAATCCCACCAGCTTGGCAGTCAGCCATGGACAGCCAAAACATCTGATAGGCAATTTATTACTTTTGTGACTTAGTAGTTTTTTGTAAAAATAGGTCTACCCATAATAAGTTATGTTAATGTCATGTATAATTGTGTTTTGTTATGATTCAAATCAAGTGTGAAAAAACCTTGAAAATCAAAGAAGTCTTCAGCTGTGTTATAAAATAAAGAAAACTCACCATTGTTTTTCAAAATTATTATTATTTTATTTTTTATATATATACCCAACCTTTTGAAAATGTTTGCAACATCTTGCTTTTTATTCAGATGCTCAAGCTTGGAATGGATGTTTGTATTTGAGTGGATTTTTGTGTTGATAATTTATAACTTAAGTGAATAATAAATAACATAAGGCATACAGAGAAGGGGGTATACTAGTTTGTTGTATTTTGCAGTGTAAAAAAAGTTATTGATGAAACTGTATGATGAAGCAATGAAAGTCATAGGAAGCAGATGTTGTTAAAAAAAAAATGTTAAAAAGTGGCTACTTTCCCTGACTCTGTTAACGCTCAGGGTGATCCTGACTGTCAGTCTGTCTGTTCAGAACATCAACAGGTTTCAGACTGAAGACAAGAAATCCATCTTTCAGCAGCTGTTTGGTACAGCAAACCAATTGTATTACGTAAGACGTATGGAAAGTCATACATAAAACTATGGGACTGTTTTTTTTGTGTTCACTGAAGAAAATAAGATATATTTGGTCTATAATTTTTGTTCATAAAAAAAATCACTGTACACTGAACAAAAAGATAAACGCAACATGTAAAGTGTTGGTCCAATGTTTCATGAGCTGAAATAAAAGATCTCAGAAATGTTTCATACACAAATTTGTTTACAGCCCTGTTAGCGAGCATTTCCACTTTGCATAGATTTTTTAAATCCTTTATGATTAAAGGCAAGTCAGTTAAGAACAAATTCTTATTTACAATGACGGCCTACCCCGGACGACACTGGGCCAATTGTGCACCACTGTTATGGACTCCCAATCACAGCTGGATGTGATACAGACTGGATTTGAACCAGGGACTGTAGTGACGCCTCTTGCACTGAGATGCATAGCCTTAGACCGTTGTGGCACTCGGGAGCCCAAGATAATCTATCCACCTGACAGGTTTGGCATATCAAGACGCTGATTAAACCACATGATCATTACACAGGTGCACCTTGTGATGGGGACAATAAAAGGCCATTCTAAAATGTGCAGTTTTGTCACACAACACAATGCCACAGATATCTCAAGTTTTGAGGGAGCGTGCAATCGGCATGCTGACAGCAGGAATGTCCACCAGACCTGTTGCCAGATAATTGTATGTTAATTTGTCTACCATAAGCCACCTCCAACGTCTTTTTAAAGAATTTGGCAGTACGTCCAACCTGCCTCAAACTGGACAGGCATGAGCTACGGACAACGAACACAATTGCATTTTATCGATGGCAATTTGAATGCACAGAGACTGTGACAAGATTCTGAGGCCCTTTGTCGTGCCATTCATCTGCCGCCACCACCTCATGTTTCAGCATGATAATACACAGCGCCATGTCACAAGGATTTGTACACAATTCCTGGAAGCTGAAAATGTCCCAGTTATTCCATGGCGTGCATACTCACCAGACATGTCACCCATTGAGCATGTGTGGGATGCTCTGGATTGACGTGTACGACAACATGTTCCAGTTCCCGCCAATATAGAGCAACTTCGCACAGCCATTGAAGAGGAGTGGGACAACATTCCACAGGCCACAATCAACAGCCTGATCAACTCTATGTGAAGCAGATGTTTTGCTCTGCATGAAGCAAATGGTGGTCACACCAGATACTGACCGGTTTTCTGATCCATGCCCCTACAGATACCTTTTTTTAAAGGTATCTGTGACCAACAGATTCCCAGTCCGTATTCCCAGTCATGTGAAATCCGTAGATTTGGGCCTCATTTATTTATTTCAATTGACTGATTTCCTTATATGAACTGTAACTAAGGTAAATCTTTGAAATTGTTGCATGTTGCGTTGATATTTTTGTTCAGTGTAGTGTTTTGTATCTTTCTTTTCTTGTTTGTAAAAGGAACATGAACATGAGGTGAAAAATGGCACCTGGACATTTGCCCGTTCTGTGTTAATGAGAGAATATACAGTGCATTCGGAAAGTACTCAGACTCCTTGAATTTTTACACATTTTGTTAAGTGACAGCCTTACTCTAAATTGGATTCAATTGTTTTGTTTCCTCATCAAACTACACACACTACGCCATAATGACATAGCATGACCAGTTAAAAAAAAAAAACTGAAATATTACATTTACATAAGTATTTAGACCCTTTACTCAGTACTTTGTTGAAGCACCTTTGGCAGCGATTACAGCCTCAACTTGAGTATATCGCTACAAGCTTGGCACACCTGTATTTGGGGAGTTTCTCCCATTCTTCTCTGCAGTTCCTGTCAAGCTCTGTCAGGTTGGATGGGGAGCGTCGATTGCATAGCTATTTTCAGGTCTCTCCAGAGATGTTCGAATGGGTTCAAGTCCGGGCTCTGGCTGGGCCACTCAAGGACATTCAGAGATTTGTCCTGAACCCACTCCTGCATTGTCTTGGCTATGAGCTTAGGGTCGTTGTCCTATTGTAAGGTGAACCTTCACCCCAGTCTGAGGTCCTGAGCGCTCTGGAGCAGGTTTTCATCAAGGATCTCCCTGTACTTTGCTCCCTTCATCTTTGCCTCGATCCTGACTAGCCTCCTAGTCCGTGCTGCTGAAAAACATCCAAACAGCAGGAGGCTGCCACCGCCATGCTTGACCGTAGGGATGGTGCCAGGTTTCCTCCAGATGTGATGCTTGGCATTCAGGCCAAAGAGTTCAATCTTGGTTTCATCAGACCAGAGAATTGTCTGATTGTCTTTAGGTGCCTTTTGGTAAACTCCAAGCGGGCTGTCATGTGCCTTTTACAGAGGAGTGGCTTCCGTCTTGCCGCTCTACCATAAAGGCCTAATTTTGAAAAAGTCAAGGTGTCTGAATACTTTCCGAAGGCACTGTACATGGATGAAAAGTATTATATTTGCTTGCAGCTACACAACTAATCAATTATATTGCCATTATGGCCTTTCAAGAGGACAATGATGGATGTTTACTGCACAAATACATCTGATGGAATTGATTGAGATTGAATAGAACAGATAGCCAGATTGCAGGTTGCCATTAAAAAGTCCAAACATGCTTGTGACTGAATGGTCCCACTTATGGATGGTAGAGTCCTTTCTAATAACACATTTTTAAAGCCAAAATAATTGTACCTATTTATCGAGATACTCACTTTATTTAAAGTACCACAATTCTACATATACTGTAATAAATGTATGTGTATATTATACACACAGTGCTGTTTCTAGGCACAATCCACATAAGCAGCAACTTAAAAAGAGTTGGCCACTAAAATGTTTTACTCGTGATGTGGGTGGGCCCCCCAACCAAATCTCGCTTAGGGCCCCCAAATGCTAGATTTTTGCTACATTTTAATATATCAGAGACAGAGTTTACAGGCAGATGTGACCCTCGCATTTTTATTTTTTTTATATTATTTTTATTTCACCTTTATTTAACCAGGTAGGCCAGTTGAGAACAAGTTCTCATTTACAACTGCGACCTGGCCAAGATAGAGCAAAGCAGTGTGACACAAACAACTGAGTGACACATGGGATAAACAAACGTACAGTCAATAACACAACAGAAAAACACAATAGAAACATCTATATAGAGTGTGTGCAAAAAGTATAATTTTTTTGTTGCATTGAAGATTACCTGTTCCAGGTAATGTTATTTTAGGCTCTTGTTTATGACACATGCCATTCCAATTCTTCATCTAATCATATTAGCAGAGCAATTGCAGGCTATAAGCTTAAAATATGAGGTTACACATTAATACCAACTGGTCTGACCCCATTGCATACCCTGATTGTATTATATTAAACGTGGAAAAGGCAGCTAGTTAGGTTACTATGCCATACATATTTTAAGTTTAATCTATATATTGGTTCACTTGTCTCATAATAGTTTCAATTTAATCTTGAGATGATCACTTGTTTTATGGGAATAAAAATATTTAACTCAAATTCACCTATGGTTCTTGCAGGTGACCCAACATTGTTTATACATACTTGAATCCTCCCCGTCAAGCACACACTTATGACGAAAGTGATTATTAGTCTTCCTTTAGATGACTAACATTTATTTCTTTTTTGCTGTGTTTTGTCTGACGAACATTACACCAAGTCACCTCACCTGAATAATATGGACCAGTGCAGAATACCTGTTGCTGTTTGTGTTGTTTATCATAATCAGATGTAGTATTATGTTTATTTTTTTACATTTGTCATATGAATAGAAAAATGAAAGGTGTACAGTGCATTCGGAAAGTATTCAGACCCCTTGACTTTTCCACATTTTGTTACGTTACGGCCTTATTCTTAAATGGATGAAACCGTTTGTTTCCCTCATCAATCTACACACAATACCCCATAAAGACAGATTTTTAGAAATGTTTGCAAATTTATATTTAAAAAAAAAACTTAAATATAACATTTACATAATTATTCAGACCCTTTACTCAGTACTTTGTTGAAGCACCTTTGGCAGTGATTACAGCCTCAAGTCTTCTTGGGTATGACGCTACCAGCTTGCAACACCTGTATTTGGGGAGTTTCTCCCATTCTTCCCTGCAGATCCTCTCAAGCTCTGTCAGGTTGGATGGGGAGCGTCTCTGCACAGCTATTTTCAGGTCTCTCCAGAGACGTTCGATCCGGTTCAAGTCTGGGCTCTGGCTGGGCCACCCAATCAATTGAATTTACCACAGGTGGACTCCAATCAAGTTGTAGAAACATCTCAAGGATGATTCATGTAAGCAGGATGCACCCAAGCTCAATTTTGAGTCTCATAGGAAAGGGTCTGAATAATAAATAAAGTATTTCTGTTTTTTATTTTTAATACATTTGCAAACATTTCTGAAAACCTGCTTTTGCTTCGTCATTATGGGGTATTGTGTGTAGATTGATGAGGATTTTTATTGAATCAATTTTAGGATAAGTCTAACGTAGCAAAATGTGGAAAAGGTAAAGGGGTCAGAATACTTTCAAAATGCACTGTATATGTACAGGTAACTGCTCAAATGAAGGAAACACCAACATAAAGTGTCTTAATAGGGCGTTGAGCCACCACCAACTAGAACAGCTTCAATGCACCTTGGCATAGATTCTACAAGTGAATGGAACTATTGTTGATGGTGGTGGAAAATGCTGTCTCAAACCGTCGCTCCAGAATCTCCCATAAAGGTTCAATTGGGTTGAGGTCTAGTGACTGAGACGGCAATGACATATCGTTTACATTCTTTTCATGCTCATCAAACCATTCTGTGACCACTCATGTCCTGTGGATGGGGGAGCATTGTCATCCTATCGGGGCATAGCCATGGTAGCCAAAGTAATGGCCTGCCTAGCATTTTTTTCGTACCCTAGGCATGATGGGATGTTAAGTGCTTAATTAACTCAAAACCACACCTATGTGGAAGCACCTGCTTTCTTACTTTGTATCCCTAATTTACTTGTTTCCATTATTTTAGCAGTTACCTGTAAATGCTTATTAGTTGTTTTTATTAAAAGGAAATATTTGCCACTTGACAGAATTAGAATAAAGAAAATGTTGTCAAGCCTAAGGTTGAACTATACTGAAAAATGACATGTAAAGTGTTGGTCCCATGTTTCATGAGCCAAAATAAATTAGCCCAGAAATGTTCCATATGCACAAAAAGCTTATTTCTCTCAAATGTGTTTACATCCTTGTTAGTGAGTTTCTCCTTTGCGAAGATAATCCATCCACCTGACAGGTGTGGCATATCAAGAAGCTGATTAAACAGTATGATCATTACACAGGTACACCTTGTGATGGGGACAATAAAAGGCCACTCTAAAATGTGCAGTTTTATCACATAACACAATGCCACAGATGTCTCAAGTTGAGGGAGCATGCAATTGGCATGCTGATTGCAGGAATGTCCATCAAAGCTGTTGCCAGAGAATTTAATGTTAATTTCTCTACCATAAGCCACCTCTGTCGTTTCAGAGAATTTGGCAGTATGTCCAACCGGCCTAACAACCGCAGACCACGTGTAACCACGCCAGCCCAGGTCCTCCACATCCGGCTTCTTCACCTGCGGGATGGTCTGAGACCAGCCATCAAGACAGCTGATGAAACTGGATTATTTCTGCCTGAAATAAAGCCCTATTGAGGGGGAAAAAAACGAATTCTGATTGGATGGGTGGGCCCAGGCCCACGCCATGTGAAATCCAGATTAGGGGCTAGTTAATTTATATAAATTGACTGATTTGCATATATGAACAGTAACTCGGCAAAATTATTTAAAATGTTGCATTTATATATTTGTTCAGTATATTGGTGTTGATTAGTTTCAGGGACACATGTTGATAAAAATGGACATATTTGTTCAATGACATTTCAGTTCTTTGTATCATCAATAATATGCCTTCTCTACAACAGCACCATCAGTTGGAATATATTACAATGCATTTCACTAGTCACAACAGTACTGATACAGTACGGAACTTGAAAGGTTGGTGAACAAGCATTGATTATCAAACAAATGTAACCAACTGATGAACATTTTAATATAGTTTACTCAATGTGTACCATTAGATGTATCAAAATTTCAACCCTCACCATCTTGCAAGGCAGCCTGAGATAGCCTTGACTTTCCATACCAGACTGGCTCTACTGCTCTTCCCACTTAGAAATTCCTCACCCTATGCAACATAGACAGACAAAAGGGTCGTTGAGAGCTTTTATTGGAAGGTGGAGGAAACATCTCAAACCATTTGAGTGCAAATGAAAAGCAACATTCCATCCTGTACATGTATTTACAGATGCACTGGCGCGTCGATGCACCTAAGGGGCAGGGTCAACTCAGTGGGTACAGGTTAGGATGGTGAGCACACCTGATACCGCATCATTACACTCTTGCACTATACATTTTCTACATGCTTTAGTTTCAGTTTGAAGGAATGTATTATGCCCTAAAACAGACTTGAGCCACCGGGAAGAGTACCCAAGCCAGGAAGTACTGTAGCCTATACCAAAGTCTGATGAACCATCGTCTTACATTTTGATTTGGTGTGATCGGTCTTCAACAAAAAAAATTAAACAAAAAACACCTTTGTGATTTGATGAATTATGTGCATCAAATCATCTGCAGCAGAACATCTTAGATATGAGTCACTGATAACTGGTCCAAGGACTACAGTACCCAAAATGCACCCGATGCTAAACACGTTATGGCTACGTCTCAATGGTCCAAAGTGTCTTTCTCCATTAATTTCCTCTCCTTCATCTGAACCTCACAGCAGATAGGTGAAAGCAAACTCCTGCCTGGTAAGCATCCACCACATTTCCCTGCCTTTATGTACATAACTACCTCAAATATATCCTTCCCTTGCACATTGATCTGGGACTCCCTGTATAGAGCTTCATTCTTGTGTATTTTATTCCTCTCGGGTTGCTATTTTTCTCTCTGCATCGTTGCAAAGGGCAGTAGGCATTCCACTGTAAAGTGTACACCTGTTGTATTAAATGTGACAAATATTAGGGGTTTCACCTCGTCTCTATTCAGATCAGTATAGACAAAGGAGAGGAAGCCTCCATATTGAGATGCATACCAAGACATTACAGCTCCTCTCTGCCCATTTCCATTTTAGGTGTGGCACTTACAAGCAGTCCTATTCCCTATAAAACTAACTTTGCTTCATTCAGAGAAAAAAAAAAGACTTACCCAATGTGGGAATTACCAATATCACAAGCCTCATTTCACAGTATGTCAAGTTGACACAGATGAGCAGTACAGACAACTTGTTTTCCATGATGGAAACAAGAGGGCGGGTGGGGAGGGGCACAATTGAATGAATGGATACTTTTTGTGTGGCACCAAGGTCTTGCGATCTCTCGAGGCAAACAAATCGTTAAAAAAAACTAAATCAATATGCAAGAGTCCAAATTCAGTTTCTTTAGAGTCTATTGTAGAAAAAGAGGGAAATGACAAGTTGAAGATCAGTAAAGCAAGTTCTTGGATTCATTTCTTCTCTTCTGCCTTTTCCTCTTTCTTTTCCTCGGGTGTCTTGGTCTTGTCGTCCTTTACAGATAGTGCCTCCAGTTTCTCTGCCACTTTGTTTGCACGGTCAACGTTTCCTCCTGCAGAAAAGTACAGAAAGATGAGACATGAACTCTTTGTCAGTGTGGTGTCACGGTGGCCAAGATGAGGCTCCACACCAAACGTATTTAGAAAGCCCTTTTTACATCAGCAGATGTCACAAAGTGCTTATTCAGAAACCCAGCCTAAAACACCAAAGAGCAAGCAATGCAGATGTAGAAGCAGGGTGGCTACACATTAACAGTGCACGGTAACAGTCCTCTTCATTTAAGAGCATGTTTTAGGGCATTGGGGATGTCTGCCATTTCAATGACTAAGAATATTCCAGTTTGAGTTTTTCCCAAGACTTCTCGTTCCACCGATACATTACGCAAGGTTAATCTACTGAGTAGTGATTAACATGTGACCTGCTCAACAATGGTTGTTCTTTGTAATTAATATTACAGAGAAAACAATTCTAAGTGTGCCAGAACATACCAACATTAGCCTAACAGTAGGCCAGCGAGTTGTTACATTCTGTATGTTAATTTAGCAGACATAAAAAGTTCTGGGCTGGAGTGAGCAGCAGAGAACAGAGTATTGTCTGCATACTGACTGAAAGAATGTGGGAGATTTTTTTTTTATACACCAACCTGATCCATCTTGAGATTTTCTGACTTCCTCCTTGCATTCATCGAACTTCACCTTAAATTTCTGAGCGTCTGAAAAGGACAGAAGTTATTTGAAACCCCAGCCACAGTTTTTGCATGAGAAAGCTGACTGAATTGTTAAAAGCTAAACGCAGTGACTAAAATAGACGTGTTGTCACGCTCACTTTCTGCATTGAGGAAACGTATTGCCAGGAGTTCAGGTTTGGGATGCTCATCAGCGAAGTCGGCGAGTGTGTTCCATACCCAGGCCCTGTCGCTGCCAGCGTTGGGCTTCAGCTCCATCACAGGAAAAACTGAAAGAGCAGAAGATGAAAAGGAATTAGGCCTCTGACTCAGAGTCAATGACTCAGAGACAATGACTTGTTTTTCTTATACCTCACCATCATCTCATACTTAGAATGGTAATTCGGTGGGTGGACAGGCAACATGTATGGGTTAACGAAAAGGTTTCAGTCCAACACACACACGCTAGACAGTAGTGATAAACACTACTGGTTGAGACAGGGAGTCTTCCGTGACTCACTGTTGTGATTGGCGCAGATCTTCAAGGTCCGGTCTCTCCTCATCAATAGGCGGATGGTGCCCTTCTCTTTGTGTTTCAGGAGCTTGACGTCGCCTGTGCCGCGCTCCTTCCACTCTGGTGGCTCGTTCTCAGACGCAAAACGGTAGAGCTTCGCACGCCTGAGGGGAGAGACAATATGGGTAGAATGATGAAGCTGTGCATGGAATCAGTGACAATACCTGGGTGGCAGGGCTCTATGCCAACCTTTCTTTTAAAACAAGGAGCATGTGTGCTTAAGTTGAAAAATATAGGCACACACAAAGAAATTTAGGAGCAACACGAAAAACATTTGAGGTAATAATTTTTCCTAGGTGCATTGGGGATCCTAAATAAAAATTTCAGGTCACACAGCAAACTATTTAGGAGCGTAAAATGTTCCACACTGTAGAGCCCTGAGAGGGCTGGATGGTTTCATAACACTTGAGGTGAATCCTCACTTCCAATTTAGTAAAACAAATTACTTAAGTCTCCCATTGACAGTGCATGCCTAAGTGCAAATTCAACAAATTTATAAGGTAAGTTCGATATAAGGATTCAGCCCTAAATGAATTACAAATTAAGTATTGCACAATGATTTAGGCTATTCAAGGTTTTCATCATCAGCTTACATTTTGAACAGTTCCTCCTCGTCCTCCTCTAGCGTCTTCACATCCTGCTCTGGAAGAGACACGATGGGCTCATAATGGGGATCGTGGTTTGATTCTTCTGCATTGTCTGTTGAAGTCTCCTGCTCTTCTGGTGTTTCCTATGAAACAAGATTTACACACACGTTAACCCACGAAGGTAGAGGTCTGCGGCCGCGCTGAAATCTAATTAGCATATATTTTTTAAAAGGCTAGACATAAGATATATTTTTGCATCGGATGCATCTCAATCCACCGCAACCGCCTATGTAACCCTTCCATATCAGTGGTGAAAGGTGACAGAGCGGTGTTTGTCAGACCATGAGACATCCCGAAAAATCAGTCTACCAACAAAATTGTCTGTAGTGTCCGACCAATTTAGCCTACAAACTGTTATGACACCTCTACGGAAAGATGACTCACGATGGCGTTCTCCGTTTTGCTCTACGACCCTGGGACTGAAGTCGGTACAGCCGATCTGACAACTTCTGTCTGTGGCGTCCGAAAACAGTTTGGGCTACACACTAACATGAACCCTCTGTGTAAAAGTGAGACTCTCACGAACAGGTCTGTTAAGCTCTAGGATGCCCACAGGCCTGACAAGACACGTTTGAAGGTCCCCGGTACCAGTTGAAAAAATGTATTTAAGTACATTTTTTACTGAACCTTTATTTTACTAGGCAAGTCAGTTAAGAACAAATTCTTATTACAATGACGGCCTACTCCGGCCAAACCCTAACCCAGATGACGCTGGGCCAATTGTGTACCGCCCTATGGGACTCCCAATCACGACTGGTTGTGACCGCTGCGCCACTTGGGAACCCTATTAAGTGACAAATTAAACACATATAAAAAATAATATTATTGTACTGTAGCTCTCAGATATAGGATAGACACTTTCAGAACAAACTTCTTTTAGACCATTTTTTGGGGAGTATCTGTTATTCGATGCCTTTCTATGGGATAATAGCAGTCCAAAAATAAATAAATCATCAGGTATTGTTTGATACTTTAAAAAAACGCGATAATCAAAAAGCAAAATTATCCTTGGTATGACCTTCTAAAAATAAATTCCATATAGCTTAGTACAACCCCCCTCCAGCTTAGACTCTTAGTTTCACCTGGATTGTCCTCTCGTTTCAAGTTAGTGAAATGTACTTTACTAGTCAATGTATTAGACTGTAAAAACAGTAGGCTCCACCAACTAACTGCAGAGGGAGGTGAATAGAGGGATTTGAGAGATCAGGCTTCGAGATTATCTTTTGTGTGCAATTTGCTGTGGCAACTGAACTTAGTGGTGCTGAGCCAAGCATCTTTGCTGCTGGATGGCTTTCTAAAAGGCCTTGCAAATCCATATGATCTCACACTTACTACAGAACATGATAATATGGCCTAACATTACATAAAAACGCTTAAGAGGAGAGGAAGAGAAAAGTGAAGCAAGTGGACAATAAATTACAAAACAATAACTTTTATGTTAGCTGGACAACTAGGCCCAATTTAAACAAATAACTGACGTTAGTTCTGTTTGTACATGAGTTAGCCAAATTTGCAGTCAGCTACCAAAAAACTACCGTGACACAAATATCAGCAAGCCATCTTGCTAGATACTACTTTAAGATTAATTGATTAACGTTAACTGCCTGAACAAAATGTATGAAGGGGGCGCGAGGCTCCATGCGTTCCGAGTAACGTAACTGTATGGCTAGCAACATGTCTCCGTACAAGACTAGCAAGTCATTTCAATCGTTGTCTTGTTACGTTAGCTTATGAAGTTATCGGCTTGATTATATAGCTAACAGTGCCATAACTCAAACAGTATGTCAATGTTCACTTATTTTCTAGCTAGATAGATGGTAAACACGCACTGAGAAAGTTGACATTCCTTTCGGCCTGGTGTTAGCAAGCCAGCCAGCTAACGTTAGCTAGGCCATTCGGGAAAGTACCAAGCTAGCAAGTTAACTAGAGATGGAAAATAGGTTTAACCATCGTGTCAATGACATATAGCTAGTTAAATGCAATTATCCACTCTTAAATAAAAATGCAAACAAACATTGCAAGCTCAGGACACTTCCACAATATTGCCATTTAAAAAGATGCTAACGTTAACTAGCTAGTTAACTTGCTTTTGTTAGCTAACGTGTTAGCTAGCTGGCTAACAATTACTGTCAGGATAACATACAACTAGGTTCAAAGCCAAATATTATACATGGATGTATACCCAAATACATATTAGGTTTAAATGATCATGTTGAAAGTAGTGGTTGCACGATTATACCACAGACATAATCAAATATTTAGATCATTGTTCTGTTAGCTAGCTAACTAGATGGCTAGTTAGCCAGCCATTTAGCTTTGGAGCAGATATAAAGGGCGGCAAAAGTATCGAGTTACCCACTTTTCTGACATATACAACAAAGGTATAACTGATTGACCATTGCCAGTAAGTCATTGTTTTGAGACCAATTTACACTTTAGACCTTCAATACTGATGCTTAACGAGGTTGTTAAAAAAAATCAGCATCCCTAGCCGGCACAACCCTAGCAAGATAAACTTTGAGAATGCCAATCAAAACATCACAATTGAAATTAAATGTACATTTAATTAAATGGACGGCACACAAATAGGTTTAAAACTCACAAACGTACCTTCGGATCTGCCATGTTAATGTAGATGTTTGTAGATTACGGAATTTAGTTTGATTGATTCAAAACCAAACTCTCCGTTCGCCTTGAGTTCCTCTCTCTTCGTGCTATAGATTTCGCGCGTCGAAATGTCCCATTCGCGTTTCCTCCATCCCAGCATCCCCCCTTTCGACACTATTTTAAAGTGCTCTAAAGCGTATAAAATGCTCTACAAATGTCATAATGGTATGTGTGATATTATTTTACGAAACATGAATACACTCGGTGTATTATTGTTTTCTTTATTAAAAATTGTAATATACTTGCATTGCAATGCACTCGAGTACTGCAGACATTTCATTCTGTGTTGTAAAATGGTAACTGTGAAATGTTGCTACATATCTCAAAAGTGGCATGTGTGGTTAAAACATTGGATAGATAGGTAACTAGCTAGAAACAATTTCAGTGTCAACAAAAGTAACAACCTGACAGTGGCTAACGCCAACAACAACCCATTCACTTTTTTTGTAGATCTAGCAGCTTCCTCACTTCCTGTGTCAGAAAAAAATATAATATTTTTATAGAGTTATCCCACTATTACACAAGTAACAGGAATCATGGAGAATATGTATCTTCTATATTTTCAGTTGAAGAATCCAGTGATGAAATTGTTTCTAGCTTCGTGTCGAAGTTCATATTAGCACGTGTCCCACAATATGTCAGCCCGTTGTTTATTCTAGTTATCATTGAATTCCCCATAAAACAAATGTTCTTCATCAGAGAAAAAGTGAAGGTAACTTGGTTGTTTGCTTTTATGTATAGTAATGTCCTAGGTAAAAAAAATTCAGTGCTATATTAAGTTCCTGCTTTTAAAAATGTGTTTTGCTAAATCTTCTTTACAGCCACTTTGCTACACTAACTGTAACAACTCTGTAAGGTCTGTGAGAGCTTCAGGTTTCTTTGATGCATACCTAAAGCAGTGCAGAAATAATGTATGTGTAAAATGTGTATTTTGACATGAAATGCAGACTGATAGTCCAGATGAACTATCCCCACTAACAAGAACAGGACAGATGTTGGTGACTTCCCAGTGAATGTTTCTCCATTACTGAAAGAGGAAAATGCATCTGACCCCAAAGAACATTTAATATAAGGGGGGACAAAAGAGCCAGTAGATGTGACGGACGGGGTGAAAACAGATGAACCCAAAGCTGAAGGAGGAGGAGAAAGCAGCCTCTTTTCCGACCCTAATAATTTGCACAGCTACGTCCAAGTGGACATCTTCACCTCTGAGATTTTCAAAGAATGAGGAGGAGAGTGACAAGGCCATGAAGATGGTGCATGGCATGCAGTGGAAGACTGACCCTATCCTCAAGAAAAGGGGGTGGGATGATGCCGGGCAACCCCCTCTCCAAGCAGCAGGAGCCAGAGCAGGATGTGGCACCCCTCAGTGTGCAGATTGCCAACGTGGTGGTGCCACTGTGGAATGTACCTTATGATGAGCAGCTGAGGAGGAAGAAGCAGGAAGTGGAGGGGGTGCTGCAGAGACTGGTCAGGTACAGAGACATGTATAAACCCATGCCATGTGTGGGCTTTGGTTCACTTACAAAGAATGGCTTTAAGTGGGGCATTGATAGGATTACTGCAGTCGATTGCATTATATCCTGTCTATTATTATATCCAGCCATGAAAGACACCAAAGAAATGTACTAATGAGATTACTTTATAGTTGTCCTTCCTTTGGTCTAATGAACAGAACAATTGGATGTCTTTATTTGAGTATGTCTTCATTAACAATTGATAAAGAGGAAAGGTGTGTAACTCAAACCAAGCAAAGGAAAACTGACTGTGCATCATGTTGTTTTTATGTCCTCCCCTTTTCTGTTCAGATAAATGGGCAACACCAACAAAGCGATGCTGCTCTGGCTGTTTGTTCAGAAGAAGTTGCCCTCTGGAAGACATTCATCCATATCCATCTCAGGTACAATGCCTACTGTAGAATTGCTCTTCAGAAATCCCTACAGAACCTCTCTCTGAGTGCTGTTGTTTTGAAACCCCCAGGCTGTTAGGCCTATATGTGGCTGCCTGACCTGGCAACCTTGGATGAACCTTTGCAGTTGCTGAAAGAAGCTGAAATTAAATCCAGATGCACTCTGACATTTTGGTCATCCTATTGAATGAGTGAGTCTCTCAGCTACCAACAAGGGGTTTGACAACCTAGTGTCTTCACAAAATACATGCACTGACTGTACTCCCTGTTTGGGTATGCACAACTTTGACCCTAATCCTCTTTCCCCTACTCTTATCATGCAGACTGAATACAGGAACAAGTGTGAGTTCGTCATTGGTATTGGAGCGAATGGAGAAGATGATAAGACCATAGGCTTCAGACTGGGGCAGTACAAAGGGGGCTCCTGTGCCATGGTGGGACCCTCAGACTGCATCCATCGCCACTAAGGCCAAGAAAGTGGTCTGCGAGTTCCAAAAATGTATTAGGTATTAAAGACATCTTACTGAGAGGGAGGCCTCATCTCTGTCCTGCACTGATCCCTCCCTGATCACAGGACTCAATGTCACATCTCAGTGAAAGATTCTGTCCACGGCATCAGATCTGCCCAATACGCTATTTGACCTACTAACTGGTTTTAGCATGCAACCAGAAGGAATACAAAATATAGTTGCACACAGCAATACAGTAGCCGGGTGGTCTCAAATCAGTTTGTGCTGTATATAGCCAATTCTTACTTCTTTAGACCCATCATATGCTATTTGTTTATCTACACAGGACAAACCCATACTCCGTGTATAGGCCTGAGGCATACGAGGTCCGTTGGAAGTCGCAAACAGTGCAGACCACAACAAAGACCAAGCAGGCCGTGGCGGTGTTCTTTAACCCACAGGTGCAGAAATCAGGTTTCAAAGTGGTTAATACTAAAGTAATACAGATGGTAGTGATTCTTAGATTAGAACGCATAAATGTGTACATTTCTGTACCACAGCCCAAGCTTGTGTATAACTGAACAATGTGAAAAAGTGAAAGTGACTCCTTTCAAATCCTGTCAGTCATTTAACTGTTTATTAGGGATTCTCTTGCCCTTTTTCGACCCTGCAGAAATCAAATACCCTGAAGAGCCTCTGTGAAAGAGTATTTCACAGAGGATGACAAAGAGTGATGTAACCGCTCTGTACTTTGTTTCAGCGAGACAAAGGTAAGATCATCAGAAAAACAACAAGTTAACGGTGCAATAATGCACATGGGAATGTTGTGATTGACAGATAATGTTCGGTTCACGAAGGCAATCCCCTAACCCAGAGGACTTGACGTGTGAGCTGGTAGCTGGAGAGGAGTGTATTCATGAGGAGCTTCTTGGCCTGGAGTTCAGGATATCCCCTTATTACTTTTTCCAGGTGAGTATCCCATGTCATGTATCATAGCTGTAGACTCTTCATTCTTTTTACCCACCATCTTCGGTCCATTTGGCATTATTAAATTGAGCTCCAGAAAGTTGTATTTCCTCAGCCATTTTAAGAGCATCTCATCCAAGTTAGTGTCTCTGAAGTATGGCATTACAATGATTTATAGCTGTATAATATGTCACTGAGCAGGTGAACACATGGGCAGCAGAGGTGCTGTCCTCAGCTGTAGGAGAATGGGCCCAGCTGGACAAGGACAGCACTGTGCTGGATGTATGCTGCAGAGCAGGAACCATTGGCATCTCCATGGATAAGGTACTATAGAGCAGAGTTTCCCAAACTTGGTCCTGGGCCCCCCCCTCCCCATGGGCGCATGTTTTGGTTTTTGCCCTAACAATACACAGCTGATTTAAATAACCAACTCATTATCAAGTTTTGATTATTTGAATCAGCTGTGTAGTGCTGGGGGGGCTGAGTTTGCGAAACCGTGCTATTGAGAGCTGCAGGGAGAATGTTTTTTAAACTTTTAAATAAGGACTCATGGCATCGTACATACAGTTGAAGTCGGAAGTTTACATACACCTTAGCCAAATTCTTTTAAATTCAGTTTTTCACAATTCCTGACATTTAATCCTAGTAAAAATTCCCTGTTTTAGGATCACCACTTTTATATTAAGAATGTGAAAATCACATTCCCAGTGGGTCAGAAGTTTACACGCACTCAATTAGTATTTGGTGGCATTGCCTTTCAATTGTTTAACTTGGGTCAAATGTTTCGGGTAGCCTTCCACAAGCTTCCCACAATAAGTTGGGGGAATTTTGGCCCATTCCTCCTGACATAGCTGGTACAACTAAGTCAGGTTTGTAGGCCTCCTTGCTTGCACACGCTTTTTCAGTTCTGCCCACAAATCTTCTATAGGATTGAGGTCAGAGGTCAGTCTCGCCTGCAGTCCCTCCTACCCCCACAACATGATGCTGCCCCTCCGCGCTTCACAGTTGGGATGGTGTTCTTCAAGCCTCCCCCTTTTTCCTCCAAACATAACAATGGTCATTATGGCCCAACACTTCTATTCTTGTTTCACCAGACTAGAGGACATTTCTCCAAAAAGTACAACCTTTGGTCAACATTTATTTTTTCTGAGGTCTTGGCTGATTTCTTCTGATTTTCCCATGATGTCAAGCAAAGAGGCACTGAGTTTGAAGGTAGGCCTTGAAATACATCCACAGGTACACCTCCAATTGACTCAAATTATGTCAATTAGCATATCAGAAGCTTCTAAAGCCATGACATAATTTTGGGGAATTTTCCAAGCTGTTAAAAGGCACAGTCAACTTAGTGTATGTAAACTTCTGACCCACTGGAATTTTGATACAGTGAATTATAAGTGAAATACTTATAAATAAATTTGTGGAGTGGTTGAAAAACAAGTTTTAATGACTCAAACCTAAGTGTATGTAAACTTCTGACTTCAACTGTACATATCAAGCAGGGTTGGGGTTGAATTACATTTCATTTCAGGAAGTAAACTGAAATTGAAATGGTATAGACCACAACCTTGATTACAGCAACGGTATGGATGAATCTGTCTGGTAATGTGTGACGAAGGAAAAGTCATTTACTCTGTTGACACTGTCTTTCTGTTTCCTGCAGATGGTGAGGAAAGTGATTGGGATAGAGATGTTTCAGGAAACAGAGAAGGACGCCAAAGTCAATGGTAAGAGGCATAATCAGATTGGTCAAGCTGCACCAATGTGCCCAGAGTTATTCAGTCCTCAATCATTTTGCAGTAGCGGTATGAGAGCAAAAACCTAACTGTGACTAAAACGTTTCAGGGCTGATTAACATTGGGTTCCACACTGTCATATCCCCAAACGTCACAGCCATCGTGGACCCACCCAGAGCAGGCCTACGTATGCTCAAAAAGATACTGGAGCCTCTCCCACACATTCTATCAGTTTGTCAATGCACTGTATTGTCCAATTGTGTGGAAGGAGAAACACTAATTGATCAACTACCTAATGTCTAGATCCCAAGGTCATTCTGGCAATCAGAGCATGTGAAGAGGCTGGTTTATGTGGCATGTGATGCTAAGTCTACCATGAGCAGGCCATTCATCCAGTATGGTGTCTCCATGGGGATTGTGAAACTGATTCTAAATCCGATCTCTTCTGTGTAGTCTTTGCAGGGCTCCCTCTAACAGTGTACTTGGAGCTCCTTTCCATCCGGTTCGGGCCATGGCTGTGGACCTCTTCCCTCAGACTACACACTGAGATGCTGCCGCTCTTTTAGATGGTGAACTAGTTTCCAGAGCACCAGCAACAAACCGGAAGAGACCATAACATTTTACCTTACCTGAAATAATGACAACAGGGTATGTTTTGTAATTACTGTACATGTTCTAAACAAAAGCATTGTCAGCAAAGTCCATGGGGAAGTAGATAGTTATCTACCACATAGTGCCTTCAGAAAGTATTCACACCCCTGGACTTTTTCCACATTTTGTTAACAAGTGGGATTAAAATGGATTTGTCATTTTCTGTCAACAATCTGCACAAAATACTCTAGGGGGGGGAGACAAGTTTTGATTAGATAAGTATTCAACACGTTAGAATCACCTTTGCCAACGATTACAGCTGTGGTTCTTTCTGGGTAAGTCTTACAAGCTTTGCACGACATTCTTTAGAAAATTCTTCAAGCTCTGTCAAGTTGGTTGTTGATCATTGCTTGACAGTGATTTAAGTGAAAACTAACTAGACCACCCAGGAACATTCAATGTCATCTTGGAAAGCAACTCCAATGTAGATTAGACCTTGTTTTAGGTAATTGTTCTGCTGAAAGGTGAATTTGTCTCCCATGGTGAAATCCCTGAATGGTTTCTTTCCTCTCCAGCAACTGAGTTACGAAGAATGCCTGTATCAGTACACCACCCAAAGGGATATTTAATGTATGCTTTTTAAAAACGTACACATCTACCAATAGGTCCCCTTTGCAGAATATTTTTGAAAATCACTGCTCCACTGAGACCTTACAGATAATTGTGTGGGGTAGAGAAGGTAGTCATTCAAAATCACATGAAACACTTATTGCACACAGTGAGTCCATGCAACTTACTATGCGAGTTATGCTTGCCATAAGAGTGAATACTTGACTCGAGGCTGTTCATTTAATGTGGGTTCTCTGTAGATATCTTAGTACAATTTGGGGCAGGATAAAAGTGAATTTCAGTTTAATAGCTCCTTGGTTGACGTCTTGATGCATGTATGAATTACAAAGACCCCACCCCCCAAAAATAAGCTCTGGTTAATTTGGGGACAGTAATACAGACAGGGGTCATTTCAAGCAGGAGCCAGCCTAAGTCATGACGATTTTATTTGCATAAACCAATTTCACTGAAAGTCAGCGATCCCAAGTCGCTGTTACATACTTCATTTTCTAGGCAGCAATATCTCTAGCAAACAACTTGTTACAACTCTAAAAAGTGTAAAAGGCATATTTTCTTTACACACTAACACTTGGCAAGACAGAACACGCAAATATGAGGTGTGTGTGTGTGTGGGGGTCATTCAATACAACAGCATTGTGCCCGTGTACAATGGTGAATTCTGATCAGCTGCATTAAACATTCAGGAAAAGCGCACAAACCGAATGTCACACAATGAATGCACATCAGTTTAGATTTTGTTCCAGCAGGTATTGCATCTTTATCCTTTCCTGTGTGTAATATTTACGTATTGTATGCAGCAACCTACAGTATTCTATAAAAATGCATAAGACTGTATTTAAGCTTTGGTTCACACTGCTTCTTTAGCTATCGGATTTAATTATAATGACATGATCGTATTTTGTTCGAGGTAAAGTGTGCCAACTTAATTTCCGAAGATTGCCTTATGCAGAGGATCGTAGTTATCCTACACAATGCTTGAAAACGTGATTGATCAGAACACACACACACACACAATAATGGCAAACAAACCTTGTTATAGACGACCAAACCATTAAAACAACTCTTAATTAAAAATCTGTACATGCTAAAGGCAATTCTTCCAGAACATCAATATTAATGTCTTGTCGCATTATGACACATCTTAACTGGCTAAACAAATGCTGTATCAGGAGGGGCTTGGTCAATCCATTTCCCTTGAAGGGGGACTTGGGCCCTGTGAGTTCTCTGGGATGGGAGCCCTACATGGAATGGGTCAACTAAGGCAACATGTAGCCAATTGTTCTCCCATCTGTATATGGGTCCTTAAATGAATGGCTAAATAAGAGTCTGCATGTTGTATTGTTTTGCTTTAATTAGTCAACAACAACAAAAAAATGAAGTGGCTAAAATCTAATTACAGAAAGAAAAGTCCAAAAGTATAGGCCGCCTTAAATATGTAACAACTTTACCTTGTATATTTCCTCAATGACTACAGTACTTCAAGCCCTTGTGCTTGTTGTCTGCAGTGCTAACGTGGAAACAAGATCTTAGCTAGACAGACCAGCCTTATCAGCTGTCCATTGATATGTTTCATCCTGTATATCCAGAACAAAGGCAACTCAAATTATTAGTCCCTCTTAATGTCCATTCCATAATAAATTCAAAATGCATTTCTCATACTAAGAACATGAGCATGTAACAAGAAGTATGACTGGACTCACTGGAGTTGTGCAGAAAACTTCATTTTTGTGTCTTCTTATCAGGTAAATGTTTCACGTGCAAATGAAAACGTGAGCTTGTCATTCTTTAGACGAAGCATACTCAGAGACCCTAATTACCATCCAAATTATACACATCAACAATATCCAAATTACAACAGCATATAAATTGGTTTTCCACAACGTACCAGAATAGCAAAAGCAGAGACTGCAAACAAATCCCTTTGAATAGGCTATGCTTTAAGCATATAAGGAAACCTGCTCGAAATGTTCAGTGTCCTAAAAGTATGGAGTGTATTAGAAATTAAATCGCAACTATAAAACACGGGGGGCTAGTGATTTTCAGCAGTCATTCCTACAGAGTAAACAGGCTGACAGAAATTGCTGTGGTTCATAGACATGTCAAGTCATCTCAAACGGTCTGTCTGCACCCCTGTGGTTCAATTTATAGAAGCGCTGCTGCGTAGAGATTGCATCAAGAGGTAGATGGTGCTCACTCTACTGTCAGTTAGTGCATTTGTACTATTCTTACCCAAGCCACTAACAATGAACGGGGGGGGGGGGGGGGGGGTCAAATAACAAACAGCTTGGAGAAACAGTGCTAAGATGACCACCTTTATAGTATAAATGTGTTGTATTGCCCTTACACAATGATGCATAATTGGATGATAGATTGGTGGCGCAACTTTTTATCGGACAGTGACTATGGCTACCATTGGTCAGTGCCATGTTAGGTTGGTTGCAGTGATAGTTCCTAGACGTCAACAGTACAGAGCGGCTGACTGCCAGGCTGGGCTGACTCCATTATGGTCATCTTGGGCTTTTTCCTGGTTTCCGCCTGAAGCACAACAAAGACAGCAGGGTTGTATTTATTAGGGCACACCATAGCAAAACGTTTTGCACCAGAAAATAAAATAAAAACATTTACACTGAACAAATATATATGCAACAATTTCAAAGGTTTTACTGAATTACAGTTTATATACTGTAAGGAAATCAGTCAATTGAAATAAAATCATTAGTCCCTAATCTATGGATTTCACATGACTGGGAATACAGATATGGGTGCGGATCAGAAAGCCAATCAGTATCTGGTGTGACCACCATTTGCCTCATGCAGAGCAACACATCTCCTTCGCATAGAGTTGATCAGGCTGTTGCTTGTGGAATGTTGTCCCACTCCTCTTCAATGGCTGTGCGAAGTTGCTGGATATTGGCGGGAACGGGAACACGCTGTCATACACATCAATCCAGAGCATCCCAAACAAGTTGAATGGGTGACATTTTTTGGTGAGTTTGCAGTCCATGGAAGAACTGGGACATTTTCAGCTTCCAGGAATTGTGTACAGATCCTTGCAAAGTGCATTATCATGCTGAAGAATGACACGACAATGGGCCTCGATCTCTTCACAGTATTCCCATTGATAAAATGCAATTGTATTAGTTGTCCGTAGCTTATGCCTGCACATACAATAACCCCAAATCCACTAAGGGACACTTCACAATGTTGACATCAGCAAACCAACTTTAAGAGTGGCCTTATTGTCCCCAGCACAAGGTGCACCTGTGTAATAATTATGCAGTTTAATACGCTTCTTGATATGCGCTAAACCTGCCAGGTGGATGGATAATCTCGGCAAAGAGGAAATGCTCACTAAAAGAGATGTAAACAAATGTGCACAAAATGAGAGAAGCTTTTTGTGCGTATGGAACATTTCAAGGATCTTATTTTAGCTCATGAAACCAACACTTTACATATATTTTGGTTCAGTGTATTTCGAATTGGACAAATTCAGGTAGTCCTTTTTGTCAATTCTCTACCACTTGGTGCCTAATGAATACAACGCAGAAATTGTCCTAACAGTTTGAACTGCTGCACCGAACTGAGGAATTTCTCGATAAAACATAATTCAAGATCATAATCCAGGCCACACTTGCGTACAAACATGATTTATGACAGCGTCTGAAATAAGGTATGGCTGGAGCAACCATATGAAATATGAGTAACACCACAGTGCAGAGACATTGCAAATGGAGCAAAGACCAGAAGAATTGCAGGAGTGTCAGAAAGCGGGAGAGATCTCCCTGTCTAGGTACCTCTATGTCCAACACTGGATTCAGTGCCGCTTTGGAACCTGACAGGGTTATCAGACAGACGTAAAACTCCCAGACAGACGTAAAACTCCCCGATGCAGAGGTTACACCAGAGACCCAGGATCTAAATGGGAGCTTCTACACTCTAAAGGTAACACTCACCCTCTCTTTAGCCAGTTTCTTCATCTCTTCTTGCAGTTTGTTCAGGATGTGAAGATTTGGCCTGTTCTTTTTGGCATACTGTTGAAGTTCAATCACACTCTTGTCTGAATTTTCCTGTGAAGAAAAAAAAAAAAAAAAAAACATCCGTTTATAGAAATGAGAGAGACTCACATCTGGTTGAAAGAGAAGCAGCATATGCCATCAAATCAGTTTCGCTTCTGATGAGCTGAAGTCTATATGACCCTAACTGACCTATGGGCCTCCAACAGCAGAGGAGCATCTGTGCCGAGGTACCGTATATGAGGTGTACAGGTAGTACCTACCTTCTTCACCATCTTACTGCTCTCTCTGCCGTACATGCGGAGCAGTGACCCCCAGTTCTTTACGTGGGGGTGCAGCATCTGTAGGATCTTCTGCGACGCCAGCTGCTTCCCCACACGCTTATTCTTGCCTGGAAAACAGGACATATACATACAGAGCAGCAGCCATTAGTAATGCTAACTAGATTTACACTGCATTAACACAGCTCGGCTTTGAGCAGGGAAATTCTTACCCATATATAGTGTAGATATCCAAAGGCGCAAACATGGTGTTCAGAGTAAAAGTTGTCTGAATTCTCTATATATGGCTCTGACAAAAAACAAAGCATTTGCAATTCGTAATGCTGCTTTTACACTACATTAACACAGAGCGGCATGGAGCATGTCAGGGACTTGCTGTGGTGACTGGAGGGTCAGTGTGGGGGTAACTTACACCATCCACGCACAGTGTGCTTTCCACACGTCATCACATATTCACTCTTCTGGTTCTTCCCTGGGATCACCTCAAACTTGATGCTGGTGTCACCCATTCCATGGTTTCTACCGGGCACAAGAGACAGTTGAAATTCAAGGTTAACAGATTAATCAGAACTTTGTATTATGCTTACACCTCATGTCTTGAGTCTCACCTCTTAAGGCACTCGTGTAGAATCTGATATGGCGAGAGTAAGCCTGCTTTATTGGTCAGTTCGTACACCCTAGAATCTTCAATACTGATATGATTAAAATACTGCAGGAAACAAAGACACATGAATGGACATTAGTATTCAGCCAAATTATCAACTAGCTAGTAAAGTACAATGTTATAAAAGAGACATGTTATCCGACCAAACACGAAAAGAAGATATTGATTTAATTAAGGGCCTTTCCAATGATTGGCAGGCTGATACCTCCAGTTCATCCCCTTCTACAAGCTTCTCCTCAGATGTCTGCTTTACAAAGTCAGGGATGAGGATCTCCAGTGTGGCTCGAGCTACAGGGGAGACATCAGTAAATAAGACGTTTCTGATTATTTATAGTTCACAGACAGCCTTTGCAGCTGCTTAAGAGGATAGAAATTCAAAGAATGATATGAAAGTACTGTACCAGCTTTATTCTTGGCAAGTTTTTTACTGCTTGCAGTTCCTGTGCCATATGTCACTCCGTCTATAATGACGGAGGCGCCAAAGGGTTCACTTGGGTTCTCTGGGGGAGATGGAAAAATAGGATTAATTTGGTGACAACGGCATAAAGGCCCTTTCTCAGGTTAGTGCTTTGGTGATGTGTTTTGTTCTAAGAAAAAAACTCTCTCTTGGACAAGCTAGTTGAAAGTCAACATCATGGACGGGGAGCAGAGACAAAAAGAGGGTCTTACCACATTCAAAAAAGTTGTAAACAGGTCGGACCTTTAGGACACGTTGCATATATTCATGTAGGATGCAAACTTCAGACTTCCCATTTGGATTAATGACAAACTCTGAGAAAAATAAAGAGGGAAAGAGTTGATGCGATTAGCTCAATACTCCACACTGAAATAGTTGACACTCTATCCCCGAAATAGTGTCCTACTTTTGGGAATAGGTTGCCAATTCAGATGACGCCTATGGTTCTTCTTCTGCATCCAGTACCTTTCTTGGTGGGGGTATCTGATACAGACAGAGTGATGAGCTTCTGGTTGGCAGGCAGAATGGGTCTCTCGGACTCAGCCTGCTTCCTCTTCATGTCCCTGTTGAACTGCCTGCGCTCTGCCCAGGTACGGAACTTCTTCACAGTCACTTGTTCAAAGTCAAAGCACTTCTCCAGGTAGCTGCGGAACTCCTCAATTTCTGGTTGGGGTTTCAATAAGGGAGGGGTATCAGTTATATTGTTGCTTTAGAAACCAAACTTGACGTGTATAGCTGTTCTTTAGAAATACCCACCAACACACTATTATCCCCTAAGTTGACAAGATATGAAACATACTATATCAATCAGCCATGGCTTTCAAAACTACTACCTGCTGGCAAGACAATTGCTCGTCATGGAGTGTGTTGACCCTTACCTATGGATTCATCTTTACACACCTCCACCTTGGCCCTGACCTGTCCCAGAGCCCCCTGGGCCATCTTGCCGTGCGGGACAGGACACCTTTCTATGGTTCCTTCTATGACCAGGCCTGTCTCCAACTCCACCTCTCCATCCCCCAGGGTCAGACCAAGGGCCACAGTGGTAGGGTCCTCCTGGGCTGTGGAGTCAGGCTCGTCTGGTCTCTCCAGGGAGTCTGCCTCTTCCCCAGGCTTCACCGGAGACACCTCAGCGTTGGGTGTCACCTCTCCGTTCTGTTGCCTTTCCTCGTGATCCTTCATCTTCCTATAGTGAAAGCAGGGGATGCTACTGGTGGGAGGGTCGTGTTTCTGTACGCAGTGGCACAAGGGGTTTGGTTAGAAGTAGGTTGTTACCGTTGTTTGAGGAGAAATAAATGGACATTCATCCTTATTCCTTTAGTTTGACCATTCCTACCAAAAATTTAAATATTACACCAGTATTCAGTGTATAACAATGGGGTTCCTAACATGTTCCTAACCCTCTAAAAGACTCATATGTACAGCAGTTTCCATCGGTCTTATCACTTCCACATCTTACCCTGATGCTCCCGGTCCCCAGGAAGTAAGGTCTGGACCAGGTCACTACTCTGGTCTCTCTGTGCAGGTAGACTGGAATGCCAGAGTTATGGAATGTCATGATCCATCCATCAGGTAGTGGCTCAGTGGGTGGACGCCCACGACCTGGGAAACACACACTCATCACTACACATCAGCGTCAAACACACACACACAATACGACAACGTCTGCAGACAGACACAACTACACATCGCACACCATCAGCGTCCTCTCACAAACGTGATGTTATGCATTCATAAGATAAGATATGAACGCATAACATCAATGTGTGTCAGGCTCAGATACACCGTTACCAAAGGCAGATCAGCGCCAGACATCCACCACTCACTCTTCAGGACTGTTTTAATTTTGGTCATCATGGGCTGAACGCCTCCCTCCCCGTCCGACGCGTGGTCACTGTCCCCTGCATACTCAGCAGCCCCCTCCGCCAGGCGCATCTTTTTGGGCACGGGCATGCCCTCCTCCAGCAGAGCGTCTACATCATTGTCGAAGTCCTCCTGGAAAAGACTGTGGTTGAGCGTGTGGGGGAGAATCGAGGGGTGGCGGCAGCCCGAACCTGCCATGTCGTCCATTCAGTTAGGGCTACGCCATCTTGTCAGCACTTTCACAAGAGGGAATTTCAAGTCATGTTTGCAACCAATATCTGGCATGCATAACAAACAAAAGCTTTGGACACAAAGTGGATGAGAGGAGATTCAAATCAGGTTGAACTTTTGAAGACACCAAGCATACCAACTACACTACCAGTAAAAATTTTAGAACACATACTCATTCAAGGGTTTGATTTGTACTATTTTCTATATTGTTGAATAGTGAAGACATGAAAACTATTAAATAATAGATGGAATCATGTAGTAACCCCCCCAGTTGAACTAAATTTATTTTTTAGATTCTTCAAAAAGTAGCCACCTCTCAACGAGCTTCATGAGGAATGCTTATCCAACAGTCTTGAAGGAGTTCCCACATATGCTGAACACTTGTTTGCTGCTTTTCCTTCACTGTGCGGACCAACTCATCCCAAACCATCTCAATTGGGGTTGAGGTCAGATGATTGTGGAGGCCAGGTTTACCAGATGACTTCTTGGTAAACTAGTCCTTACACAACCTGGAGGTGTGTTGGGTCACTGTCCTGTTTAAAAACAAATGATAGTCCCACTAAGCGCAAACCAGATGGGATGCTGGTTAAGTCCTGAATTCTAAATAAATCAGTGTCATCAGCAAAGCACCCCCACACCATAACACCACCTCCTACATGCGTTGCGGTGGAAAATACACATGCGGAGATTATCCGTTCACCCACACCGTGTCTCACAAAGACAAGGCAGTTGGAGCCAAAAATATCAAATTTGGACTCATCAGATCAAATAGGACAGATTTCCTCCAGTCTAATGTCCACTGCTTGTGTTTCTTGGCCCAAGCAAGTCACTTCTTATTGGTGTCCTTTAGTAGTGGTTTCTTTGCAGCAATTCGACCATGAGCGCCTGATTCACACAGTGTCCTCTGAACAGTTGATGTTGAATGTCTGTTACGTGAACTCTGACGCATTTATTTGGGCTGCAAATGTTCCGGATTGACTGACCTTCGTGTCTTAAAGTAATGGACTGTTGTTTCTCTTTGCTTATTTGAGCGGTTCTTGCCCTAATATGGACTTGGTATTATACCACCCCTACCTTGTCACAACACACTTGGTTGCCTCAAACACATTAAGGAAAGAAATTCCACAAATTAACTTTTAACAAGGCACACCTTTTTATTGAAATGCATTCCAGGTGACTTCCTCATGAAGCTGGTTGAGAGAATGCAAAGAATCGGCAAAGATGTCATCAAGGCAAAGGGTGGCTATTTGAAGAATCTCATATTTTGATGTTATATACTTTTCTGTTTAATAGTTTTGATGTCTTCACTATTATTCTACAATGTAGAAAATAGTAAATATACAGAAAAACCTTTGAATGAGTAAGTGTTCTAAAACTTTTGACCAGTAGTGTATGTCAACCTCAATCTCAAGTAGAAAAGATAAGGAATTTCCGCTGCTTCCATCAAGAATCAGAACTACGATGAACAAGCTGACATTTTATTCCAATGTCACCAGAAAAATGGCTATACACGATTACCCTTTTCACATTACAGAGCCAAACCATACTGGGGTAACATTGTCACTAGAGCCTGACCGATATTATGTCGGTCCACCGATGTCTGTTGATATTGGCTTTTTAGTCACTATTGTCGGACAATGATTCCACCGATAAATAGGATAACAAAAATTAAAACATACTTATCTGAACACTGGCAGCCATTCTCATGATGCATCATTCATTTCACAAAGTAAGAAAACATTTGAAGTATATTTCTTGGACAAATGCTGGCAATTTATAAAAATAGTTATGTTTTAATTACGGCTGATATTTCAGTATCGGTAAGTTCTCCACACAAAAATCGTTATCTGTATCGTTGTTACGCATCTTCCATAGTTGCTGGAACTGTGCTGGAAAGGATGATGTGAAAAGAATATCCAAGCCATTACGGTTTTAGGTCAGCACTACAGCGTGAACAAGGCACAAAAGATCAGTGAGTGGACAATGACAAGGCTCTGCAGAGGCAAAGACAGGGCCTCTTGGTTACATACCTCATATGAGTAATTCAGGTTCTCCTCGTCAGCATTCTCCGGTTGAACCATTTCCTCAGACCTGAAACCCCCCTGCTCCACATTCTCCGTATCCAGGAAGTCCTGACTGAAGTCCTCCAGCTCGTCCAAGACCGCAAATTCCACTTTGTTCTCCAGGTCTGCCTCTTCCCCTCTCCTCCCTGCACTGCCACAGACCATCCCGTTCCCCAGTCCTGAGCTACCCTCAACAGCTCCAAGCTCTGTATTGGCATCATACAACTCACCATTAAGGCCCTCTGAGCTGGTCTCCCCTACACCACCACCCTCCTGACCGATCCCTGTGTACAGCACCTTCCTATCTTTGCTCCTGCTGCTATCTACAACGCTGACACTGATCTTAATGTCTTGTAGTAACTTAAGCTCTGGTAGGAACTTGCTGACAGGGGGTGCATGGCGGGCTGTTCTAGGGCACAGTGAGCTGGGTTCGACCTCATCTGACAGGTTATTACTGAAGGTTATGGAGCCCTTGGCGAGGAGCCCCAGGCCCTGGTCCCCTGCTGGGGTGTGTGTCTGTCCATCACCACCAGAGCTAACGTCCATTTCCTCTGCGTCACTGGACGTTTGCAGGGGAGGTGGTGGAGGCTGCGCTTTACCATTAAGGCCCTCTGAGTTTAAATCATCAGGTGGCTCCAAAGGCAAGGGGGGTAATATGTCATCTATCTCCATGTTGACTGTCTTATGAATCACTAAATACAACAAATTCTCTATGGGTCACCCTGACTGTTTTTGCAACCTGTTCTTGTAAGTATTTAGCTAAAATGCATGCAGAAACACATTGCACAAGATTTCAAACAAAACAACTTCCCTGTGTTGATCATGTACCAGTGTTGAATATGCTAAGCTGACTACATTGTTCTTTTCATTAATGTAGACAGCTTTTTAGAATCACTGTCTCAATTACTGGAAATCACAATGCATTCAGCTTATATTACTCGGGTTCTAGGCACTGCGACTCCTCCACTGGCAAATCCTCCGTCAGAGCTAGAAAAACAGAGACATGTCAGTCAATAATTGATGCCAAGAGAGCAACATTGTGGTGCAAAAACATGTAGCCAAGGTAGCTATGCACATTATGCAGCATTTTTATGATGGCTTACTAATGCCAGCACCACAGGCCAAGCAAGCAAGAAAAATCCTTCCTTGATTGCAGAATGCTAACGTTAGCTGTCTGTGCAAGATATTTAAAAAACTGGATTCACCCTACAAAGTCATCGAAAGCTAAAACTTTGGCTAATGGCTAGCAAATATGGGGCACCTTCGAAACTGAACGATTTCAAAAGACGAGCAATTTGTACTGTCCTTCTACGCACTAGCCTAGCTAACTTTAGCTACCTGGCTAGCTTAGCTCAAACTTGAAGCTAAGCGGTTAAGCTATACAATTAGGTGTCAATATGACTGGGCTAAATATTAAACACAGAAACAATGAGCACATTTGATCACTCACCTATATTTCATTTACAAAATGTTCTTCCCTTAGCTAGCTAACCTAAATTATTTTATTCTTTTAACGAGGCCAGACAGATCCCTTCCCCGTTCCGCCATCTTGCAGACAGCTGCAGGATTCTTCTGAAACACCACCCCCAATACCGGCATTTTGGCGATTGAGCGGTGAAGAGTCCAATCACCATTTAGTTCTACGTGGGCACACTAATCAACAACCGACAAAGGCAGGCCTTTGCCTCACTGCGGGAATAAATCGACCAATCAAACATTAGAATAGATCACAGTTGACCAATGAGAACGGTAGGCACAATTGGGTTGCGAATTGCAGTGGCCTCATACTGACGCTGGGTGGCAATCATCTTCACCCACTGTCTTCACCAGTAAAATTGTATGCAAAGTAGCGATCAGTGAAACAAGATAAATCATAATACATTAAACATTGTATGCAATTGTATCTGCATAGTCTCCTAAAATGAGAACCCTGCTGTTTCTAACCTAAATAGAGCCTCTGAACAACACTCAGACACACCCATCGTGTTTACTGAAGATTCAAAAGTTTCTGCAAATTACATAAGAATCAATATTTAAACATAGAAACTGTGACAACCGTTGCAATGGCAGTTTATTCAGCGACAAACCATACACGACATTGCGTTAATAAACTTGGGATTGTCTAAAAAAATTGCCTGATCAGATCTATTCTTGAAAGAATACATAACATTTGCAATAGACCCTTTTCCAGTATACGACACTGACGTGACGCATAGATGCGCGCTACTCTTGACGGCCATCTGCGCAAATTCAACATAGCCTAGATTTACCGTTTTATTACTTCTAAACAAAATAACTTTGGGGTTCTCATACGCTTACAATGATGCTTTGATTCTTGCTTTAACAATCGCTAAAATTATATTTGGTTGTGATCTTTGCAAATAAGTATTTTGGATGCAGTAATTGTTAGCTAGAATGCTAACGCTCATTGACATTGTCTAGCTTTTTCCTACAGCCTAATATGAGGATTCTGTGTTATGCACTATAGCCCGTTACCATATATGTGATTGAATATTATCTGCTGTTGGCTTGTGTGGATGTATGTATGTGTTATGCAACATAGCTGACTTGAAACATTGTTAACAGTTTCAGGGCCATGGGCCTTTCTCATGATCAGGGCCATGGGCCTTTCTCAACATTATACACAGAATAACACGAAGACAGGAACTGTTAACTTGTTGGGGGGGCACATTCAGAACATAGTGTTGCAAGAACAAACGGTCTTTTGTTAGATAACAGGAGCCAGGTGCCTGATAACTGTATATTCTACACAGCTACAACGACTGACTGCTGAAGCGCTTAGGGGGCTGGGACCCGCCTCTGCGCCAACAATCAACGATAGGCTGGGTGAGTTTAAACCACGCCCAGTCTCTCCTCTGACAGGCCTGCTCGGAAGCAGGAACTACCTCTGTTCAGAGTACATTATAATATCTTTGTCAGGAACGAGTCAGTTCTCGGTTTGCCCTGCGAGGTGGGACAGAGAGCCCGTATATATGAAAACTGCATTTACCACTTATTGCTTAACTAATAAAAAATACATAATATACAATCGGTGACTCAATGTCATATTTATCCTGATACCAGATTCGAATTGACGCAACCCTAACACTAAGAACCATTTTACTGGTTGAAGTATAATGCAGTTGATTTGCGATGATGACACCAACATTATACACTGCTCAAAAAAAATAAAGGGAACACTTAAACAACACAATGTAACTCCAAGTCAATCACACTTCTGTGAAATCAAACTGTCCACTTAGGAAGCAACACTGATTGACAATAAATTTCACATGCTGTTGTGCAAATGGAATAGACAACAGGTGAAATTATAGGCAATTAGCAAGACACCCCCAATAAAAGGAGTGGTTCTGCAGGTGGTGACCACAGACCACTTCTCAGTTCCTATGCTTCCTGGCTGATGTTTTGGTCACTATTGAATGCTGGCGTCTACAACCCACACAAGTGGCTCAGGTAGTGCAGCTCATCCAGGATGGCACATCAATGCGAGCTGTGGCAAGGTTTGCTGTGTCTGTCAGCGTAGTGTCCAGAGCATGGAGGCGCTACCAGGAGACAGGTCAGTACATCAGGAGACGTGGAGGAGGCTGTAGGAGGGCAACAATCCAGCAGCAGGACCGCTACCTCTGCCTTTGTGCAAAGAGGAGCAGGAGGAGCACTGCCAGAGCCCTGCAAAATGACCTCCAGCAGGCCACAAATGTGCATGTGTCTGCTCAAACGGTCAGAAACAGACTCCATGAGGGTGGTATGAGGGCCCAACGTCCACAGGTGGGGGTTGTGCTTACAGCCCAACACCGTGCAGGACGTTTGGCATTTGCCAGAGAACACCAAGATTGTCAAATTCGCCACTGTAGCCCTGTGCTCTTCACAGATGAAAGCAGGTTCACACTGAGCACATGTGACAGACGTGACAGTGAGTCTAAAGACGTGACGTGAGTCTAAAGACGCCGTGGAGAACGTTCTGCTGCCTGCAACATCCTCCAGCATGACCGGTTTGGCGGTGGGTGTGGGGTGGCATTTCTTTGGGGGGCCGCACAGCCCTCCATGTGCTCGCCAGAGGTAGCCTGACTGCCATTAGGTACCGAGATGAGATCCTCAGACCCCTTGTGAGACCATATGCTGGTGCGGTTGGCCCTGGGTTCCTTCTAATGCAAGACAATGCTAGACCTCATGTGGCTGGAGTGTGTCAGCAGTTCCTGCAAGAGGAAGGCATTGATGCTATGGACTGGCCCGCCCGTTCCCCAGACCTGAATCCAATTGAGCACATCATGTCTCGCTCCATCCACCAACGCCACATTGCACCACAGACTGTCCAGGAGTTGGCGGATGCTTTAGTCCAGGTCTGGGAGGAGATCCCTCAGGAGACCATCCGCCACCTCATCAGGAGCATGCCCAGGCGTTGTAGGGAGGTCATACAGGCACGTGGAGGCCACGCACACTACTGAGCCTCATTTTGACTTGTTTTATTAAGGACATTACATCAAAGTTGGATCAGCCTGTAGTGTGGTTTTCCACTTTAATTTTGAGTGTGACTCCAAATCCAGACCGCCATGGGTAGATCAATTGGATTTCCATTGATACATTTTGTGCGATTTTGTTGTCAGCACATTCAACTATGTAAAGAATATTTCATTCATTCAGATCTAGGATGTGTTATTTTAGTGTTCCCTTTATTTTTTGAGCAGCGTATGAAGCAGAACATTCATAAAAGCCTTAAAATCTAAAAGTTGTGTGAAATGCACTCATTAGCAACATACAGCTAGCCATTTTTTGCTGGAGTTCTATAGCAACTCCCGTGTTCTGCAAACACAGAAAATGTTTATATAAATACAGATTAAAAGTACTATATTCACAATTTATATCAAGACACCAGTGATGTGGTAAACAGAGGTTTCTGAACTTCTACGGATACCGGAGGTCAGTAACATAAAACTTAGAAAACCACTGAAGGATTCTCATCATTGGCGGAACATCAACACAATTTGTAACAGCCAATCTCCATTGTAACTCTCACAAATGTGAATAAGTGTTTGAACCAGAAACCCGAACACTGCAGATGTGAGTGACAAAAATAATCCTTTTAGTTTGTTTTCCTTGCTGTGAAATGTCTCTCCTATGCAGTATGTGGAACAAGGCAGGAAAACAAAGAAAAACACTGATTACCATTTTGAAAAACATTTGAAGTGCTTTCCTCTGTTTTACTTAACAAGCAAACCTCGGTCGCAAAGTCAAAATCTGTGGCAATGATAACTATTATTCTACAAGGCAGGCTGTTGCAATATGCCTTCATAATTCTGTCACAGAAAAGTTAAACACCTGACTTGAGGAACCCAAACCAGTCATTCTTATTACAGAATTTTAGAAGGATATTGATGGCTGCTGCTGCTTCTAAGAGTGTTAGCATTTTACACTTCAACTGAAGATACAAACAAACATGGCTAGTAGAAGGCAGACTGAGCCACAAAGCCAGTGTTGAGAAAATAGATTCAATGTTAAATGTAAATAATTTACTTTGGTTATTAAATTACATTTGTTCTTTGGCAATACACTTAAGCACACACCTCAAAATAATATTTGAATCCAATTAACAAAATAAGAATAGCACCCATTATGTATGATTTAATTAATTCACACGTCTAAGTCAAGCTAAAACGTATTCCTCAAAGACAATTACATGAACAGTGCAACAATCTCTCTGAAAAAAAGTGCCATAATTTGACTCTCTCCCACCACCATTTTAAATAGCAAATCAATCTTCATGTTCATTTCACTATTGTGAAGCCAGAGCTTGCTGTGGAAGAAGGAGGGATAGGGAGGAGGTTGGATGCAGAAAGGCACAGAGTGTGATTCCCATATAGCTCCATTTAGCGGTCTTCAGTTCTGGATTTTGAACTGGAAAGAGCTTGTGCTCCATTGGCTGACGTCACAGTTGAGCATGGTGCGCTCTGTGAAGGTCACATTCCCTGATGCGTCTATTAGGATAATGGTATTGGTCCTGAAACAGGAAGACAAAACATCAGAAATAATAGAGGGGTGAAACAAGAGTGGCTTGTGCATTTCAAATATGGGGAAAACATTGTGATTCTGGAGTTCCCCAATCACCTTTCATAATCACACGACTTCGAGGCCAGAGGGCAGGCTGGTTATAGATGAGATTATATGCACAAGGGGCTGTATGATGTATGGGGCGTATTCATTATGCACCAAACAGAGCAACATGGACTGAAACAAAAAGGTACTACCTGGATTTGTCCAATAAGAAACTCGTTTTCGTTCACAAAACGTTTCCCGTTTGCTATGTTGTGCACCAATGAATATGACAATAGATTTGTCAAATAAGAAACAATTGTTTTTGTTTTCCCGTGTACCCTATGAATATGACCCTGCTCTCACACCCTCCAGCACAGCCTTCCCCTGAGGGCAGGCCCCGCATGACAAATGGGAGAGCTAATTGGTGAGACCATGACCACAGAATTAAATAACACTATGTGGGACATTGGCAAGGTTTATAGGCCACTCTATTATATTGTGACTCTGGGCAAGCTAATTGCTGTCAGGGACAGGGAGGAATCTGACCTTGTGCCGTAATGCGGGGAGCGAACACACACAGAGGACAGGGCCCGGAGCATGGGGCTGCTGTACCCTTCACCCTGGCTCTCCTGGGCTGGGTCAGGAGTGTTCCTGAAGAATAGAGAAAGAATCCGTTCTCACTCAAACCTTCTCTTTACTTTTAAGAGTTTTGTAACAGAAAGAGTCAGGGATGTACAGTGCATTCGGAAAGTATTCAGATCCCTTGACTCATTCCACATTTTGTTAAGTTACAGCCTTATTCTAAAATGGATTACATATACATATATACAGTTGAAGTCAGAAGTTTACATACACCTTAACCAAATAAATTTAAACTCAGTTTTTCACAATTCCTGGCATTTAATCAGAGTAAACATTCAGTGTCTTAGGTCAGTTAGGATCAACACTTTATTTTAAGAACGTGAAATGTCCGAATAATAGTAGAGAATGATTTATTTCATCACATTCCCAGTGGGTCAGAAGTTTACATACACTCAATTAGTATTTGGTAGCATTGCCTTTAAATTGTTTAACTTGGGTCAAACGTTACGGGTAGCCTTCCACAAGCTTTACACAATAAATTGGGTGAATTTTGTCCCATTCATCCTGACAGAGCTGGTGTAACTGAGTCAGGTTTGTAGGCCTCCTTGCTCGCACATGCTTTTTCAGTTCTGCCCACAAATGTTCTATGGGATTGAGGTCAGAGCTTTGTGATGGCCACTCCAATACCTTGACTTTGTTGTCCTTAAGCCATTTTGCCACAACTTTGGAAGTATGCTTGGGGTCATTGTCCATTTGGAAGACCCATTTGCGACCAAGCTTTAACTTCCTGACTGATGTCTTGAGATGTTGCTTCAATATATCCACATAATTTTCCTTCCTCATGACGCCATCTAGTTTGTGAAGTGCACCAGTCCCTCCTGCAGCAAAGCACCCCCACAACATGATGCTGCCACCCCTGTACTTCACGGTTGGGATGGTGTTCTTTGGCTTGCAAACCTCCCCCTTTTTCCTCCAAACATAACGATGGTCATTATGGCCAAACAGTTCTATTTTTGATTTTTTTTCTTCAGACCAAAGGACATTTCTCCAAAAAGTACGATCTTTGTCACCATGTGCAGTTGCAAACAAAATTATTCTGACATTTCACATTCTTAAAATAAAGTGGTGATCCTAACTGACCTAAGACAGGGAATTTTTATAAGACAGGGAATTTTTACTCTGATTCAATGTCAGGAATTGTGAAAAACTGAATTGAAATGTATTTGGCTAAGGTGTGTGTGTGTGTGTGTGTGTGTGTGTGTGTGTGTGTGTGTGTGTGTGTGTGTGTGTGTGTGTGTGTGTGTGTGTGTGTGTGTGTGTGTGTGTGTGTGTGTGTGTGTGTGTGTGTGTGTGTGTGTGTGTGTGTGTGTGTATGTGTGTGTGTATGTATGTATGTATATATATATATATATATATATATATATATATAAAAATAAATCTCCCCACATCAATCAACACACAATGATTCATAATGAGCAAGCAAAAACAGGTGTCTAGGCATGTTTGCTAATTTATAAAAAATGCAAAACTGAAATATCACATTCACATAACTATTCAGACCCTTTACTTCAGTCTTCTTGGGTATGATGCTACTAGGTTGGCACACCTGTATTTGAGGAGTTTCTCCCATTCTCTGCAAATCCTCTCAAGTTCTGTCAGGTTGGATGGGGAGTGTCGCTGCAAAGCTATTTTCAGGTCTCTCCAGAGATGTTCGATCAGGTTCAAGTCCGGTCACTGGCTGGGCCACTCAAGGACATTCAGAGACTTGTCCCGAAGCCATTCCTGCGTTGTCTTGGTTGTGTGCTTAGGGTCGTTGTCTTGTTGTAAGGTTAACAAACCTTCACTCTGGAGCAGGTTTTCATCAAGGATCTCTGTACTTTGCTCCGTTCATCCTTTCCTCATCCTAACCAGTCTCTCAGTCCCTTCCGTTGAAAAACATACCCACAGCATGATGCCACCACCATGCTTCACCATAGGGATGTTGACAGGTTTCCTCCAGACGTGACGCTTGACATTCAGGCCAAATAGTTCAATCTTGGTTTCATCAGACCAGAAAATCTTTTCTCATGGTCTGAGAGTCTTAAGGTGCCTTTCGCAAACTCCAAGCGTGCGGTCATGTGCCTTTTACTGAGGAGTGGCTCCCGTCTGGCCACTCTACCATAAAGGCCTGATTGGTGGAGTACTGAAGAGATAGTTGTCCTTCTGGAAGCTTCTTCCATCTTCACAGAGGAACTCTGGAGCGCTGTCAGAGTGACCATCGGGATCTTGGTCACCTCCCTGACTAAGGCCGTTCTCCCTATTGCTCAGTTTGGTTGAGCGGCCAGCTTTAGTTAGAGTCTTGGTGGTTCTAAACGTATTCCATTTAAGCATGATGGAGGCTACTGTGTTCTTGGGGACCTACAATGCTGCTGACATTTTTTGGTACCCTTCCCCAGATCTGTGCCTCGACACAATCCTGTCTCGGAGCTCTACAGACAATTCCTTTGACCACATGACTTGGTTTTTGCTATGACATGCACTGTCAACTGTGGGACCTTATATAGACAGGTGTTTGCCTTTCCAAATCATGTCCAATCAATTTACCACAGGTGGACTCCAATCAAATTGTAGAAACATCAAGGACAATCAATGGAAATATCATAGCAAAGGGTCTGAATACTTCTGTAAATAAGGTATGTTTTATTTTTTTTTTAGAATTATGCTAACACTAAAAACCAGTTTTCCCTTTATTATTATTATTATGGGGTAGTGTGTAGATTGATGAGAAAAAAAAATGAAATAAGGCTGTACGTTACAAAATGTGGAAAAAGGGAAGGGATCTGAATACTTTCCAAATGTACTGTACTGATAGAAAATACACTGTTCTCAAATTCTTATTCAAACCTCCTTTTGGATTGGAACCAACTGTAAAAGTATAACTCTTTAGCACAACTTTAATGTTACCAGGTGAATGGGGGAAAAAACTGTACACTGAATAGAAAGTTATTACTGAACTGAAAGTAACAAAAAATGGAGTTATATAATACGACAAAGTACGTTTCGGAAGAACATGATGTACATTCTGAAGCTGGCAAACCTGTTAGAGAGAAAGGTATGCGCTGTCTGGAGAGCAACAGTTCACTGACTAAAAGCTTTGCAATTAAGTTGAGATAAAAGAGCAGGATTCCAGCAAAAGCAGTGTACTTATTTTTTTCAATTTCACATTCACGTAATGTGTGCAGGACTATACTTTCTCAAAGTCATATTGAGTGTTTACATTTGTACCTCACGTAGCCATGTGGAATGTCCACGTGCGGTACTCGCAAACCCATAATAAGTAAGCATATTTAGACATTTAGATGTCCTTGTTTGTTACTCTCAAATATGTTACGAGCAACAGTCATGCCTCTGGTCTTATTTTGTCTAGGCAACTTAGAAACAAAATATGCTTCATAAAATGACATAAAACGTTTTAAACGATGAAGTTCATGATTTAGTAGTTTCAATATGCAGACCGCCTCGGCTCAGATTCAAGGTGGGTGATGTGTAGAAAGTACTGTCCTTTACTCTCTGGTCTTGTGACCATTTGAGCGGAACGAACCATGCCTCAAATATGACAGAATCAAGCCTTAAAACGTTAATTATCCTTGATTATATATGTCAAACACCCTTTACCTTGACAGCTTTAGCCTATATTTATGTAATTAAAAGTTATTCAAGTTGGGCTACATTTTCTGGCGCCTCCCTCGTGTGAGCACACACATTGACATGTAGGCTTTTTTAATTATGTGGATAAATTCCAATGTCGGCTTCTGATCCAATTGTGATTGGAATAATTGTTTGATATTTTGATTGTGTGATTTCCTTAACTTGTCCATTTAGACAACTCAAATCTATATTCTTCTTGTCTGTCATTTAAAAAAAAAACTTGTCCTGGACAATAGGACAAGCGTTAATGTCGAGCCCTGTGCAGGTTTATGTTTTAATATGCAGTACCAGTCAAGTTATACACCTAAGGGTTTCTCTTTATTTTTACTATTTTCTACATTGTAGAATAATAGTTATGAAATCATGTAGCAACCAAAAAAAAAAGTGTTAAACACATCAAAATATATGTTTTATATTTTAGATTCTTCAAAGTAGCCACCCTTTACCTTGACAGCTTTGCACACTCTTGGCATTCTCTCAACCAGCTTCACCTGGAATGCTTTTCCAACAGTCTTGAAGTAATTCCCACATATGCTGAGCACTTTTTGAAAAACAGCTGATAGTCCCACTAAGCGCAAACCAGATGGGATGGCTTGTCGCTGCAGAATGCTGTGGTAGCCATGCTGGTTAAGTGTGCCTTGAATTGTAAATCACAGACAGCGTCACCAGCAAAGTACCCCCACACCATCACACCACCACCTCCATGCTTCACTGTGGGAACCACACATGCGGAGATCATCCGTTCAACTACTCTGAGTCTCACAAAGACACGGCGGTTGGAACCAAAACTCTCATTTGGACAGATTTCCACTGGTCTAATGTCCATTGCTCGTGTTTCTTGGCCCAAGCAAGTATTTTCTTATTGGTGTCCTTTAGTAGTGGTTTCTTTGCAGCAATTCTACCATGAAGGCCTGATTCACGCAGTCTCATCTGAACAGTTGATGTGTCTCTTACTTGAACGCTGTGAAGCATTTATTTGGGCTGCAGTTTCTGAGGCTGGTAACTAATGAACTTATCCTCTGCAGCAGAGGTAACTCTGGGTCTTCCTTTCCTGTGGCGGTCTGGTTTCTGCGACTGAAGAAACTTTCAAAGTTCTTGAAATGTTCCGTATTGACTGACCTTCATGGTCTTAAAGTAATGGACTGTTGTTTCTCTTTGAAATTTGAGCTGTTCTGGTCATAATATGGACTTGGTATTTTACCAAATAGGGCTATCTCCTGTATCCCACCCCTACCTTGTCACAACACAACTGATTGGCTCAAATGCATTAAAGAAAGAAATTCCACAACAGGCACACCTGTTAATTGAAATGCATTCCAGGTGACTACTTCATGAAGACGGTTGAGAGAATGCCAAGAGTGTGCAAAGATGTCATCAAGGCAAAGGGTGGAAACTAAGAACCTAAAAAATTAAACACCTTTTTTGGGTTACTACATGATTCCATATGTGTAATTTCATAGTTGACGTCTTGATTATTATTATACAATTATAAAAAAAAATGTTTTAAGTGTTCTAACGTTTGACTGGTACTGTATATTACGCTGTGTCACATCGATGGCATTAAAATGTAAACGAAAACTAGAGTGTGGGGTCCGCACTGGCAGGTTGTTTATTGACATGAATCTTGTCCTGGAGGCAGAGCTGAGTGATTTCCACCAGCTGCAAAGCCCAAATTGGCTTTACATCGTTTGTGGCTGTGCCCGCAAGGGACTACCCTGTAGAGCTGCCTCCAGTACATGAGCCATCCCAATAAATGCCAACCTGCATCACAGTGTACAAGAATGTGTCTTCATGTGAAGTGTTTTGATACAGTGCGCAGGTACATTTATTGATGAAGCGTTTACAGTGCCACATTGATTTTATTATTGATACCAAGTGAGTGGTGAACTCACAGCTCCTCATTGTTGAGGACGTTGAGCAGATCATGGACCAGGCTGTCACAAGGCAGTGTCTGGTTCACTACGCTGGTAAACAGTCTCTTCCCATGCTGCAGCTTCCTCCATGGGGTCTCCAACAGGGAGTTACTCAAACCATAGATTCCTGCTGGAGCATACACATACAGCATTGCTAGAGAATAGAGGTTGCTCCAAACGTTCATGTTATCCTCCAAAACATACACTCACATACAGAGGTATAGTCTCATAGTCAAAACCCATCCTGCATACATAAAGGTTTATAATTCAACAGCATGGCTTGTATGGTGCAATGATATAGAATAGTACAAGCAATTCCACATTAAGAAAAACAGACCTGGATTTAGACGGATGGGTTCGGCACTGCCCCTGTTTCCATAGTAACACACCGTGTCTTCTTTGGCCCTGCGTTGGACATAATGAGAGAGGGAATCAAGTTGTTGACCGATTAAAGTTGTTTAATTGTGAGGGTCATCCTAAATCAGCGGTTTCATGCCTGAACAATGCGTTGTACAGTTTGCTATTTCCTAATTAATGGAGCCGCTGCATTTGAAGGCAAATTGAAATGCTAAATAAAACAATGGTAAATAGATTTAAAGTAAGAAAAAAAAAATAGTACTCCGATGCAAATCTTCCAGTCTTACTAGGCCTTTACACTGTTTAGCTCTCCGGTCCCCAGTACTGACTTAAAAGGAGATCCTACTTCCATTTGGTATCTCTGACATTATGGTCTTTTCAAATGTAGTACAGGAAACTGAATGCATCACAACCAAAACAAACAAAAAAAGTGTTGACAGTGAATCAATTGCATTGTCAGTTTCTGACAGCCATCAGTAGCATCATCAGTCAATGTGGAGACAGGTGCAACAATATCTCCTCGTCCCCTGGTGGAGAACGTCTGGCTATAATTTATCCAGACACCTATGGCTGTGATCTGTAGAGTCAGTGTCAAGGGTCAAAAGTCTGAAAACCATCAAGACTTTGATATAGGGGGGTCTCTATCCCTGAGGCAGGCTCCATCTATAGAGCTACACTCAGTGGTGTAAAGTACATAAGTAACAATTTAAAGAGTTTTTATTTAATTATTTTCTGGGGTACCTGTACTTTACTATTTCAAATAAAACTGTGTCACATGCGCCAAATACAACAGGTGTAGGCCTTACCGTGAAATGCTTACTTACAAGCCCTTAACCAACAATGCAGTTCAAGAAATAGACTTAAGAAAATATTTACCAAATAAATAAAAAGAAAAAGGGGGGGTGTCAATGTAAATAGTCTGGGTACCCATTTGATTAATTGTTCAGCAGTCTTATGGCTTGGGGATAGAACCTGTTAAGGAGCCTTTTGGTCCTAGACTTTGTCGCTTCGGTATCGCTTGCCGTGTGGTAGCAGAGAGAACAGTCATTGGCTTGGGTGGCTGGAGTCTGACAATTTTTAGGGACTTCCTCTGACACGCCTAGTATATAGGTCCTGGATGGCAGGAAGCTTGGCCCCAGTGATGTACTGGGCCGTATGCACTACCCTCTGTAGCGTCTTACGGTCAGATGCCGAGCAGTTGCCATACCAGTCAGGATGCTCTTGATGGTGCAGCTGTAGAACTTAAGGATCTAGGGACCCATGCCAAATCTTTTCAGTCTCCTGAGGGGGAAAAGGTGTTGTCGTGCCCTCTTCACGACTGTCTTGGTGGGTTTGGACCATGATAGTTGGTTTGTGATGTGGACGCCAAGGAACTTGAAACTCTTGACCAGCTCCACTACAGCCCCGTCGATGTAATGGGGGCCTGTTCGGCCCGCCTTTTCCTGTGGTCAACGATCAGCTCTTTTGTCTTGATCACATTGAGGGAGAGGTTGTTGTCCTGGCACCACACTGCCAGGTCTCTGACCTCCTTCCTATAGGCTGCCTCATCGTTGTCGGTAGCCAGGCCTACCACTGTTGTGTCAGCAAACTTAATGATGGTGTTGGAGTTGTGTTTGGCCCCGCAATCATGGTAGAACAGGGAATACAGGAGGGGACTAAGCACGCACCCCGAGGGGCACAAGTGTTGAGGATCAGCATGGCAAATGTATTATTGCCTACTCTTACCACCTTGGGGCGGCCCATCAGGAAGTCCAGGATCCAGTTGCAGAGGGAGGTGATCCAGTTGTAGAGGGAGATGTTTAGTCCCTGGGTCCTTAGCTTAGTGATGAGCTTCATGGGCACTATGGTGTTGAACACATAGGTGTTCCTTTTGTCCAGGTGGGAAAGGGCGATTGAGATTGCATCATCTGTGGATCTGTTGGGGCAGTATGCAAATTGGAGTGGGTCTCGGGTATCCGGGATGATGCTGTGAGCCATGACCAGCATTTACGCAGGTTACCTTCGCTTCCTTGGGGACCGAGACTATGGTGGTCTGCTTGAAACACATGTAGGTTTTACAGACTCGGTCAGGGAGAGGTTGAAAATGTCAGTGAAGACACTTGCCAGTTGGTCCACGCATGCTTCGAGTGCACATCCTGGTAATCTGTCTGGCCCCTCGGCTTTGTGTATGTGGACCTGTTTTAAAAGGTATTGCTCACATCGGCTATGGAGAGCGTGATCACACAGTTGTCCGGAACAGCTGGTGCTCTCAAGCTCGCTTCAGTGTTGCTTTCCATGAAGCGAGCATACAAGGCATTTAGCTTGTCTGGTAGGCTTGCATCACTGGGCAGCTCGCGGCTGGGTCTCCCTTTGTAGTCCGTAATAGTTTTCAAGCTCTGCCACATCCGACAAGCGTCAGAGCCAGTGTAGTAGGATTCAATCTTAATCCTGTATTGACGCTTTGCTTGTTTGATGGTTCATCTGTGGGCATAGCGGGATTTCTTGTAAGAGTCCAGATTAGTATCCCGCTACTTGAAAGCAGCAGCTCTAGCCTTTAGCTCGATGCGAATGTTGCCTGTAATCCATGGCTTCTGGTTGGGATATGTATGTCGTCGATGCACCTATTGAAGAAGATGATGACTGAGGTGGTATATTCCTCAATGCCATTGGAGGAATCAGAGAAAATATTCCAGTTTGTGCTAGCAAAACAGTCCTTTAGCGTAGCATCCGCATCATCTGACCACTTCCATAGTGAGCGAGTCACTGGTACTTCCTGCTTTAGTTTTTGCTTGTAAAGCAGGAATCCGGTGGATAGAATTATGGTCAGATTTGCCAAATGGAGGGCGATTGAGAACTTTGTATGCATCTCTGTGTGGCGAAAAGGTGTTCTAGAGTTTTTTCCCTCTGGTTGCACATGTGACATGCTGGAAGAAATGAGGTAAAACGGATTTAAGTTTGCCTGCATTAAAGTCCCCGGCCACTAGGAGCGCCACTTCTAGTTGAGTGCGGTCTTAGTGCCAGCATTGGTTTGTGGTGGTAAAAGGACAACTACGAATAATACAGGTAAGAACCCTTGGTAGATGGTACGTTCTACAGCTTATCCTAAGATACTCTACCTAAGGCGAGCAATACCTTGAGACTTCTTTAACATTAGACATCGCACACCAGCTGTTATTGATAAATAGACACACTCCCCCGCCACTCGTCTTACCAGAAGTAGGTTCTCCGTCCTGACGATGCATGAAAAATCCCGCCAGCTCTAAATTATCCGTGCCCATCCAAGAAGGCTCAAGGTCATTGGCCACAGATAAAATGTCAAATCACACTATATGTACAGTCGCTTTGATTGGACTGATCATGTCAACATCATACTTTCAAAATCTTAGCTATCAGTCATCATGAATCAAGCCGACAATCTACTGGCAAATCCTTTTCAATCCTTGTCATATGAAGAGAAATAATGAAGAGACATTATAGATAAAACGTGTCGATACCCATTGGCCATAAACATTCAACAATGAGTGGTTTGGAAGGAAGTGAGGACAGCACAACAAGGAGAGTCCAAAAATGTCTTGTATGCTGCTGCATAAATGTAATATGCCAGGGAGATATGTATGCTGTAGCTAAGAAATTAATACTAAGTGTATGTTTTGTAGTAAGCTGTTCATAGCCCATCTGCCTCACCCTAATAATTCAGTCCATTTACCCCTCTTAATTTCGCCAACTGTTCTGACTTGGTGGTGCACGTGCACATGTAGCCTATTTTAGAGAAATGTAATCATCAAAAATTGTAAGAGCTTTTATTGTCTGCTTATATGGCCCCGTTATTTATCCTATGGTTCTGACTTGGTGTACAGGGAAAATACTGTAAGAACGGCCCATGTTCTGAATTCTGTTGATGTACATTTCAAAAGTGCTTTACAAATAGTTATATTGACAACGTCCGTCATTGTCTTAATCTAAATGACGATTGCCTCTTATACGCTCGTCTTTCCCTTATGCCATAGTGTGTACATCTCAATTCTCAGAAGAAACCATATTTGTTTAAACAAGTCAGCCATATCAGCTATGTATCTTAAAAAGGCAGTAAATGAGGCTGAATGAACGGTTTCGCTGCCAGACAAGGCTCTGCTGATAGCCAGGTGTAGCAGTTCAAGGTGTTGGGACTGCTGTTGGGACTCTGCTATTAGGGCCTACATAAAGCTGTCCCAACAGTTTGTGGGCACCGTTTGTCACCTTTAGAGTGCAATTAAGTATTGTGGCTTTGCTGGCATGCATCTTTTTTTGCCACACCAAGATTTACATGCTAAAATCGCCCCACTGACTACATTGCTAAAGAAAATAAATGTACTCTTAACATTTTCCCTGACACCCAAAAGTACATTTTGAATGCTTAGCAGGACAAATTGTCCAATTCACAAACTTATCAAGATAACACCCCTGGTCATCCCTATTGCCTCTGATCTGGCAGACTCACTAAACACAAAATTGCTTTGTTTGTAAATTATGTCTGACTGTTGAAGTGTGCCCCTGGCTATCCGTAAACTTAAAAAAACAAGAAAATCTTGCCATCTGGGCTGCTTAATAATAAGGAATTTGAAGTGATTTATACTATTGGTATATTTAAAACCAAATACTTTTGCACTTTTACTCAAATAGTATTTTACTGGGTGACTGTCACTTTTGTCATTTTCTTTTAAGGCATTCTTACTTTTACTCAAGTGTGACGACAATTGGGTACTTTACACCACTGGCTACACTATAGATACTAAAGTATGTGGACAGCCCTTGAAATTAGTGGATTCGGCTATTTCAGCCACACTCGTTGCAGACAGGTATATAAAAATCAAGAACACAAGCATGCCATAGACAAACATTGGCAGTAGAATGGCCTTACTGAAGAGCTCAGCGACTTTCAATGTGGCACTCTCGTAGGATGCCACCTTTCCAACAAGTCAGTTCGTCAAGTTTCTGCCCGACAAGAGCTGCCCCGGTCATCGAACTGCTGTTATTGTGAAGTGGAAACGTCTAGGAGCAACAACGGCTCAGACGCGAAGTGGTAAGCCACAAGCTCACAGAACAGGACCCCAGAGTGCTGAAGCATGTATAAATTGTCTGTCCTCGGTTGCAACACTCACTACTGAGTTCAAAACTACCTCTGGAAGCAACGTCAGCACAAGAAGGGTTGGTCGGGAGCTTCATGAAATGGGTTTCCATGGCTGAGCAGCCGCACACAAGCCTAAGATCATCATGCACAATGCCTAGCGTCGGCTGGAGTGGTATAAAGCTCGCTGCCATTGGACTCTGGAGCTGTGGAAACGCATTCTCTGGAATTATTAATCATGTTTCACCATCTGGCAGTCGAATGGACGAATCTGGGTTTGCTGGATGCCACGAGAACACTACCTGCCCCCAATGCATCGTGCCAACTGTAAATAATAAATAATGGTCTGGGGCTGTTTTTTTATGGACCGTGGTAGGCCCCTTACTTCCAGTGACTGGCCTGTACAGAGCCCTGACCTCAACCCCCATTGAACACCTTTGGGAATTGGAATGCTGACTGTGAGCCAGGCCTAATCGCCCAACATCAGTGCCCGGTCACACTAATGCTCGTGGCTATATGGAAGCAAGTCTCCGGAGCAATGTTCCAACATCTAGTGGAAAGCCTTACCAGAAGCGTGGATGCTGTTATAGCAGCAAGGGGGGGAGGGGGACCAACTCCATATTAATGCCCATGATTTTGGAATGAGATGAGCAAGTGTCCTTATACTTTTGGTCATGTAGTGTATAAGAGAGAAGATTACTTTCCTGTCGTGAGATTGAGACTCGTTTGATAATAACATCTGCAAATAGCCGCAGACAGAGGGACTGACAGAATCAATTTTGTGTGACATAAGGGGTTCCGCTGTCCGCTAAATGTTTATCTCTTACAATTAATTACAAGCCAATTTGCCTGTCTGCTGTCCGAGATAGTACATTTGTTTATGCCACAGTAAGCAATTAAGCTGGGAAAAGAGTAGGCAAAGGTTCTGTTGGTGTTACCGTTTCTCATACGTGTAAATGTCCTTGGGCAGAGGAATTTAAGTCGGCCAGTGTGTTAGTAAAAACACTGTGGGAAAATGACAATATGAATGCAATTTCATTAACATTACACCATCTTCCAAACAAACCAAAGAATATCAAAACCCCATGGCTTGATGGCATACCAGTAGAGGTATATCAAGCCGTTTTTTATATATATACCCGAAGCTCCATTGCTACCTTGTTTTACCTACTCCTATAGAAATGGTAGTCTTCAGGTACTCAGCAGGAAGGTCTGATATCACTATTATTAAAACAAGACCCAGATGGCAAATATAAAGATCCAGTCTAAAAAACTGAAGGCCTCTTACACGTCAATGTTGCGATGCAAAATGCATAGCAAAAAAATGCATAGAATTAAAAAGGTTTACCAGCTATTGTTCATCCTGATCAGACAGGTTTTTACATGAACGATACATTGGACATAATTTACGACAACAACTAATCGAAATAATAGTACACCATGAAACATCTAAGAAGCAAAGTCTTGTAATTATAGCGGATTTTGAAAAGGCCTTTGATAAAGTAAGACTGGATTTTATTTATAAATACCAGGATCTTTTCAATTTCGGTGATACTCTAATAAAATGGGTAAAGGTAACATAACAACCCCAGGTGTAAAATAGTAAATAGTGGCTACTTCTCAGAGTTTTGGATTGTCAAGAGGAGTTCAAGGGTGTCCGCTGTCACCATATCTATTCGTTATGGCCATGGAAATGCTAGCTATTAAAATCAGATCAAATTACAACAATAGAGGATTAGAAATCAAAGGCTTAAAAAAAAGAAAAAAAGGTGTCCATGTATGCGGATGACTCAAGCTTTATAATACGTCCGTAAACTAGACCACTGCAATGTTTAATTGAAGATCTAGATAACTTTTCTGGACAAAAACCTAATTATGATTAGTGTAGAATATTACGTATTGATCTTTAAAAAATACAACTTCTACATTACCCTCTAGTCTACCTATAAAATGGTCTGATGGTGAAGTTGACATACTTGGTATTCATATCACAAAATATATAAATCAGCTCTCCTAAAAAAAAGATTTAGCTTTATGTGGGACGCTAAACCAGAAAAAAACAGAGTGCCCATCTATATAATGAATTGGGTGGGTTGAGATGATTAAATATAAAAGCACAAACCGCTCTAAAAGCTTCACTCATTCAAAAGTTTTACTTGAGCCTTAAAATGGCTCACAAGTAGATTACTAAGAAAAGCTCATCCATTATTTAAAAATGGCCTTTTTGCCTTTTGTGCAGATTGCCATGTCTCATTTTTGATTAATTGAAAATGATGCTTCTTTGAAAAATGCATTGCAGAGCTGGCTACAATTTCAATTTCATCCCCCTGAAAAGATAGAACAAATATTACAACAAACATTAAGCTGAACTCAAATGTGCTGATTGAAAAAAATACCTGTAGTTATGGGTATTTTGTTTGTAAATCATATTGTCTATTGGAATGGTAGAGTTGTCTTTCATTGAGTTATCAGAATTGTACGGGAAGGTCCGCTCAATCCAAGAGTACAAACAATTGATTACAGCATTACCCCAAAAATGGAGGAGGTGGCAGCGGGAGGAGGCAGGGAACTGGTCTGTCTGCCCAATATAAAGTTGGAGGTGGAATAAAATAACATCAATAGGAAAGTATACCAGGTTCATTCGAGGACCAGGAGGATATTGACAGCTGTGCCATACAGATTGCAAAATAGTTGGAAAGAGATTTTTGATGTACTGTATGAGTTGATACAGTTGTAGGTCCTTGGGGCTGGGAATGGATATATATATTTTTAAATGTCAATGTTCTTGGGGGGGGGGGGTTCTCAGATGGTTGAGGAGAGATCTTTGGGAACTGTGGGGGGGGGTTATCTTGCAGGGCTGGCAGGTTGAGAGCTTGGGCCGGAGGCTGATGGATCGCTGGTTCGGGTACCTGTTTTTGACCTTGTGGGAGATCTGTCAACGTGCCCTTGAGCAGGGCGTTGACCCTGGTTGCTTCTGTGTGTCGCTAATGTGATGTAGTTGTTGAGCGGCTTCACTGCAAGTATATTGCATGCTTTAAACATTCAATAAAAAAAGAATAATATCAATGTCTCGATGATTAAAGCCAAACAATATATTAAACTTTCTGCAACCTAACTGCTGGTAACTATAGTAATGACATAAATCATCATCTTTTTGCTTTTGTTCATGTCAATGCCTTGTAGCTTCCTTCCATGGGTACAATATTTTCAGCTTCACTGCCTTAAGTTGACTCTGGTTTGATGTCCCGCTCCTAAATTGTATGTAAAACTGCAACCCTGCAGAAAGGTGGCCAGATGGTCCTATGGGCTCATTGGGCTGGGAAGAGATGGAGCTATGTAGATTACTCTCAGTGCCAACCCAGACAAAGATTTGGGCTGAGATGAGGAGCCACAGGAGTTGGCTGCTAGCAATGGACAGCGTTAACTACCAACAGGAAGAGAAAGTTCTGTGAAGCTTTAGAAACAGCACTTTGAAGATCTAGCTGCCAGGATGATAATCACTATATGCAGCAGGATAGAAGATGTTTATAAATGAAATTCAGTCTATTATTCTGAAGCTTTTAAGCAGTGCCTTATTTTGCTCCTTGCTGCTGTGCTGAGCGGCCTCAGGTTTGTTGATATTGGGCTGATGAACATTGAGAAACATCAGTGGGATTGGGAGGTATCGTTGCGAGTCCGAGGGTAAACAACAATTTCTCCTATGTAGTTTTGCATTTCACTATCAGTTAGATGCCCAAGTTGAGCAACAAAGTTAAAACGACTTAGACAGCAGCTCTAATCCCAACAGAAAGACCACCCATAACAACATCTGACCATCACGTCATAAAGTTCCTCTGTGAACAAAGAAAAGCCTGTCAACTTCAGCTGAGCAGAAAGGGCCAGGGTCTTTAAAAACAATGGAAATGTCTCAGGTCAACTCAAATAGCAAGTCAACATTCTCAATTTAATTACGTCTTGGTAAATTAGACAGTAGTAGGTGAACAGTGAAGAGCAGATTTCTTTGAATACTGCCAATTTCCAAATATAACACCAAACAAACATTTTCAGAGGCAAAATTAACTATTACTACTTTTGTAAGACATCTGACTTTACTCATGGGCACTGAAGTGCCATTCAATGCTCTAGACCAGGTATTCCCAAACTAGGGTACACGGACACATTTTCAAATAGTCCATTTATATTTTCCAAAGGGGCTATACATTTGGGTGAGTTTTTTTTCCTCGCCTGGAGTAGCCTCGCTTCACTGCCAAAAATAAAATTAATCCATCTAGTGTTAAGCGAAATAACACCACAATGTCAAATAATTAACATCCAATCACATTAACCATTACTCTCTCGAGGGAAACCTTCACTCTTGCGTAGACATTTTGAAACGAAACATGATAATTTGAATAATAAGCCACAGGACTTTGAGCGAGAATAAAGACTACTTTTGAGTAGTAAGACATGTATAAAAGCTACAGATACCATTAATAAGAAGGGGCTAGAAACATCTTTTATGGTGAGCTACCGAGTGGCTAGGACAGGCAAGCCCCATACTATTGTGGAGGACTTAATTATTCCTGCTGCCGTGGATTTGGCTGGGACAATGCTGGGGGAAAAGGCCCAAAAAAACTATACAGACAATGCCTCCATCAAACAACACTGTTTCACAACGCATCAGTGACATGGCAGGAGATGTTTTGAAACAATTACTGCTTCAAGTACAAGCCAGTGAATTCTATGCGTTACAGCTGGATGAGTCAGACGTGGCAGGCCTGCCACAGCTCCTGGTATATGTCCGTTACGTTTATGGGGGGTAAATTAAGGAAGATATCCTCTTCTGAAAACCACTGGAAACCAGGACAACATGAGAGGATATTTTTTAAGTACTGGACAGCTTTGTGACATCAAATGGACTTTGGTGGTCAAGATGTGTTGGTATCTGTACTGATGGCGCAAAAGTCATGACAGGGAGACATAATGTAGTTGTAACGCGCGTGTAAGCAGTTGCTCTTGACGCCACTTGGGTACACTGCAGCATCCACCGAGAGGCTCTTGCTGCCAAGGGAATGCCTGACAGCTTGAAATACGTTTTGGACACTACAGTGAAAATTGTTCACCTTGTTAAAACAAGGCCCCTAAACTCTCATGTATTTTCTGCACTATGCAATGATATAGGCAGCGACCATGTAACGCGTTTGCAACATACATGAGTGCGCTGGTTGACAAGTTATTTTTAATTGAGAGACGAGTTTAAAGTTCTTTACTGACCACAATTTTCACTTGTCTGACCGCTTGCATGATGACGAGTTTCTCACACAACTGGCCTGTTTTTTCTCGCATGAATGATCTGAATCTAGGATTACAGGGAATCTCCACAACTATATTCAATGTACAGGACAAAATTGAGGCTATGATTAAGTAGTTGGAGCTCTTCTCTGTCTGCATGAACAAGGACAACCCACAGCTCTTTCCATCATTGTATGATTTGTGTGCAAATGAACTCAAGCTTACGGACAATGTCAAATGTGATATAGCGAAGCACCCGAGTGAGCTGGGTGCGCAATTACTTTCCCGAAACAGATGACACAAACAACTGGATTCGTTATCCCTTTCATGCCCTGCCTCCAGTCCACTTACTGATATCTGAACAAGAGAGCCTCATCAAAATTGTAACAAGCGGTTCTGTGAAAATTGAATTTAAATCAGAAGCCACTGCCAGATTTCTGGATTGGGCTGCGCTCAGAGTATCCGTCCATGACAAATCACACTGTTAAGACACTGATGCCCTTTGCAACCACATACCTATGCGAGAGTGGATGGCCCTCTCTAGCATGAAAACTAAATACAGGCAATGACTGTGTGGAAAATTATTTAAGACGGAGACTCTCTCCAATACAACCCAACATTGCAGAGTTATGTGCATCCTTTCAAGCACACCTTTCTCATTAACCTGTGGTGAGATATTCACAATTTTTGACAAACAAGGTTTTATATGTAAGATGGTAAAATAAAGAGCAAAAATATATTATTATTTGTGCTCTGGTCCTATAAGAGCTCTTTGTCACTTCCTACGAGCCAGGTTGTGACAAAAACTCACACTCATTCTTATGTTTAATAAATGTATCGTATAGTGGGTGTGTGTGGCAGGCTTACAATGATGGCAAAAAACAACATTTGAGAGTGCACTGACCCTGGTGCTAGAGGGGGTACGCAGCTGGAGGTTGAATGTTTAAAGGGGCACGGGACAATAAAACGTTTGGGAACCACTGAGCTAGACAGAGAGATCAGCCCAGGGCCTAAAGGCCTACTGCTACAACTGCCTGTCTCTGGTTGTGATTGTTGTTGTTGTTGTAGCAGCTGGGTCAAGCATACTGGTTTTGGGGGGAGACAAAGAGAATATGCATTACTGTTACTCATCAAAATGAAATAAACCATACACCACGGAAACCAGTTGAGGAATGCTGCTCCGATCTACTGCTGCTTCCCTTTAAAAAAAAGGAAAAACAAAAGCCTGCCAAAAGCTACACCACATTTGCAGACCACGCAAACAGCCCACTTTCTAAAAAGTGGGTGAGAATGTATACTTTAAACATATAAGTTCTGCTGGGTATCAGGAAGGCTCAGTGAGGCTGGATGTTTTTGAGATGACAGTTGACAGATTAAACAGAATCTTCTACCACCACACAGACTTGAATGAATAAATATGGACACAAGATTGGATCAAAGTCGAAAGAAGCACAGGAAAAGTAAGATGGCTTGGTGTATGACAACACCGAGTGCTGCTTGGCTGCCATTGATAACATAAAATTGAGGGCATTTGCGATTAAAATTGAGAGATGATTGATTTGAACACCTTCCTAATATTGAGTTACATCCCTTATGCCCTCAGAACAGCCTCAAATTTGTCGTTGTATGGAATGCTGGCCAAAGTTGACTTCAATAATTCCCACAGTTGTGTCCAGTTGGCTGATGTCCTTTGGGTGGCGAACCATTCTTGATACACACTGGAAACTGTTGAGCATGAAATACCCAGCAGCATTGCAGCTCTTGACATGCTCAAACCGGTGTGCCTGGCATCTACTACCATACCCCATTCAAAAGTCACAAAAATATTTTGTCTTGCCCATTCACCCACTGAATGGCACAAATACACAATCCATGTCTCAATTGTCAAAAATGTCTCAAGTCTTCAAAAACATTAATGTTCTTCCACTTAATCTACACTGATTGAAGTGGATTTAACAAGTGACATCAGTAAGGGATCATAGTTTCACCTGGTCAGTCGATGTCATGGAAAGAGCAGGTGTTCCTATTGTTTTGTACACTCAGTGACATCATTAGCTCCGACCAAGGCAAGGCTCAGTCAGAGGGGAAACGTATGCATACAAATTTGTCAACTGGATTGAAAGTATTCAAACCCATCGAAAGAGCTATGGATTATTAATAAAAGCAATGCTGGTTTAACAAGCAACGTAATTAAGGGAAGGCATAAGATAAATCATGCCAAACTTGAAGTCGAGAAATTTAGAGTTATATTTAGTTGGATGAGTAACATACAAATTATACACTTTTTCTATTACTGCATCCTCAATGACGTACACAGTAGGAACGGCACAATTATCGTATAACCGACAGTTATGGGTGAAGATCATGACCAACAGTTTTTTTTTGGGGGGGGCGACGACAAACATCTGACTGAAAACGGGATGGCCGAGGCATTTCCGTGGTTGAGTCCTTTGCGATACCATGGAGTCTTACAACGTGATGAAACATACAACACCTTGCTTGCTGAAACAAGCAAGGTGTAGTAGCAAACAATGAATAAAATGGGCTTGGAACCCCTAACCCTGGCAATTTGACTGGTAAACTCATGGGTACACTCACAATGGCTGCCTGGTATTGTGGACTAATTAGAAAAATAAAAGTAGTACTTCCCAATGCGTGAGCTACAAGAGGCGTGTCATATGCGTGTGTTCTAAAGACCAATGCGTGAGCTAAAAGAGGCGTGCCGTGAGAGGCGTGTCAAATGCGTGCGTTCTAAAGACCAATGCGTGAGCTAAAAGAGGCGTGCCGTGAGAGGAGTGTCAAATGCGTGCGTTCTAAAGACCAATGCGTGAGCTAAAAGAGGCGTGTCATATGCGTGTGTTCTAAAGACCAATGCGTGAGCTAAGAGAGGCGTGCCGTGAGAGGAGTGTCAAATGCGTGTGTTCTAAAGACCAATGCGTGAGAGTTTGCAGCTCTGCTTTCAGTCGTAACATTTCTCCCTCCAGTCACAACCCATATTGGATGGGTACATTTCCTGGTTTGCTCACAACGGCCACCAGTTCACCCATTATGCCATCATTGACTCGACTGGGAATGCCAGTTCTACATGCAGTCAGAAGCGGAGAAAAGGTGAAAATGTTCAAAAACATTAAAATAAAAATAAAAAAAAATAAAAAAGTGCTTTTCGAACGGTTATTACAGAGACTAAAGTCATTTGGCAGGCCAATTACAGTCATCCAAAAGTCTGTGACCATCACAGCCCTAATATACAGTAACGGACAAAATAAAGTAAACACCAACATAGTGTCTTAATAGGGCGTGTGATATAAAAATGACATATTTACCTCATTTGTTTGATATTAATACTTAAAGGAGCACAGGGGGTTTGAGACCCCTCTTTCAAAGTCACAGATCTCTTCTTCTTGCCATGGCGGCTGAAGTAATGAGCCACTGGGCATTTTTATACATGGTCAGAATTTCCTCACCGATTTGTTTTACCACGTCACTATTTGTATCCCTCATTTGCTCAAGTGTTTGCTTTATTTTGGCAGTTGCCTGTACATTATGCAACAGGAAGGAATACAGAGGATGTTTAAAATGGCCTCCACACATCTTGTCCCACATCACCATCATATCATAAATCATCACGTTGGTTAAGGATGACAAATCCACTAATTGTAATATAGGGCCTCCTCTGTATCCACGAGACAAGACGTAATTATCGATTCGGAAACAGAGCAGCCGCAGACAGCATTTCACGCATGACTGTTGTTTCACTGTGCAGAGAGGGAAAACTAATAGCTCTATAATGAGCCTGTTTATAAAAAAAAAGGTCTACAACCAAATACATTACAGTCACAGCAGATGCCATCCAATGTCTGTTTTTATTATGCCGTTGCGTACCGCAGGGTCCTATCTGTCAGCATCCATACATCTTGTAGTGAGTCGACAGGGAGCCCCATGGGTCCAGGCAGACAGAGAGGGATGAAGTGATTTCAGAACCAGATGATTGGCCAGGCCAGAGCATACATCAAAGAAACACATATTACTTGTTGCTCTCTCTCAGCTGACATCTCACGGTGTGTGTGTGTGTGTGTGTGTGTGTGTGTGTGTGTGTGTGTGTGTGTGTGTGTGTGTGTGTGTGTGTACACGCATTTCTGGTGGCAGTGAGGTCTCCTTTCGTTAAGTCTCTTGCCGCAGGGGTGGCAGCAGCAGGAGCCATACAACACGTACATAATTCCAGGTCTTAATGAGGCCATTCGCATTCCTGAAAGGCTCTGCTGTTAACACACAACAGAACACAACCCACGGAGATCTCTACCTGCTATAATACACACAATGTAGAGAGAGGGGAGAGAAGCTTGTAGGTGGGGAGAAAGAACAGTACCTGGAAACAACGGAAGAGGAGGAGGATTAAAACAAGAGATCTGCTCACACACTGTGCCGATCCTGCTCTAGGCCACATCAGCAGGATATATTGATCAGGACCCCTCGATCCACAGGGAAAACCCTGCTTCCCCTGGCAGGAAGTGAGAAAAGTTGTTCATGAACCGCCTGACTTCCAAAATGAGACCTGAAACCCTGTTGCCATGCCGATGGCATGTCTATCGAGCCCCCTTCATGACAGCGGTCTTAGTTTCAGAGGGACGCACTTTAATCTTTGCTCTCCAGTTCACATCGCAAGGCCATCAAATTAAATGACACTGTCTGCTGCAGAGAGTAAGAGAAAACAGAAAGAGAGGGGAAAAAGTTCAATTGATTGGACATGATTTGGAAAGGCACACATCTGTCTATATTAGTACCACAGTTGACAGTGCATGTCAGAGCAAAAACCAAGCCATGAGGTCGAAGGAATTATCCGTAGAGCTGCAAGGCCGGATTGTGTCGAGGCACAGATTATGGGGAAGGATACCAACAAATTACTGCAGTATTGAAGGTCCAAGAACACAGTGGCCTCCATCATCCTTAAATGGAAGAAGTTTGGAACCACCAAGGCTCTTCTTAGAGCTGGCCTCCCAACCAAACTGAGCAATTGGGGGAGAAGGGCCTTGGTCAGGGAGGTGAACCCGAACCCGATGGTCACTCTGACAGAGCTCTACAGTTCCTCTGTGGAGATGGGAGAACCTTCCAGAAGGACAACCATCTCTGCAGCACTCCACGAATCAGGCATTTATGTTAGAGTGGCCAGACGGAAGCCACTCCTCAGTAAAAGGCACATGACAGCCCGCTTGTAACTAAAGGACTCTGACAATGAGAAACAAGATTCTCTGGTCTGATGAAACCAAGATTGAGGAAACATGGCACCATCCCTACAGTGAACCATGGTGGTGGCAGCATCATGCTGTGGGGATGTTTTTCAGCGGCAGGGACTGGGAGACCAGTCAGGATTGAGGGAAAGATTAATGGAGCAAAGTGCACAGAGATTACTTGATGAAAACCTGCTCCAGAGCGCTCAGGACCTCAGACTGGAGCGAAGGTTCACCTTCCAACAGGACAATGACCCGAAGCACACAGCCAAGACCGTGCAGGAGTGGCTTCGGGACAAGTCTGAGTGAACAAGCCAGAGCCCGGACTTGAACCCGATCAAACATCTCTGGAGAGACCTGAAAATAGCTGTGCAGTGACATTCCCCATCCAACCTGACAGAGAGGATCTGCAGAGGAATGGGAGAAACTCCCCAAACACAGGTGTGCCAAGATTGTAGTGTCATACCCAAGAAGACATGAGGCTTTAAAATCACTGCCAAAGGTGCTTCCACAAAGTACTGCGTAAAAGGGCCTGAAGGACTTATGTAAAATTGATTTCACTTTATTTAAAATTTGAAAAAATGTCCAAAACCTGTTTTTTTACTCGATCATTATCGCGTACTATGTGTAGATTAGCAAAAAAACGATTTAAACCATTTTAGTGTAAGGCTGTAATGTAACAAAACTTGAAAAGTCAAGGGTTCTCAATACTTTCCGAATGCACTAACTACAAGTGAGATGCCAGTTGTTGGAAGGATAATAGTTCACCTTCTCTATACAGATGACCGAATGTTTTGATTCCTTTGTTTAACCAAGAAATTAATACTATCTGAGGGCTTTGTGTAAGATGGGGATAATTATTATAGAAAGGTGTTTGTTATATATACACACAGCTCAAAAACATAAAGGGAACACTAAAATAACACATCCTAGATCTGAATGAATGAAATATTCTTATTAAATACTTCTTTCTTTACATAGTTGAATGTGCTGACAACAAAAATCACGCAAAAATTATCAATGGAAATCAAATTTATCAACCCATGGAGGTCTGGATTTGGAGTGACACTCAAAATTAAAGTGGAAAACAACACTGATCCAACTTTGATGTAATGTCCTTAAAACAAGTCAGAAATGAGGCTCAGTAGTGTACGTGGCCTCCACGTGCCTGTATGACCTCCCTACGACGCCTGGGCATGCTCCTGATGAGGTGGCGGATGGTCTCCTGAGGGATCTCCTCCCAGACCTGGACTAAAGCATCCGCCAACTCCTGGACAGTCTGTGGTGCAACGTGGCGTTGGTGGATGGAGCGAGACATGATGTCCCAGATGTGCTCAATTGGATTCAGGTCTGGGGAACGGGCGGGCCAGTCCATAGCATCAATGCCTTCCTCTTGCAGGAACTGCTGACACACTCCAGCCACATGAGGTCTAGCATTGTCTTGCATTAGGAGGAACACAGGGCCAACCGCACCAGCATATGGTCTCACAAGGGGTCTGAGGATCTCATCTCGGTACCTAATGGCAGTCAGGCTACCTCTGGCGAGCACATGGAGGGCTGTGCAGCCCCCCCAAAAAATGCCACCCCACACCATGACTGACCCACCGCCAAACCGGTCATGCTGGAGGATGTTGCAGGCAGCAGAACGTTCTCCACGGCGTCTCCAGGCTCTGTCACGTCTGTCACATGTGCTCGGTGTGAACCTGCTTTCATCTGTGAAGAGCACAGGGCACCAGTGGCGAATTTCCCAATCTTGGTGTTCTCTGGCAAATGCCAAACGTCCTGCACGGTGTTGGGCTGTAAGCACAACCCCCACCTGTGGACGTCGGGCCCTCATACCACCCTCATGGAGTCTGTTTCTGACCGTTTGAGCAGACACATGCACATTTGTGGCCTGCTGGAGGTCATTTTGCAGGGCTCTGGCAGTGCTCCTCCTGCTCCTCCTTGCACAAAGGCGGAGGTAGCGGTCCTGCTGCTGGGTTGTTGCCCTCCTACAGCCTCCTCCACGTCTCCTGATGTACTGGCCTGTCTCCAGGTAGCGCCTCCATGCTCTGGACACTACGCTGACAGACACAGCAAACCTTCTTGCCACAGCTCGCATTGATGTGCCATCCTGGATGAGCTGCACTACCTGAGCCACTTGTGTGGGTTGTAGACTCAGTCTCATGCTACCACTAGAGTGAAAGCACCGCCAGCATTCAAAAGTGCCCAAAACATCAGCCAGGAAGCATAGGAACTGAGAAGTGGTCTGTGGTTAGCACCTGCAGCACCACTCCTTTATTGGGGATGTCTTGCTAATTGCCTATAATTTCCAACTGTTGTGTATTCCATTTGCACAACAGCATGTGAAATTTATTGTCAATCAGTGTTACGTCCTAAGTGGACAGTTTGATTTCACAGAAGTGCGATTAACTTGGAGTTACATTGTGTTGTTTATGTGTTCCCTTTATTTTTTTGAGCAGTGTATATATAGATATACATACGCCCTTCTGTTTACAGACTTCAATATATTTAGTGTTTTTAATTAAAGTCATTTGTGAGACCCATCAAAGCTTTAGGTGGGCTCATATAGGTTATAGATGCCAATGAAACAGGGGAAAGACACTTCACTTGCTCTGTCTGTCTCCAAGAGGGTGAACTTGTTGTATCTTGCCATACCCACACAGCCTTGAACAGAAACACAACTGGAAGTCAGAGTAAGCACTCCTCCGGATTATAGATTGAATAAAAAGTTTTGAGTTTCACTCTGGGAGGTCTTCCTTTCGACTGAAATGAAGAGACATTCCTATTTTTATTTTTATTTCACCTTTATTTAACCAGGTAGGCTAGTTGAGAACAAGTTCTCATTTACAACTGCAACCTGGCCAAGATAGAGCATAGCAGTGTGAACAGACAACAGAGTTACACACGGAGTAAACAATTAACAAGTCAATAACACAGTAGGAAAAAAAATAAAAAGAAAAGAGAGTCTATATACATTGTGTGCAAAAGGCATGAGGAGGTAGGCGAATAATTAAAATTTTTCAGATTAACACTGGAGTGATAAATGATCAGATGGTCAGGTACAGGTAGAGATACTGGTGTGCAAAAGAGCAGAAAAGTAAATAAATATAAACAGTATGGGGATGAGGTAGGTAAATTGGGTTTACCGATAGACTATGTACAGCTGCAGCGATCGGTTAGCTGCTCAGATAGCAGATGTTTGAAGTTGGTGAGGGAGATAAGTCTCCAACTTCAGCGATTTTTGCAGTTCGTTCCAGTCACAGGCAGCAGAGAACTGGAACGAAATGCGGCCAAATGAGGTGTTGGCTTTAGGGATGATCAGTGAGATACATCTTCTGGAGCGCGTGCTACGGGTGGGTGTTGCCATCGTGACCTGTGAACTGAGATAAGGCGGAGCTTGGACTTGTAGATGACCTGGAGCCAGTGGGTCAACTATTAAGTTGTTTGAAGAAAAAAAAAATTGGTAATAGGAAAGGCCAAGGTTATAAAAGGGTAGAATAATTACACAATAAGAGCAATTGGTAAATCCAGCCGTCTATCCTCTTTCCCAACCTTTTTGAGAAGTGGAATATAGTTCAGTTGATAGGTCTTATTCTTTTGAGAAGGAATTTGCAATCCCAGATGTTTCATTTTCTGGCATCTCCAAGAAAACGTCTGGTCTACAAATCAGGTTCTGCATAGCCGTTCGGTTAAAAGGCATGATTATACTATTTGATAGGTTTATTTTATATCCTGAAAAGGTCCCATATACATTTCCATTAGTCAGGATCTGAGCTACCGTACATTTGTACAGTAATCCAAATCAGACCGAGATATTTAGGTCCAATATTCATCCTCTAAAACTTTAAACAAGTAGTTCCATTCTATGCGGTCTAAAGCTTTTTCCACATCTTATTAAGCCACCACTACAGATTCCTGGCCCTTCTATACATAATGCATTACGTTAAATCATCTTCTGATATTAAAATCAGGAGAAGAGCGGTTTCTTACTAAGCCGGTTTGGTCCATCTCAACCAAGTCAGGAAGAACTTTATCTAGTCTAAGAGCTGTGAGTTTAGTAACAATTTTATATGCAGTGTTCAATAAAGATATCGGTCAGTGCTTGTTCAAGTGTATCTGGGTGCTTATCTGTCTCTATGGCATGAATAAATATATTGCAAAGAGAATGAATTCGTTTGGATAAAAATGTTCTATAGATTTCAACAGGGAATCCGTCTAACCCTGGTGATTTTCTCCCAGCGGTGTTGAAAATGGATTCGCTAATTTCTTCAGATGTAATCTCTTTCTCCAAAACCCTTTCGATCCTCATCAGTTAAAGCTTGTCAATTGAGTTTGTTCAAAAACTCATGCATTGTGTCAAGGCTATTCCTTTCAGACTTGGACAGCGTTTCATTAAACTCTCTAAAGAGTAGATGAATTGCCTCAGGACCCTGAACAACTGTTATTGGACATCTTAATAGAGCTAATAACTCTACTAGCTTCCTCTCGCCTTATCTGCCAAGCAAGCAACTTTCCTTATTTATCACTATGTTCATATAGTAGGTTTGTTCTGTTCTCCTAAATGTGTTTTCTGCTTTATAGGTCGCCAGGTTGTTATATTCCAATCGCTTTGAGTCTAGTTTTTGTAGAGTTGAGTCGTCAGCTGTTACTTTGTTCATTTTCCAGATCTCACATTTGTTCTCCGAATCTACTTGAGCCTGATACAGTGCATTCAGGAAAGTATTCAGACCCCTTGACTTTTTCCACATTTTGTTACATGACAGCCTTATTCTAACATTGACTGTTGTCCCCCCCCCCCTCACACACACACACAACTCCATAATGACAAAGCAAAAACAGGTAATTTTTGCAAATGTACTAAAAATAAAAACCTGAAATACACATTTACATAAGTATTCACACCCTTTACTCAGTACTGTACTGAAGCACCTTTCGCAGTGATTACAGCCTCGAGTCTTCTTGGGTATGACGCTACAAGCTTGGCACACCTATATTTGGGGAGTTTGTCATGTTAGATGGGGGGGGGGGCGTCTCCGCACAGCTATTTTCAGTTCTCTCCAGAGATGTTCGATAAGGTTCAAGTTCGGGCTCTGGCTGGGCCACTCAAGGACATTCAGAGACTTACCCGAAACCACTCCTGTGTTGTCTTGGCTGTGTGCTTAGGGTCGTTGTCCTGTTGGAAGGTGGAACCTTCACCTTAGGCTGAGGTCCTGAGCGCTGTGGAGCATGTCTTCTTCAAGGATCTCTGTACTTTGCACCGTTCATCTTTCCCTCGATCCTGACTAGTCTCCCAGTCCCTGCCGCTGAAAGAAAATCCCCACAGCATGATGCTGTCACCACCATGACTCACCATAGGGATGGTGCCAGGTTTCCTTAAAACATGACGCTTGGCATTCAGGCCAAAGAGTTCATTCTTGGTTTCATCAGACCAGAGAATCTTGTTTCTCAACGTCAGAGTCCTTTAGGTGCCTTTTGGCAAACTCTAAACCACAAACACAACCTCCTCCCGAACTGAAAGTTAAAAACCCCATACCTATTCGACGCTAGTCTTTCAAATAGATTTACCTGCTGTGCATAGCATAACCCAAATTAGGTTCAATCTAAATTATACGTATAGCGCATGAATCCCCGTAACATGAAAATTGGCAGTTGAGACAAAATAAAATGCCAATCAAAGTGACAAACATCGGCAATAAAAAAGACAGGACTATTTAGCCCCATTTGAGCATGTCTCTGAAAAGAAAAAACGGAGGATGCGTTCATGTTCACCCTCAGCCGCGCCTACCAGTACACTCAAATGTCAACCAATCGGCATTCCCCAAGGTGCCCCGAAACCTGTGTTGCGTAGCAGCAAAAGCGCACCCAAGCACCCCAGGAAAAAAGACATCAAGCTATGATGAATAAATGATAACCTTTACCAGACGATGACCATCATCCCTCAAATATGAAATAGGAAAAGGGGCAATTAGTTTTAAAAAAAAACACCATCATCCTGATGACAGCACCTCCATTCTTGAGCGCTCCCTTTGCTCAGGAAGCAGAGAATGGGGTAGATCCAGGATTTTGGGAATCCATTCCTGTAGAAAAGAGATGGCATTTCTTCCCTCCACAGCCTCCGGGAAACCTTGCAACCTAAAATTTGAGCACCTTTGGACATTTTTGAGAATATAATTTCTCCTCAAGTTTCAAAATGCCGTCTTCCAACTTCTTGTGCTTTTGATCCACGTACTCGCGGACGTCCAGAATTGAAGCGCGGTCTTGTTCTAACTTTGTCAGTCGTCTCTTTGTGACTTTCTGGTCTTCATGGAGTTGATTAAACAGCAAATACATTTTGATCATGCGTTCAGAAAGTGTCTCTACAATTTTTGTTATACCCTTGTCCATCTCCATTCTGAATCATCATGGTGTTTCGTCCGAGCTAGCATCCTCCGAGGCCAAAGGGGTGGGGGGCACATTTCCACGCCTCATCTGCTCAAACATCTTTTGTTTTGCCGATAAAAGAGACGTATTACATTTTCAACAAACGGGTAAACTGTCAAGATACCTAAAAAGTGTAAAATGTATAAAGTTCGATGACACTAAGCAGACGAGTCATGTTAGAGCGTCGCCGTTGCCGGAAATACCATCAACAATCTTTTGACAAGCAATCTATGTTGTGTCAGTCTGTTCATGTCAAAGTTGGTTTGGTGTTTGTAGCTTTAATGGTTCAAGAGAAGTTGCGAATCCATTCAAGCCTATGGTGCTTTTATGCACATTTAAGACAGTTATAGTTCAACAAGTATACATGGTATCAAAAAGCTGTATACAAGCAACCTATTCCAGACTGGCCTGCGAGTTCCACAGTTTGCATAGCGTTTCTCCCTTAAACAGTTGAAGACTAGTTCACTGCATAGTTTTCCCATTCAAGTCAACGGCCAATGAAATGCATTAGGATTTATGCAAATATGGTTGTAGTGTGAAAAGTATCAGTAGCATCAGAAAGTGTTTTTTTTTCAAGCACACTGACCAGTGGTTTAACGGTTTTGGCGCTAAAAGGTTCCAGGGGAATAATAATAACTGAACAGTTTATAAAGTCGTGCTTTTTTTCAGCAAGCACACTTTACAAAATAAAAACAATGCAGAAGGTGTGTATTGAGTAGCAAGGCCAAACCTCACCAAAAATATTAAATCAACCCATCCCATGGTCTTTTGTTTTGCTCAGAGCTCCATCAAATCCTGACCACCTCTCCTGATCCGTCTGCCCACATCCCTTGACTCACTTGAACTCAGCGGTGAGGAGGTTGAAGCCATTGTAGAGATGTCCCTCAGATGACACCCTCTTCAGGTAGGAGTAGCTGTCCTGGCTCTGATCTGCCAGGAAATTGGACACCAGGAACCCTACAACACACGGAACCAACATTATTCTTACATTCACACTAAATGCACAGAGAGGTTACAGAGCAGTTAGGCAGGCCCCTGGACATAGCAGACGTAGATTCATCAGTTGGCTGGCTATTTGGTTTTGTAACCACAAAACACATTTAGTTATACTATCCAATATGATCGACACAACACCGCTTATTGGTCCAGGTCTCTTTTGAAAACAAGACGAACCTGGTTAAATAAAAATAAATTGAGCAAATTGTGATGCAGTTACGTGGAGGACATTTGAGATAAAGTATGTAACATAGGTCTTGGACTGAGTGACATTCGAGATAGTTTCCATGTTACGTAGCACTGTGAGTTAGCTGTTAGGAGGACAGGCTACTACCCAAGATGGGGGATCTGCACTACAACAATGAAGTGTGTCAAGAAAAAGACTGAAATGTGGCCTTGAAGAAAATAAAACAATTTGAAAACTGCTATTACACAAGGAGGTGTTTCCCTTGTGGGGCTGAGCATCGGCAGTAGACAGCTCTGATACAGAACGACAGTGGAGAGCTACTGTAGCGTGCAAACAGAGGAGGCGAGGGAGGCTGGCTGACACTACTATTCACTTATTGTGGTGCTATTGCTAGTGAATGAATCCTTCAAAAAGCGGTTCATTTCCATCCATTTGACCATTCCAGCTCCATGTTAGCTGCAGCTTCCTAGGAACAAAGCTGTTTGAGGAATGAAATATTAACACTACGGTGCATTCAGAGAGTATTCAGACCCCTTGACGGTTTTCCACGTTAGTCTTATTCTAAAATGAATTAAATTGCTTTTTTTCTTTCAATCTACACACAATACCCCATAATGACTAAGCAAAAACAGGTTTAGATATTTTCTCAAATGTATTACAAATAAAAAAAATGAAATATCACATTTACATTAGTATTCAGACCCTTTACTCAGTACTTTGTTGAAGCACCTTAGGCAGCGATTACAGCCTCAAGTCTTCTTGGGTATGACACTACAAGGTTAGCACACCTGTATTTGGGGAGTTTCTCCCACTCTTCTCTGTAGATCCTCTTGAGCTCTGTCAGGTTGGATGGGAAGCATCACCGCACAGCTATTTTCAGGTCTCTCCAGAGATATGTTTGATTAGGTTCAAGTCCAGGCTCTGGCTGGGCCACTCAAGGACATTCAGAAACTGGTTGCCCTTCTGGAAGGTTCTCCCATCTCCACAGAGGAACTCTGGAGCTCTGTCAGTGACCATTGGGTTCACCTCCCTGACCAAGGCCCTCCTCCCCCGACTGCTCAGTTTGCCCGGGCGGCCAGCTCTAGGAAGAGTCTTGGTGGTTCCAAACTTCTTCCATTTAAGAATGATGGAGGCCACTGTTCTTGGGGACCTTCAATACTGCAGACATTTTCTGGTACCCTTCCCTCAACACAATCTACAGACAATTCCTTAGACCACATGGCTTGGTTTTTGCTCTGACATTCATTGTCAACTGCAGGACCTTATATAGACAGGTGTGTGCCTTTCCAAATCATGTCCAATCAATTTAATTTACCACAGCTGAACTCCAATCAAGTTGCAAAACATCTCAAGGATGATCGATGGAAACCGGATGCACCGGAGCTCAATTTAAAAGTCTCATATCAAAGAGTCTGAATACTTATATAAATAAGGTATCTGTTTATTTAATACATTTGCAAAAATTTCTAAAAACATGTTTATACTTTGTCGTTATGAGGTATTGTGTGTAGATTGGTGAGGAAAATAATAAATTGTATTAATTTTAGAATAATGCAGTAAAGTAACAAAATGGGGAAGAAGGGAAGTGGTCTGAACACTTTCTGAATATCAATACACTGCCTCTTAAAAATGTACATATCGGGCTGCTCAGTGGGTATATTCTCGTCCAAGTTGGTCCTCACCTCTTCCTTGTGCGTCTGGATTGGGCCTTCCCTCCAGGTAATTGGTCAGTGCGGCCAGCTTGCCCCTCTTGTTAATCCCCAGCCATGATCCTCCTTCCTTCCCCTCCTCCAGGTCCAGCCCTGACAACACACAATCACATCACACTCCATGTCCGTCACAAAACACATACATGAATTTTATTCCCATTGTAACACCTCTGTCTGAAAATAGAACAACAGTTATAGGCCTAACTGACCAGTGAGATTGATGCTATACTGAACAAAAATAAAACGCAACATGCAATAATTTCAACTATTTTACTGAGTTACGATTCATATAAGGAAATCAGTCAATTGAAACATTTATTAGGCCCTAATCTATGGATTTCATATGACTGGGCAGGGCATAGGCCCACCCACTGGTAAGCCAGCCAATCAAAATCATTTTTCTCAAAAGAGCTTTTATTACAGACAGAAATACTTCTCAGTTCCATCAGCTATCTGGGTGACTGGTCTCACACAATCCCACAGGTAAAGAATAAAGATTTGGAGGTCCTGGGCTGGTGTAGTTACAAGTGGTCTGCAGTTGAGGCCGGTTGGACATACTGCCAAATTCTCTAAAACGATGTTGGAGGAGGCTTATGGTAGAGAAACGAACATTACATTATCTGGCAACAGCTCTGGTGGACATTCCTGCAGTCAGCATGCCATGTGCACGCTCCCGCAAAACTTGAGACATCAGGTGTTGGCCTTTTATTGTCGCCAGCACAAGGTGCACCTGTGTAATAATCATGCGGTTTAATCAGCTTCTTGATATGCCACACCTATCAGGTGGATGGATTACCTTGGCAAAGGAGAAATGCTCACTAACAGGGATGTAAACAAATGTGTGCAAAAAAATTGAGAGAAATAAGATTTTTGTGCGAATGGAAAATTTCTGGGATCTTTTATTTCAGCTCATGAAATATGGGACCAACACTTTACATGTTGCCTTTATATTTTTGTTTAGTGTGTGTGTGTGTATGTATATATGTATATATGTATGTATATATATATATATATATATATATATATATATATATATATATATATATATATATATATATATATATATATATATATATATATATATATATATATATATATATATATATATATATATATATATATGTATATATGTATATATATATATATATATATATATATATTACATACACACTGTGAATCAACAATGGCAATCATGTATGGCAATGGCAATCATGTATTGCTGAAAATAATGCTGCCAGTCACTCAAAACAAGAGTTTGCTTATAATAAATCTATTAATTCTAGAAGAAGTACAAATGTTTCACCCTGCTCCAAGCCATCGCTGACTGCCTAGTTTTACTCCTTTGTGAGTAAAACTGAAGAAGTGCATAAAAACCAAAACATTCAAGGAAGAGGCAATTTTGTACTTTATGCAGTTAAGGCTGAGCAGTGGTTTTCTGAGAAACAGACAGGCCTCTCTGCCTTGCATTCATCATCATGGGAGCCTCATTACCATGTAGAGCACGGAACTCTGAAAACGCTGAATAGATTAATTCTACTCATACATTCTGTTTGTCTGGACGCGGAGTGAAGCGATGCCCTTACACGACTCATAGGGAATACGACTAGCAGTGGAGCGTTAAGAGATATATAGATCATTTTATTACAACCAGTGTGACTTGCTAGTCGCTTACCATTTTGCACTTGTATTGCACTTGGAAGAAATGAACCCACTGAAGAATGAATACCAAGTTATTAATACATATACTGTACGAAAACTTGAATAAACTTCTGGAGGCAAAGGGCCATGCGATACAGGCGGTTCATCTAGACCTAAACTGTGACTTAAACACTGAGATAGGCTGTGTGTGTTTCTATGAGAGAGGGGGGTAACTAAGGGAAGCATGTGCAGAGGCAAGATGGTAAGTCTACACTTCCACCTCATTAATACAGGCGCACTGAGACAGCCAGGGAACAGAGGAGAGGTACTTTGCTGCAGAGAAACCCAGCCAAGGCCTGAACCCAATAGGGACCGGTAGAGATGGAGCTGCTGGAATCCCAGAGCTTATTCTCCCAGGATGATGGTAGAGCCGACAAACATGAAGACAGTCAGTGCTATGCGTGTGCTGTCCTTGAAAAAGGTTTCAAAAGTCCTCAGCTCTGCTCTCCCCGTGAGGCATAGATGAATAAATTGGCAATAAAACATCAACACATTGTTTAGCTGTAAGATCAGGCCGAGATTGACTTGTGTGGACTCACTCAAACAAACATCAACATCACCTTCAACCAGAGGCCAACCACCGTCCCTCCACCCACACACCAGATAAGAGCCTCACTGGCCACACTCATTCATTTCTGCCACACCACATAGAATCAGCCGTCAGTTGAATGGCTGCTACTCAAGCCCGTGTAACGGATTTGAAAAAAAAAAATAGTTGACTCAGAAATACTATAAAAAGGCTGTTGAACAAAACAACTTCCTAGTCTGCTGTGAGAGGGAGAGGAAATGAAAGGAATCACTCAGAAACAGAGGAGAAGCAATGCTCTATGACAGGACGCTTATTGTAATCCCCCTTCTTAGCCTTACACCCGGTTCACTTTTTAAACAGCCTGAACACTCAGAGATGCATTTTTTTTCTCAGTCAATGCTCTATGCTCTTAATAATGAAAAAATTGAATGACTGGGACAATCAGTGCATTAAATTCCTCTCAAAAAGTATTCCCGTCACATCACAGTCATGACCGCAGTCAAATTCCACATGACCATTGAGTCACGGTAATCTCTTACACCCTCTGGACATGTATTGGGAGTACCCTAACCACCACCAGGTTGTTAATGGCCTGGTACTCAGGGCTCTACTGTCCCTCTAACCACTCTGACATCAATACAAACACAATTGAAAATCACATCAGCAAAACAGTATCATGCTTTTAAAACTCAGTTAGGCTACAGTTTTTGACCTCACTGTGACGATCAATTTAAAGAAAGAAGTTCAACAATGGGTTGAAACTGGATGTTGTTTCAAAGCCAAACAATGAAATGGACAGCGCTTTCTCAGGTGATGATTAAGTCAAAGCATTTCAAATGTTGCACGTGAAACACCCATAAGCATATTAGCGCTCATACATAGGCCTATATATGAGCCTAAGTCCTCCCACCCCCAAAAAACAGAATATTTTTTTTTATTACATTGTGCCGTTATACAATACATAACCCACTGCATATTACGCATGGCAGAAAAACAAAAAAGATAAGATTGTCTTTGGTACATAATTGGTCTAGCCAATACTCCAAAATTAAACTAATTCTATGAATCACCGTTAGGTGTAGACTGTATTATTATGCATACTGGATGGACTGGTTACCTTATGCTACGCTCCAAACTTTCTATCCATGAGTCTGGGAGAGAATGTTTAGACCTAGGAGATCAAAATCACATTTTATTTGTCTCTTGACATGGAAACCAATATCTGGCTCATGAATGCATTCTAGCCGAGTTGAAATGAAATGGGTTGTGGTGAAATAAAAGGCTCTCAGAGAAAGACTACATTCTCTCTGTCGCCCCACAGTGTGGTTCTGCCACTTCAACGTCAAGTGCAGATACTTACCACTGAGGATTTCGCTGTTGCTCGCCCAAAAGTCTGCAGCTTTGGTTGGCCTGTTGTAGAACTCATCTCTGTTTGCGGCCAAAATTAGCCTGAGGGAAAAAGAGAAAGAGAGAGGACTAGAGTTATGAGGGAGACCATGGTAAACCACTTAAGGTAATGTACTTTAGCGCCATAACCTAGTGGTGGTATCCATCTTGACATATTATTATGTTTTGGGTCGCATCTATTTAAATCGAAGAGACTGAGCTCTGGCAGTGTCTTCAGCGGCCCAAATCGCACCCTATATACACGTATAAAGTAGTGAGCTATATATATATATATCAGGGCCCATAGCACTCTGGTCCAAAGTTGTGCATTATAAACAGAATAAGATTAAGTAACCTGTGCTCATTTGCCAGGCTGCATTCTGCACCAATGAGTGAATCAAGGCGTCAGTATGCTTCAGTTAGGCTGGCGCCTAGCCGAACTTGGCTGTGCTCGCATACTCCCTTAAAAGACCGTCGCTTGGGGGAAAAAAAATTTAAAAGGGGGGGGGGGGGGGGGGCAACAGCTGAAAAAACCCTCACCGAAGTCCAAAACGAACCCCCCCCCCCAAAAAAAATGCCAGTGTCATAATATAGGCAGGAACTCTATATATACACTGAACTGTTTCGGCTGGGAAGCATGCGGACGCCTGAGGTGTGACAGAGAAAATAAAGAGCTGTACAGTGCCTTGCTGCAGACCTGACTGAGCTGAGCTCCTGACTGAGGTTGCATGTTCCCTAATTGTCTGTGTGTGCACTATTCCTCCCCTCAGGACACGGCAAGGTTTGGCACCGCACCCCGTTCCCCATCAGCTGCAGCAGCAGGAGAAAGCTGATGTGCTGTCACGATCCAACACCATGCTTGTGTCCCAAATGGCACCCTACTCCCTATGTAGTGCACTACTTTCGACCAGAGCCCATGGGTACTGGTCAAAGGTAGTGCACTATATAGGAAATAGGGTTTAATTTGGTATGCACATCCATACCTCTGCCTCTCCATGTAACTTGATTACCTTAACGCAATAACATTACAACCCCTGCCGACTTTCTCCACCCAGCTTGGACTGCTGCACAGCGTGCATAGACAGATCACAAGAGATGGGCTTTTTCAGACCCCGCCCCACCGCAAACATCACATCAAATCCATAATACAACAGCATGCAAAAAAAAAAAAAACATTTTCTCATCCTTCAGAGTTCCAAAAGGGCCATGTCAGAGAGAGGCTGAGGCTTCTAAAGGCCAGGGGAGGTGCAAGTATCAGATTGATCCAGTGCAGCGGATGGAGACAGAATAAATGTGCAGCTTTCTCCTGACAGCCCTCTAAAGCCAAATCAGCTCCAATGGCAGCTCTCTTAAATCAGACTAACATTTCGACAACGTTAAATATTACGACAAGTCTGGCCACAGAATTCAATGCTTAATCAGACCAACGTGTGGACAATGACGTTAACGTTAAGGCCAAGTCTTCGGGTAAAGAAACCCCTCCTCACAATCAGCCAGGATTGTAGACTATCCATGTACATTTCTCACACAAAGGGGAGCAAGAATGACATGGTACTCCACCCCTCCTCTCCCCCATATCAGCTCTCTTACACACTCAGCTCAGTTGACCATCTCTCCATTCCACAGACTGGATAGACATTAGCTCATTATGAGAATGAATTGGTCTTGAATTGTTTGCCGACGGCAGTGATTTGAGCAGTTAGAACGGGTGTTTTAATCCCCACTGCTATGCTGCTCGCACCACAGTGTCTCCAACAGAGAGAACAAGATATTGAAGATGGGGAAGGGAAGGACATCCTTTGATGAGGATCCATAGGATCAGAAGAAAATAGTCTTAAAAAAGAAGACCTGTCAGACAGCACACATTGGAGGAAGGAGCTCAGTGAACAGGAACTGTTCCATAGGCTAGACTAGTGTCTATGAAAAAGATTGGTATGAGGCTCACAAGTTAAACATGAGCATTTAACTGAAAGTGAAACCTAGGCCTTACACATTGCCAGCACCACCCCCACCTACTGCAATTTTCAGTAGTTATCCCATAACAAATGGGCCTTAATGTGCCACTCATCACACTGACAGACTATCACTGCTGTAGCTAATGCTGCATTTGACATTAATCTCTGGCGACTTTTTACTAGCACTGCACAACTGTCACTTATTTAGCAAGGCAACAGTGCATGACTTAGTGACTTCACATTAATGTTCAGCTACTGTCCAATGAATCATCAGCCAGCCCAACACACACACACACGATTGTGGGGGTTTTCCTCCCAGTTTGGCTGCCCTATACGAATAGGCAACTGAAGCTGTTGTAGATCTGTGGCGTTGGGAGAGAGGTGGGCTTGCAGTGGGACCTAAGTGATGAGGTTTGCAGTAGTAGCCTATACTGAATGTCACAGGGAACACCATTAAGTTCCCTGTGAAACTTAGTCTCTCTTGACTTGTTTTGTTCTGGCTCTACGAGGCAATGTAGGGTCAATGTATTTATACAACATGTGTTGGCCTATAATATAACCTACAGTTGTAACCAGGGCTCTAAATTAAAATTGCATTGCACTGGTGTTTAACTTTTGTCGATTTTTTTTTATCGATTAGAGCCCTCAGAAAGTATTCATACCTAGGGCAGTCATGACCGCAGTCAAATTCCACATGACCATTGAGTCACGGTAATCTCTTACACCCTCTGGACATGTATTGAGAGTACCCTAACCACCACCAGGTTGTTAATGGCCTGGTACTCAGGGCTCGATTGTCCCTCTAACCACTCTGACATCAATACAAACACAATTGAAAATCACATCAGCAAAACAGTATCATGCTTTTAAAACTCAGTTAGGCTACAGTTTTTGACCTCACTGTGACGATCAATTTAAAGAAAGAAGTTCAACAATGGGTTGAAACTGGATGTTGTTTCAAAGCCAAACAATGAAATGGACAGCGCTTTCTAAGGTGATGATTAAGTCAAAGCATTTCAAATGTTGCACGTGAAACATATTAGCGCTCATGCATAGGTCTATATTTGAGCCTAAGTCCTCCCATCCCCAAAAAACAGAATACGTTTTGTTGGATTGTGTCGTTATTCAATACATAGCCCACTGCATATTATGCATGGCAGAAAAACAAAACAAAAAAGATAAGATTGTCTTTGGTACTGAGCCCTGGCAGTGCCCTGGTCTAGCCAATACTCCAAAATTAACAAATTCCAAATACCGTGAAATGCTTACTTACAAGCCCTTAACCAACAATGCAGTTCACAAAATTAAGATTTAAAGAAAAAAAATATTTAATAAATAAACTAAAGTAAAAAAAAAAGAAAAATCATTAAAAAAAAGAGCAACAATAAAATAACAATAACTTGGCTATATACAGGGGGTACCGGTACCAAGTCAATATGCGGGGGTACAGACTAGTCGAGGAAATATGTACATGTAGGTAGGAGTAAAGTGATAATAGATAATAAACAGCAAGTAGCAGCAGCGTAAAACAAAAGGGTGTGTGTGTGGGGGTACAATGCAAATAGTCCGGGTAGCCATTTCGTTAGCTGTTCAGCAGTTTTATGGCTTGGGGTATAAGCTGTTAAGAAACCTTATGGTCCTAGACTTGGCGCTGCAGTACCCCAATATAGTTGGTTCATATTTCAGCCTGCGTGTCCTGATCGTGTCAGATGTGGTTGGACAAAAATCAACATGCGCACACGGACTATTCCATCATTAGGAAAAATATGGAACCACCCAGACTTTGCCTAGAGCTGGCTGTCAGAACAAACTCATCAACCAGGCAAGGACTTTGGTCAGGGAGGTGTTCAAGAACCCAATGACCAATCTGACATAACTACAGAGTTCCTCTCTACAGCACTACACCAATCCGGGCTTTTGGGAGAGTGGCCTGACAGAAGCCAATCCTGAGAAAAATGCAAAACAGCATGCTTGGAATTTGCCAAAAGGCATGTGAAAGACAAAACATAAGGTTATTATTTTCAGATTATTTGGCCTGAATGCAAAGCGCTATGTCTAAAGAAAACCAAGCACAGCTCATCACCCGTCTAACACCATCCCTACCGTGAAGCATGGTGGTGGCTATGGGGATACATTCAGCGGCAGGGACTGGAAAATGTTTTCACTTTTTCAGTATGTGGTATTGTGTGTACGGTAGATGGGTGAGAAACCAGCAACAATTTAATCCATTTAGAATTTAGGCTGTAACACGAAAAAATAGGGGGTATGAATACTTCTTGAAGGCACTGTAGCCTATATGAATTCTCGCTACTTCTGAAGCACATGTTGTCCCCTGGAAATGAATATAGAACCCTGTAAATACATGTGTTATTTATAAAAAGCTAAAATGTTGATACAAAAAAATTGTCATTGAAATAAAATAAAAAGTAATTTGTGGAATATTAATTAGGTTTCGACATTATGTTAAAGCACTATTTTCCTACTAACATGCATTACATTGAAAAATGTACAAGAGCGTAGCGTTTGTGTAGACAACTAGCTAATGAGGTAAAAAAACAAAACATGACTGAACAAAGTGTAAAACAAAATGGTTAAAGGCCTGCGAAAAGATTTAGAACGGCCCACAACATGGTTTAGGAATGTAAAATGCGGCAACCCAATCCTCAACAGGAAGACAAAAACAATGCGCTGGTTAATATTGGTCAGATCTGTTGAACGGTTTGTGCTAGAAATAAACAGTAGCAATGGTGTAAGCATGACACTAATCAATCTGCGCTCAGGAAACAACAGCACGGCCGTATCATTACAACAATTATTCTAAAAAATAAATACAAATATTGTCACTGGTGCTCACAAATTATAACTGCAGGTCACACAGAAAAATATTTTTGTTGCATATGTGACCCAATTGACCACACTTTAGAGCCCTGGTTGGAACAGTATCTAACCTGAAATAACAGCAATATCCAGTCAGGTATACACACTGTTCCCAGATAACGATATGCCTTCATTAGACACACAGAACACGCACCGCGCATGTTTGTGTTCCCGACGTCCCTCGTCAGAGCCAACTACCTGAGACTTATTAGTTGCCATGACAGGGTCACCGGTCAAAGCGATTAAATAGTTCCACTGAGAGAGGCATTTATTTGCGGAGTACGGAACAGAAATGAGTCACTGAACTACAATGACATACGTAATAATTGTATCCTTTCTTCTGGGCCTTCACGGCAGACAGCGTCTCCCATGAATCTTGTTCAGAGGGAGGTGGATTCTTTAAGAACAAATTGACCTGATCGGGGTCAACCTCTGTGCATCAAAGGCTAATGACGCAAAGCCGGTTGCGGTGACACGTGTGCCCCAAGAGTCTATGACGCTGTCCCCGAAACAAAGCAAGCACTAATGATTTTACACAGGAAAGAGCAGGGCATCCATCTGTTTATCCATCTGAGCCTATGGGAATCACTAGGAGAGAAACAACAAGAAAACCAACAGGATACAGCCATGCAGAGAGTGTGATTGTAGAGAATGATTACACAATTTATTCATGTCAATTATTCCTTACTTACAAAAAAAGGGTATACGTTTGACAAAGTCAACAGGAATGCTAAGCTAATATTTCAGCAAGATACCTCCCATCGATGAGTCTCATATTGCAAGGGAAAGTGCTAATCATGATGGTGACGCAATACATAGACCTAATTGGAATTCAAAACCGAACATAGTTGTCAGGCAGGTATGTTGGGGGCATTGGGTGCATGGAAGAAAACCAGTCACTCAAGAGGAATTTAGCATTCTTGCATTATTTTGCCATTCCCCTCACTGACATAACCTACATGCACTAATTCAACCACAAGGATGCTAGGCCTATAAGTTACACGTATCCTGTGGGTCCAGAGTGAGTCATTGTTAACACACCGCCACTGTGATTGCCTTAGGCTAGGGCAATCTCCCAGAGGCAAAGGCAGAGATAGACCCTGGCCAGGTAGAGAGAGCTCCACAGATCCCAAGGGACTATTATAAACAGGGCTTTAAATTACATTGACTGCTCCTCTACCATTGGCCTTCAAGGACATTCACTGAGATAAATCAGCAGTGACTGTAATAAAAGGTTAGCCGATGGTAGCCCTGGATGGTGTTCCGCAGAGCTTTAGACCAACATGGAAGGCTTTGAATTTGCCTGCATCCAAACTGAATTGTTCCGTTTCATAGAAATTGTGAAGTGAAACGGAGCAATTCAATTTGGATTCAGGCTAGCTTTGAAGACCTCCAGTGAGACAGCACCACAGATTCTCTAGGGTTCTAATCATTGCTACTCTGCTTTGGGTGCTACATCAGATTGGAGATGCCACACTTCAGCACTAGCCTAACGCATCTTCGAGGGAGCATGGTATAATAATTGGAGAAAAAAAATGTATGGGAAGAATGTCCCCTGCATCGAACTCAACACTACGATTCCTTTTTTAAATTCAATTTGAGCTCAACACCTGGTGGTGTTAATTTTTTTAAACCACCGTCTGAATATAGGCCTAAAGTTATGAGGTCAAATGAGAGCAGTACAGACTAGGCAATATGGAAAAAGTGTGGTAATTTATAAAACGGGTGGGCCTAATCCTGATTGGTTAAAAGAGCATTTCAGCCAGTGACTATTCCACAAGTTACCACCGGCTAAATCTCTGTTCCATCTGACTGAGCAATCCACCGTCTCATCAGACCATCCAGGCAATTTATAAACTTGATCTCCACTATAAAAAGCATAGAGACACTATCACCCATTTAATTTAGACTAACATTTAGTTTTCAACAGCGGAGATTTGTATAAACCTTACTGTCTGTCTCTGACATTTGCAACATTGTTTCAATATTCAAATTCAATATTCAAAACTGTCCCATAGTAATGAATGTGTAGGGGACGAGAGAGAGGAATCAAATCTAAAAACAAATCACATTTTATTAGTCACATTCGCCAAATACAACACCTTACAGTGAAATGCTTACTTACTAGCCCCTAACCAACAATGCATTTAAAAAATATATATATGGACAAGAATAATAGATAAAAGTAACAAGTAATTAAAGAGCAGCAGTAAAATAATAATATTGATACTTTTTACAGGGCGGTACCGATACAGAGTCAGTGTGCGGGGGCACCGGTTAGTTGAGGTAGTATGTACATGTAGGTAGTTATTAAAGTGACTATGCATAGAAGACAAAAGAGGGTAGCAGTGGTGTAAAAAGGGAGTGAGTGGGGGGGGCACTGCAAATGTTGTTTGACCAGATGTTCAGGAGTCTTATGGCTTGGGGGTAGAAACTGTTTAGAAGCCTTTTGGACCTAGACTTGGCACTCAGGTACCGCTTGCCGTGCGGTAGCAGAGAGAACAGTGACTCGGGTGGCTGGAGTCTTTGACAATTTTTAGGGCCTTCCTCTGACACCGCCTGGTATAGAGGTCCTGGATGGCAGGAAGCTTGGCCCCAGTGACATCCTGCGCCATACACACGACCCTCTGTAGTGCCTTGCGGTCGGAGGCCGAGCAGTTGCCATACCAGGCAGTAATGCAACCATGCTCTTGATTGTGCAGCTGTTGAACATTTTCAGTCTCCTGAGGGGAAATAGGTTTTGTCGTGCCCTCTTCATGACTGCCTTGGTGTGCTTGGACCATGATAGTTTGTTGCTCTCAACTTGCTCCACTGCAGCCCTGTCGATGAGAATGGGCACGTGCTCGGTTCTCTATGTCCTGTATTCGACAATCATCTCTTTTGTCTTCATCATGTTGAGAGAGAGGTTGTTGTCCTGGCACCACATAGCCAGGTCTCTGACCTCCTCCCTATAGGCTGTCTCGTTGTTGTCGGTGATCAGCCTACCACTGTTGTGTCATCGGCAGATGTAATTATGGTGTTGGAGTCGTGCTTGGCCATGCAGTCATGAGTGCAGTCATGAGTGAACAAGGAGTTCAGGAGGGGACTGAGCACGCATCCCTGAGGGTCCCCTGTGTTGAGGATCAGCGTGGCGGATGTGTCGTTACCTACCCTTACCACCTGGGGGCGGCCTGTCAGTAAGTCCAGGATCCAGTTGCGGGAGGTGTTTAGTCCCGGGGTTCATAGCTTATTGGTGAGCTTTGAGGGCACTATGGTGTTGAACGCTGAGCTGTAGTTAACGAACAGCATTCTCATGTAGGTGTTCCTTTTGTTCTGGTGGGAATGGACAGTGTGGAGTGCAATAGAAATTACATCATCTGTGGATCTGTATGGGACGGTATGGAAATTAGACTGGGTCTAGGGTTTCTGGGATGATAGTGTTGATGTGAGCCCTGACCAGCCTTTCAAATCACTTCATGGCTACAGACGTGAGTGCTACGGGTCGGTAGTCGTTTAGGTTACCTTAGTGTTCTTGGGCACAGGGACTATGGTGGCCTGCTTAAAGCATGTTGGTATTACAGAATCGGACAAGGAGAGGTTGAAAATGTCAGTGAAGACACTTGCCAAGTTGGTCAGCACATGCTCGCAGAACACGTCCTGGTAATCCATCTGGCCCTGTGGCCTTGTGAATGTTGACATGTTTAAAGGTCTTACTCACATTTGCTACGGAGAGCGTGATCACACAGTCATCCGGAACAGCTGGTGCCCTCATGCATGTCTCAGTGTCATTTGCCTCGAAGCGAGCATAGAAGTAGTTTAGCTCGTCTGGTAAGCTCATGTCACTAAGCAGCTCTCGGCTGTAGTCTAATGGTTTGCAGTCTAATGGTTTGCAAGCCCTGCCACATCCGACGAGCGTCAGAGCAGGTGTAATACGATTCGATATTAGTCCTGTATTGACGCTTTGCCTGTTTGATGGTTTGTCAGAGGGCATAGCGGGATTTCTTATAAGCTTCCTTGAAAGCGGCAGCTCTAGCCTTTAGTTCAGTGTGGATGCTGCTTGTAATCCATGGCTTCTGGTTGTGGTATGTACGTACAGTCACTGTGGGGACGACGTCATCATCGATGCACTTATTGATGAGGCCAGTGACTGATGTGGTGTACTCCTCAATGCCATCGGAGGAATCCCGAAACATATTCTAGTCTGTGCTAGCAAAACAATCCTGTAGCTTAGCATCTGCTTCCTCTGACCACTTTTTTATTGATCTAGCCACTGGTGCTTCCTGCTTTAATTTTTCCTTTTAAGCAGGAATCAGGATAGAATTATGGTCAGATTTGCCAAATGGAGGGCGAGAGAGAGCGCTTTGCATGAATCTCTGTGTGTGGAGTATAGGTGGTCCAGAGTTATTTTTCCTCTGGTTGCACATTTAACATGCTGATAGAATTTTGGTAAACGGATTTAAGTTTTCCTGCATTAAAGTCCTCAGCTACTAGGAGCGCCACCTCTGGGTGAGCGTTTTCTTGTTTGCCTATGGTGGAATACAGCTCATTCAATGCTGTGTTAGTGCCAGCCTCTGACTGTGGTGGTATGTAAACCGCTACAAAGAATACAGATGAAAACTCTCTTGGTAGGTTGTGTGGTCTACAGCTTATCATGAGATACCCTACCTCTGGCGAGCAATAGCTTGAGACTTCCTTAGATATCGTGCACCAGCTGTCATTTACAAAAATACATAGTCCGCCGCCCCTTGTCATACCTGACACCGCTGTTCTATCCTGCCGGTACATCGTATAACCAGCCAGCTGTATGTTGATATTGTCGTTCAGCCACGACTGCGTGAAGCATAAAATGTTACAGTTTTTAATGTCTGGTTGGTAGCTTAATCTTCCGTGGAACTCGTCAATTTTATTCTCCAAAGACTGCACGTTTGCGAGCAGAATGGATGGAAGTGCGGGATTATTTGATTGCCTACGAATTCTCAGGAGGCAGAATGGCCTCCTCTTCACGCAGATCACGGGTATCGGGGCCTGTTCCCGAGGAAGCAGTATATCCTTTGCTTCGGGCTCGTCAGAGTCATGAAAGAAAAAAATATATAATTCTGCTAGTCTGTGGTGAGAAATAGCAGTCCTGATGTTTAGAAGTTATTTTTGGTCATAAGAGACGGTAGCGGCAACATTATGTACAAAATAAGTAAAGAAATAAGTTACAAACACCGCAAATAAACAAACAAAAAAACACAATCGGCTGGGGGCACGTAAAATGTCTGCCTTCTTCTCCGGCAGGCATTTCTCAGCCAGTTGAAATCATGAATCAACTGGAATAATTTTATGGATATATAAATAGAAATGTCAATTGAAAAAAAGTACAACGAAATGAAGTGCAGCTAGTTTGCAATCTTCAGTTTGAAGCTGGCTAGCTTCTCTGAACAACAGTGTTCTAACGAGAGAGCACATTTTCTATGACAGGCGAAATCGTGCCTCATTAGCTTATTGTTATGGATGTATCCAAATAAACGTCACTTGAAATCAGCTTAAACAAATGCAAATGCAGCTACTTTGTTGTTCGTCTGCAGTCTGCACTGTTTGACGTGACTAAGTTGGCCGTAGTTGGCTAGCTAGCAAGCGTCTCTGGCAACGGAACCAATAGAACGAACGACGAGCCGGCTTAGCAACCCTAGATTTGTTTCAGGATCATATCTTGTGGAAGGATGAAATAGTATGAATAAATTCATCAAAATAAAGATCATGAGAATTTGTCAATCATTATTTTAAAATGTTTGTAACTCTCAACTTTGTTTTGGGCCTAACAACACCAGTGCCAATATATCCTCCAAACACCGGCTTCTCGGGCATTATTACTTAAATATAGTACAGAGGCAAGGAGAAGAGGCCTTACCTGTAGGCATTTTTGGATGCAGGCCGAGGGTCGAACTTGAAGAAGATGATACACATGTGGGTCTTAGGGGTGGGGGACGCTCTCTTACACTGGGCACGGTCAATTTCAAAACTTGGACATGTTGACAAGAGCTGGAAGAAAATGATAGTATAGTGAGAAAAGAAGTAAAGTGGGAAAGGGGCGAGGGGGAATTGCTGCAATTGACTTCTTAAGTGTGAGAGCAGTCAGCGTCTTCACAAGACTACTCTACACTATGGCATGGCCTAGGTTCAATTTACAAAGGAGACAAACTAAATATCATACAGGATTGTGCAGGAAGCAATTTCACCTGCCACAGCTGTGCCAAGCCCTAGCTACAGAAAAGTCACGTGATATGAGAATGTTCCACATCCGTTACAGCTTAGCTAGTGTAAAGCCTAGGCAGAACTTTTTCAACTAACCTTCACATAACAAGAAAGTTACTTCCTCTCAACAAGCTACCGGTGTCTTCGTCTACCATCGCTAGTTGCAGGTGGAACGGAAGAATAAAAAAATGCTTGGTTAATAAATTAAATACATTTTTGCTCCAACACCAACCTGTCCTGAGCAATGAGAGAAGATCTGAAATAGACAATATGGCGGCGTACACACTGTTGGATTACCTCATGGAGTAAAAAAATATTTCATTTAATTAATGGAGCATTTTCTAAATTCTTACATTCCTCTTGCAACTAGCGATGGGAGATGAGAAGACACTGGTAACTTCCAAGTTGAGAGGAAGTAATGTTCTCGCTACGTAAAGGTTAGTTGAAAAATTGCTGCCGTATTTTTACACAAGCTAACAATTCTGTAGCTACTGTATGCTAAGCTCCTAACCTCATCCAAGTGGTAGGCTAATCCTGAAATATTCAATACAGGACAGCAATATTGTTGACAAGCCCTCATTTGTGTCCACACACTTTATTGTAATCTGATAGAGAAGTGATTAGATTGATCAAATTATGTGAAACAATGGACTTTGACCTAACACTTAGGTCCTCTTGTCCTGAAAAAGTTAAAATAAATCACAATATCAAACAATTACTCCGATCAGAATTGCATCAGAGGCCAACATGGAATAATATTTAAATATTTTTTTCATGTAGGCCTACATAAATAAAAAAGGTGTGAAAGCGCAGGTGATATGCATACAAGCCTCATGTCCAAACCGTGCTGACATGTGGGAGGTGTCATAAAAATGTATTTACACTTTTAATTACATAAATATAGGCTAAACACCAGTCATGTTCGACAAATATATTGGGATAATTAACATTAAAGTCTGAAGGCTTGATTCTGTCAACATCCTCAAGGCTCACAAGACCGGAGTGTGAAGAACAGTGCCTGTTGCACACCGCACATCACCCACCTTGAATTTGAGGGGAGATGGTCAGCATTTAACTATCTATTTAACAGTAAAACGTATTTGTTTAAAACCTGGACGTTTTATGAAGCATGTCTTACTGTGAGTCGAAGTAGCCTAGCCAAAATACGGCCATAGAAATGTTTTATAAACACTTAATATGCCATTGAAACAAACATTTTCCTCATATTCTATTGGTTTTCAAAACAACATTATTTTATTGTCCAGCAGCCAAAGGCATAATCCTAATCATACTATTAACTCATGTTAGTTACGGCATCCTCAGATCTCCCTATTTCTAAATTTCTAAAAACTATTTTAATCTGTCACATGAAGCAGTTTATGCGTGCAGTGCGCTTTTGAGAAGTGTTGATTTCCACTAAATGCATTTTGGAAACATTCGCAGGTAGCCTGCAGACATGTGCGCATTGTTGAGTTTATAACATGAAGAAATAAAACTTGATCAACATTATAAGCTAAACGTTGCATCAGCCTCATTGATTAAAAAAACAAAAAACAATTATAATATGTGCAGTGATTGTATGAATTTTGGATCTGTTGTCCTAGAGTCCGTTTTAAACCATATACTTATTTATCATAATCCCGGGGATGACAGGACGCCCTTAATTTCGAGCCCTGGGAGGGAATTATTTATTAAAGACACTAAAACGTATTTGGTTGTAGGCTAATTGTAATGTTGCAATATTTTATAGGCTACCAAGGGTATAATTTGTGTAACTTTGTACTTGTACTTTGTAAAGTACAAGTTAGCCAACAAACACATACAAAGTAGCCTGATCAATTCACCTAGCTTACTGCCGAATAGGCATCAACTCACCACGTAGCTTATTTATTTACTTTTCTCCCTATTTCATGATATCCAATTGGTAGTTACAGTCACTGCAACAGACTCAGGAGAGGCGAAGGTCGAGAGCCGTGCGTCCTCCGAAACACAACCCAGCCAAGCCGCACTTCTTCTTGACACAATGCACACTTAACCTGGAAGCCAGCCGCACCAAACACTATACACCTGGCGACCGTGTCAGCGTGCACTGTGCCCGGCCTGCCACAGGAGTCGCTAGAGCGCGCACCACCACTAACTAAGCTAGCAGTTTCACATCCGTTACACTCACCCCCCATTTGACCTCCTCCTTTTCCGCAGCAACCAGTGATCCGGGTCAACAGCACCAATGTAACAGTATAACTTTAGACCGTCCTCTCGCCCATACCCGGGCGTGAACCAGGGACCCTCTGCACACATCAACAACAGTCACCCACGAAGCATCGTTAGCCATCGCTCCACAAAAGCCGCTGCTTTTGCAGAGCAAGGAGAACTACTACTTCAAGGTCTCAGAGCAAGTGACGTCACCGATTGAAACGCTATTTAGCGCGCACCACCACTAACCAGCTAGCCGTTTCACATCCGTTACATATATATTATATATATATGTTATATCTGTGTATGTAACGGATGTGAAACGGCTTGCTTAGTTACATATATACATATAAACATTTTGGGTGGGGGAGGAAAACAAGTGACTTGAGCTTTTGGACAAGTAAAAAAAAATGTTTTACAAGTAGCTCAAAAAGTTAATGTCAAGCCCTGATCAGCGGATTCTTTAAAAAACTCAACTGACACACGAGGTCAGCACCTGGTGACCACGAAAGTGTGTGCAGGCTTTTGTGCCTACCCAGCACTGCAGCGACACACCTGCTTCAACTAATAGTTATTTATTATGAAGTGGCCTAGAGAAGCAGAACACATAGCTAGCAAGTAACCTATTATTTCTAGTTGCAAACAACATTAAGGTTAGCTTGTTAAACCAATAATTTCTCTAATATCTCTGGTTAAGCTAGCTGACTAACGATACAATGGTTAGAAATCTGACGCTAGCTAGCTATAGTGAGCAAAAATGGCCAATCTGAGAACCAAGACAACAAAATGCCAATTATAGCATCTTGCTTATAATGTTACCTTTAGTCAACAACTTTGATCAAACACAGATTGTAGCGAGTTAGCAAACTAGCCAGCTAGCTAAAAGCAGCAGTCTTGCTCTAGATAGCTGTCACAACAAGGACAAAACAGGCAAGTGACAACTCTTCGCTACCGGCCTGTTATGCAACAAAATACAAAATAAGAATATATTACAATTAACCTGCCTGGTTACCTACTTTGAGTAAAGTAAAACGTACTCACTGTTACACTTGCTTCTGAAGATCAATCCATTCGGTTGGCTAATAAAAAAAATAAAAAACCGTATTCGCACTTTAGGGTGCAGTTGATTTAGTTTGTCAGTAGGCTAGACCGGAACTTTCAGTTCAATGTCACTGGACGAATGAGAACTCCGCTCGCCCCGTGGATGGTTCCAGAATGGCCCGGGCGTAAATCGGGTGCATCCACTCTAATGGCGACCAACGAGCAACACACACTGTGATTCGCCGATACTAATGTTGCATTCATGTAATTTCGGGAACTTGTAAATATGACGGGAAAAACGTGTAAATTCGATGGGGAAAATGCACTTGAACGCTCATCCAACTAGTAAATGGTAGTACAGTATGAAGAAAGGCAGAAACAAATTCTCAAATCGAAGTCCCCGATCACACCTGTTGGCGATGTCATTGTTACGTTAGCTCGCCAATGCCACGTTCAAACCAACTGGGAACTCGGAAAAATACGAGCTCCGATTGGGCATAATCGTTTTGAATTGTCATCCATTTCGGGAACTCGGGCCTCTTTCTAGAGCCCCGACTTTCCGACCTGAATTTCACTGACGTCATGATTTGGCCTCGTAAATTCCTATTTGTTTGAACACACTGGAGTCGGAAATCCGAGCGCCGAGCATCCGAGTTCCGACCACCCAGGTGTTTTGTACTTGGATCTCGATCTGAAGTCACGCACCACTGAAAATGTCAACAAACATGGCTGCGGTTTTGCCTGTCAATTCATTTCGGCATTAGTCAATGGTTTTTGCATTCCCTCAGCACTCCGCCAAGATGTGAACGTGGCATAAACCTGAGAAGACAGGAGATTTTCCAGATTTCTCATGTCATTATTTGGAAAGTTAATGTCAGTTGTATCATTTCAATTAGTTGATAGGCCATTTCAATTAGTTGATAGGCCATTTCAATTAGTTGATATTAGCATTTTTGCCAATACATGTGTGACTGGGTAGCAACAATTTGGTCGTTTTGGTCAGTGTTTCCTATGGGGACACAATTAGTGGGAAATATGTAAAAAAAAAAAAAAAAGCTATAAACAAAGATAATGGATAAATGAAGAGTTCACGCAGTCGTTTACATTTGGAAGAAAAATGGCCAGTTCCTGTTTACTTAAAGGTAAACTGCACCCAAAAATGATATTTTGGCATTTGTTTCATTAGTCCATTGTTGACATAGTCCCAAAATGTGTTGCTTGTCAGCACTTGTCAGCACTTAAGATATGTAACTTTCAAAATACAGAAATCAGCCCCATATGATGTATTTTGCATCATATGATGCTGTATTTCAAAAGTTACATATCTTGAAAACTTGAGTGGATAGTCAAATTTAATAGTTCATTTAAACGTTTAAATTATTTGCAAGAATATCAATTCCCCTAAAAATCCTGTTTTAGATGGACACATCTGAAATCAGGCTACCCAATGGGACTTAAATAAATGCATAAAATCACCAGACAAAATAAACGTTCTACCACATGTTATTTTTGCTCAGCCTATTTGAGTACGGACATATACAATTTGGACGTAAAAACTATTTCTAAGATGCATACTTTCAGTTTTTCCAAACTCACTTAACCCGTGCGTAAGAGGGAGGCTGGCACACGTGCAGATCAAATATAACACTAGAACGCAGATTAAGATGTTTACATGTCATAATAATTGTTTGATACTGTTCCATCAATCCCATTCCAGCCATTACATTGAGCCCGTCCTCCAATAGCTCTCCCCACCAGTCTCCTCTGATGTAAATGTCCAATGAAACAGAAAAAATGAGGAAGTGGGATGTCTCGCTTCCTCTTCGTCTCTGGTATAAAAGCACACCTGTGGTGATAATGATGGTTTCCCAGGAACTGATGGCTTCTACAGTTGTAGCTAGATGGGGTACAGCACCATCTAGTTGCGTTGGGGACAACTGTAGAATTTGAGCTAACTCTAACCCTTTTCCTAACCTTAACCTAATTCTCCTAACCTGCTACGTAACGTAACTTCTGTCCATAACTGTACTCCATCTAGCCACAACCATAGAAGCCATTGAAAGCTCGGAAATCTCTGACTTCCGACTTCAGTGCGTTCAAAACCACTGGGAAATTGGAGAAAAAAAACTAGCTCTGACTGGATCATCCAACTCAGGAACTCAGGCCTCTTTCTAGAGCTCAGACTTTCCGACCTGAACGTCACTGACGTCGTGATTTGACCTTGTATTTTTCATAATTCCCAATTGTTTTGAACACGGCATAAGAAACCATTAGTGTCACCGCAAACCAAAGCCCTGTTCGCAAATAAGAGCTTTATACACAAGATGGTCAGTAGGTGCTCTGTCGGAAACCATGCAGTCTTTATGAGAATAAATGTTTGGTGCATGGTTGATTGATTATAGGCTACTGAGAAGGTTCCATGTGTTTGGAGTTACTTTGGGGGCCAAGCAGTTTATTGAAACCCCCCTCCTTTAAAAGTATTGTCATTGTTTTTGTCATAGTTTTGTGAATTCTAGAAAACAGTGTTAGGCCTAGGCCTACTGTAGGATGTTTCAGAGTCATCTACTGAGTAGGACTTACTGAGATCACTGTTATTGGTTACATGTGCCTAATACAACATGTGAAGACTTGACAGTGAAATGCATACTTACGAGCCCATTCCCAACAGTGCAAAGTTAAAAAGTAAGACAAATATTTGCACAAAAAAAAGGAAATATACAAGGAGTACCAGTACCGAGTCAATGTGCAGGGGTACAAGGTAGTTGACGTAATATAGTATGTACATGTGGGTAGGGGTAAAAGTGACCATTTTTTGGGCCTTTTTCTGACACTGCCTGGTATAGAGGTCCTGGATGGCAGGAAGCTCAGCCCCAGTGATGTACTGGGCCATACGCACTACCCTCTATAGCGCCTTGCGGTTGAATGCCGAGCAGTTGCCATACCAAGCGGTGATGCAGCCAGTCAAGATGCTCTCAATGGTGCAGCTGTGGAACTTAAGGAACTGAGGGCCGATGCCAAAATCTTTTCACCCTCCTGAGGGGGAAGAGGTGTTGTTGTGCCCTCTTCATGACTGTGTTGGTGTGTTTGGACTGTGATAGGTCCTTAGTGATGTGGACACAGAGGAACTTGAAGCTCGATGCGCTCTAATACAACCCAGTCTCTGTGAATTGGGGCGTGCTTGGCCCTCCGTTTCCTGTAGTCCACCATATACTCCTTTGTCTTGCCAGCTTTCCAGGAGAGGTTGTTGTCCTGAGACCACACTGCCAGGTCTCTCACTATTTCCCTATAGGCTGTCTCATCGTCGTTGGTGATCTGGCCTACCACCGTCGTGTCATCTCAAAACTTAATAATGGGGTTTGAGTCGTGCGCGGCCACGCAGTCGTGGGTGAGCAGCGAGTACATTAGTGGACTGAGAACGCACCCCTGATGGGCCCCCATGTTGAGGGTCGACGTGGCAGATGTGTTGTTGCCTATCCTCACCACCTGGGGGTCCAGGATCCATTGGCAGAGGGAGGTGTTGAGTCGCAGGATCCTTAGCTTAGTGATGAGCTTGGAGGGCACTATAGAGTTGAACGCTGAGCTGTAGTCAATGAACAGTAGTCTCATGTAGGTGTTCCTTTTGTCCTGGTGGGAAAGGGCAGTGTGGAGTGCAATAGGTATTGCATAATATGTGGATGTGATAGAGCGATATGCAAATTGTTGTGGGTCTAGGGTTTCTGGGATGATGGTGTTGACGTGAGCCATGACCAGCCTTTCAAAGCACTTCATGGCTACATATGTGAGTGCTATTGGTCTATAGTCATTTAGGCAGGTTACCTTAGTGTTCTTGGGCACAGGGACTATGGTGGTCAATTTATTGTCATGCTGTCATAGGACCATCCCCCATGAGGAGCTGAGCATAGGCCTAAACCATCCATCCACGCCTCTGGCGAACTCTACTTTGTTCCATGTCGTGTTTTTACTTAATATAGCCTACAACATCGGATGTCTATGGTAGCCAAGGCCTACCTTCATACATACAAATTTTATCATGTTCAGGTGAGTTCATTTGGTCAAAGTAGGAAGCTTAGTATAAATGGCCGCATATTTGAATTTACCGCTGACACTACAAAGATAGACGGATTTTAAACCAACCACGTTGGAGATACTAAGTACGTTCACCCAATCAAAATAAATATTTCCTCGAAGGCCCCGCGATAGGGGCGGGATTCAATCGACGTTTGTTCTGATAGTTTTGTTGTACTGACGCTGTTTGTTATTTGATAGAAGATCAGTTTGGCCATGCAATTATTGCAATAATTTTCTCTTGAAGTAGGGTATACTATTTGTTGTCGAAACTCATTTTCTACGCTAGGATATTGAACGTTTGCGACTTCACATTGCTTTTTGTTTCGGGCTTTAAATGGAGAGGGGGACAGGCTATTTACCAATAGACTAACTTGCCTTAATTCCTATTAAATAAATAATGGACAGATTTTTTTTAAAGGAAGGAAACATTTCACTACAGGTTATGTTGATTTGTTCCCTCTTACTCTCCAGATATTGAGCAAATAAGTATTGGCTAAGCAAATCACTGACTACACAGTATTATTCTCGGGCACCGTACGAGAATAACTGTAGCCCTGACGTTTGCTACAAATAATATTGAAAAGAGAAGAACTCATTATTCGGATTGGTTATAAATGTATATTAAGTGTTGTCGACGTTATTTGAGGTGCAATTCAAAGACGAAGAAGAAGAATAGAAGTGTCAGGTGATTTCATCAACACGAGGAACCATCTGGTGATTGCATCGCTAAGTTTACCCTGCTCCTGCGTGTTATCCCTAAACTCCAGTGGAAGGGAGGAAGAGAAGGTAAGAGCCGTTATAATGTAGCGTATCAATGTTCTATAATGATTTTTGGTTAAATAGAAAACGTCGATTTGATAACAGTATTTTCATTTTATCAGCCGAACAAACAATCTATTATTCCTACGTAGTCTACACACTACGCAAACGTTTTGCAATGGTCATGGAAGGATTTGTGTGCCAGTGTGGTGGGGATTTTACGGAGTTGGTGTTGTTTGATGGCACTCAATTGTAGACTAGTAAAATGTATATTTAATGTAAAATGCATTCGATGAACAAATTATTTGAGTAGCCTAACGACATCTATAGATTGCAATAACGTTAGCCACAGCTTTGTCCCCTTGAATGACTTCTGTTTCATAAAGCATGCAAACCCATGTCGTGTGTTTTAATGAATATAACCTACAAAAAATGATATGTACTTCACTGCCTCCTGATTCTGCATATATAAGAGCACACAAGTCATCTATTGTGGGAAAGTGCCTCAGTCTGCCCGTGGCACCAACAATAGACTACCTACAGGTAACTGCAAACAGTGTCTTAATTAATAGGGCGTTGGGCCACCACGAGTCGCCAGAACAGCTTCAATGCGCCTTGGCATATATTCTACTAGTGTTTGGAACTCTATTGGCGGGATGGGTCACCATTATACCACGACAAATTGCGTAATTATTTGTTTTGTTGATGGTGTCTCGGGCGCTGCTCCAGAATGTCCCATAAGTGTTGATCTGGTGACAGACGCACAACCTTTAAATCCCCAATGCTCATTTGGCTGCGTTTACACGGGCAGCTGAATTCAGATCTTTTTCCACTAATTGATCTTTTGACTAATCACACATTTATCAGAGCTCAAATGGTCAATTTGTGAAAAATTATCAGTGAGCTCTCTTTAGCCATGGTAGCCAAAATAATGGGCGACTATGCATTTTTAAAGGTGACCCTAAGCGTGGGATGTTAATGAATTCAGGAACCACACCTGTGTGGAAGCACCTGCTTTCAATATACTTTGTTTCCCGTATTTACTCATGTTAACTTTAGTTTGGCAGTTACCTGGACCATCTTTGCAATAATTCTAAATAATAATAATAATGTTTTCATGCTAACCTTTGGCAATGCAAAATACAGTGGAGTGACTTTATTTATAGTAACAAATGTGGTGGAAAACTTGGACTATTTATTAGACGGATAATAATGTAAAGTTGATAGGCATAATCAGTCATCTTTTTTTAACAATAACATATTTTATGGCATGATGTTGGTATTGACTTTATGATAGATGAGCAGCAGGATATGTCATATTTGCCACATAGAACACCTGCCATGGTATTTTTGAAATGCATTAGGACCTCAGTTTTTCCAAGATGTAACACATTGATGTGTTTTTATTTAATTTATTTTTTTTGTTGCTGGAACTGTCAATCATTTCCCTCTGCTTTTGTTTTCCTTATTGAGTGAGTGAGTGGGTGTCCATGGAGTCTAATTTCTTCTCTTGTAATTACCCAGTATGGAAAAGGGGGCACTTGTGAGTTGCTGCTCGAATTATTTGTGAGGGGGTTGATTCCCTCTTATGTGGCTTTCCTCTTGAGTCCTGAACACTCTTTATGAACACTGATAGGCCTAATATAATGAAATGCATGCGTATCGCAGTAGAGGCATTTGATGTGTTCAATTCTGTTGATGTTACTGCTGTAGAGAAAAGCGATTCAGTTGGATGGAATAGACATTTATTGGCCATGCAGTGTTGTATGAATGAATATAAATAGCTTTTGCAGTCAATCACAAGGTCGTGCTGTCGCTCTCCAGTGGCATTTTTTATTCAGTATTAAAATGTAGGATATTCTCATAGATGTGTATATATAGTGGAGTCTGAAGTTGACACCCTTAATAAAGATGAGCAATAATGATATAAAAAAATAAAACATTAAAATACTAAGCTACATTATATGCTAAAACAAATTGGGACATTATTTTATATGAATACAGTTGCTCAGAGAAATAGATTATCTTTTAACAAGATACAGTTAAATGGTAGGCTTCCAAATGATTGATGATTGATAAATTAAGCATTTGCAAGTTTAATATTTTGTCCTATATTCTTAGCACACAACGACTACATCAAGCTTGTGACTCTCCAAAAAATGTGGATGCATTTACAGTTTGTTTTGGTTGTTTCAGATTTCGTGGCCAATAGAAATTAATGATGCATAATGTGTGGTCATTTTATTTTTTATTGTAAATAAGAATAGAATTTTCCTAAACACTTTTATGTTAATGTGGATGCTACCATGATTACATATCATTCTGAATCATGAATAATGAGTGAGAATGTTAGAGGGCCTAAGATCATACCCCCAAACAGGGTTTTAACATGTCATCTCATTGGCTAGTGTCAAAGTAAAGTAAAGAGGCACTTTTTTTTTTTTTTTTTTTGCAGCCTAGGTTCCGGGAAAAATGTGGTCTTTTTATAAATGCGTTTCATGCAATTTTACTCAATTTTACATGACTTGAGACTTTGGCTGAATCTTTTTTAATACCGCACAAATAATCAAAATGGCAGGCTACTTTGACACTGAGAAACTGAAAATCTGAGAAATAAATATGACCTTGTCTGGACTCCATCAATAGCCTATGTGTGGAAACAGATATTGAAGGCTACATTATGATGAAATTATATTCCTAAAAAATGCTTTACAGTTTAACTGACTCACCCAATGATGCTCACTTGCTGGTGATGGCTGATGAGCTCATTCCAAAAGCCTATCTCTCTTTTGTAAAACAATATTTAGAGGTTTATCAAATATTTTGGTAGCCTACAGCCTAGTGTTCTGTATTCAGCAGGAGCCATTTGTTTTACAACCTGTGTTTTCCCTCGATTGTATTTAAAATATTGTGAAAGGCATGTTTGTCTTAGTGCTGTTTTTTCATTGACAGATTGGCTGCCCATTCCCGACTGTAGGCTATTCCTTGTTATTGGGCTACAATCCACAACTCGGCTATTTTTAAAAATAAGCTATTGATCCTTTGTGGATAAATTATAAACCTTCTCGTGGTGTTTGGCAAATGTATAGTGCATTCGGAAAGTATTCAGACTCTTACCTTTTTCCACATTTTATGTTACACCCTTATTCTAAAATGTATTAAATAACACATTTCCTCATCAATCTACACACAATACCCCATTAAAAACAGTTCTTTAGAAATGTGAGCACATTTATTAAAAATAAGATACTTTATTTATGTTAGTATTCAGTCCCTTTGCTATGAGACTCGAAATTGAGCTCATGTGCATCTTGTTTCCATTGATCATCCTTGATGGTTCTACAATTTAATTGGCGTTCACCGGTGGTAAATTCAATTGATTTGAAATGATTTGGAAAGGCACACACCTGTCTATGTAAGGTCCCGCAGTTGACAGTGCATGTCAGAGCAAAAACCATGCCATGAGGTCGACGGAATTGTCCGAAGAGCTCCGAGACAGGATTGTGTCGAGGCACAGATCTGGGGAAGGGTACCCAAAAATGTCTGCAGCATTGAAGGTCCCCAAGAACATGGTGCCGTCCATCATTCTTAAATGGATGAAGTTTTGAACCAGCGAGACTCATCCTAGAGCTGGCCGCCTGTGTAAACTGAGCAATCGGTGGGAGAAGGACCTTGGTCAGGGAGGTGACCAAGAACCTGATGGTCACTCTGACAGAGCTCATGGAGATGGGAGAGCATTCCAGAAGGACACCCATCTCTGCAGCACTCCACCAATCAGGTCTTTATGGTAGTGGCCAGACGGAAGCCACTCCTCAGTAAAAGGCACATGACAGCCCGCTTGTAACTAAAGGACTCTGACCATGAGAAACAAGATTCTCTGGTCTGATGAAACCAAGATTGAGGAAAGTTCCCTACGGTGAAGCATGGTGGTGGCAGCATGACTTCCGGCGCCGACAGAGATGGCCGCCTCGCTTCGCGTTCCTAGGAAACTATGCAGTTTTTTGTTTTTTTACGTGTTATTTCTTACATTAGTACCCCAGGTCATCTTAGGTTTCATTACATACAGTCGAGAAGAACTACTGAATATAAGATCAGCATCAACTCACCATCAGTACGACCAAGAATATGTTTTTCGCGACGCGGATCCTGTGTTCTGCCTTACAAACAGGACAAAGGAGTGGATCCTATGCAGCGACCCAAAAAAACGACTCCGAAAGAGAGGGAAACGAGGCGGTCTACTGGTCAGACTCCGGAGACGGGCACAGCGCGCACCACTCCCTAGCATTCTTCTTGCCAATGTCCAGTCTCTTGACAACAAGGTTGATGAAATCCGAGCAAGGGTAGCATTCCAGAGGGACATCAGAGACTGTAACGTTCTTTGCTTCACGGAAACGTGGCTTACTGGAGAGACGCAATCCGAAGCGGTGCAGCCAACAGGTTTCTCCACGCATCGCGCAGACAGGAAAAAACATCTTTCTGGTAAAAAGAGGGGCGGGGGCGTATGCCTTATGACTAACGTGACATGGTGCGATGAAAGAAACATACAGGAACTCAAATCCTTCTGTTCACCTGATTTAGAATTCCTCACAATCAAATGTAGACCGCATTATCTACCAAGAGAATTCTCTTCGATCATAATCACAGCCGTATATATCCCCCCCCAAGCAGACACATCGATGGCTCTGAACGAACTTTATTTAACTCTCTGCAAACTGGAAACAATTTATCCGGAGGCTGCATTCATTGTAGCTGGGGATTTTAACAAGGCTAATCTGAAAACAAGACTCCCCAAATTTTATCAGCATATCGATTGCGCAACCAGGGGAGGAAAGACCTTGGACCATTGTTACTCTAACTTCCGTGACGCATATAAGGCCCTGCCCCGCCCCCCTTTCGGAAAAGCTGACCACGACTCCATTTTGTTGATCCCTGCCTACAGACAGAAACTAAAACAAGAGGCTCCCACGCTGAGGTCTGTCCAACGCTGGTCCGACCAAGCTGACTCCACACTCCAAGACTGCTTCCATCACGTGGACTGGGAGATGTTTCGTATTGCGTCAGATAACAACATTGACGAATACGCTGATTCGGTGTGCGAGTTCATTAGAACGTGCGTTGAAGATGTCGTTCCCATAGCAACGATTAAAACATTCCCTAACCAGAAACCGTGGATTGATGGCAGCATTCGTGTGAAACTGAAAGCGCGAACCACTGCTTTTAATCAGGGCAAGGTGTCTGGTAACATGACCGAATACAAACAGTGCAGCTATTCCCTCCGCAAGGCTATCAAACAAGCTAAGCGCCAGTACAGAGACAAAGTAGAATCTCAATTCAACGGCTCAGACACAAGAGGCATGTGGCAGGGTCTACAGTCAATCACGGACTACAGGAAGAAACCCAGCCCAGTCACGGACCAGGATGTCTTGCTCCCAGGCAGACTAAATAACTTTTTTGCCCGCTTTGAGGACAATACAGTGCCACTGACACGGCCTGCAACGAAAACATGCGGTCTCTCCTTCACTGCAGCCGAGGTGAGTAAGACATTTAAACGTGTTAACCCTCGCAAGGCTGCAGGCCCAGATGGCATCCCCAGCCGCGCCCTCAGAGCATGCGCAGACCAGCTGGCCGGTGTGTTTACGGACATATTCAATCAATCCCTATACCAGTCTGCTGTTCCCACATGCTTCAAGAGGGCCACCATTGTTCCTGTTCCCAAGAAAGCTAAGGTAACTGAGCTAAATGACTACCGCCCCGTAGCACTCACATCCGTCATCATGAAGTGCTTTGAGAGACTACATGCTGTGGGGATGTTTTTCAGCTGCAGGGACTGGGAGACTAGTCAGGATCAAGGGAAAGATGAACGGAGCAAAGTACACACAACAGTGGAGATCCTTGATGAAAACCTGCTCCAGAGCGCTCAGGACCTCAGACAAACTGGGAGAAAGTGAAGAAGGCGCAGCAGCGCCTCTTCAACCTCAGGAGGCTGAAGAAATTCGGCTTGTCACCAAAAGCACTCACAAACTTCTACAGATGCACAATCGACATCCTGGCGGGCTGTATCACCGCCTTATGGCAACTGCACCGCCCTCAACCGTAAGGCTCTCCAGAGGGTACTGCACAACGCATCACCGGGGGCAAACTGCCCTCCAGGACTTCACAGGAAGGCCATAAAGATCAAAGGACATCAACCACCCGAGCCACTGCCTGTTCACCCCGCTATCATCCAGAAGGCGAGGTCAGTACAGGTGCATCAAAGACCGAGAGACTGAAATACAGCTTCTATCTCAAGGCCATCAGACTGTTAAACAGCCACCACTAACACTGAGTGGCTGCTGCCAACACACTGACACTGACTCAACTCCAGCCACTTTAATAATGGGAATTGATGGGAAATGATGTAAATATATCACTAGCCACTTTAAACAATGCTACCTTATATAAATGTTACTTACCCTACATTATTCATCTCATACGCATACGTATATACTGTACTCTATATCATCGTTATGTAATACATGTATCACTAGCCACTTTATACTATACTATGCCACTTTGTTTACATACTCATCTCATTTGTACATACTGTACCCGATACCATCTACTGCATCTTGCCTATGCTGCTCTGTACCATCACTCATTCATATATCCTTATGTACATATTCTTTATCCCCTTACACTGTGTACAAGACAGTAGTTTGGAATTGTTAGTTAGATTACTTGTTATTACTGCATTGTCGGAACTAGAAGCACAAGCATTTCGCTACACTCGCATTAACATCTGCTAACCATGTGTATGTGACAAATAAAATTTGATTTTGATTTGATTTGATCATGCTGTGGGGATGTTTTTCAGCTGCAGGGACTGGGAGACTAGTCAGGATCAAGGGAAAGATGAACGGAGCAAAGTACAGGGAGATCAAGTTCACAGCCAAGACGATACAAGTCTCATTGTCCTTGAGTGGCCCAGCCAGAGCCCGGACTTCAACTCAATCAAACATCTCTGGAGAGACCTGAAAATAACTATGCAATTGACGCTCCCCATCCAACCTTACTTGACAGGATCCTGCTTGACAGGATCTGCAGAGAAGAGTGGGAGAAACTCCCCAAATACAGATGTGCCAAGCTTGTAGTGATATACTCAAGTGTAATTGTTGCCAAAGGTGCTTCAAAAAAGTACTGAGTAAAGCGTATTAATACTTATGTAAATGTTTTTAATTGAAATACTTTTGCAAAAGTGTCTAAACCTGTTTTTGCTTTGTCATTATGGGGTATTGTGTGTAAATTGATTGGGGGGAATTTTAAAAAATAATTATATTTTAGAATAGCCTGTAATGTGGAAAAAGTCAAGGGGTCTAAATATTTTCAGAATGCGCTTTATTTCAATTCGTAAGGGGTGCTTCTGTTCCTTCAGAACCCTTCGCGCGGCCATAATTCTATCAGGAAATAAATGAAGTGCAACACTGGAGAGATGAGTTGCAGGCTCATGTCTATCAGAGCAGAGAGGATCATAGAAAGTGAATCTCATTCTAGTTATGTGAGAGATACTGGCACGTTACTGGCACGTCTCCAACAGGTTACAATGTTGCGCAAAGCATAAACCCAGGCCGGCCCAACCCAAATCAACTCTTAGAATATTAGGCCCGGTCTGAGAATCTACTTTTTCACATTTAGTTAATTCTTCTGCCCCCACAAAATAATGTGGCGGCAACTCTAATGAACTTTGATCTATTCTGTGAATATTTTAAATAATTGTTCATGACTTGAGGTACCAAATGGATGCCGGAACAAAGCAGTCCAAAACGGAGAGGTGCAGGATCCGGCTCAAATGAAGCAATGGCACCAAGATATTCTAACCTCCCTCCATTACCAATAACATGGGAGGTTAGCATGTCTTTGGCCATCTAACTTACTCATCGTTATTCAAGCTTTGTTCAGATTTATTTTAATTTCTATTAGAGGGGGGGGGGGGGGGGGGCGGATTAATCGGAAACGCAACCAAGACGAACTGCAAATGCATCCAACATGTTTGGAGTCACAAGCTGGATGTGGTCATTGCGTGCTAGGAAAATGGTACCAAATACTGAACTTTTGACTACTTAAACAAATATTTAGAGGTGTCAATTTTGACCCCTAACTTTATTAGATTTGTTTATTTCTTGTTAAACAAAATCTCTGAGCAGTTTGTATAATATAATTTCCCCCCTTTTTTTTTTTCATCTTTTTTTTTGCATTGATTGTAGCTCAGTATTTGAATTATTTTATACAGTCATTATTGCTCATCTTTATCAAGGCTGTCAATCATTTCGGACCCACTGTATGTGCATTGTCACTACTCCAAATGCATGGAAATAATAGTTTATTTTTTTATGTGTCTGTCACAAGTTCTACACATGGATTAGAGCACTCCGTATGCAGCCAACAATGGATGATGTTATTGGTTCTACCCAAGTGCTTTCCAATTCGAGTGCTGTCTATTTATTTAATAGAGAAGCATGTGCTACATTTAATAATTTCTCCAAAAGGACCCATCAGCAAAATTATTGTTTTTGTTTGCCATATATCTAGCAGTGAGTGACAATATCCTGGACACTTGGCTACCATGGATCCTAAGTCTGCTAGATTTGACAAAACGATGCCTAGCTCCTGTCAAGGCATCTGTCAGTGTTCAGCTGCCATTTCTGACCCGACGATATCTCATCCCACAAAGGCCTTCTATGTTCCACGTTGTCAAGGTGACTCTATTAATATTTACTCCATTGATGCAGCTGTCCATTGTATCATCCCTGATTTTCTAAATATTCTATTGACTTTGTTTTGATTTCGTTAGGCTATATGCTGTTCAGTGGGAATGTTATGACTGCGTCTCAGTGTTCAGGTAAGAATGAGACTACTTGATTCACATTAGCCCAGGCTGAAAGACCATCCTATGAGGAAGTTCTAATTGAGATAGAAAAGAGAACCCTGTGTGATCGGTGTGATCTCCCACGCGTGTCCTGCTTGGCGACAGCTATGTTGAAGTACAGTGGATGTTGAATGGGGAAGGTGGCAGAGTTATCAAATTTGATTGATCATGCACATGGTTAGCATATGTGAGTGTATTGAAATGCTTGTGCTCCTAGTTCCGACTATGCAGTAATATCTAACAAATTCACAATAACCACCTTATAAACACAAATGTAAATGGATGAATAGAATATGTACATATAAATATGTGGATGAGCGATGGCGTGCGGCATAGGCAAGATGCAGTAGATGGTATAAAATGCAGTATATACATATGAGATGAGTAATGTAGGATATTTTAAACATTAAAGTGCCTTTTATTTAAAGTGACTAGTGATACCTTTTTTATTAAATACATTTATGAAAGTTACAAGAGATTTGAGTCTGTGTGTTGGCAGCAGCCACTCTGTTAGTGATGGCTGCTTATCAGTCTGATGGCCTTGAGATAGAAGCTGTTTTTCAGTCTCTCGGTCCCAGCTTTAATGCACCTGTACTGACCTCACCTTCTGGATGATAGCGGGGTGAACAGGTAGTGGCTCGGGTGGTTGTCGTGTCTGTATTTTGGGCCTTCCTGTGACATTGGGTGCTGTAGGTGTCTTGGAGGGCAGGTAGTTTGCCCCCGGTGATGCGTTGTGCAGACTGCATTACCCTCTGGAGAGCCCTGCGGTGCAGTTGCCGTACCGGGCATTGATGCAGCCCGACAGCATGCTCTCGATTGTGCATCTGTAAAAGTTTGTGTGTTTTAGATGACAAGCCAAATGACTTCAGCCTCCTGAGGTTGAAGAGGTGCTGTTGCGCCTTCTTCACCACGCTGTCTGTGTGGGTGGACCATTTCATTTTGTCCATAATGTGTACGCTAAGGAACAATACACCTTCTTCACTACTGTCCCGTGGATGGGCGAGTGTGCTCCCTCTGTTTCCTGTAGTCCATGATCATCTCCTTTGTTTTGTTGACATTGAGCGATGGTTATTTTCCTGACACCACACTCCGAGGGCCCTCACCTCCTCCAAGTCATGGGTGAACAGGGAGCACAGTGGAGGGATGAGAACACACCCTTGTGGTCAGCTGATCAATTAGTAATGAATAGCGGGAAACAACGCAACGATGCATTCTCAGTATGCGAAAATATAATGTTTAATAGTATGCAACATTTAGATAATTGAATATGGTTTAAATACCAATATGTTATTTACACTTGTTTAGGCTCATTAGGCTCATAGCAGATTATTTTTCTCACTTTTCCACAATGCATTGGGAGAGTGTGGGCTGTGAGTGATGGGCCCTAGTTCTTTTCAAGTTACCCGCCAAACACAACTATGCTACTTAATTGGGAAGATACCTGACGCTTCTGCGGTGGGGTTCAAATGTAAGCTGTTGTTTTTGTTGTTCTTATAGGATCACAAGCATTTCATCTTGCATTGCAATTTATGCTACATTTTGTTTTGTATAATCACTCCATTTATTTAGCTTACTTTCTCCTATAGCGTTAAGTCTGGTGGTGGATACTGGTGTCTATCTAGCTGGCCATCTACTCCAATAATATTGTACATGTCTGACCTAGAAGCAAAATCATGTCGGATTATTAAATTGCCTCAACTTGCATGCACATTTGGATGAATAAATAAAGTACAGTAACACCACACTCTGCTGTCCCTGTAGTTTGATTGATCAAAGTACAGTGTCTTACTGGGGAGATTACACTCCGTCAGTGCTGTGGGCAAAGGTGGCTGTGATGTGACTGCCTGTGTAGTGTGAGAGGGAGGCCAGGTCCAGAGTGAATGCCTCTTTATGCTCCTGGCTGACACCTGCTTGGCTGGGGGGGCAGAGCTGTGCTTCTTCCCCCTGTCCTACTGGCTTGGTATGCTCCTTCAATAAACCCTTGGCACCGGCCTCCTCTCCCTCCTGCAAAAGGGAATAACTCTCTAGGTCTTTGTCTGGCCAGCCCCAGCACACACAGCATAGCCCCAGGACTATGTTAAGGCTTTTTTTGATTGTTAGCTGTCTTGGGTTAAATATGGAAGTTTATGAAGGATATGAAATATGGTGGTTACTAGCTAAGGAATAATGAAGTACTGTGTTGTAGTCTTATGTTTTCAAAATAATTTGGTGTTTTATTTGACAAGTTCCCTCCAGTTAATAAAAAAACACCCGATTAAAATCAATACGTCAGAAATGAAAATTAACTTCAGCCTAAAAGTGAATTGCTGGCTCTTTCGTACCATATAAAGTGTACTTTTTTTGTTTATTTTGTCCAGTGTTATTCTTGTATTTCCATAGCCCTCTGATATAGTGATGGCATGTACTCAAATGCGACGCCAGGGCTTGCTTTCAGTCAGCTCTTCGCAGTCAGACACAAGATGACGTCTGTGCCATAAATTGTTTTTCAACAAGATTTCATGACATTATTCATTATTCCCCTCAGTGCAGGGATCTTAGGTGGTGATGTGTAATAGAATAATAGTGGGCCTGTTCCACTGACATGTTGACCATTAATCTGTCTCCCTTGCCCCCCCCCCCCTTCCAACCCACCCCACAGTGCAACTCAGGGACACTATGCATAAACACAGAGCAATTACACCGAAATCCCTCTGCATCAAGAGAAGGAACAAATCATTTTTTGGGGGGGAAACACTAAATTCCCTGGCTGATCCCCTCCACCCCAATCTGAGGATGACACTGGCTACAACCAGGAAACAATCAGCGGTGTTAGTGCATCAGTCACTGTGCCCGAACACCTTTTCCTGAGGACTTTACCCAAGATGATCTCTGCAGCTGACAACTTCATGGCGGTGGCCTGGATTGATCTTATTTCCATCTCCCATGACCTGCTAGTCAGTGGATTGAAATCTCAGCAGCACATCTTTTAGTCGCCCACCATGCAGCACAGTCAACATCTGTGCTTAGTGTTGTATTCATTTAGGGCTCGCTGAAGCAAAATGTTTTACAACGGAAAATTAAAATGCAAATGTTTCCTGTGGTGTTTTATGTCTGGTTGCCACCTGAGACAATGCCCAAACCACTAGATCAAATCAGCAGGGAACCATCTCCTGGTCCCTGCTGTATGGAAGATTAACCCTGCTGGGCCCTGTTTTGATTATGTCTGCGAATAAGAGCTGCTTAATTATAATCACTGCAGGGCCATCCTGGGAGGGTAAACACTGGCACGGGTGTGTCTGTCCATCAGCCCAGAGACCACACCAGCTGAATTTGCAATGTCTCGGTCTCCTGCCCAAGTCCACACCTGCATGAGAGCAGGTAGGTTGCCATGGGCAGTTCAAGTTCTAGACTACTACAATGGTGCCCTACAGTGAACCATAATGTAGCATTGTTGTTGGAACGTTTTAGTTCCAAAAGGAACTTTTTAGGTAATCAATATAGCAGCAGTCCATAAGATTGCATTTGTAATGGTATTTGGTTGTGGCTTTTACACTTTCATCTCTCCTATTTTATCAGTTTCACCAGAGCTTGAAAGAGTGAAATTAAATAGGGAAATTATTAAATGGTTTGAGGAGAAAATTACCTTTTTTTTTCATTTGTTTATTTGGGTTGAGAGTGTAAAAAAAAAAAGTAGAAAAGAGCGAAGGAGAGCTGCATAAGTATGCTTTTTAATGTTCTGCTCTACCATCTCTTTCTGCTCTGTGCATGTAGACAGAGGGGCTGTGGGAAAGATCTGGCCTGTCTGTGTGGACCCGCTGGTTCTGATCCCTGCTCTACCCTAAAGGACATCCACTGATAAAGACCCCCCCCCCCCCAGGAGATGCTTCCAATGTAAAACAGGGAAACCGCTTATCTAGTCTTGCTGGTGTAGCCAGGGCTCTAAATTGGTAATGTTCTGTGTGACCAGGAGTTTATTTTGCTAGTCCCAAAATAAATCTCCCTGATAATTGTTGTCATGATGAGGCTTCGCTGTACCGTTGTTTCCAAGTGCCCTAGAGAAGAACGTGAGTATAGATTCGACGTTGTCATGGTTGCACTATTCCTACAGTGAAAATGGCTTGTTTCTTTCCAACCCAGGTCAAAAGATTTGACCTGTATCACCGACGCAACATTGTTATCTTCCTATAGGTCGTTATTAATAAAATGTCACTGGTTCAGAAAGTTCCATTTGGCTGCTGGGAGGCAAGGAGACCACTAGCTCCGCTAAAACCATTGACAACTACGTGCCATTTTCAAGGGATTGTTAAATAAATGTTAACTATTTGGTTTTATTATCGTCACCTCTTGAAGAGCGTAGTCATTAACTACACATTTCCAATTTATTCCACATTTTTAGCGCCATCAGTTGTACAGCAAGTCACGGTATGCTTTTCATCAAATCAGTTGATCATGTCATTTCAGATACTTGAGGGTAGCTTGGTTGTTGATTATCGCTAGACAACCATTTTCAGGTCTTGCCATAGATTTGTCAAGCATAAGTCAAAACTGTAACTCGGCAGCTAAGGAGCATTCACTGTTGTCTTGGTAAGCAAATCCAGATTTGTAGATTTGGTCTTGGGTTTTAGGTTCTTGTCCTGCTGAAAGGTTGATTAATCTCCCAGTGTCTGCTGGAAAGCAGACTGAACCATGTTTTCCTATAGGATTTTGCCTAATATATATATATATTTTTATCCTGTAAAATTCTGTAGTCCTAAATGATTACAATCAACAATACCCATAACATGATGCAGCCACCACTATGCTTGAAAATATGGAGAGTGGTACTCTGTAATATGTTGTATTGGATTTGCCCCAAAACAAAACACTTAGTGTTCAGGACAAAAAGCTAATTTCTTTGCCGTATTACTTTAGTGCCTTGTTACAAACAGGATGCATGTTTAGGGATAGTTCTATTCTGCACAGGGTTCCTTCTTTTTACTCTGTCAATTAACTGAGGATGACATTGTATACTAACCTTTCTCCTATCACAGCCATTAAACTCTAACTGTCTTAGTGAAGTGAAGAAGGATTCCTGTATCCTTCTTGTGACTGGATGGTGTATCAATATACCCAAAGTGTAATGAATAACTTCACTATGCTCAAAGGGAAATTCTATGTGTTTTTTTAAATGTATTTTTATCTACCAAGGTGCCGTTATTATTCTCCTTATTTGCGAGGCATTGGAAAACCTCCCTGGTCTTTATGGTTGGATCTGTTTGAAATTCACTGCTTGATTGAGGGACCTTGCATAAATATAATTGCGTGTGGCACAGAAATGCTAAACATTATTATTGCACACAGAGTCCATGCAACTTATTGTGTGACTTGTTAAGCACATTTTTACTCCTCAACTTATTTAGGCTTACCATAACAAAGGGGTTGAATACTTACTGACTCGAGACATTTCAGCTTTTCAAATTTGTAAGTTAATTAATTAATTAATTAATTAATTAAAAATCATAATTCAAATCAAAGTTGATTTGTCACGTGTGCCGAATATAGAGAAATGCTTACTTATAAGCCCTAACCAACAGTGAAATTTTTAAGTAAAAAATAGGTATTAGGTAAAGACTAGATAAGTAAAGAAAGGGGGGGTGAGAGAGAACTAGTAAAAATTACAGTATTGAGGCTATATACAGGTGGTACCGGTACAATGTGCGGGTGCATCGGTTTATCGGGCTAATTGAGGTAATATGTACATGTAGGTATAGTTAAAGTGACTTTATCTATGAGAGAGTACACAGAGAGTAGCGGCAGCGTAAAAGAGGGGTTGGCGGGGGTGGCAGGACACCTGATTACCTGTTCAGCAGTCTTATGGCTTGGGGGTAAAATCTATTGAGAGGCCTTTTGGTCCTAGACTTTGTGCTCTGGTACCACATGCCATGCAGTAGCATTGAGAACAGTCTATGGCTGGGGTCTTTGACAATTGTTAAGGCCTTCCTCTGACACCGCCTGGTATAGAGGTCCTGGATGGCAGGAAGCTTGGCTCCAGTGACGTACTGGGCTGTACGCACTACCCTCTGTAGTGCCTTCCGGTCGGAGGCCGAGCAGTTGCCTTACCAGGCAGTGATGCAACCAGTGCTCCCGATGGTGCAGCTGTTGAACCTTTTGAGGATCTGAGGACCCATGCCAAATATTTTCAGTCTTCTAAGGGGGAATCGGTTTTGTCATGCCCTCTTCACGACTGTCTTGGTGTGTTTGGATCATTCTAGGTTGTTGGTGATGTGGACACCAAGGAACTTGAAGCGCTCAACCTGCTCCACGATAGACCTGTCGATGTGAATGGGGGCGTGTAAGGTCCTCCTTTTCCTGAAGTCCACAATCATCTCCTTTGTCTTGATCACGTTGAGGGATAGGTTGTTATTCTGGCACCACCTGGCCAAGTCTCTGAGCACCTCCCTCTAGGTTGTCTTGTCGGTGATCAGGCCAGGTGGGAAAGGGCAGTGTGAAGTGCAATAGAGATTGCTTCATCTGTGGATCTGTTTGAGCGGTATGCAACTTGGAGTGGGTCTAGGGTTTCTGGGATAATGGTATTGATGTGAGACATGACCAGCCTTTCAAAGCACTTCATGGCTACGGACGTGAGTGGTACGGGTCTGTAGTCATTTAGGCAGGTGTTCTTGGGCACAGGGACTATGGTGGCATGCTTAAAGCATGTTGATATTACTGACTCGGACAGGGAGAGGTTGAAAATGTCAGTGAATACACTTGTCAGCTCATGCTCGACGTACGCATCCTGGTAATGCGTCTGGCCCTGCACCCTTGTGAATGTTGACCTGTTTAAAGGTCTTACTCACTTTGGTCATCCGGAACAGCTGATGCTCTCATGCATGCTTCGGTGTTGCTTGCCTCGAAGCAAGCATAGAAGTGATTTAGCTCATCTGATAGGCTCGTGTCACTGGGCAGCTTGTGGCTGTGCCTCCCTTTGTAGTCTGTAATAATTTGCAAGCCATGCCATATCCGAGAAATGTCGGAGCCGGTGTAGTAAGATTCGATCTTAGTCTTGTATTAATCCATGACTTCTGGTTGGGGTATGTACGTACTGTGGGGATGACTTCCTCGACACTTATTGATTAAGCCAGTGAATGTGGTGTACTCCTCAATGCCTTAGAAGAATCCTGGAACCTATTCCAGTCTGTGCTAGCAAAAGTCGTGTTTAGCATCTGCTTCATCTGACCACTTTTTTTTTTATTAATCTAGTCAAGAGTGCTTCCTGCTTTACGTTTTGCTTGTAAGCAGGAATCAGGGGGATATAATTATTGTCAGATTTGCCAAATGGAGGGAGAGCTTTGTTCGCGTCTCTGTGTATGGAGTATAGGTGATCTAGAATTTTTTTTCTCCATCTTGTTGCGCATTTAACATGCTGCTAGAAATGAGGTAAAACTGATTTAAGTTTCCCTGCATTAAAATCCCCGGCCACTAGGAGCTCTGCCCCTGGGTGAGCGGTTTGCTTATTTCCTTATCCAGCTGACTGAGTGCGGTCTTAGTGCCAGCATCCGTCTGTGGTGGTAAATAAACAGCCACAAAAAAAAAATAGATGAACTCTCTTGGCAAATAGTGTGGTCTGCAGCTTATGAGAGATTTATTTCAAGCGAGCAAAATCTGTTGACATCCTTAGATTTCGTGCACCAGCTTTTGTTTACAAATATACACAGACCGCCCCCACCTAGTCTTACCGGAGTGTGCTCTTCTAACCGGTGCAGCGTATATCCCGCCAGCTGAATGTTTTTCCATGTCATTCAGCCACGATTCGGTGAAATGTAACATTTTAACGTTTTTGATGTCCTGTTGGTTGGATATTCATGATCGTACCTCTTCCAATGACTGTACGTTTTCAATTAATATTGATGGTAAAGGCAGATTCCCCACTCTTCGTTGGATGATCCTTACGAGGCACCCCGCCCTGTGTCCTCTATACTTGTCTCTTTCTCTTACGAATGACAGGGATTTCGGCCTTGTTGGACAGTTGGGATGGCGTATCGCTGCAGAATGCTGTGGTAGCCATGCTAGTTAAGTGTCCTTGAATTCTAAACAAATCAGTGTCAGCAGCAAAACACACCACCACCTCCATGCTTCACAGTGGTTACCACACATGCGGAGATCATCCGTTCACCTACTATGCGTCTCACAAAGACACGGCGGTTGGAACCAAAAATCGCAAATTTGGACACCAGACAAGAGGATAGATTTCCTCTGGTCTAATGTCTGTTTCTTGGCCCAAGCAAGTCACTTCTTCTTATTGGTGTCCTTTAGTTGTGGATTCTTTGCATCAATTCGAACATGAATACCTGATTCACGCAGTTTCCTCTGAACAGTTGATGTGTCTCTTACTTGTACTCTGAAGTGTTTATTTGGGCTGCAATTTCTGAGGTTGGTAACTCTAATGAACTTATCCTCTGCTGCAGAAGTTACTCTGGGTCTTCCTTTCCTGTGGCGGTCCTCATGACAGCCAGTTTACTCGTAGCGCTTGATGGTTTTTGCGACTGCACTCGAAACATTCAAAGTCGTTACTCTTTGCTTATTTAAACTGTTCTTGCTATAATATGGACTTAGCCCTGTTTGGTAAAAGACCATCTTCTGTATACCCCCCTACCTTGTCACAACACAACTGATTGAAATTTCACAAATGAACTTTTAACAAGGTACACCTGTTAATTGAAACGCATTCCAGGTGACTACCTCATGAAGCATTTTAAGAGAATAACACAAGCATGCAAAGCTGTCATCAAGGCGGCTACTTTGAATCTCAAATATAAAATACATTTTGATTTGTTTAACACTTTTATTTTTTGGATACTGCATGATTCCATATGTTACTTCATAGTTTTGATGTCTTCACTATTATTCTACAATGTCAAAAATGGTAAAAATAAAGAAACCCTTGAATGAGTAGGTGTGTGCACTTTTGACTGGTACTGTAGGTAAGCAATACTACTTCTGTGACCTGTTTATATTGCCCTTATAAGTTATTTGGTTATATTAACTCCATGGGTAATGGTGTTAGTGGTTATTGACAATATATTATGTATTTACCTCATGTCAATCAACCTTTCTAACCACCGTTAATACCTAGCTCTGCAGCGTCCTTGTATGGTTAGCGAATGCCAATTTTGTTAGTGCCTTTCATACCTCAAGTTTGTTAACATTGTATAGCGTTCACAACACCGATCACTTGTATGAAACGGTTTCATGTGTGGTGTTTTTAAGGGAAGTTGTTTCACTTTAGAAAAGTGGTTGTATATGCAAATGAGCTGTTCAGGTGTTCAAGGCATGCTGCTGAGACAGTCGCATCCTTTCTTATCGTACATTACTGTGCTTCAAAAACTGCATATAGTGCTGCTGCCGACGGCACGGAGCTGAACTGTTCGTGGCCTGTTGCTGAGTTGATTGCGCTGACGTGTCTGCATGTGTTCTGCACGCTGCACTCTGCTTTGCTCTTCGCTGTTGAGCTGAGGACTGACAGTGAAGGACCTTCTCTTTAACTCGCTGGGTCCCCCTAATATTATCTCTAAAGTGTGCGTTTTATTTTTATTTTACATAATTTCAACAGTACAATGCAAATTAATTACTTAAACATCATACAATGTAATTTTCTGGATTTTTGTTTTAGATTCAGTCTCTCACAGTTGAAGTGTACCTATGATCAAAATTAGACCTCTACATGCTTTGTAAGTAGGAAACCTGCAAAATCGGCAGTGTTATCAAATACTTGTTCTCCCCACTGTACATAGACCAAAGCAGTCTTTAAGGTGCAGTGTAGAGCACTGTGTGGTAGCCGGCTGGTAACAGTGACTAGTTCAGGGCAGGGTACTGGGTGGAGGGCCGGCTAGTCATGGCTGATAGCATGGAGCTGTTTATCAATCTCTTAGTCCCAGCTGTGATGCTCCTGTACTCTCTCTGCCTTTTTAGATGGTAGCGTGGTGACCAGGCTGTGGCTCGGGAGGTTGAGGTCTGAGATCTTCTTGGACTTTCTGTGACACTGGGTGATGTAGATGTCCTTGAGGTTAGGCAGTGTGCCCCCAATGATGTGTTGGCCTGACCTCACCACCCCCTGCGGTTGCAGACGTTGTACCAGGTGGTGATGCAGCCCAACATGAAGCTCTCAATGGTGCATCTGTCGAAGTTTGAGGGTCTTAGGTGCCAAGATGCTTTTCTTCAGCTTCCTGAGGTGTCATGAAGGCTGTTGTGCCTTCACTACACTGCCTGTGTGAAGGGACTGTTTGAAGTTGTCAAGCTTTTGACCCTCTCCACTGCGGCCCCGCAGATGGGGGCGTGCTCTCTGCTTTTGCCTGTAGTCCGTAATCCGCTCCTTCATTTTTGAGTTTAGTGGAAAGTTGTTTTCCTGGCACCACTCCACCAGGCCTCTCACCTCCTCCCTGAAGGCCGTCTCGTCATTGTTGGTAATCATGCCTAACACTGTTGTCATCAGCAAACTTGATTTAGTTGCACATGTGCATGGCCACTCAGTCATGGGTGAACAGGAGGGGGCTGAGCACCCACCCCTGTGGGGCCGCTGTGTTGAGGATCAGTGTGGCAGAGGTGTTGTTGCCTACTTTTGCCACTTGGGGTCGGCCCATCTGGAAGTCCAGGAACCAGTTGCACAGGGCTTAGTGATGAGAAGTTTCTAGGGCACAACATGTGCTTCAAAAGTAGCTTGAGTTCATATAGGCTGTATCTCAATCAGTTTCAAAAATCTATATTTTCTGGTGCGCCTAAATTTCATGTGGTGCTCCTAACCTTTTAAATTGGGAGCACCAGTGCTACCAACGTTTTTTTTGTTTGTTGTTTAGAGAACTGGATGTAGCTGGTCTAGCTCAAAAAATATTTTTGTTGTTGTGTCATCGTTGGTCGTCTGCCTATACCACCCTCTCAAACGTCTTTTCTAATTATTCTATGATTTGCTCTTATCACAGTGGACTGATACTATTACCAGGAGGGAGAGTGGTTTTGTAAGGGACTTTTTTTAATTAGCATACACAGGAAGGAAGCTCAGGACTTTATTGTGGTGCGAGTCCCCCCCCCCCCCCCCAAATGTGCTGCCAGAATGACTGGGGATTAGCAGGAGCTTAGAAGACTGTTTTGAATACATTTCAGAAACTAGCACTCCAAAAATGACTGAGAATATTGAGGTTTAGAGACCAAGAACCTCCTAAACTCCATCCTCCATTGTGCATGTGCAGAAAGAAGATAAAACCTTTTATTATGGGCAAAGGGAAGTTGTTTGCCCCCAGGTGTATCACCTTATACCTGTATAATGGTCGATAGTGAAGAAAAGCGTCAGTGATGCGTTGTAGCTCTTGATACAATAGTGAGGAACGATCGCATAGTATGCCTACTATCAACTCATTCATCAGAGTGCTTTTCTGCTCTCAGGAAAATGGTCTTCTCGTTATTGCATATAGAAACCTATTTTTCGCTGCCGGCTGCGACAGGGAGACCAAAGGCGGTGCGCAATTGGCCCAGCGTCGTCCGGGTTAGGGGAGGGTTTGGCCGGCAAGGATGTTCTTGTCCCATTGCGCACCAGCGACTCCTGTGGCGGGCTGGGCGCAGTGCATGCTGACACAGCCGCCAGGTGTATGGTGTTTCCTCCGACACCATTGGTGGGCGTTGTGTCAAGAAGCAGTGCGGCTTGGTTGGGCTGTGTTTCAGAGGACGTATGGCTGTCGAACTTCGCCTCTCCTGAGTCTGTACGGGAGTTGCAGCGATGGGACAAGACTGTAACTATCTATTTGGATCCCATGAAAAGGGCTTGTATTTATTGTTTTAAAAAAGTACATTTTAATTTCGGCATATACAGTAGCTCGGCACCAGTGCGCTGTTTGAACAGGTCCCATTGGGGGAGTAGTGCATTTTATTTAGGGGAGAGGGTGCCATTTGCGACGCTGCCGGTGCCTGTGCCATCACTACCTCCTTGCTCTGGTGTCATTTCAGTAAAGTGAAAGCTGATTTAATGTGGAGGTCAGGCGGCATCGCCTCATAAAGGACCAGTCAAATAAAGGCAGGAAAATGTTTTTTCTTCCTCTACTTAAGTGCTGGCAGGAAATATAAAGGGACACTGTCAGAACATGAATGTGGAAGAACAGAGGAAGGGATGCCAGCAGATTCATCAATGCAGGGCTTTGTGTGTGGGAGGGAGGGTTTGGTGGAGGTTACTAAGGAGGCTGGGACTGGGGACGGTTTCTATGGGGTGTTAGACTGTGGGGTCTTGACCAGCTGTGATTGAATGATGGCGGGTGCAAGCTGCCTTTCCTGTCTGGACTGCCTGCATTAGCTGCTTGCTGTAGAATACTTCTCCAGGAGAAAGGAGAGCAACTACCGGAATATGGCACATTATGTTGTCCAGTGGAAAGGGAATGGAGGTGGTTCTCATTGTCTGTGACTAGGTTAATGGGGAGATGTCCTCTCATGGATATGCTCTTCATTTGACTCATCTCCCTTTTTTTTCATCCTCCTTTAAAAAAACAGCAACTTGTTTCAGTCGATCATCGTTTTAACCCTGTAATTTAACGGTCATGTGTGAAGTCTTGTCTCTTGGTGTCTTGACAGTATGTGATGCTCTTATCTTTAATCTATTTTCTCATGTTTTCTATGACGGTTCTGTTCTCCCATATATTTAACTTTTTGTGTGGACCCAAGGAAGGGTAGCTGCTGGTTAAACAACTGCTAAATGGCGATCCTAATAATCTAAAGTTTTTGTTTTGTTAGTTTTTTTGTCTCTTGCGTCCTAGTATGCATTTGTTCAGTTGTTGCCTTATGTGTTTGGGCATCTGGCACTCGACTGGAAATCCGTTTCTCCATGCCACCCTATGTTATGTCTGTGATGGAATCAATTTGGTTGCTGCAGAGCTATGCAGCATAGACTGCAGTGCTGCAGTGTCGGAGCGTGTGCGTTTCTACGAAACCAGATATTCTGCACCAGCGTACACAGGCCAGGCATGGGAAGACTATACACACACACACACACACTGTTTAAAAGTAGATGTGCTGAATGAGGTTATTGGGCAATTGGAGATTAGTCAACACTGGAATTCACATGTATTAATTTGCCTAAATTGACAGGGTTATATTTGTAAAACAATTGTGGCTCATTTTGAATATGTATTTAACTAAGTACAATTCAATGCCCACATCCACATTTGTGTCCAGGCCTCATATTTTAAACATACAATACACGTTATTGCGCTTCACTGTTTCCAGAATCCACACTGCAAATTGGGGAATCTCAAGCAGGCTTTCGCAAGGTTCGCTTGTACATGCTCCCATTTCTGCTGCGGACGGTGTTTGGGTTCGCAGTAGCCCTGCCTCTGGTCTCCAGTGAGTGCACAGAGGCAGGCAGCCCCTTATCAGCAGAGCTGCCTGCAGCAGCAGTAGGGCCACAGGCTGTGTTCGAGAGCGTCAAAACCATGAAGTATCATTTGGTAAATAATGACTGACTGAACTACAAATAATATGGAGTTATTTATGAATCAAGGTGATGTCTTGCCTTTTTAAAGGTGGCTGCATATTGAATGTGCCCACAGAATAGAGCAGACATGTAACCATCAAACCCCAGCCAGCTACTGTGACATCATAAGATCATAATGAGCATTGATCTGAAGCAGTGTGCTTGTTCTTCCACTCCTCCAATGTAAATGAGCAATTCCAGTCTGGCAGATTTAAGCTGCTCTCTCCCCTGCGAAGATAAATACAGCCTTCCCTGGCTTGATCAGAACTGTTTGATTGTGGTGCAAGCCTGTGCTGGGGGTTTGGTCGGGGGGGGGTGTAGCCATGAAAACCCCAACGCTCAGCCACACAAACCCAGCTGGAGCCCTCCGCTACTGTGGACCCCGGAGAGATGACAGGAGGGAGAGAAAGGAGACTGGGAGAAGCAGGGCTGCACTGGTGTCATGGGAGCTAGGATGGATTTCATCATTCAGAGAGTAGGGGAAAGGAGAGGTGGGGGGGCGTCTCTTCTGGGAAAGGGGCTCCGCTCGATGAGGGAAGAGGCGGGGTGGCGGTAACATGCAAGACATTCTTGGCGCCTCACCGCTCCGGCACACTGTAACAAGACCATGACAGATGGGTATGGTGTGGACATATACTCCACACTGGATTGACGTGATCTCCATGTGTATGGAGTCCAAACAGCGCGTGTCTGTAGAACGTTCTGTTATGTAGCCTGTTCATTAGATCCCTGTGACAGTGTGGTTTTAATAGCATCAGATTGCTAATTCTCCTGATGCTGATGACTGACATGTCCCTCTCCTTTCACCACCAAGCCCCCTTTTTCCCCTCACCGATTCACCAACAAGCCGATGGTGTCACCATGAATGGACTAACACGCTGTATAAATCAAGACCGAATGCCGTGCCGCTGCCTCAGTGTAGGAATGTGCAAACACATATTCACACAAATGCACCGAACGTTCCCAAAGAAGGAGTTTAGCTGAAAGGGATTGAATAGTTACCGACTGATCCCGCCGTGCGTGGCAGCAAAGCCCATTTTCTGCCCCCTCCCTTTTCTGGGTGTCAGCCAATCCCGAAGCTTTTATTATTGCGACCCATGACATTCTGTGAAATAATGTAATGGGGATCTATTAAAGGCTGTGCGTGTGTCTCACTGTGCGTGTATTAAAAGGTGTGTGTGTGTGTGTGTGTGTGTGTGTGTGGTGTGTGTGTGTGTGTGTGTGTGTGTGTGTGTGTGTGCATTAAAGGGGGTGTGTGCATGTATTAAAGGGTGTATATGTGCGCACAGCTTGGTGCTGGTGGCGGATCTGCATTCCCACATTCCCAGGGTTCCCTTCTCCCACAGAGTAGGAGCAGCACGGTCCTGGTCCCTCTGCTAGCCACATAATGCCTTACTGCCTGGTCTGGCTCCACCAGACCTAGCCTGAGTGTGAGTCTGTTTGTGCTATCATGCAAACTTGCTGTCACTCAATGTCATGCCATGTTTAGCTTGACAACAGACCCGAAACGAGAAGCAATAAAGAGTGTAGCTTCACGTCACCCCACGGTTGTGTTTATTAGGGACCAAAGAAAAGACTGAAACGGGGAGGGGGAATGCTTGGTCTTATCCAATAAGAAATGCTCATTGTCCTTTTCAATTTCAGACTTTTTTTTTACAACGGTGTGCCCTGAACACGACCCATCACTTGTTGAACCATGTAATGCGACATCCTCTCAGTGCAACAGGAGCAAAGGCAGTGGATGTGAGGGCACTTCTGTTTTCCAGCTTGCCGTATTTGTATGATGGGACTTCATTGCTTTTCATGTCGGCACCAGCTGAGTTGTGATATTTTACTTTTGTGTTTTGAGATGAAATACTCCTTTTTTACTGGCAGCACTTCTGTCTGAAAGTTGTTTCTGTTCCCCCGTGGATGCCACATCCATTTCAGATATCACTTGGTAGATAATATAAACGGCGGTAGACCTAGTCTCGCAAGTAAGCTTAGATGTCTCGGCACAAGCTGTTGCTGAAATTATAAAATAAGGAATTACCTAATGCATTAAACTGTGTATTATTCTATAAACAATGATTGGAGTCTGTGTTGAATTGCCAAATGTGTTTAATGTGAAATATGTGCAATTCCCTTTTTTTAATTATAACATTACTGTATAGTATAACAAATAGTATATTTTATTCTAGGTATCAGTTTTCTGTTGTGCTGTCGATTTGCATAAAATGACATGCCCTAGTTAATGCCCTAGTTAATGTCCATGAGTTGGACACATCTATGTCCATGAGTTGGACACATCTATATCTATAGCCAGAGACCTATAGATAAATACATGGCTTTGTAATGACAACAAACTAGCCCAACCGTTTTAGATTATTTAGACGTCTCAGCTCATGCCCTTTAATTACTGACTCTGGTATAAAACAATCACTTTTTTATTCAACATTTAAATTTTTTTTTTTTTTTGATTTTACCCCTCTTTCTCCCCAATTTCATGGAATCCAATTGTTGTAGTAGCTACTATCTTGTCTCATCGCTACAAATCCCGTACGGGCTCGGGAGAGACGAAGGTTGAAAGTCATGCGTCCTCCGATACACAACCCAACCAAGCAGCACTGCTTCTTAACACAGCGCGCATCCAACCCAGGAGGCCAATTTAGGCAAATTACCTGGCCACCTTGGTTAGCGCGCACTGCGCCCGGCCCGCCATCGCTGGTGCGTGATGAGACAAGGACACCCCTACCGACCAAGCCCTCCCTAACCCGGACGACGCTAGGCCAATTGCCGGTTACGACAGAGCCAATTGCCGGTTACGACAGAGCCTGGGCCAGGGACTCTGATGGCACAGCTGGCGCTGCAGTACAGCGCCCTTAACCACTGCGCCACCCGGGAGGCCACAAAACAATCACTTTCTGTTTATACCTGCCTAGGAGGGAATGGAGGAAAGGGAGGGGTGGTGGAAGAGACATAAGACAATGAACCATACTGTCTTGGATTTTTATCTTTGTTCTATTTCTCTTCTTTTGTGTCCTTTACACACCCTTTCCACACCCTTCTTTTGTGTCCTTTACACACCCTTTCCAAAGAGGGAACCCGATGTACCTCCACTCAAATCACCTCCAATAATTCTAAAGTAGGATGCAAGGAAGGACTAATTAGGACTCGTTTGTATTTTTTATTTTTGTTATTCTGTTACATCTTTCAGAAGATCAGAGAAGCCGTGTGGAGTATTCCAAACAGGCTACGGACTGGGTAGGGAAGAGTGTCTGAACAGAACACATTCAACTTTAGAACCTGATAGGTCCCACAGGCTGTCAAGAAGCGGGAAGATAAACAGATCATATACAAAGACCCAGACTTCAAAGTTGACACACCAGACCTTCCTCTCCACATCACCCCGGTTGAAAAACCAAGCAAGGAGGAGCTTGGTAACAACTTTACAGCTTAATTTTGTGAGGAACTTTAGGTAGCCATGGCAGTGTGATTTTGTAGAATGACATAAATTACATGTCTTGCCATGCATTCATTGGTGGCTGCGTGTAGTGTGACTGCTATGTAGAGCACCTAGAACAACACCATTCTCTACCTCTGGTGTATTCATTCTGGTGAAGTCATGGGCATAGAAATCAGAATGAATAGAATGGGCTTGGAACCTCTAACCCTGGCAATTTGACTGGTCAACTCATGGTACACTTGCAATGGCTGTCTGGTGTTGTCATCAGATTTTTATTTGTCACATGCTTCATAAACTGTAGACAAACAGTGAAATACATACTTAGGGTCCTTCCCAACAATGCAGGGGAAATAATAAAAGTAATAATAAATACACAAGTAACTAACTTTGCTAAATACAGTGTCTGGTAGATATGTACAGTTGAAGTTGTAAGTTTACATACACCTTAGCCAAATACATTTAAACTCAGTTTTTCACAATTCCTGGTATTTAATCCTAGTAAAAATTCCCTGTCTTAGGTCAGTTAGGATCACCACTTTATTTTAAGAAAGTGAAATGTCCAAATAATAGTAGTGATTTATTTCAGATATTTCTTTCATCACATTCCCAGTGGGTCAGAAGTTAACATACACTCAATTAGTATTTGGTAGCATTGCCTTTAAATTGTTTAACTTGGGTCAAATGTTTTGGGTAGCCTTCCACAAGCTTCCCACAATAAATTGGGTGAATTTTGGCCCATTCCTCCTGACAGAGCTGGTGTAACGGAGTCCGGTTTGTAGGCCTCCTTGCTCGCACACGCTTTTTCAGTTCTGCCGACAAATTTATTATAGGAGTGAGGTCAGGATTTTGTGATGGCCACTCCAATACCTTGACTTTGTTGTCCTTAAGCCATTTTGCCACAACTTTAGAAGTATGCTTGGGGTCATTGTCCATTTGGAAGACCCATTTGCGACCAAGCTTTAACATCCTGGCTGATGTCTTGAGATGTTGCTTGAATATATCCACATACTTTTCCTACCTCATGATGCCAACTATTTTGTGAAGTGCACCAGTCCCTCCTGCAGCAAAGCACCCCCACAACATGATGCTGCCACCCCGTGCTTCACGGTTGGGATGGTGTTCTTCGGCTTGCAAGCCTCCCCCTTTTTCCTCCAAACATAACAATAGTCATTATGGACAAACAGCTCTATTTTTGTTTCATCAGACCAAAGGACATTTCTCAAAAAGTAAGATCTTTGTTCTCATGTGCAGTTGCAAACCGTAGTCTGGCTTTTTTATGGCGGTTTTGGAGCAGTGGCTTCTTCCTTGCTGAGCGGCCTTTCAGGTTATATCGGACTTGTTTTACTGTGGATATAGATACTTTTGTACCCGTTTCCTCCAGCATCTTCACAAGGGCCTTTGCTGCTGCTGTTCTGGGATTGATTTGCACTTCTCGCACCAAAATACGTTCATCTCTAGGAGACAGAATGCGTTTCCTTCCTGAGCGATATGACGGCTGCGTTGTCCCATGGTGTTTATACTTGCGTACTATCATTTGTACAGATGAACGTGGTACCTTCAGGCATTTGGAAATTGCTCCCAAGGATTAACCAGACTTGTGGAGGTCTACATTTTTTTTTCTGAGCTCCTGGCTGATTTTCTTTTGATTTTCCCATGATGTCAAGCAAAGAGGCACTGAGTTTGAAGGTAGGCCTTGAAATACATCCACAGGTACACCTCCAATTGACTCAAATTATGTCAATTAGCCTTTCAGAAGCTTCTAAAGCCATGACATTTTCTGGAATTTTCCAAGCTGTTTAAAGGCACAGTCAACTTAGTGTATGTAAACTTCTGATCCACTGGAATTGTGATACAGTGAAATAATCTGTCTGGAAACAATTGTTGGGAAAATTACTTGTGTCATGCACGAAGTAGATGTCCTAACCGACTTGTCAAAACTACAGTTTGTTAACAAGAAATTTGTGGAGTGGTGGAAAAATGAGTTTTAATGACGCCGACCTATGTAAACTTCCGACTTCAACTGTATAACTAGGTCTAAAGTGAACGATAATCAAGAGTAATGGCAGCGTGATGACTCAAAGTTGGTGCAAAAAGTGTCCGTGCAGATATTAGAAGGTAGAAGCTGTTCCTGTTGCTTCAAGACTGGGCACATCGGTACAGCTTGCCGTGTGTGATGCAATCATTTCCATGGTAATGTGCAATGTTCATTCAAATGATGCAAACTGATGGGCCTCATGCAATGCAATGTTTTGTAATGTGAGTTGATTCAACAAATCACAGCACATATTGATGGGTACACTTCAAGATTTTACTTCCTGCTTTGCTCCTATGGGTATAGTCAATGGCCGGCAAGTCCACCCATTATGCCCATTCTTTTGAATGGGAGAACACCCTTTCTATTCACTGAGGTGGTACGATTAATCTGGCCCGGGTAGGTGTGTTTTTGCACCGGGTGACAATTTGGTACCGGGTTGCCTCACAGGCGTGAGCCAGCACATTGGCTTGATTCATCCCTCCAGAGAACATGTTTCCACAGCTCCGTAGTCCAATGGCGGCATGATTTACAGAACTCCAGCCGACACTTGGTATTGCGCGTGGTAGTTTTAGGCTTGTGTGCGGCTGCTCTGCCATGGAAAACCATTTTGTGACGTGCCCAACGAACAGCTCTTGTGCTGACATAGTTTGGAACTCATTAGGGAGTGTGGCAGGACAGACGATTTCTACGAGCTACGCCATTCAACACTTGGTGGTCCCGCTCTGTGAGCTTGTGTGGTCTACCACTTTGCAACTTAACCGTTGTTTGTACTAGACCTTTCCACTTCATAATAACAGCAATTACTGTTGACAGGGGCAGCTCCAACAGGGCAGAAATTCTACAAACTGACTTGTTGGAAAGGTAGCATCCTATGACTGTGCCATGTTGAAAGTCACTGAACTCTTCAGTAAGGCCATTCCGCTTATACACACACTCCGGTCAGCAATGGGTGTGGCTGAAATGGATGAATCCACTAATTTGAAGTGGTGTCCCCATACTTTAGGCCATGTAGTGTATTTGGAAGATAGCTGAAAACAAATATCTGAAGTATTTCAAAAGCGCTGTGGGATTCAGAAAATGTTAATGTTATTTTAAAGCCACTTTTTTTTTTAAGAAGAATAATCTTTTAGAACATACCCTTTCAAAGGAAAAGATTATATGTCTGACGTTTGTCCACTAGCTTTCAATTCATCTACTCTATCTTGGAATAGTAATCTTAACTGGAATCTCCATTGCTTACCTTTTTGAAAACCTTGCAAAGTCAGAGTGAAATAAAGTGACAATCGGGGTTTTCATACAAATGCCTCCTTGTTTGACCTTGGACTATATTTAATCAAACTGCCCATCCGTTATGTAATAATCTTCCCCATTTGCCATTTTTCCAGCCTTGTACGCTAACATACATTTCTCCCCACAGCTATTAAACTCCCAGATGTTTTCCTGTTGATGCTGTTTAATATGCAGGAAGTGGATCAGAAAATAATTTAACTCCTCGACAAGTGATGCGACCCCTATTACCTCATTCCAACAGTGGTGACCGAGCAAATCAATCAAAATGTATACACTGGGTACCAGTGCCGAGTTGACGTGCAGGGCTACAAGGTAATTGGGGAAGACATGTACGTACAAGTAGGGGTAAAGTGACATGGCAACAGGAAAGATAATAAACAGAAGCAGCAGCGTATGTGATGAGTCCAGAGTTAGTCAAAAAAAGGGTCTATGCAGCTAGTCCAGGGTAGCTATTTGGTTAACTATTTTAGTAGTCTTAGGGTAGAAACTGTTCCTGTTGGTTCCAGACTTGGTTTATCTGTGCCGTGCAGTCGCAGAGCGAGTCAAGGACTTCGGGGGCTGGAGTTTTTGACAATTTTCCTACTCTGACACTGCATAGTGAAGAGGTACTGGATGGCAGGGACCTCGGCCCCAGATACTTCCTTTTGGCCACATAAAGTGGCAAGCCTTTTTCTAAGAAAATAGGCCTACTCATTCAACAAGGGACCAAGATGTTTTCTAAAGCACCATTTTCTAACAGCACCTCAAACATGAAGGACTCATAAAATGTTGGGTTAGTGTAAAGTATGTTGTGTGATTATTTTATATTTGTGTTACCTAACCAAGGCATGTTTGACGCCTACAGACTGCAAACTTGATTTCATTCACTATTGGACTGTTTCTCTGAGTGTACGGGAAATGAAGAATAAATCCCACATTTTTCCAATTGGCACAAATATGCCAAACATAGGAGAGGTTATGGGGAGGCTTGGATGACTCTCTCCCCCTTCTTCGTACCGGAACCAATCAGCAGGGTTGACTGGTTTGGCGGGGCATTTCAAACACTTCCCTGAGATGGAGGGAATTAAAGAACTGCGGTAGGTTTCACACCTCAGTTCCAGTGAATGTTTTGTCTGTCAGACGACTTCTGGACGAACCACCCAAGGACTTGCTCTTGCGAGTTGTCCTTTTTCCATTTGAAGTTGAGCTAAGGATTCCGGATCACCATCTTTCATCCCACTGAGCCTGTCTAGATCTCAATCGTCGATGGCGAACACTAGCATTCCTCACCCTGTTCTGCCTTGCATAGCCCATGACTACCTGGCAGCATCGTGTATCTCTGGCTCTTGAGCCTCGCAGAACTCCCATCTCACGTGAAGCCGATTTACTGTCAGTGCGGTTGCACTGTCATCTGACCAAAGCTATTTGCCCTTTTTCCCAAGCATTGGCATATTGTGTAGCTGATCAAATCAAATTTTATTTGTCACATACAACTGGTTAGCAGATGTTAATACGAGTGTAGCGAAATGCTTGTGCTTCTAGTTCCGACTAATGCAGTAATAACCAACGAGTAGTCTAACCTAACAATTTCACAACAACTATCTTATACACACAAGTGTAAAGGATTGACGAATATGTACATATAAATATATGAATGAGTGATGGTACAGAACGGCCTAGGCAAGATGCCGTAGATGGTATAGAGTACAGTATATACATATGAGATGAGTAATGTAGGCTATGTAAACATTATATGAAGTGGCATTGTTGAAAGTGGCTAGTGATACATTTGATAAATTTTTGCATTTGTTAAAGTGGCTGAAGTTGATTCAGTATGTTGGCAGCAGCCACTCAATGTTAGTGGTGGCTGTTTAACAGTCTGATGGCCTTGAGATAGAAGCTGTTTTTCTGTCTCTCGGTCCCTGCTTTGATGCACTTGTACTGACCTCGCCTTGTGGATGATAGCGGGGTGAACAGGCAGTGGCTCGGGTGGTTGTTGTCCTTGATGATCTTTATGGCCTTCCTGTGACATCTGGTGGTGTAGGTGTCCTGGAGATCAGGTAGTTTGCCCCCGGTGATGCGTTGTGCAGACCTCACTACCCTCTGGAGAGCCTTACGGTTGTGGGCGGAGCAGTTGCCGTACCAGGCGGTGATGCAGCCCGACAGGATGCTCTCGATTGTGCATCTGTAGAAGTTTGAGTGCTTTTGGTGATGAGCCAAATTTCTTCAGCCTCCTGAGGTTGAAGCGGCGTTGCTGCGCCTTCTTCACAACGCTGTCTGTGTGGGTGGACCAATTCAGTTTGTCTGTGATGTGTACGCCGAGGAACTTAAAACGTACTACCCTCTCCACTACTGTTCCATCGATGTGGATAGGGGGGTGCTCCCTCTGCTGTTTCCTGAAGTCCACAACCATCTCCTTTGTTTTGTTGACATTGAGTGTGAGGTTATTTTCCTGACACCACACTCCGAGGGCCTCACCTCCTCCCTGGCAGTCTCGTCATTGTTGGTAATCAAGCCTACCACTGTTGTGTCATCTGCAAACTTGATGATTGAGTTTGAGATGTGCATGGCCACGCAGTCGTGGGTGAACAGGGAGTACAGGAGAGGGCTCAGAATGCACCCTTATGGGGCCCCAGTATTGAGGATCAGCGGGGTGCAGATGTTGTTACCTACCCTCACCACCTGGGGGCGGCCTGTCGAAGTCCAGGACCCAATTGCACAGGGCAGGGTTCAGACCCAGTGCCTCAAGCTTAATGAGGAGCTTGGAGGGTACTATGGTGTTGAATGCTGAGCTGTAGTCAATGAACAGCATTCTTACATAGGAATATCTTACGTATTCCTCTTGTCTAGAGGGGCTAGGGCAGTGCGCAGTGTGATGGCGATTGCATTGTTTGTGGACCTATTAGGGCTATAAGCAAATTGGAGTGGGTCTAGGGAGACGGTAAGGTGGAGGTGAAATAATCCTTGACTAGTCTCAATGCACTTCAGGATGACAGAAGATAATGACTATTGCCCCATGGCACTAAGTTCAGTTACCTTTGCATTCTTAGGTACAGGAAAAATGATGGCCACCTCGAAGCATGTGGGGACAGCAGACTGAGATAGGGAGAGATTGAATATGTCCGTGAAGACTCCAGCCAGCTAGTCAGAGCATGCGCAGAGGACGCGGCTGGGGATGTTGTCTGTCCCCGCAGCCTTGCGAAGGTTAACACGCTTTAATGTCTTTCTCGCGTCGGCCACGGAGTACTGTATTCTGTTTGTATTCTGCCATATTCTCAGTCACCTTGCCATGATAAAATGCGGTGATTCACACTATCAGTTTTGTGCGAATGCGGCCATCTATACACGGTTTCTGTTTCATCACTTCATGAACTCGGTCACCGTCTATGTATACGTCAATATTATTCTCCGAAGCTACCCGGGAACATATCCCAGTCCGTGTGATCGAAACAATCTTGACGCATGGATTCCGATTTAGTGATGCACCAATATGACATTTTTGACCAATATCTGATTATTTAACGTTTTACCTGGCTCGTTTTAAGCTTTCTCGTACAGTTAAATAGTTCAAACACACACACACACAGCGGTATAAGGCACTGCATCTCGGTGCAAGAGGTGTCACTACAGTCCCTGGTTTGAATTCAGGCTGTATCACATCCGGCCATGATTGGGAGTCCCATAGGGAGGCGCACAATTGCCCAGCGTCGTCTGGGTTTGGCTGGGGTAGGCCGTCATTGTAAATAAGACTTTGTTCTTAACTGACTTGCGAAGTTAAATAAAGGTCACACTCATTTTTGTTGGCATTTACGTATATCTCCATTACCAGTAAAACATAATCAACACCTATTTCTTTCACTTACTTGCAGTGCTGTTTCGTTGTTTCATTTGTTGTCATTTCATTCTCAACCTGGTTTCTATGGAACGCCATTTTTGGGTCTTTGCATGTTTGACATGTTAAATAAGCTTGTTGACCAATCAGGACCTGAATATGACTGCATAGCACATAATAATTTTACGCGTTCATTCATTTTTTACGTGGTTATTACACAATCATTCGTATTTCATGTCACAACGATTCATCGATGCGTATGCTTATGATGCTGGTTAAGTTGTCTCGTACACCTACAATGTTGGTCCTTCCCAAAAAACCATAGCAAAACAACATATTTTTCAGTAGCTATTGTTGGCTAACTAATATCTAGGTGTCATCTAAAATAACTTTATTTATAAGTCAGTTATTATTTGATTATTGGTGGTCGGACTCATCTATGCGAAGCTAGCCACAATAAGGATTAGCCACAATAGTGGACTTTGCGGTCAGCCTTAAAAATAAATTGTAATTGACAGTGATGCAAATTAATACAAATGGTAGAATTATGCCATAATTGAATAGATCATGCTAAACGAGGTTGGAATGTCATATAAAATCAACCAAGGACAATTTAATTTGACAAATCTGAAATCACACTGCATGTGTTAAACTTTAGAATTGCATTTGGGGTATACTTATTTCACTGTACAGCCTTACCTATGAATTGTGAATCCATGACATGGGGTCTGTCTACTCAGCGCCACCTAGAGCGCATTAGCATCGTAGCTCTTATTGCGCGACTCAATGTGTATTGAACACACAACATGGTGCTGACGTAGATGGTCGCCTCGCTTCAGGTCCTTAGAAAACTATGCAGTTATTTGTTTTTTTAATGTATTATTTCTTACTTTGTTAGACCAGAAAATCTCAAGTGTTATTACATACAGCCGGGAAGAACTATTGGAAATAAAAGTGATGTCAATTAACAAATTTATGTCCAGGAATATGTCTTTCCCGATGCTGATCCTTTGTTCGTACCTCCACCCTGGACATGGGATCATGTCCCAGAGGCCGACCCAAAATAACGCAGTCGCCGCAGGAGAGGCAGAAGGAGCGGCCTACTGGTCAGACTTAGAAGGCAAGCACATCATACACCACTTTTTATTATTATTAGTAGATTTGGATCGAAAACACTCTGAAGTTTCTAAAACGGTTTGAATGATGTCTGAGTATAACAGAACTTATTTGGCAGGCGAAACCCCGAGGACAATCCATCCAGGAAAACATTTTTGAGGTCACTTTGTTTTCGTCCGGTATTGAACGCAGTTTATCCTGTCTTAAATTGTAGGCTTTATTTACGTTAAATACCAAAAGTTGTATTAGGAAAGTTATTTTGAAATGTTTGGACAAAGATTAAAGGTAACTTCTTAGATATTTTGTAGTCATGTTGCGCGAGTTGGAACCAGTGTTTTTCTGGATCAAACGTGCCAAATAAATGAACATTTTGGATATATAACGACGGAATTAATCCAACAAAAACACAATTTGTGATGTTTATGGGACATATTGGAGTGCCAACAGAAGAAGCTCTTCAAAGGTAAGGCATTATTATATTGTTATTTCTGAGTTTTGTGTCGCGCCTGACGGAATGAAATATGATTGTTTGTTTGATGAGGTGCTGTCCTCAGATAATCGCATGGTTTACTTTCGCCGTAAAGCCTTTTTGAAATCTGACACGTTGGCTGGATTAACAAGAAGTCAAGCTTTAATTTGACATATTGCATGTGTATTTTCAAGTATGTTAAATATTTACAATTCTGTAGTTTGAATTTGGCGCCCTGCACTTACACTGGATGTTGGTCAGGTGGGACGGTAGCATCCCATCTAGCCTATTAAGAATGTTATTTGACTACAGCTCAACATTTAACACCGTAGTACCTCCGAACTCGTCATTAAGCTCGAGACCCTGGGTCTTGAACCCGTCCTGTGCAACTGGGTCCTGAACTTTGACGGGCCGCCCCCAGGCTTCCAACTCAATCCTCAAGTTTGCAGAAGACACTACAGTGGTAGGCCTAATCAACAACGAGATGGCCTACAGGGAGGTGGTGAGGGCCCTCAGTGTGATGTAAGGAAAATAACCTCACTCAATGTCAACAAAACAAAGGAGATGATCGTGGACTTCAGGAAGCAGCAGAGGGAGCACCCCCTATCCACATCGGCGGGACAGTAGTGGAGAGGGTTGTAAGTTTTACGTTCCTTGGCGTACACATCACGGACAAACTGAATTGGTCCACCCACACAGACAGCGTGGTGAAGAAGGCGCAACATCACCTCTTCAACCTCAGGCGGCTGAATAAATTTGGTTTGTCACCAAAAACACTCACCAACTTTTACAGATGCACAATCAAGAGCATCCTGTTGGGCTACTGCTCCGCCCACAACCGTATGGCTCTCCAGAGGGCAGTGAGGTCTGCACAACGCATCACTGGGGGCAAACTACCTGCCCTCCAGGACACCTACAGCACCCAATGTCACAGGAAGGCCTAAAAGATGGACAAAAAAAGGACAACAACCACCCGAGCCACTGCCTGTTCACCCCGCTATCATCCAGAAGGCGAGGTCAGTACAAGTGCATCAAAGCAGGGACCGAGAGACAGAAAAACAGCTTCTATCTAAAGGCCATCAGACTTTTAAACAGCCATCACTAACATTGAGTGGCTGCTGCCAACATACAGACTCCACTCTGGCCAATTTAATACCTTGTTATTAAATTATCACTAGTCACTTTAAATATTGCCACATTTAATGCTTACATATTCTAAATTTCTCATATGTATGTACTATACCATCTACTTCATCTTGACTAAGCCGCACGGCCATTGCTCATCCATATATTTATATGTACATATTCTTAGTCATCCCTTTACATTTGTGTGTATTATGTAGTTGTGAATTTGTTAGAATACTTTTTAGATATTACTGCATTGTCGGAACTAGAAGCACAAGAATTTCGCTACACTCGCGTTAAATTCTGCTGACCATGTGTATGTGACCAATTAAGTTTTATTTGATTCCCGAGGATAAACAATACTGCCTGGATGTTTTGGAGTCTGATGACTCTGAGGACTTAAGGGAAAACATATATTGGGTTTTGAGTAGACTGTTACGCCCTTTCATTGATCCCCAATCCTTTGGTAAGGCTGTACAGTGCAAATGAATGTCAATACACACAATAGGCTGACTGGGGAGGTGATTTCATACACTCAGTCCCGCAATTAGAGGTACAATGCTAATATTTGCGTAAACTCTTCACTTTTCTGTGGGTGTCACTGAGTAGACTGATACCCCATTTCATTGCTTCACGTTCTAATCTAAATATGGCATGATTCCACCAATTTGTGTCCTTCTGCATCACTTTCAAATAGGTACTTTTTTATTTTGAAGGGAAACCACGAATTCCACTATTGTGTGTTTTGCTTACTGTGGCTTGCTTCACAACCCGGTCCGGTCGGGCATCACTAGCCAGATGAAGTTAGCTGTCTGCTTATAACGTTAGCTTTAGGTAACAGGGTTAAGTAGCTGGCTAGCTATTTATCTTCATGAACTGAAGTTCATTTTCAATAGGCTAACAAGTGGCTTCCTAGCTAATACTTACTCAGAAGGATTCCTAAATCATTGCTAAGAATAGTGAAAATGACTGCGGTTTCTACTGTTCATTGTTTTCAGGCTGGTTGCATTGGTGCTAGCTAGCTACCAAGCAAAATCTAGCTAGCTATCCCAGAGGTTGCGGTCGAACAAATAATCCTTTGTTTCCAACGCGGTATTGTCTACCAATCGTTTGTGGCCGGTGTTTGCTTGTTTGCAGACCTTTTTTTATACAGCTTTGACAGTGCCACGGTGGTGGTGCTTGGCTTGCACGTGCAAATTCAGAACACACATTCTATAATATAACTATTTGACGTATATTTTTTGACACGCAAAGACCCAAACAGCGTTCCATAGTATGTCGTGAAGCTAATAGCAGTGACTCTATTACTGTGTAACTCCGGTAGGGCAACATCTGAACAATAGCGCACTTGGTAACTTTAGTGTGTACCGGTGCTCGTCAAGTCGCAAATGCCAGCATCACCCACGACAGAGAGTGGTTAATTGTCAAGGGCAATGAATTCCATTTACCTTGGCGCTTTTAATGTATTTCACCTTTTTGAGTTGTCTCACTGAAATGTTCTTCCTCTTTCAAATGACTGCTTTACTTGACTCCTCGATCCACACAGCAAACAATGTGCGCTAGGTTAGAAATGCTGTGTTGAATGTGAAGTGCAACATTTTACGTGGTGTCATTACGTCGAGTACCTACGTTTTATATAGCTATGCATGTCAGCTTTGACATCGTTTTTGCACATCAGGGCATTAAACTAGACATTGGCCGATACCGACGTTGGCATTATTAGCTGATATTGGCCTATTCCGATATGTTCACCGACTATATCGTTCATCCCTAATTCCGACTGATCAGACGAGCGTTGGATAGTCCTTAGCATGGGTCCTCTTTTGAGTTTCTACCTATAGGAGCAAAATGGAGTCTGTCAGATTTGCCGAAAGGAGGGCCTTGTATGTATCCCGGAAGTTGGGGTAACAGTGGTCGAGCGTTTTAGCAGCGCAAGTACTACATTCAATATGCTACGAGAATTTAGGCTGCCTTTTCCTCAATTTGGCTTTGTTAAAATCCCCAGCTATGATAAAGGCAGCCTCAGGATATATGGTTTCTAGTTTGCATAAAGTCCAGTGTAGTTCTTTGGTAGCTGTTGTGATATCGGCTTGAGGGGGGATATACACGGCTGTGACTATAACCGAAGAGATTTCTCTTGGGAGGTAGTACAGTCGGCATTTGATTGAGGTACTCTAGGTCGGGTGAAGAAAAGGACTTGAGTTCTTGTATGTTATCACAATTACACCATGAGTCGTTAATCATGTAATGTACACCCCCACCCTCGTCCTTCCCGGAGAGATGTTTATTCATGTCGGCACGATGAACTGAGAATCCAGATGGCTGAACCGACTCCGACAGTATATCCCGGGAGAGCCATGTTTCCGTGAACAATCCCTGATGTCTGTCTGGAAAGATACCCTTGCCCTGAGCTCGTCAACTTTGTTATCCAGGGACTGAACATTAGCGAGTAATACTGTATATCGGAAGCGGTGGGTAGTGTGCGCGCCTCCGAAGTCGGACTAAAAGACCGCTCCGAGTACCTCTCCTTTGCTGGCGTTGTTTTGGTTAGGCCTCTGGAATCAGTTGAATTTCCCTGGGTGGTACAAACAAAGGATCCGCTTCGGGAAAGTCCTATTCCTGGTCTTAGTGCAGTTGAGTTACCGACGCTCTGATATCCAACAGGTCTTCCTGGCTGTATGTAATAATAACAGCATTTTCTGGGCTAACAATTTAAGAAATAATATATTTTAAAAAATACTGCAACATTTCCTAAGAACTAGAAGTGAGTCGGCGCTGTCTTTGTATTTTACCTGTGATTCTCTGATTACAAAAGAAACTGTAGAAAATAGTATGAATTCATGTATCTGTTATTAGGCTCATTAGAAATACCTTCAGATAATCAATTATTATTGTTAAGATGACTCATAAGTCATGTCTTCTTAGAAGATAATGATCTGGTACCCCGATAGATAACAAACATGAATTATACTTAGATATATTTATAATAATAACTTGACCAGTATCCCCTACACACTCCTGCTGCATGCTATGCTAATCTGGGAGAAACCAACTGTTTGGATGCTGAAGGGAATTGATAATTAGATTATGCCATTATCATACATCCCTGTGCGGCCCACAACTGAAAGACATCCAAGTGCATCATTTGATGGAGATTCCAAATGGCGTATCCTCTTCCTATATCTCTTTCATTAATGTCTCCCACTGGGCTCGGATTCATTGTGCATTCAGCTGTTAAGAGCAAAATGTGAAAATACTGAATCTGAGCGGCTCCCTTGCATACAGAGCAAAGCTATGGAGCGAGAAAGTCTACCTCTTAATTGTGCTGTTTGCTAGAAAAGACTGTGAGATGGAGGGGGATGGTTGACAGAAAGGAATCCAATTGTGTCAGACAGGCAGTGCCTCTACCAAGGGAGACCATGTTTCTGCATGGACAGACTCAGATCTACGAGGCAACAGAACAGCCAGGCCATTCCATGTTCCATATAGAGGTGAAAGATTTTATGCACCTTCCCCCATCCGTTCTGCCATCCTCATCTGTTCTCTGAGTTTTAGCCCCAGTTCTTGGCATATTGAACCCTTCCATCAACAGCTGCTGAAGTTTTAAAGGACTCTCAACACCTCTATACTGCATGTTGCCAGTGATCTGCTCTGCGGGCTCCATGGTGACTGGGAGCTTATCAATGTTGTCCATTCAGGAAGATAATACTGTGGCTTTCCTTAGCTGCCAACACTAATGGTTTTGTATTTGAGAGTCTGTGCCTCCTAGTTCTGTTTTTAAAAGGCAGCGTGTAGAAAGCTGTTTTTCAAAGAGCTTGAAAGACTCCTTTTCCTTTCATTGTATAGCAACAGCGTAGCGCTTAGGGCCCCTAACTGTGCTGTTTTTTTTAATATTTAAGATCTGCATTGGCTGAATGGTACGTTTTATGATATGCAGAATGCACTGTATCTTAACCTACCCATACAAGTAGAAGTAAAGTGCAGCTTTGAATGGATGTACCTGCTAGACTTAGCCAAACTTGAACCAAAATGAAATCTGTGAGGCAGTCGTGGTTGCGAGATGGGTCCGACCTGATGTCCCATCTCCTGGGAAAGATTGCCAGTTCTCATTAGGCCTGTGTAATTTATGGCCTGGATGAGTCGACGGCGCCGCACTCCCAACTGGAATGACGGTGTACTATCCCGCGCTTGACCTTGTCTTAGCCGGGAAACCCAGGGAACTGTTTTAAGGGCATAGCTCTGTCTCTCGCTCATATTCTGAATTTCATTTTTTTCTTTCTCGCCCTTTTTTCTCTGTCTCTAGTATGTTCTGCCTCTGACACTTACCTCAAGCCCCGCAGGCCCACACCCTCATGCATGTTTAATGCAAATGGACACTATAGAAGCATGCTAATGAGTACACAGCACAATGCAATATGGAGACAACCCATGAAGGCCATATCATATTACATTAATGCATTTAGGCATATTTATGATATCCTCTGGCAATAAATTATTTTCTTCCTTCCGTTGTTTGTTTGTATTTTGTGTACAACATTTGACTCTCCATTGATCCCTTGCTTTGATCTGTTTATGTTCCTCAGCGCTGTTTTAAGTCAAACCTATTGAAAATGCCACTGCATGGACTAACTGCCAGTTGGGGGGGGGGGGGGGGCTTATATTGGTAAATGAGGTGCGAGAGGGAGAAGACTCAGGTCTGCTAGCTGATGTAACCTTGGCAACAAGAAGAGGGAGAGTTGGGATGGATGATGGATTATTCTCAGTGACCATCGGCGAAACTAACATCACTTACACACAAGTGGTTTGTTTGCAATATTTGAGATGGTCTTTCTCCAACAGCCAGGGCAATATCACAGGTTTCAGTGAGGCTTAATGTTTCAGCATAATTGGTTACTTTACCATGTGTGTTCACATAATGCAGCTGGGTTATTACATTATCAAAAGAGTGTCCGTTGTCCATGACTGTCTGCTTTTTAAAGAATTGGGCAAGTGTAACTCTCTAGCATAATCGAAAATACAAAAACGCATTATCTTCCCTTCTAAGGTCTCCATGCTGTCCCAGTGTCTTTGTTGTGCCAGGAATGTAAGACCTTCCACGCCGCCTCTGATGATATCTGAGGCAGAGCTGGCTTTTTCCTTACCTCACTGGAGAATATTCAGACGGGCAGTGACAGATGTAGACCACCTGGGGTGGTGTGTGTTTTGTGTTTTGTGTTTGCTTGTGTATTGACCTGTAGCCTATGTGACACTATGTTTGATGTGACTGTGCCGTAGTAGATTACTCTGAGGTAGCGAAGACTCCTCTTATCCGTCTGCATCCTCCTGGTCCTGTGAGTGGGAGTTTTTTTGCGTCTCAAATGGCACCCTATTCTCTATATAGTGCACTACTTTAGACCTGCCCTGGTCAAAAGTAGTACACTAAGGTATCGGCTGCCATTTGGGATGTGGCCTTCCATCTCCTTGCCTGAGCCCCAGCTCTCAGCCTTCATTACACTAAGTGCAAAAATACATTAGTGCTTATTAGGGGGCAGTAAGCTTGCTTTCATCTGCTCCTCTCTAAGGGACTAATTAAAATGGCTCTCCCTGGCCAACACACAATACAAACTACCTGGTTATCGACCTACCTTAGTTTTCTTCCACTCTTTCCATATGAAAATGGCAGGTTACCGTAACATAGTTGTTTTTAAAGGTTTATGCTAAGTAGCTAGGTCCCTTTTGCATTGTAGTTTATTTGCGCTTGATCTCATGGCAGCAAGTGCAACATGCGCTTTTAACTATTGAAATCAGACCGCAGGTGAATCAATCTATACTGGGTGGTGGTGACGACAAGAGGCCATTATGGGAGTGGAGGGCGTGCAACTCATAATGTGGAGCCATTTTAATAGTAATTGGCTGTAATGGCAGCTGCCTTACGGAGGTCAATAACAATCATGTCTATTTATCCGAGTCATTGCTGACTCCTCCTCGATAATCCTGGCAGCTGCTTTGTGTGTTGCTCTATATCAGGTTGATAGTAATATAATCAGTTACACTTGTCTGCCAGAGAATTCTCACTCCCTGTATGTAGTAACATTCTATTATAGATCCAGTCCAGCCATGTTTTTCAGAGGCCGACTGGTCTGTAGATACATTTTGCCATCTTGCTATATAAACCTCTCTTATACCATCCAGCCTGATATAAAGTCTGTGCTCACTATTCATGGGTGATCCTCATCTCTACTTTGTGTGAGCCCTAAAGGGCACCAAATTCCCTTTGGGCCCTGGTCAAATGTAGTGCAGTGTAAAGGGAATAGCATGCGATTTGAGACGCACTCTTTATTTAGATGCCTTTAAAGGCTCTCGCTCGTGACATAAGGGAATTTAAATGGCAGCCAATTAGTTATCACAGGCCATTACCTATGTGAGCCAGAGCAGCCAGGGATCCTGCTCCTGAAGAAGGATGTTACTGGACTCTGTGATTGAGGTCACTTGGTCCCAATGAAGAGGATGATTTGTGTGGAGGGACCATTCACGGGCTTGGTAACCTTCTATGAGGCTCGTGCACACACACACACACACACACACACACAGTCTTATACGTGCATTTAATGCCTTATGGTGAACGTAAAGTGCATTATTATAACATCTGTATAATACATCACTATGATGCATTGAAAGATCGAAGTGGATAGGCCACCTGCTATAGTTGGATAAACATTTTTTTACCCCGCTGAAGGAAAGTGGGAAATTCAGCCAGCAAAGTGCGAAATGTCCTTGAGGGGGATCTTCCAGTGAAGTGCAGAAAGGGAATTTTGCAGTGACTGAGCTCAGAAATTACAATACCGCAGTATCTGAACGCAAGCGTGTAATTAAAATTTTGGCTTAATTTGATTTGCATTCCTTTTGGAAGTCCTAATTTTCCCCAGTGGCCACAGAGCTGGAAGTAGAACCACCATGGTGTGAGAGATGGACAGTTGAGTCCCACTCTCCACATGTGACATGATGGAGTCAGTCTTAAATCAGGGGGATACTGTGAGTGGTTGTGTGTTCACCCACTGTAAGAGGGGAAAAGCCGTTAGACAGACAATAGTATGGCGATGGACACCTTTTCTCCCAATTTCATGTTTGACCTACTTGTGTTTTGGGCCACAAAAGGTGTATGCGTCTCTTTCTGTCATGGCCCCCGTCCAAGAGGGAGATTAATGGGGTTAGTGAAAAGAGTGCTAATTATAGAGAAGAGGAGCAACACTGAACACACTGTCCCCAGTTCATAAGTATCCCAACACATGGAACAATGTTGTTTTTCCTGTCAATACTAGTGTAGAGCTCATGCTTATAACCAGACATGGGATATAGGCTATGCTAGAGAGAAAAGGACAAGTGGGCCTGTTTTCTGTTTCAAGTGGGTAACTCCGACCACTGTTGGCGTGAAACCAAAACCCTGTAGTGTAGAGAAGTTGTGGTCAGTGCATCTCTGACTCCTGTGTGACGGTGAAGTGAAACCATGTGTGTCCCAAATGGCAAACTATTCTGTATTTCACTTCTTTTGACCAGGGCCCATAGGGGCCCTCTTTATTTACTGTAAGTATATTCATATGTTTGCAGCAAGGCATTACGTTTTTAGAGAATGGATTGAAAAGATTGTGTCTGCAAACCGTTAACCCGCTCAAAGTATGAAAAGGTAATTTGATAAATAAGCCGGCAAGCAGGCAAAATTCAAATGCAAGAAGCCAAGCAAAACCTCAACATTTCTCCTCTGTATTTGTCTGTTTCCATTTCCTTGTCGATAGTCTTTTTCGCATTAAAAATGTCAATGGACACAATCTGTATCAGGGACACCGGCCCTCTACATTTGCTTCCCTTCCCTTAATGGGATGACCCCCACTGCCCTTCTAGACCACTAGATTACACAAAGTCCAGCTGTCTTCTCACTGTGCGGTGTGAGAGTACCATGACCTTCCCATAAGTCTGGAGCCATTGAACAGCCCAATCCAGTTAACCCAATGAACCAGTCCCCACAACTGTCCCATTCCCCACCATTACAGGTCCCCACCATGGCTAATGGCCCAGCCCAGTCACCAAGGCCTGCACACCCCTAGTTCCTGGCTACTGATTTGGATTCTCCCCCACATCGTCTGTACACTGATCTATTCTCCCTGCGGTCATCTGTGTGCCCTGGAAATATCCAGGTCATTCCCCAACCACTGCAGCGCTTTGTAGGGCACGACACACCGACCGACACAGGCTCGCTGTGCTGCGGCAAAGTTGAAATCTACTGTAGTTCAAATAGCAGCTGGAGGTCAGGTGGTGTTAGTGAGGCTAAATTCCCCCCCCCCCCCCCCCCCAAATACTGAACTGAGTCCCTCTACTCCCACATGGTACTACTATAAAACCCAAAATTGAGAGCCTGATGCACGTCTCCCAGTGCATGTCAACTGGACCTTCTGGAAGCTGCATGCGCCGTTATGGCCGTGGTTAAGCAGCGCTGAGGGATTAGACCTTTCACAATGCTATTTGACAGCAACCACATGTGCATTGTAATGAAACCAGGCAGGCTGTGAGGGAGTGTCGAGCTCTTTCTTTTTTTTTTTTATCCATGCATGTGTGCGTTGGCCACCTAGGTTGTTCAGCTGTTTATAAGCTCCTTATGTCCAGGCTGACTTTTCACCTCGGCAGCCTAGCCTCCCCGTCTTTGCGCTTTTTAAATAACACGAACGGCTTCTTTTTTTTCATATCATGCTTTCCTGTTCAGTCAGACTTTTGTTTTTATTTGACATAAGGCTTCATGTACTGGTAGTTATTTAACAACTTTTATATTGTCTTTTTTTTTACGTGAAAGAATTACATGCCTCTTTTAGTGTGGCGAGGCTGTACTATATAGATGTAATCTATGACATTCTTGCTTTTGAGGGGAGAATAGCCTAGAGGACATGAATGTCCTCATCCCTCCTTTCTCTGCCTGTGCTGGGCTGGTTTACCAGCGAAAGGCTACAAATCAATACTAGCCCTGGCAGAAAATTCCAGCTTTTTATTGAATGGAAAGCTCTCTATAAAATGATGATCTGTAATCGTTCTCTTCCTCTGGAGCTCTTAATGTATACTGAACAAAAATGCTAAAATGTCAGATTTGACTGAGTGTTATAGTTCATATAAGGAAATCAGTCAATTGAAATAAATGCATTCGGCCCTAAACTATGGACTTCACATGATGGGGAATACAGATATGCATCTGTTGCTCACAGATGCCTTAAATGGTTGGGGCTTGGCTCAGAAAACCAGTCAGTATCTGGTGTGACCACCATTTGCCTCGTGCAGCGTAACACCTCTCCTTTCGTATTGTTGTTCAGGCTGTTGATTTGTGGAATGTTGTCTCACTCCTATTGAATGGCTGTGCGAAGATGCTGGTTATTGGCAGGAACTGGAAAACGCTGTCATACACGTAATCCAGAGCATCCCAAACATGCTCTATGGGTGACATGTCTGGTGAATATGCAGGCCATGGAAGAACAGACATTTTCAGCTTCCAGTAATTGTGTACAGATCCTTGCGACATTAGTGCATGCATCATCATGTCGAAAACACGAGGCGATTGCGGCGGATGAATTGCACGACAATGTGCCACAGGATCTCGTCACGTTATCTCTGTGCATTCAAATTGCCATGGATAAAATGCAATTGTTTGTTGTCTGTAGTTTATGCCTGTCCTTACCGTAACCCCACCACCACCATGGGGCACTCTGTTCACAACGTTCAGCAAACCGCTGTGAGGCCGGTTAGACGTACTGCACAATTTTCTAAAACAATGTTGGAGGCCGCTTATAGTAGAGAAAGGAACATGACGTTTTCTGAAAACGGCTCTGGTGGACATTCCTGCAGTCAGCATGCCATTTACACGCTCCCTCAAAACTTCAGACATCTGTGGTATTGTATTGTGTTATAAAACTGCACATTTTAGGGTGGCCTTTTATTGTCCCCAGGACAAGGTGCACCTGTGTAATGATCATGCTGTTTAATCCGCTTCTTGATATGCCACACCTATCAGGTTACCTTGGTAAAGAAGAAATGCTCACAAACAGGGATATAAACTAATTTGTTCACAAAATTTGATAAAAGCTTTTTGTGCGTATGGAAAATGTTTTGATATTTTATTATGCTAGATGTGGTTCTCTGAACCTGTAAAATATCTGCAGTTCAGCATAACACAGCCTACCTGGGGAAAAAGCACAGTGGATCTATTTTCTCGCTCTCCCTTAACTCCCCCCCGCCCCCTTGGTTCTAATTCACCTTTTCGCACCCACCTTGTCTCTCACTTGCTCTGGCTTATCCTCTTCCTCTGTCCCTCCCTCTTCCGTCCTTTGCCTAGATTGTTGCCATAGACACAAAATCTACTTAAGAGGAGCTTCTGCAGACAGTGATCACATTTACAATAATGTCCTGCTGAGATGGAATTAAGTTTCTCCCCCGGTCTGTGTAATGGTTACAACCCTTCAGCGCTACCGTTTAATTTTTCTATTTTGTTAAAGGTCAATTGTCTTTAAATATTCTGTCCTGTTCTTGATAGGATCCCTTGAATCTTTCCAAAGGTGTTATTTGAACAGCTTAGTAGCATATTTTTGCAAGGGATACTGTGGTCGGTATTTGCTATTTGTCTGATCCTTTTTAAATGTAAATATTGCCATGGATTGAGACGTACGATGACTCCTGCCATTTGAGCTGACTCTGCCGACCCGGGGGGCACGTTTCAATCTGCTTGAACTCTTCTCCAACCTCCTCATTCAATTTTGAAACAGCCAGCAAAGAACATAATTTGCCTTCCTTCTGAACCTTTGTGATCCATTTGGCAGCAGGGCCTTCTCCCGCTCTTTCCCTCACCCTCCTCTCTCTCCAAGACCAGGCAAAGAGGACAGGTGTAGGCAAGCTCTAAAGTGCGACACAATAATTTGTGCGACCAGAAGTTTTTATTTTATTTTATGGTTGGGGTTGGGGGGGGGGGGGGGGGGGCTGCGCTGTGCTACTAAGAAAAAAATATTCCAGATAATTGTTGTAGTGATGAGGCTTCGTTGTACTGTTGTTTCAGAGTACCTTGTGCGGCTGGTCATGGGGACGGAATGTAAAAACAAATAATTAGTGGACTGCAAAAATAACCTCCCAAGCACAAAGATATATATAATAACATTTGACTAAAACAATTTCAGACCTTGCTTACGTTTGTGTGTATATACACTGTGGCCAGTTTGTTTAACCCCGTTCACTAAAATGGTTCGCTCCTGCAGACATTGAGTCACATTGCTGTGGCTTGCTATATAAAGCAGGCAGACGGGCATCGAGGCATTCAGTTAATTTTCATTTGAACCTTAGAATGGGCAAAAGGAGTGACCTAAGCTGCTTTGAGCGTGGTGCCAAGCGCGCCAGTTCCATTATCTCAAGTATCCGGCCTCCTAGGCTTTTTACGCATGAGTGTCTAGAGTTTACAGAGGATGGTGCCTTTTATAAAAAAAAAAAAAACTTCCAGTCAGCGGCAGTTATGTGGGCAAAAACAGCTCGTTCATTAGAGTTTGAAGGGGAATGGCAAGAGTCGCACATGCTAACAGGCAGGCCACTGTCGTGTCTTTGGCTATGCCGGATTAAGTGATATGACATGCTATTCTATAAAATACTTTCTCCGTAATTAATATCACCTGATTGAGCTAATCGGGTAAATGTAATTAACTAGAGTTAAACTCTTAAAGACCTAGTAATATTTTACATCAATAGCAGTCAATATTAATCGTCATCTTACTTCAGTCACATATTCTGAAAGTTGTAAATTCTGCACGAACCCTGGCTAACAAGTTAAATCAGCATTACAAAATTGGGTTTAATTATTTATTTACCTAATACATAACTAATCACACAGAATTACACATACACATAATTAAATCGTAACTTTATTACAAATTACGTCATAAAGGAAAACGTCCCTAGCGGGCGGAACAGATATGACAGTTTGTTACACAAGAAAAGGGGCTGGGTGAAAGTGAAAGAGCGGGAAGACTGAGGAACAAAGGGAAGAAGCTGTGCTATCGTAAATACAGTATCTTATGCATTCTAAATTACCGCCCATTTGGAAAAGGAAAATGGAATAAATATTTACTCTAAGCTGCGCTTCGGTAGATGGAAGGCCGTGTTGCCCAACGGAGGGAGTCCTTTGAAGAATGTCTCTGGTTGTCCATACGTTGTAGGAACGTAGTTGGGTGGTAGACCGGGTACAAGATTGAACCAAATTGGCCACTGAGTATCATCTGTATGTGGGAATACTTTGGAACAGTTTTCCAAAATTAAAATCACTTGGAGCTGATTTGCTGGTGTTTGTAGTTATTAACATCACCTGCGGGCTGCCTGTTAGGGAACCCTGTCCTTGAGAAACAAGTGAGTGAAGATTTGATAGCATCAATGGTTACACCACTAACCAGGTCAATAGATTTGACCCATATTACTAGCGCAATGTTTTCATCTTCCTATAATAAATCACCTGGACCGCCTTTTATTCATAAACCATGTCGTGGGCTGTTCTAAAACTTCTCTTGCGTTAACCATTTCATTTACACTTTGTTCAGTCATGTAACCTCATTGGCTGGCTACCTAGCTAACAACCTGCTAACTATACCAGTATATCCAAACATTTGGGGACACAGAAAGAAAGGAGATCAATGAGATCAATGCTATAAATCAGTGGGGTATAATAATAATTTGAGACTTCATCCAAAATGTCCGACTTAAAAAAATGTTTAAAAAAAAGTTAATCTGCTCCTGTTCGCATGCGCTGGGTTGCATCCAGTTTATACAGACCAAAGTCTCATGTACTGTGAGTAAAGGGAGCGGCAACGAGGTCATCACTTCATCCAAAAACATAGTAGACATTAGATGAATCTAAAATGTTTATTTTGGCTGGGAGTGATGGAAAATGATCAACCTCAGCGACAGTTATTTTCCTTCAATGGATGTTTTGTGCGCTGGTGATGACTAAAGTGTCTTAGGATTTTTCAAATATGACTGTCTATGGAAATTGTCTTTCTGGCCCTTCTCCAGTTACACTGCACTAATGACGCAAAACTGTAGGAGCAGTCGACCGTGTTTCTAGACCAGATCCCTGGCCCCTTGGCATGTGGTCACCACAAACCTTATGCTTTCAAAGAGACGGGGTACAATTTTCAATAGAAAATTGTTTTTTTTTACAATGTAGAAACCTAATATACCACAAATGACTTGGCAATTTCTTTTGAAAGGCAAACCTATCAACATTTAACTTTTTAGATGAAAAAATGTATTGAAAGTATTACATATGAGTTAATATAGGCTGTTTCTCATGCGCCTAACTTTAAGTTGGGAGCGCTAGTGTTACCAATGAGCTGTTCATTTAGAGCCCTGGGTGTAGAGGAGTTAGGAGAGCCAGAGTTAATTTGGATTAACTGCTTGCTGCTGAAGTGTAGGGTTTTTTCTTGGTGCTTTATTCTCTGCCCAATTCTTCACGGAGGATTTGGTAGTTCTATGTGAATCTTGGTCCCTCTCCTGCCCTCCCTCTGTGATGTGGAAAGTCCACTACCCCCTCTCCTTCTGACATGACCGAGGCAGTCGTCACGGTAACAGGACATTGATGAGATTGGGTGGGGAGCGTTGTTGTTGTGTTGCTAGCCGCAACAGACAGGCAGAACATGCAGTCCTGACACCACCCCTGTCAGCGCACCTGGAGAAGCATAATGGGGGAATGTATTGGCTGGCCTCTGTTTTAACACCCAGACAGATCACGCTCTTACTCTTAGTAGCTTTTTCCACGCGCTGTACTACGGATGTCATGATGGGAATAATTTCCTTTGCATGGGTTTTATACATGGGATTTCTCTTGTATGATCTCAAGCTAGTTTTTCAGGAGGCAAACATGACGCATTTGAAGGAGTATTCGTACTATTTGATGGGTGGGGCTGGGTATAGGCTACGCAGCCCTGCCATCAGATTCTCCATCCATTCCTCTTCTGTGTATAATGATCAGAGTGGGAGATGGGGGTGCATACCTGTGTTGGAAGTGAAAACAGAGTAGCCTCTCTTTTGTGTCCAAAATGGGTCCTTTGTCCCTATATAGTGCACTATTTTTAACCTGAGCGATATGGGACTTGGTCAAAAGTAGTGCACTGTATAGGGTGCCATTTCAGAAGCAGCCTCTGACTCATCCATCATCCCGTCAGCTTGCCTGCCTGTCAGTCCAGTCCTCTCCTCGGTCGACCCAAGCGCCTGTTCCTGTATGCAGAACCCCGATAAAGCGAGGCCAGAATCCCACTCCTCCTGCCTGCTGCACTTTGGACACTACTGGGGCCTGACAAATGATTTCATTCCTCAGCACCTCATCCAGATGGCAGTGGGGACCTCGAAAAAGCAATCACTACATGGCCATGGCCTCACAGCCCTCGGGTTGCTCCTAGTCAGACAGGCAGACATGCATTACTGCAATTAATGGGGTTTTCTAAAGGGGTGTAAAACAGGAGAACACATGTTGGGTAAACAAATGCCTTGGTTTACTTACAGAAATATGCATTGAACCAGGGTTTTTATAACCCTGTGAGTTAGTACTTGGTGGAGCTTTCAGGTTTTGTCTGTCCTGGGTTGGTTTCACATAAGATGCCTGCTGCAATTCTGACATTCAGAAAAACAAAGACTGAAACGCTGTCATATTGTTAAGTGTGACATTTGTACCGACGTTTGGATCTGGAAGTTGTACACCGAGGCACACTGGGAAACGATTACTTTGTCTTTGAAATGTGACTTGACGGTGGCCATTCAGCTGGGTTTGCTTACATGTTTTTCAGTTGATCATTTTACTCACTATTTTTATTAGCTGGGAGACGGTAAGGAATTCAGGTCCAACGAATGCACATTTGCTCAAGGTCTGAAATGGACCGTTTAGTTCGGCCAGGGGGCCAGGAAATGGCAGAAAAACTATTCAATCTGAATCGCCCAGTGTGTGTGTGTGTGTGTGTGTGTGTGTGTGGAGTACCAGTCAAAAGTTTGGATACACCTACTCATTTCAGGGTTTCTTTATTTGTACTATTTTCTGCATGGTAGATTAATAGGGAAGACATCAAAACTTTGAAATAACACACATGGAATCATGTAGTAACCCAAAAGAAAGTGTTATTCAAATGCTTCATGAGGTAGTCACCTGGAATGCATTTCAATTAACAGGTGTGCCTTGTTAAAATTTAATTTGTCGAATTTCTTTCCTTAATGTGTTTGAGGCAACCAAGTGTGTTGTGACAAGGTAGGGGTGGGATACAGAAGATAGCCATATTTGGTAAAAGACCGAGTCCATATTATGGCAAGGACAGCTTAAAAAAGCAACGAGAAACGACAGTCCATTACTTGAAGACATGAATCAATACGGAAAATTTCAAGGACTTTGAAAGTTTTTATTCAAGTGCAGTCTCAAAACCATCAAGCTATGATGAAACTGGTTTCCATGAGGACCGCCGCAGGAAGGGAAGACCCAGAGTTACATCTGCTGCAGAGGATAAGTTCATTACAGTGACAAGCTTCAGAAATTGCAGCCCAAATAAATGCTTCAGAGTTCAAGTAACAGACACTTCTCTGTTCAGAGGAGAATCAGGCCTTCATGGTCGAATTTCTGCAAAGAAACCACTACTAAAGGACACCAATAAAAAGAGACTTGCTTGTGCAAAGAAACATGAGCAATGGACATTAGACCGGTGGAAATGTGGGGTTCCCACCGTGAAGCATGGAGGAGGAGGTGTGATGGTGCTTTGCTGGTGACACTCTCAGTGATTTATTTAGAATTCAAGGCACACTTAACTAGCATGGCTACCACAGCATTCTGCAGCGATACACCATCCCATCTGGTTTGCGCTTAGTAGGAATATCCTTTGTTTTTCAACAGGACAATGACCCAACACACCTAAAGGCTGTGTAAGTTGACCAAGAAGAAGAGTGATGGAGTGCAGCATCAGATGACTTGGCCTCCACAATCACCCTGACCTCAACCTAATTGAGATGGTTTTGGCTGAGTTGGACCGAGGAGTGATGGAAAAGCAGCCAACATGTGCTCAGCCTATGTGGAAACTCATTCAAGACTGTTGGAAAAGCATTCCAGGTGAAGCTGGTTAAGAGAATTCCAAGCATGTGCAAAGCTGTCGAGGCAAAGGGTGGCTACTTTGAATAACCTAATCTAAAATGTTTATTTCATCGTTTGTCTTCGCTATTATTCTGCACTGTAGAAAACAGTCAAAATAAAGAAACCTTAAATGAGTAGGTGTTTACTTTTTTAGTTATTGAATTTTGAAAAGAGCAAAACATATTTAGAAGTCAAACACAGTAAACCAAATGTATATTTGGCCTGAAGTAATGTAGCGTGACTGCATGGCTTCTGTGGTTATAATTTTTTTTACGATATGGCCTATAATACTAAGGTATGTTTACATTTTAATTATCTTTTGAGGGCCGTTTGTAAGAATAGCCATGTTGATTCTGCTGTGGTCGCGACGCTTGTTACTGATCTCTTGTTTTCCACTGCTTTTGTAGCTGTTTTATCATTGTTCGAGAACGATGAGCCACTACTGTTTCACTTTTTTATTTATTTATCAGGCTCTGTTATAGTATGCTGTGTTAGGTTATGCATCAGCGAGAACATAAGCAACATGCTGGCCCTGAGCCGCGGCTGTGGAGTAGACAACAGCGGTCTCCAGCCATATCTCAGGGCAAGTAACATACCCAAGAATGTAGCTAGTTACACGTTAAAACTCCTTTACTAGTGTTAATTGATATGCACTAGCTGAAATGCTTTAGCTATAAAATGTCAGTATAGATGAATATAGCCAAAGAATCCTAGACTATAAACCCACTTAGGTCTAACATTGCACACATCGTGTCAAGATGGTGCCTTGTGCATGTTGATAATGATTATTGACCATATTCAATGCTGGTAGCCTGTGCCCAGGCCATACCAGTGCTGAGTACTCTTGTTGTGGTTGTTAATGTGATTGCAGGCATGTTTCTTTATCAAACCAGACAGACTGACATGAAGAGGTGCTGGCCACACAAGGCATGCTGACACTGGTGTTCCTTCAGACATGAGGGGGATATTTAGCCCCTACTAGTGTTCTTCACGGGTCCAACAGACCCAAAATTCCGAGATCAGACACGGGACCAAAGCAGGACTTTTGTCTCGGATCTGGGTTGGGGTCTAATAATTGTCTCTAGTATGTGCAATTAAAATTGATTTTTACCCACTGGACCTGATTGGACCAGTCCTCTGTTAATTTAATGTATGTGAGGTGATCAGAACTGCGCAAACTTGTTATTGGTGTCAGCCAATTGCAACTCAATAAAACGTATAGCTTATTTCAAGCTGAAACTGGTTCCTACTCACCTCACTTGCGCCTGCTGTTGACGAGAGAGCGAGTGAAAGGAGCCTTGGCCTAGGCTACTGTTGATTGCGAAGGCCTTTTTCACTGAAGTAAAATTAAAGTTAGGAGACAGGGTATGGTGAAAAGAAGCCGAACAAGGGGAATGTCCTCGGGGACAAGTTGGACAAAGATGAGAACGTAGCCGTGGTAAAATGGACTGCATGTGTGCATCTCGCTATTCAGGTTTGATGCAATTTTCTAACCTCCCATTGCTGAGACATTTTAATTGGCTAAATTAAGTTTGAACTGTGTTAAGACATTGTTTTATACATTTTGGGGGTTTAAGTAGGCCTGGTAGCATTAGCCTGTTGCTGTCATTTGTTGGATAGGCCTACGGTAAGCACTTGCTTTTGTTGGTTATTGCTTCAATATCAGCCTGTTCAAAACGTTTGATTGAAACCAGTTCTTTAAATATACAATAAGTGTTTTGTTTCATTCTGTTGTGCCATTTTCGTTGGCCAAATGAAGTTTCAACTGTTTGCCACAGTATAATTACTGGTAGGGCTACTATCACTCAAACCATGAAAAGGAAAAACCAAAGAAGGCGTGATGCCAAACTTAATTTAATGCTGAAATATAATAACCTGTTCGTAGATGACCTGAAAACAATGACTGACTTTTGATGATATTACTTTAATTAAGTGAAACTTTTGACTGTTTGGTGTGGTATGGCTATTATTAGGCTTAGCAAGTGCAGGCTTATGAAGGCAGTACACACCAGCGCTCCAACTGACATCGACGGTTGAACTTGGTGAGGAAGACTGTTTGTTTGTTTTAGGCCTAAACAGAGGATTGGGTCAGGGCATATCTAACAATATAATTCTTGTTCTAAAAAAATATTCATTTTGAAAATGTATCAAATTAGCCTCCTTCTGTGCACTTATCTGTGAAGCAGTAGTAGCTTATCTGACAACTATTACGAAATGCATGTCGGTGTTGGGAACACGGCATCGGCATATCTTCTTTCTCTAGGGCTGGACTTTAGCTTCTCTTCCTTTTTATATTTAAATATGAATATCGTACAGGCCTACAGCGACTTTGGGAAGTATTCAGACCCCTTGACTTTTTCCACATTTTGTTACATTACAGCCTTATTCTAAAAGGGATTTAAAAAATGATCCTCAAATCTACACGCAATACCCCATAATGAAGCACATTTATTATTAAAAATCAAAAACAGAAATACCTTAATACTTATGTAAATAAGACCCTTTTGCTATGAGACTCAAAATTGAGCTCCGGTGCATCCTGTTTCCATTGATCATCCTTGAGATGTTTCTACAACTTGATTGGATTCCATCAGTGGTAAATTCAGTTGATTGGACATGATTTGGAAAGGCACACACTTGTCTACATAAGGTCCCACAGTTGAAATTGCGTGTCAGAGCAAAAACCAAGCCATGATGTCAAAGGAATTGTTGGTAGAGCTCCGAGACAGGATTGGGTCAAGGCACGGATCTGGGGAACGGTACCAAAAAATGTCTGCAGCATTGAAGGTCACAGAGAAAACAGTGGCCTCCTCCATTCTTAAATGGAAGAAGACTCTTCCTAGAGCTGGCCGCCCGGCCAAACTGTGCAATCGGGTAGAAGGGCCTTGCCCAGGGAGGTGACCAAGAACATGACAGAGCTCTACAGTTCCCATGTGTAGATGGGAGAACCTTCCAGTAGGACACCCATCTCTGCAGCACACCACCAATTAGGCCTTTATGGTTAAGTGGCAAGACGGAAGCCACTCCTCAGCAAAAGGCACATGACAGCCCGCTTGGAATTTGCCAAAAGGCACCTAAAGACTCTCTCAGACTGACAAGATTCTCTGGTCTGTTGAAACCAAGATTGAACTCTTTGGCCTGAATGCCAAGCGTCACGTCTGGAGGCAACCTGGCACCATCCCTACTGTGAAGCATGGTGGTGACAGCATCATGTTTTGGGGTTGTGTTTCAGCGGCAGGGACTGGGAGACTAGTCAGGATCGAGACAAAGATGAACGGCGCAAAGTACAGAGATCCTTGATGAAAACCTGCTCCAGAGCGCTCAGGACATCAGACTGGGGAGATGGTTCACCATCAAACAAGACAATGACCTGACGCACACAGCCAAGACATCGCAGGAGTGGCTTCGGGACAATTCTCAATGTCCTTGAGTGGCCCAGCCAGAGCCCGGACTTGAACTCAATTCGAAAATCTCTGGAGAGACCTGAAAATAGCTGTGCTGCAACGCTCCCCATCCAACTTGACAGAGCTTGGGAGGATATGCAGAGAAGAATGTGAGAAGCTCCCCAAATACAAGTGTACGAAGCTTGTTGCGTCACCCAAGAAGACTCGAGGCTGTAATAGCTGCCAAAGGTGCTGTAACTAAATACTGAGGAGAGGGTCTGAATACTTATGTAAATGTGATATTTCAGTTTTTTTTATGAAGTTGTAAAAATTTTAACATGTTATTGCTTTGTCATTATGAGTTGATTGATTGAGGAAGAAAATTATTGATTACATTTTAGATTAAGGTTGTAACGTATCAAAATATGGTATACTTTCCGAATGCGCTGTATATGCATGCAATGCACTGATGCATTTAACACTCAAATCTCTGACAGCTGAACCATTGAAAGAATAGGCTGTAAAGTTTTGAATATGCTACACATAATTTATTTGTCATAACACGTGACTGGATCACTTGGCCAATATCGCTTGTTTATTGATGGCGCTGGCAGTCTTGAGATTTCTCTCTCATTCTGATCACGGGTCTGACTCCTCGGGTCCATTCCGAACGGGTCTACATTTTGAAACGTTTTATTTATGCATATCTGGTCAGGTGGGAAAGCCACGGATCGACCGTTTGGACCCGTATAAGACCTTAAACCCTTACTAGTACAAGACTACTACACCTAAAGATGGGCAAAGATGTATCCAAATCTATCTTGTTTCGGAATACAAGATGGCTAGGGCTTTGCATGCTGGCATCGTTTGTGGTGAAGGGGAGAAATGGCGCCGCTGCTACTACTGTACTGGAGTGCACCCTGCCCCCACTACTGCATATAGCCCGTACTGTATTGGAGTGGACAACACCCTGCCCCCACTCTACCAAATGACCCTTGTCAACATGACAGCCATCAAGTGCACTGTGCGGCACGCCAGTGGTAAAATGGCTGCTGCCTTGTTCAGTCGCCCCCTTCCCCCCGGGGTGTGCCTTCATATTTCCTGCATTGTGATGACACGGGAAATATAAATATCATTAGTACTTTGTCTTCTAAGAGGTTCCCTAATTCCTTTGGTGTCTAGTGGTCAACTTATAACTTGATGTAATTGTGACAGTGGGTTGTTTAAGATTTAGTTGCAGGTTCTAGCTGCATTGGAGCCGCTGTTGCTCTTAGATGCGTCATGTTATGACGTGTGTGTGTGTGTGGTCTTTCTGTGTGGTTTGTCTGTCTGCTTGCTTGTGTGTTAGAGAGCACCAAGGAGACCCTAGGGGTATGTGTGAGGGGGGGGGGGGTAGAAGCCCCCCTACTCAGACTCCATGCTACAGTGACCGCGCCCCAGCCCGGCCTCACGTTTATTTGTTGAGAGCCGTTCAGGTCCTTGATAGGTTTTCTCATCCACGGATGAGGTGTTCTAGGAGAAGCCGGAGGTGGGCTGGAGGGCTCCTCTCGTTCCGATATCTGACTCCCAGAACTCTAATGGGGGAATTTATGCAGCCTTCATGACACAAGGGGAATTTGCTCCATTGCCACTTGGCTCGATATGCAAAACAGTCTGGGGAGGTGCCAATTTACATTTGCTTCCTCATCTATTTCTCTTGGACAGAAGAGTAAGTCTGTCTAGCGACGCTTATGTCCACACACCTTGTGGTAATTATGCACTGACCGCTGACCGAAATATGAATGGAATGCCATATTGAACTGTAATTATTGTGCTGTATTGCAGGGTTTCATATTCACATGCGGTGCTTGGCAATTCCTCTAATGCTTTGTTTTTCTCTCCGTACACTAATATGTTGAATTTCATTGTTTTCAAGTTTAACATTTTAAAAACAAAAAAAAATCTTTGCAGCTTCTGCACTCCCTCTTAATTGCTTTCTTCTTTCTTTCTATGTTGAACTTGGCACACGAAACAATGAATCTTGACACCAACAGTATTTGGACTACTGTGCATGGATGGATTTACTTTGTTTTTTATGAGGGGGAAAATAGGTTAACGAATTCCAAATACCCAGTATTACGTCCACTCACTGCTATGTGAAATTGAGTGAAAAAATCACTGACTCTCTTTTTGTGCTGCAAGAATGAGCAGCTTTTGATGACTGAGCAAGAATGGCGTTTTGCAACATTAGCAAGATAAGCTGTCTAATTAGTGCTGCATACACACCTGAGCCTAAAAACTTTCCTGCAAGCCTTGAAGTAGAGAATAACCCACTGTGTGTGTTGGATTTATTTACACCCGTAGAGGGCAGCTGTGCTCTCCTCAGCCCTGCCTCTCTGTCTCATGGAGTTTGGGGAGCAGAACCGAGAAGCTGAGTAGCACAGGTCACTGACAAGGATGGCATATGTTCTCCTTTGTGGCCTGATATAACAGTCCCGAAGCAAATATCCTCTCCTCCGCTCTCTGTAGCGTTCTTCCTGCAGCCGTGTGTGAAGTGGCATGGACGTCCCAAATGACATTTAACATCTGTTGCTGTTGGAAACCATGGCACTTTTGTTCATGCCGATCTCGCTCTCCTCTGTTCCATTTCATACGGGATCTTAATAAACCCTAACTCAGGAAATGGCTTCTGGCACTCAGACTTTCAATGCTGACCTGGCCGTCAGACAGTGGCTGATATTGACATCTGAAAGTTTCTGTGCACGCTGTGGCTTCGGTTGGGCTCTCGTTTGAAACTCTTGTGTGTCTGTGAGCGGGTTGTACAAATCGAGCATTAAAGATAGAGAGGGTGTGAGAGGGGCAGGGGGAGAGAGGGAGCTGGCATCAGATCAGTCAGTCTGGGATCTCACAGCAGGCAAGGCCCTGGCACACACCACCACATAATGTGATATTGTTTAGTTTATTAACATCCTAGATCTGCCAATAACTGGCCCCAGCGTAGGCAGAGAGCTGTCTGTTGCACTGTACACCACGCAGTAAGTGCTCTCAAACTCCCTCCCTCTCTCTCCCTCTCTCTTTAATTATTTCCCTGATAACGCTATAATTCTGTTGCCTCTGAAAATTATTGAGCTTGTCAGCACCCATTAATTTATACTGTGTCATAAATGAAATGTGCAGGCTATGTTTTTATCTTGTTTCACTGGAGTAAAATAAATCTAAACTTTAGAGGCTAAAGTCTGTACTAAGATTTACTGTCTACTGACTTTTTTGTTTGTTACGTGCTCACATTCACAGGCCTGGTTGACTAGACCACATAAAATAGTCACAGTCAAGTTGGTGAGTTCTCTTGAAATGGGATGTCTAATCTGAACCGCAGTTTAGCCTGGCCTGTTACAGAGAATGTAGAGACTCCAGGGAGTGCGAGCATGGCTCAATCCCAAAATCCCCCCCTTAGCTCTCGTTTTCGAGTGTCCCTCGGTGGGGGCGTGGCACTCAAATCAGCAACTAGTGGTAGTGAGAGGTAAATTAAGCCAAGCAAATGGGACAGCTCTACATCACTTGCACATATCCGAATCTGCCAACGGATACCATGCAATTCATTGGCTACGAGCTTTGTTTTTCACACTGTCTGTACTGGTGGCAGTAATAGTTTTCCTTTATTTTTCATACTACAATTACATATTTACTATAGTGCAACGAATGAACAGCAGAACAATGTTCCCTTTATGTACCCATCCTCTTGCTGCCATTTTTATGTTGTTGTATTAAAGCAGGACTTTAATTCCATAGCCGTTTGACATGCAACAGTTAGTTTCCTTCACTCTGTCATTTTACCTGTGAACGCATTGTAACTAGAACAATAAAAACCAATGTTCGAAATAATGTTTATACCAAACATACACGTATCGGCTACATAGCTAGCTACTTAAGCGATAAGGTTTATAATAGCAGTTTATAATAGCAATAAAGCACCTCGGTGGTTTATGGCCAATATACCACGGCTAAGGGCTGTTCTTAGGAACAACGCAACGCGGAGTGCCAGGATACAGCCCTAAGCCCTGGTATATTGGCCATATACCTCAAACCTTTGAGGTGCTTTATTGCTATTATAAACTGGTTACCAACGTAATTAGAACAGTAAAAATATGTTTCAGACAGTCGACATTCATGGCTCGAAACACCCAGTTTCTAAACATCCATAGCATACAGGTATTTTTAACCTCCACTAAACAATAAACAAGAAATGAGTTGGCTACATTACCTCGGGCTCCCGAGTGGTGCATCGGTGTAAGGCACTGTATCTCAGTGTTAGAGGTGTCACTACAGGCCCTGGTTCGTTTCCAGGCTGTATCATACCGGCCGTGATTGGGAGTCCCATAGGGCGGTGCACAATTGGCCCAGCGTCGTCGGGTTACGTTTTGGCCGGGGTAGGCTGCCATTGTAAACAAGAATTTGTTCTTAACTCATTTGCCTAGTTAAATAAACCTGCATTGGCAAATGTACTATATATACAAAAGTATGTGGTCACCCCGTCAAATTAGTGGATTTGGCTATTTCGGCCACATCCGTTGCTGACAGGTGTTTAAAATTGAGCACACAGCCATGAAATCTCCATAGACAAACATTGACAGTAGAATGTCGTAACTGAAGAGCTCAATGACTTTCAACGTGGCACTCCATATGATGCCACCTTTCCAGCAAGTCAGTTCTTAAAATTACTGCCCTGCTATAATTGACCCAGTCAGCTGTAAGTGCTCTTATTGTGTGGTGGAAACGTCGAGGAGCAGCAAACTGCTCAGCTGCGAAGAGGTAGGCCACACAAGCTCACAGAACGGGACCGCTGAATCTTGTAGCACGTAAAAATCGTCTGTCCTCGGTTCCAACACTCACTACAGAGTTCCAAACTGCCTCTGGAAGCAATGTCAGCACAAGAACTGTTCGTCGGGAGCTTCATGAAATGGGTTTCCATGGCCGAGCAGCCGAACACAAGCCTAAGATCACCGTGCACAAGGGGAAGTGTTGGCTGGAGTGGTGTAAAACTTGCTGCCATTGGACTCTGGAGCAGTGGAAATACTTTTTCTCTGGGGTGGTGAATCACGCTGCACCAGCTGGCAGTCCAAAGGATGAATCTGGGTTTGGCAGATGCCAGGAGAACGCTACCTGACCCAATGCATAGTGCCAACTGTAACGTTCGCTGGAGGCTGAATAACGTTCTGGGGCTGTTTTTCATGGTTTGGGCGAGGCCCCTTACTTCCACTGAAAGGAAATGTTAACGCTACAGCATACAATGATATTCTAAACAATTCTGTGCTTCGAACTTTGCGGCAACAGTTTGGGAAAGGCCCTTTCCTGTTTCAGCATGACAATGCCCCAGGCACGACGCGAGGTCCATACAGAGAATGGTGTGGAAGAACTTGACTGGCCTGCACAGAGCCCTGACCTCAACCCCATCGAACACCTTTGGTATGAATCGGAATGCCGACTGCGAGCCAGGCCTAATCGCCCAACATCAGTGCCCAACCTCACTAATGCTCTTGTGGCTGAATGGAAGCAAGTCCCCGCAGCAATGTTCCAACATCTAGTGGAAAGCCTTCCCAGAAGTGTGGAGGCTGTTCTAGCAGCAAATCGGGGGACCAATTACATATTAATACCCATGGAATGAGATGTTCAAGCAGGCATCCACATACTGTTGGTCATGTAGTGTATAAGAGGAGAGCAGATTACTCTCCTGTCGTGAGATTGAGACTCTTTTGATAATAACATCTGCAAATAGCCGCGGACAGAGGGACTTACAGAATCAAATTTGTCTGACATAAGGAGTTCCGCTCTAACGTTTAACGTTAATACAATAAAGGACAATGACAAGTGATTGACATTGAACTTTTTCTAGAAATAGAAAGGCAAGCTTCATAATTGTATGTTAAATTTACCCCTCTTCCCTGAAATCACACTTCTCCCAGACTGACTGTCTGATTGCAGAGCGGCACAACATTTCAGATTTATGTGGACGTTGGATCGCTGTGGCTTGATACACAACGCATACTGAAAGCGACTCGAGACATATTTATCTCTGGGCTATGGAAGATGTTGAGTATCACTTCCCAGTCATAACAGAGTGATGTCGGGCTGTTTAGTGAAGCACAGTGAACAGTTATGTTCTCTTTCATTTAGATTACTTCCACACAGCCTCTCGCATCATTTCCTGTGTGGCGTGTGTGGCGCGGAGGGAGATGTACAGAAAGGATCAAAAGCTTGTCTGGAGAATCCATCTATCATCACCGAGGTCACTGCTCTGGCTTGTAGATTTGGCTGTGCGCCATTGACTGCTTTATGCATCTTGACACGCCCGACAAAGGATACCTGTCAGTCACAGAGAGTGTTACTGTATACCTATCCATCTATGAATTCAGTCAGCCGTATTCATTTCTGGATGCCTCAGGGTAGAGGGAGGGGGCGTCAGTGAAGACTATTGTGGACCTGCTCATCCTACTCATAACACTGCACAATTCTACTGCAATGGCTGACTTCCTGATTTGTGCTTGATCTATTGCACTCTTGTATATACAGTCACAGAGCATTGAACCGTTGAATAGACATTTGAAAGGAACCCTCACCCATAATGAGGCCTTGATGAAAGGCCGCCTTCCATTTTGGTTTTGACTACAACTAGCAAAATATCGGTGTTTGATTTGATGTGAAAAACCACGAAGTCACATGGTTAAGATGGAGACTGAGGGTGATATGTTCGGACATTTTTACGGAGGCAGACTTCCTGAAAACGGCCAAATGAGGGAGGACAGGGAGATGTGGAGGTCCATTACCGACAACTCTTTCTTCCGTTTTCTGGAAATCACACTTCTGACTGCGGTGTGGCACCACATTCAGATTTACATTTCATGTGGCTCTCTCTGTGGCTTGATACATAACGCATACTGAAAGTGACTCGAGACAGTATATTTATCTCTGGGCTATGGAAGATGAGTATCACTTCCCAGTCATAACAGATGTCAGTCTGTTTAGTTGAAGCACAGTGAACAGTTATGTCCCTTCTCATTTAGTTTACTTTCACACTGCCTCTTTTTCGGTTTGGTTAGGGTTTGTCGTAGAGGTGTTGGTTATGAGTTCGGGTTAAGGGTTAGGGTAAGGTGTTAAGGGAAATAGGATTTTTGAATGGGAATAAGTCGTGAAATGTAACATTAAAAAAAGCTGTGTGAGAGTGAGCTACTGTAACTGAACACCGTCAGGCATTCTGTTGGCAGGTGAGAAATGGGTGAAATTGTTCTGAATGTGCTTTAACGGTCACTAGGCATCACCTGTATATTTATACAGCATATAACAGTAATTTATGGTCCAGTGGCAATAAAATGCACTGCTCGATTTGAGATAGTGCCCTATTTTTCTCTTCTATTTCTTTCCTCTCTTTTACTGTTTCGGCGTTTTTGTATTTTCAATGAGGTCTATCCAGCACACAGGAGGCTGCTGAGGGGTGGACTGCTCATAATGATGGCCGGAGAGGAGCAAATAGAATGGCATCAAACCAAATGGACATGTTGATACCATTCCACTCTCTCTGCTCCGGCCATTATCACGAGTCCATTCTTCCCAATGAAGGTGCCACCAACCTCTGATCCAGCACGCTGTGTCACTCATTCTCAAGGCTGAAATAAGTAGAACATATTAACTTAACAGCACTTCACATAGATACGATTCTGACTATTATAGGATTGTTTACTTTGATTAAAATAGTCTCGGCTATGTGGGTCCCCCATTCGAAATGAGGCCATTTCAATACCATTGCTTGAGTGTCATCACACTGGGCTGTGTCTGTCTGTCTATCTTCATGGGCATTCTGCTACTGGATGGGCTCCAGCACTAACAGCCTGTAGATGAGTGTTTTAATGGCTTTAGAGAATAGGGTGCCATTTGGTCACGTATCCACTGAGACAGACTGGGGAATGAGGGAGAGGAGGGGGCTTCCGTTCGTCTGAAACCTCTTTGGCACAGCTTCAGGAGAATACACAGCCCCCCCACACACACACATTTTTGCAGTGTTACAGATGCACTTAATGTGCCAGCGTCAATGGCACTAAGTGTTTCTGAATGGGTTTTCTCACTATATCTGCTGTAGTTTTAGTTAACATAACAATTTGAATCACCGTTTCCATCCGTTGTCATGTACGCTTAAGTCTTTCCGTGGGTGTATGTTCACGCTCTTGGAAGCGGTGTGGGTGTCTGCGGGTGAGTTGGCTGGTTAATCTGGAAGCCATTAGAGACTGTACCTAACAACACTGTTGTATTGAATGGAGGTCTCTGTGGTTGTGTTTCAACAGCTAGCAGACCTACTTTTCATTGTAGATGTGTGATACGGTGCTCTGGAGCTGCCTATCACAGACCAATGGACACCCCTCACATACTACTTATTAGAAAACATTCATAATCATTCTTCTGTACCAGTTGATTCAGTCTTCACTTATCTTTTTCATTGTTCAGTCACGGAACAGTGCAGCTCAGCTGTATATAATTTATCCAGTTTCTTGTAAATTATGGATCTGTAAGTCCATAGTTTATGTATGGACAGTCGCTCAAAGCTGAAAGTATTTGAATGTCGTCAGAAGTTTTCTTTTATATAAATATTTCAAAGCCATTGTAGCCTCAAATCGGAGAGCGCTCTCGCCGTCGTTCAACAATTGAATCGATGACATTGCTTATGTTTTTGAAGTGGTATATTTGAAAAGCTAAAACGTTCAGCAATGTTTCAATTATGAAGTTTGAAAAACAGTTAGGCAGGTACTGAGGAAATGTTCAAATGCATAAAGGACCCCCTCGCACTCCACCAATCAGACCTTTATGGCGGAGTGGCCAGACAGAAGCGGCGACTCAGTAAAAGGCACATGACAGCCCGCTTGGAGGCTCTAAAGGACTCTCAGACCATGAGAACCAAGATTGAACTCTCTGGCCTGATTGCCAAGTGTCACATCTGGAGGAAACCTGGCACCATCCCTATGGTGAAGCACGGTGGTGGCAGCATCATGCTGTGGGGATGTTTTTCAGTGGTATGGACTGGGAGACTAGGCAGGATCGAGGGAAAGATGAACAGTGCAAAATACAGAGATCCTTGATCCAGACTGCTCAGGACTTCAGACTGGGGCCAAGGTTCACTACACGCCATTCAAAAGATTAGCCATTTAGCCCTGTGGTTGGCTCTGAAGCTGGATTTGTCATAAGCATTGGTTTAGGGAAAACATTGCCGATAGAAACCACTGGCCTATCTTCAACTTCGCTATTCCGTAAGTTGCATTTAAATCTGCCATTGAAATAATGACACACTGGTTATATGGATAACTTTTGAAAGCTAATTGGTATGCATTTTCTGCATTGTAAGGGACACGGTGCAACCTTTTCGGAGATGGCCTGCTGGCAGGCATGACAGGCTACAATGACTTTGCTCATGCGTGCCGCAAAGGACATGTAACTACGTTTCTTGAATTTTCATGATCGACAATTTGTGTTTTGGTGTAGTGAAGCAGAACTTGTCGTCAGAACCATTCATCCAGTGTTGCCAGCTATTTTTCAGCTTCTCCCACTCTCGTTGCTACAGAATTGAGTGGTAAAAGTCGCTAAATGCTATCAAAACCATTGAAATCATCGGTGTCAACTCCCCAAAGACAGCATTTAAGTAACTTAATTTGTCGCTGTAGTCTTGTACCAATAAAAGCTGCTGGAGGGGTCAAATGAAGCTACTTCTCTGGCTACTTTTCAATATAGTGATACTTTAAATTGACAACACTGCATTAATCTTGGGGCAACAATGCTATCATATCACACTGTTATACCATTTTATAAAATGGTCAGATATGTATATACACTGAACAAAACATTATGAACATTATGCTCGTTCCGTGACAGAACTGACCTGGTGAAAGCTATGAATTCTTATTGATGTCACTTGTTAAATCCACTTCAGTGTAGATGAAGGGGAGGAGACGGGTTAAAGAAGGATTTTTAAGCCTTTCGACAATGGCGCTATAGATTGTGTATGTGTGCCGTTCAGAGATTGAATGGGCAAGACAAAAGTGAACGGGGTATGGTAGTTGGTGCCAGGCGCACCGGTTAGTGTCATGAACTGCAACGCAGCTGGGTCTTTCACGCTCAACAGTTTGCCGTGTGTATCAAGAATGGTCCACCACTCGAAGGACATTCAGCCAACTTGACACAACTGTGGGAAGCATTGGAGTAAATATTGGCCTGCATCCCCGTTGAAAGCTTTTGACACCGAGGGGGACGGGGGTGCATCTCAATAATGGGAAGTTTATTTTATTTTATACAGACTAACAAAAACAAAGTAAAATGTGATCATAATTTCTAGGTAAACAACATTTGTAGGTGACGTTTGCATCCCCTATTTTTATTTTGCTCCATGGTTTAATTGGACACGAGGCTGTTGGGCTCATCACCTGAAGAGGAATAACTGAGCAGCTGTTTCTGATTGAATAAACAATGCCATGCGGATGGGTGTTAACATTCAAATAAAGAGCGCTGCACAGAAATTATTTTGTGTAAATATTTTCTTAATTGCATTGTTGGTTAAGGGCTTTCTAAGTAAGCATTTCACGGTAAGGTCTGTTGTATTCGGCGCATGTGACAAATATAATTTGATTTGAAGACATCGCATTCACACCGATTTGCGCAAAGTGGGCAGTTTGGATTAGTCATAAGTTTTCTGAGCTAAAAAAAAACATTTGACAAAAAACCTTGCTCTGTGTCGCGCCCACTTAGTGTTCACTGTGGGCGGGGGGAGCCCAGTGCTAAGGAGAGACAGTGTTAGAGTTCAGTCACCTTTAGTTCTCTAAAGTCAACATTAGTAGTACCCATGGCCATGTGGACAGGACACGAGCATTTGTCCAAGCAAACATCACATGGAATGGCAGTCAGAGCTGTTTGTCCTGTCAGTCAGATTAGTGTGACAGGCAGTAAGATTTAACATGGTCTGAATGTCACAACACGACCAGCCTGTCCATCTGGTTCTCCCCTTGACTCTCCTTACCCTGCACCCTCCACTCTCCTAACCCTTACCCCTTAACTGAGATATCTGGCTCAACGCCCCTCCCTCCACGCTCACAGCAGGTGACTAAATATGTTGCACACATGCAGTATGTTTGAGGTCAGCTGCAGGTCTGTGAAATGTCACTAACTGCTGGTGAGGCTTGGCTGTCTGCGCTGTGTCTGCCATACAGCTGTCCTGGTCCTGATTTTCCTCTCTCATGTCGAAGGATTGTAGTGTTGATGGGGTAGTGAGATCTGGGTCAGGAGGGCCTGGACTGTCTGCCAGAGATGGAGGTGTCTGCATGGGTGCTTTCCAGGTGCCTAGCAGACTGTGACAGAAGCTAGGGAGGAGGGGCTGGGGCACAGGCTGGGCCACTCTGACCCCGCCATATGGCTCTGTGGGGCTGTCATTTAGGAGTGCAGGCCAGGAATGGGACCGAAGGAGCAAATGGCTTTTTAATCGATTATAGGCACCAGCAAATGACACCCCTTTTTAAAATTTCCATGGCTGCATTCGTCTTGCCCAACCCACTCCCATCTCTATTTAAGGAAGCTGCCTGTCTGTCTGAGTGTGTAAAGGGGGTGCATGCATTTACTCTCAATGGAAAAATAATGATTTCACTTATCCAGAAAGGCTTGGCTAACATACGACATGGAAAAACAGAAGTGTATGTTTCCGTGTGTCATTCTGCGCTGCATTATTTCTAGAAACAGAACTGCTATAGAGATCTCATTGTATCAACTGATTTTAGTTTTTTTTAAAGGACCACAATGTATTTAAAGACTGTTCCTTTGTGTCTGAAGGAGGCAGTGGTTTCAGGGCAGTGAAACACGAACCTCCTCTCTGGTCTTCGGGCAGAAAGATGCTGCCTGCTTCCAAAATGGCACCCTTTCCCCTGTATAGTACATTATGGGCCCTGGTCAAAAGTAGCGTTTCAGTATGTAGGGAATAGGTTACCATTTGCGATGCAGTTGCTGCCTCGTGGAAACTCCCTATCCCACAATTTTAAAGCAGCTATTTGCTACGTTCAAACAAGTCATATCCCCTGTGCGAGCCAAGTGTTATTATTCCATCACTCTCCCGCCTGTATTCCTTTTGATGAAGGAATATTGTTTTAATACAACCGGCTGATGTTTCTACTAAAACTAAGACGCCATTGTGCCTGGATAATGGGTCAGTCTGAGGTGATTTGGAGCCATTTTCTACGGTGCCAGTCTTCTCTAACGTATCCCTCAGGACCATTAAAAGGAAACTTTTACTCTGCTTGTTAACAATATCTGTGTTAATTTTTAGCATTGAGTCACCCCCTCCTTTACGTTAGCTTAGGTGCTGTTGCATAAAAGATTTGTGTGTGTGTATATATGCGCGCCTCAGTGAATGAGGCCGCTGCTGTCAGTTTGCCTGTACTGGGCTCCCAGGAATTGAAAAATGTCTTTTTTGTTTTAGACAAGGCAGGCTTTTTTTTTGCTTTTTCACTGCAAGTGATTTTCTGCATATACACTTTTTACTGCAGCTAACCCTGCATTCATTACTATTTAATTTGACATCAGGGGAGCAACCAAACCAGGAATTAAATGATTTGGTGCAATGGGATAAAAATAGGATTCTTTTTTTCCCCTCTTTCGTTTATTGGGAGCATAATCTTTTTTAAAGATCAACATTCCTGCAGCAGATGACAGTGGGATTAAGCCCTGGCAGATGTGCTGGTGGAGCGAGGGACTGGTGTTGTCTCTGGTGTGTGTCCTGTCCCTGTTTGCTCTACGGGTGTGCTTGTGACCTCGTGAGACAGAGTGAGGGAAAGGCAGAGAATGGGGAGAAGAGGAGAGATGGCAGGTGCTCAGCTGGAGGTGCTGTCCTCACAGCCAGTATCTCTCTCGTCTTCCTCTGAACAGCTAGGGCAGCAGACCCAACACATAACCCTGCTACCCTGTCACATACAGTCCAGTCTCCATGCGCTGCTAGCCTCGCTCGCAGCCCTCCTAGTGCTCTTTTATAGTCCTGCTCAGTCAGTCAGTGACTCAACACACCACCACTGTGTGTAACCAGGGTCCATTCCCTGTGTGTGTGGAATGTGGTGGGAGTCGGGTCTGTGTGTGGAACCTTGGCTAAGAGGGTAAAGGTCACCAATCTAGTGGCTACGGCTGTGTTGACATTTCACTCTATAGAATTAGACTTTTTTCAAGTTCCCGAACAGTGAATATCAAGTTTTTATTCAAATTTGGATGATATTTGGATGAAACCAGCTCATACAGTACACGTACTGCATGCTGTTTTCATGTATATGTCCTTATGTCTAAGCTTCTAAGGCTAATCTTTCCAAGGTCATGAACAGAACGGAGGCGTTTATCCCGCGAATACCACAGTTGCCAAAGAAAACAATATGAAAGCACACATTTACCGGTAAAAATATATTTTTTGTTTTATTTGTATTAACAAATATACACTTTCTCATCTTTAGGTTGCTAGAAACGCGAACCTGTCATTTGTTCAATTCGTTCGATATTTATGGACGCGACCCAGTCGTTTGTTCTTTAATTACCATTGCCAAGCTCAGTGGTAACGTTCTTATCCTTTGCTTGCAGCAAACTATCCAACTAGCTACACAGTCACAACCTCTGCAGCCAGAATAACAGCAACATTATTCCGTTGCGTTTATTCCTCTAATACCACAGTTGCCAAATAAAACAAAAATATAAGCACACATTTACCAGTAGAAATAAAATATATTATATAATTTGTTTCGTTGCCTGGCTCGCTAGCGACTTTCTCATCCCTTGCTTGCTAGCTAGCTACGGCTTACACAGTCACGACCTCTGCAGCCAGAATAACAGCAACGTTTGTTCTGTTGCGTTTTGTTTAAGCTGTTTATCCCGCTTATAGCACAGTTGACAAATCTAACAATACTAGTGGCTGTTTTCTATTGACATTTATTTGGATACCACACAATTTCCCCCGATTTTTGCCTGGCATGGCTAGAAAAGTGTTCATTCTCATCAGGAGACTCAACACTGTTTATTACGAGGAGATCGCATTGCTTATCAAACACTAGGCTAGAAGCTAGCTAAATAGTTTATTGCTGGAAAACCTGCCAATATGATGATAACCAAATAAAAAATATCAGTTAAACAGCTGGTCAAAGTAGAAACTTGGAAGGATTTGACAGCATAGTGCCATGTGCATCATGACTGGGACCAGATATTCATCACGTTAGGTCATCAGATGTTCCATCAAACTGTCTCCGTAAAAACAAATCAATGCTAGCTAAGTTTTTCCCCACTCATTCGACCTGTGTTTTATAACGTATCCAATTTTGGTTTGTATGGTTTTAGCGTTCTTTTAACTTTGTAGCAAGTACGGTCTAAATGTGTAGGCGCTTATTGCGTCATGATTGCAAGGTGTCCCCGATCTCTTTTCCAACTGTCCCGATATCTGGTTTTAATGTCCATTCTAGAATGCCCTTCTAACCAATCAGAAACGAGTATTCAATAATGCTGTGGCTTTACATGAACATAAGCTCCCTGTGACAGGCTGCTTCAATGGTGAACTGGCTGGTTGAAATGAATGATTTATTTTGAAATGTGAGAAGACACGGAAGAGGTATTTTAGTGGGTTTCGCAGCCAGACAACAGATCAAACATGTTGTATAATAATTTGTCTCAGTTTATGTTGTATAGTGACCTACCTACTTCAATCATATTTCAAGAAAGTAGAGTACATGATTTGTGCCAAGACACTAAACCTATTATCTAATGAAGCAACTGTCCTTAAAAAAACGTATTTTGTTTTGTAGGTGTAGCAGCACCGGTGCAGTGGCCCTCGCCTGATAAATGTCTACCTGCGCTGACATTTTTATGGGTCTTCATCAGCCAAAGGTGCGTTTATCCACGTTTCCTAATTGCAATAATGTAACAAATAGATACTGTATGTCACAGGCTGTAGTGTCTGGTCTGCACAGCTGTTCTATGGGGGCGTCCCAAATAGCACACTATGCAGTGCACTACTTTTGACCAGAGCCTTATGGGTTCTGGTCAAAAGTAGTGCACTATTTAGGGAATTGGGTGCTATTTGAGAACGCAGCCTATGTCTTTGGGTTTAGTGTGCACTCATATTTCCTTTCCAATTATATCAGATGGACAAACAGGCTAGTACTCTTATACTGTACTTTACTGATCTGTTAATATAGCGAAGTGAATTGCTATAAAAAGAGCTGATTTGTATCCTGATTTAATGAATGGTGTTTTCTAAACGTGAAATAACGTAAAGTATAGGCCACTCAAAACGCAACGAGAATAAATGTTCCCCTCCCCTGGAGAATTAGATTAGCTGAAGTGACGCACCGGCGGGCCAAGATGCATGGGTCTGGCTAAGATCATACTCTGGAAATCAATAGATGTCTAAGATCATTTTCAGCCCTGGGTTAAGGATGCCTATTCAATGTAATGTGGAACAAGCCTATTCCCTTTATCAGGCACCAATGAACCTGTGCTCATGAGTAAACACTAAAACCATCTCGTGTAGACTGAGGCTAGTAGAAATCATCACTGGCCTAGTAGCAATCAGAACTCTTGTCACATCCTTTATCTTCAGCGGATTGTGGGGGTTCTAGTTAAACGTTTTGCGATATAAATCAGCAACAAATGTATCCTTCATTATTGTCTGTGAAAGTTTGACTTGTTGTTGTGGGTTTTCTTCTATTCCTCTGTGGTGATGTCCCTGGTCTGAATCAGTGGTACTGTTCTGTTGCCAACCGACAAATATTTAGCAGTCTTGGAGCTCGCAACTAAACCTGAACCTGTTTAGTGCGGGGTACTTTACTTTGATGCCAGGAAAAGTCCCAACGGTTATCCTATTTCTCGCTTTTTCTCTTTAGCTGTTAATTTACCGGTACATTGAGTTTAGATGTTGTTCTCAAGTAATTAAAGTTAATCTTGTTTCTGGCTGCCGAGACTGGTCTGCTGGGGCTAGCTGGCATGAACTGAATGACAAAAGTGTGTGAAAGGTAACCACAGTGGACAAAGCTGAATTTGTCTATTCTGACCTATATATTTGTCAAGCTAGGGAGGGAATAGCTGACTAGTGGCTGGATCGTTCACACACCTTGTGAAGGAGGTGGTACATCACTAGAACAGAATCTGTGCATCTCTCCCAGGAGTTCTGACCCAGCTCTGGATGGGGATAGCGGCATCCGGGCTCGCATTGTGCAGGAGAGGAGAGATTTAAAGACCGCTTTGCTCTTCCAGAGATGTAGTTCCTCTGACTGTGGCGTCTTGTTTTTGAGAGCATTGGGCCCTGATGGAAGATACAGGCTGTGTCCCAAATGGAACCCCCTTCCTCATGTAGTGCAGTACTTTTGAGTGTCCTGGCAAAAGTAGTGCACTACATAGGGAATAGGTTGCCATTTGAGACCAACACACACACACACACACACACACTGTAAACCCCACCTGCAATCTGTAGCTATTTTACCCTCTGCTTCTGCATTCCCCTCAGGCTGCTATGGTAGACTGAGAAATGGAGAGAAGGCTGTTGCTGTAGACGCTGAGAAATGGAGAGAAGGTTGTAAAAATACCACGTCTGTTGGTGGAGTTTTTGTAATTCATCCCTTCGTCTTCTTGCTACTGTACAGTGCAATGTGACCTCTGCCCATCTGAGTTCACTCCAAACACAAATATTATTTTTCTGCCATCTAAGCCGCACATTTTCATGCCTGCACTGCCAATGACTCCTCACAATGGATTTTTTTCCCACGCTGCTGGGAGGTGTGCATAGCCATCTGTGGGGATTGGCTTTGAGGCAGGGTCAAGGCATTGGCTCCTAGAGAAACACTGCACTGTCTGAACTTCAACTCAACCTAGAGCACTGGGTGACCTTTTTATACACTTGTTAGCACAGACTTTTATTTACTGAACCAGCTGTTAGTCATTGTGAGAGACCTTGTTAACCCTTTAAACGTGTGGGAATTGGCTTGTATGGATAGGGCTAAATTCAGATATTTCTTACAGAAGAAATATGAAAAGCATATGCAGAACCATGGTGGCAATCAAAGATTATGGGAAAATTATCAGACCAAAGTTGAGGGCACAACAGTTCACCTGTCACGACTGAATCTAAACATTACACTGTTCATTTAGTTTTACATTTACTGTACTATTCCCCAAATTTGTTAATAATGAAATCTAGGGGGGATGGTAGGGGACCCCATGTGTGACTGACGTGTTCTCCGTTTGCTCCCGTGGTATTCTTAAAGTTTATGTGAATTCTGCAGCAGAACCGTATTTATTTTCAAATATTAATTTGGTGATCCCTTTCCGTAAAAACCAAGACTACTTTTCTTCCGAATGTCAGCATGTCGACCAAACATAAGGCCAAGAGCATGACTTTGAGAAAACCCGGCCTACAAGACCCGCTCTCATCACCGCCCTCCCCTGAGTCTGAGGGCCCGGGGACGCACACTTTACCCGGGGGCGCGGCTTGGCCTGGCGGCGCTGAAATGAACATTCTCGAGGCCATCAGGCTACTACGCTCTGAGATAGTTGAAATGAAAACACAGGTGGTTGCTATGATTGAGTCCAGAATACAGGAGGTTTCTGATACTTTAAAAGCAGATTTAACCATCCTGCAGAACGAGACTGTGCCGGCAATTACATTACTCAAAACAACAACTGCGTCACACACTACAACGATTGCAGCACTGGAGGCCTCCGCTACTAATGTCTCCGATTTAACTACATCCCTGGAGACTGAAGTTAAACGCCTAGCTGCGGATTTGAAAAAGGTGAGGGAGTGCTGTGTGAGTTTAGAGGGACTCTCTCGACGCAATAATCTGAGACTTGTATCAGTCCCAGAGTCCGCTGAAATGCATCGCGCCATGGATTTCGTTTCAGGGCTGCTGAAGGATGTTCTTGCCTTAGATGAAAAGCCCCTGATTGATCGAGCCCACCGCTCGCTGCGCCCAAAGCCCCGGGATGGGGAGAGGCCCTGTGACATAATTCTTCGAGTGCACTTTTTTCATGAGAAGATGGAGATCCTCCGACGAGCCCGCAATACCACTCTGAGCTTTCAAGGACAGAGCTTCTCCATCTACCAGGACTACTCCCCCACTGTTTCCAGGCAGCGCGCAGCTTTCGGACAGGCCAAACGAGTACTTCGGGACCATCCAAGTGTGAAGTATGGACTGCGATTCCCGGCCCGTTTATGGATATCTCATGAGGGTAAAGACCACACATTTGAATCTCCGGATGAGGCTATGGCTCACATTCAACGTCACATCAAGAAGTCTTGAATATGCTCACAGTGTGGATTGTAAGTACCCCACTTGTGGTACAATTATGTTTAGATATAACAGGCTAGTCTTGTATAGTTGGTGAAACTATTCAGGCTTATTTGATGTGATCTAATGTTTTGATTATCTAGTGTGCGTGCCTTATCTCGCTCACCTATTTAGTTTGTTTACACATTGTCTCAGTGACTCAAAATAGTTTTGGTTATTTGTTTACTGCATCCGTTTGCATTGACCCAGTAAACAGTAAATGTCTCCTGAGGCTACACGGTTTCTGGGGCCTCACTTTCATTTTAAAAGTTTTGAGCGTCATTTATGCCCAGCAAACGTTCAACGTTGCGCACACGTAGTTTTTTGGTATTGGTTGTATGCTGTCTCAGCTTCAACTAGACTACTATTATAATTACTATTATTTTTGATTGTCTAACTACAATTTCCTTACTTAAAATTTGATTTTTGGCTGAGAGCCTTTATACATTTTATTTATTTTCTCTCTCAATGCCTGTTATAAGACAGGTGAATACAATTATATACATCTACAAGTGGTGCTTTTGTCATTCCGTTTGCACAAGGGATTCGCCTTTTTTTTATTTGAAAAAATGCATACAAATCTTTCTTTTTGCTGCTTGATCCACTAACAAAACACGACTTTAAAGAGCGGGACTGTGGGTTTAGGTTTAAGACCGCACTCTCACAGACATACTGTGCGAAGAGAACATGTTCTATTTAGGCTTGTACCTCGTTTGGGGAGGTATTGTCTGGGAGGGGGGGGGGGCAAGTTGAATTGTTCAGTTCTAATGTTGTCATTCTGTCTTTTTAGTTTTTTTTTCTGTTTTTTTTTCTGTACTTTTTCCAAACATTTACCACCGTACATTATTACTCTGGGACAAGTTATTCTGGGGGTTTTGGGCGCTCATTGCTTTTCCATTCTATGCTCTGATGACAGGGTTGAATAACGGGAATGCCCAGAGGGGCCGAAATAATACGATCAAGTACATTTCTTGGAATACGAAAGGGGTTAACAACCCGGTGAAGCGTAAGAGGGTGTTGACGCACTTAAAGGGTTTGAATGCAAATATTGCATTTCTACAAGAGACTCACTTGAGGACTGGTGAGCATTTTAGGATGCGTAAGGACTGGGTTGGTCAAGTGTTCCACTCAAACTTTCATAGTAAATCAAGAGGTGCTGCTATTCTGGTTGATAAAGCTACTCCCTTTGTAGCTTCTGAGGTTATTGCTGATCCTAAGGGACGATACGTCATAGTAACTGGTGAACTGTTTTCTACCCCTCTTGTTTTGGCTAGTGTTTATGCTCCCAATTGGGATGACACAAGTTTCATTTCTTCCTTTCTGTCTGCTATTCCCAATTTAGATTCTCATTTGTTGATTTTAGGGGGGGATTTCAACTGTAAATGTCCCCAGTTCTGGACAAGTCCTTACAAATAAATACAGGCCCATCTAAATGTGCCCTACTTATTCAATCCTTTCTTCAGAAATATGCTATGTTTGAGGCCTGGCGTTTCCTACATCCTACAGATAGACAGTATTCCTTTTATTCTCATGTTCATAAAACATACTCCCGGATTGATTACTTCTTTTTGGACAAAAAACTTCTGCCTAACCTTCGGCAGTGTACTTACGAGAGTATTGTTATCTCTGACCATTCACCATTAGTGCTTGAACTAGAGTTTCCCCAGCGACCCCCTAGGTGTTATCAATGGCGTCTCAACCCCATTTTACTCTCAGATAAGGAGTTTGTCAATTTCATTACTTCTGAAATTGCCTTATTCCTAGAGACTAATTCAACACCAGGTATGTCCTGCTCTACCATATGGGAGTCTCTCAAAGCATACCTACGTGGCCAAATTATTTCTTATACAGCCAACCAAAACAGAGTTCGCTCCCAGCGACTTCGGGACCTGAGCGAGTCCATAGCCACATTGGATGAGAAGTATGCTACGGATCCTTCCTCTGATCTGCATAAAGAGCGCCAACTACTCCAATCTGAATTTGATGAGCTTTCTACCAGGCAAGCTGAACAGTTACTCTTGCGAGATCGATACAAAGTCTATGAACAAGGCGACAAGGCCAGTAAACTCCTTGCACATCAGATCCGTAAATCTGAGGCCTCACGGCTAATCCCACAAATAAGGACCCTGTCTGGTGCCACCACAGTTATACATAAAGAGATCAATGATCAATTTAAACAATTTTACTCTGCGCTATACACCTCTGAATCCCCTCAAGACCCTTTGCTGATTGACTCCTTCTTTAATGGCTTGAATATGCCTTCAATTGATACAGACTCCCATGACTGTCTAGAAGAAGAATTTACGCTTGAGGAGATTGTAACAGCAGTGTCCGCAATGAAAAGTGGTAAATCACCGGGTCCGGACGGTTTTCCAACCTAATTTTACAGGACGTTTTCTGGTCTGCTTTGCCCATTCTTGTCCCGACTATTTGCAGAGTGCCTCAATGCTTCCAAGCTGCCGCCTAGTCTTTATCAGGCTTCAATTTCATTACTACTAAAGAAAAACAAAGACCCCCTGGAATGTGGATCCTATCGCCCAATCTCGCTTTTAAACTGTGATTACAAAATCCTAGCTAAGCTTTTAGCCATCCGTATGGAAGGCTTGCTGCACCAAGTAATACACTCTGACCAGACTGGCTTTGTGAGAAATAGGCATTTATTTTTCAATATTAGGCGCCTTATGAATATACTGTACTCCCCAGCGTCGGAGGACCCGGAGGTGGTGGTCTCACTTGATGCCGAAAAAGCGTTTGACCGCGTTGAGTGGGATTACCTAACAGCTGCCCTTTATAGATTTGGCTTTGGCCCCAAATTCATTGCGTGGATAAAGATTCTTTATTTTTCCCCCATGGCTTCGGTACGGACTAATAACTTGTCCTCTGACTATTTTCCCTCGCACCGCGGATCCAGACAGGGTTGCCCACTCTCCCCCTTGTTGTTTGCTTTGGCAATCGAGCCTCTCGCCATTGCACTACGCTCTAATGATGCCATTCAAGGCATAATCAGGGCGGGCTGGGAGCAGAAAGTCTCACTATATGCTGACGACCTCCTTTTGTTTATCTCCAATCCCGATACCTCATTGCCACGTGCCCTATCTGTTCTTAAAAAGTTTGGATCAATCTCAGGGTACAAGCTGAATCTAGGCAAGAGTGAGCTTTTTCCGGTAAACAAGGCTGCTTTAAAGTGCTCTTTCACAAGTTCTCAGTTTAGGATTGTCCGGGATCAATTCCCTTACTTGGGAGTAAAAGTGACAAGGAAATATTCAAATTTGTTTCAGGAAAACTTTGTTGCTCTAGCAGACAGATTGAAACAATCTTTTACTTTTTGGAATTCGCTACCCCTTTCTCTTATCGGAAGGGTTAATGTCATTAAAATGAATGTGTTGCCCAAATTTCTATATTTATTTCAATGTTTACCCATTTTTATTCCAAAATCTTTTTTTATTTCACTGGATCAAACATTCATGCATTTTATTTGGGATGGCAAGGTACCACGGATTGGTAGAAAACATTTACAGAAGCCTAGGTCATTGGGGGGTTTAGCTCTACCAAATTTTCAGACATACTACTGGGCTGCAAATTTTAGAGCCCTTCTGTACTGGCTGCAGACTGATCCTACTGGCCCTGGACCACTCTGGGTCCAGATGGAGTCTGAATCGTGTAAACCTGCAGCACTTTCCTCTGTGCTGTGCTCGTCTCTCCCAGTGTCCCTAGGCAAAAGGTGTGCCAACCCAATTGTAAAGCAGTCTCTTAAAATTTGGAATCAGTTCCGTTTAGCCTTTAACCTCCGAGGCTTTTCTCTATCAGGCCCAATCAATCAGAACATTTTATTTCCTCCATCTTAGAATGATGGGGCTTTTGGCATTTGGCACTCACTAGGCCTTTCCTCGCTAGCCCAATTATTCTTTGATGGTACATTTGCCTCTTTTTCTCAGCTGCAGGAAAAGTTCAATCTCCCCCAATCCCACTTTTTCCGCTATCTCCAGACTAGAAACTTTGTCAGGGCTAATACACCTGGATTTCCCAATAGGCCTGCGAATACAGCAATAGAGAGCATCTTGGAGCTGAACAAGCTTCCTAGGGGCGCAATTTCAGATGTATATGCAATCATTCATGACTTACAGAACCCTTCTTTGGTGCCTTTAAAGACTCGATGGGAAAAGGATTTGGGGGAGGAACTTGGGGAAGACGCCTGGGAATCTGTGCTGCACAGGGTGCACTCGTCCTCTTTTAGCACTAGACACAGCCTCATTCAATTCAAGGTGGTTCACCGTATCCACTGGTCGGGGGCCAAACTTGGAAGAATATTCTCTGATTTTAAACCTACCTGTGTCAGATGTAAGGTGGAACCAGCCACACTGTTGCATATGTTTTGGGGCTGTCATAAACTGTCAGGTTTCTGGGAATTAATATTTAAATGTTTCTCTGATATATATGACACTGTTATAGATCCGTCTCCCCTTACAGCCCTTTTTGGAGTACTGCCCATGGGTACCCCCCTATCAAGAATCCAGTCGGACACTGTTGCTTATACAACTCTTTTAGCTAGACGGCTAATACTACAGAACTGGAAGATGGCAGCTCCCCCATCTTATAAATATTGGGTGAGGGATGTGTTGTGCTCTCTGAAACTAGAAAAAATTAAATTAAATTCACGTGGGAACCCCAAACTGTTTGATGAGGCTTGGTCTCCATTCCGGTCTTACTTTAAACAGTCCATCCTCTGATGGCATTCCAATTAATACTAAAATAAGTCTGTGACTTAAGGGTTGGGGGAGTCTCTCTCTGTGTTTTTGCTGGGGGGGGACTAAGATCCATGTGCTTATTGATTGTGGTCCGCAGATGCCTTGTTCATCTTGCCCAGGCAGAGACTGAAGTGTGAGCTTGTTTTTCCCAGTTATTTTTACATTTTGTTCACGCCTACATGAATAATATTTTTTTTAAATTTTATTTTAAAGCATTGTAAACTTTTTTTTTGTCCAGTGGATGGTCGGTCTGTGGCCATGACTCTCTGTGAGTGGTTGCATTTCTCCACCCTTATCCCTTGACTGTTTACAGGAACAATGGTGAGATGTTAGCCCTGTCCCTGTACTATAGATTGCCCTTTAACCTCTGTAGCCTTCTGCCCGGTGTGTTTAACTTGTCTAAAGTATGGTATCTTTAAAGCTATTTTTTTATTTGTATTTTTATTAGTATTTTTTTCTTTTTCTAGTTGAGTATATTATTTATATTGCTTTGTCTTGTCTGTATGTGTGTATGTTCAAAACTTAATAAACAGAGTTTAAAAAAAATAAATAATAATGAAATCTAAAGATACTCATTCACGCCAAGTCTTTCCTGAGCCACCAGTCAGTCATAAGCTTTAAGAGATGTCCTACCCTAAATGACAAATTAGTCCACAGTTATCTTCCGGGTGACTCTCAAAAAACTTGTCTTGACCACAAACCCAAGAGCTCTTTTAAATGTAACCAGTGCAACCATTGCAGTAATATTGCACAGAATAACTATTTTGTTGACACGGCTTCTAAAATGGAGTATTACGTCAAGCATTTAATTAACTGCAAAACCACTCATGTCATCTACAGATTGGAATGTCCACAGTGCAAGGTGTTCTAAATTAGACGGACAAAGAGACGCCTTCAAGACCGCTTAGCGGAACACAAGTACGCCATACGGGTAGGCAATGAAGACTACCCCATGCCAAGGCACTACTAAGTCCTTACACCATGCCAAGGTACTACAAGTCCTTACACCATGCCAAGGCACTACAAGTCCTTACACCATGCCAAGGTACTACAAGTCCTTACACCATGCCAAGGCACTACTAAGTCCTTACACCATGGCAAGGCACTACTAAGTCCTTACACCATGCCAAGGCACTACTAAGTCCTTACACCATGCCAAGGCACTACTAAGTCCTTACACCATGCCAAGGTACTACAAGTCCTTACACCATGCCAAGGCACTACAAGTCCTTACACCATGCCAAGGTACTACAAGTCCTTACACCATGCCAAGGCACTACTAAGTCCCTACACCATGCCAAGGTACTACAAGTCCTTACACCATGCCAAGGCACTACTAAGTCCTTACACCATGCCAAGGTACTACTAAGTCCTTACACCATCCCAAGGCACTACTAAGTCCTTACACCATGCCAAGGCACTACTAAGTCCTTACACCATGCCAAGGCACTACTAAGTCCTTACACCATGCCAAGGCACTACTAAGTCCTTACACCATGCCAAGGCACTACTAAGTCATTACACCATGCCAAGGTACTACTAAGTCCTTACACCATGGCAACCCTGCCTCCCTACAAGCTATGGGTATTGATCATGTTCCGGCCTCTATTAGAAAAGGGGACCGTCTTAAACAGTTAAACCAAAGGTAAAGTTTTTGGATTTACAAACTGCAGGCCACTAAATACCCTGGTTTAAATGAAGATATGGATTTCTCACCCTTCCTATAGGGTCGTGATAGGTCCATTTGCGGTCATCTAGTGGACATTTTGCTCAATTGCCCTCAGCTATGTTTAGACTGTTGTTCATGTTTTGCTGTGTTCTAGTGTACTAGGGAATATATTGCTTTCTTATTCTTGACATTTCTCCCAGTCATATTTAAGGTTAGAACTACCTTTCTAAGTGTTCTGATACTTCTAGCTTGGAGTTGTATCTTTACGATAAGATAGCTACAGCATTTCACCTTTTAATGTGTATATTATTGCTTACTAGGTGTGTCCAACCAATTTTGTGACCACTCCTTCTTTCAGTTAGGGCTAATTGGAAAAGCTGTTCAAAAGAGGACATTGTATTCCTTTTTGGTACTCCCTGATGAAGGCCATGCAGCTGAAATGCGTCGTTTTTTTAAAACTTTGTTTCTATTGAACATGCCATACTAATAAAGGCATTTTAATGAATTATATGAAGAGTGCCTTGGTCCTCCTTTCTTTTTGATGACCAATTTACCCATTTTACCAAAGAGCACCTTCCATCTACCAAAATGTACTATTGTGTACCTTAGTAGCGCTTCCCTCCCTCCTCTTTCTCCTAATTTGAAAGGGTGTCCAAATACTTTTGTATGTCGTGTATGTGGCTCCAAGCTGATATTACATAATGGAATCTTACACAGGCAGATTGTCTTTACCTTGCTGAATATCCACATGCGGTGTGATCTTTTTAAGTAGTGCTATGCTTGCTGTATAGAATATATTAAACTGCCACAGCTCCCATATGATACTTTTTAACATCTCAACCTGAAAACAAGGTTAGGATTTGAAAGTCCTATGCTAACGATTTAAGAGGGGTTTAACTTTAAGAGTGCATTTTTGAGGTTAGGAGTGTTAACAGTACTGGTTTCGATAAGGGTAGGATTTCAGGGTGCAGTACATTAGAGCTTTAACTTCCAAGCCTAACCTTGATGAATAAATGTGAGGTTAGCATATCTCAACTACAGTTTTGTGCTCACAAACAACTTTGAAAATAACAATCCAACTTTGTTTAAGAGGTTAATGGTTGAAACTAGATGTCAGTTTTAGTCTAGCAAATTCAAAATGTTGACATGAATGTTTGCTAATTGTGTTAGTGGTGCTGCTATTAAAATGTGCAGAGCAGGGTTTCTAATGAGGCATTACCAGCCAGGCATGGATGGGAAGCTCAGCTCTCACAGGCCTATAGCCACAGGTCCTCTCTGCCACCTTTACACACTTTCTGTTCGCTTTTGATTTCATTAAAAGAGGAAGAGACCTCTCTGGCCCACAACCCAGTGAATCGCAACTGACTGTTTAAAAAAATAATTAAGATGGAGGGGGATTTATTAAAAGTTTAATCACTCTTTTAAAAGTGCCTATATGAGGGCCCCTAAATGTATTTGGGTGCCGTCAGTTGCGGGCTGTTTCCCATTAAAAAATTGGGCGGTGATTAATAGCGACAATTTCATGAGAGAATTATTTTTTACCCCTCGTGACATTTTGGGCTTGGAGTCTCAAATGATTTTTTTTTTGTCATGCAGTTCCTGGTCTTCAAGTATTGTTTATAACTCAGTTTGATTTATATGCTGTCTGAAATACCTAGAGGTTGCTGTTTGTCATTTGGGACATGGAGGCCATCTTAATGGACCTCGGAATAAGACTTTAATAAGTAAATGGACAGCGAGGGAGACGAGCTTCTTTTACAACTCCTCTTGGCACTCTGTTGGAAGCCAGTCAGTCAGCTATCAAAGGAATGGAAATATCGCTAAAACTTTATAATGAGTAAGCATTAATATTCAACTATTTCTAAACTATTAATATATATAAGTATTTCATCATGGACAGCGAGTGCAATGAGCTTCATTTTACGCCTCCACTTGGCACCCTGTTTGGAGACAGACAGATATCAGAAGAATGGAAATATGCCTCCCGAGTGGCGCAGCAGTCTAATGCAGTGCTTGAGGTGTCACTACAGCTCCGGGTTCGATCCCAGGCTGTATCACAGCCGGCCGTAACCGGGAGACCCATGAGGCTGCGCACAATTGGCCAAGCATCGTCCAGGTTAGGGAGAGGGGTTTGGCCGGCCAGGACTTCCTTGTCCCATTGTGCTCTAGCGACTCCTTGTGACGGGCCAGCTGGATGGTGTGTGGCTGGCTCCCGTGTTAAGCGGGCAGTGTGTCAAGAAGCAGTGCGGTTTGGCAGGGCCGTGTTTCGGGGGACGCACTGCTCTCCACCTTCGCCTCTCCTGAGTCTGTAGGGGAGTAGCAGCGACGGGACAAGTGTAACAACTACTAACAAAAAAAATATATAAAGAAGGTATGGAAATAGCTGTGCTGTTATTCCTGTTGAAGATTAGGTCCTGTCAACGTAGTTACCAACGTGTGTGAATCCTGACGCTTTCCGTTCCACTTAGTTGAGCCAGACACCTGTAACATATCATTTCCCACAACAACCTACAAGGAGAGATGCTCTTAGAGAAAGAAAAGGGATAAGAGAGATCTGTTCCTTAGTGAAGACACAAAGTAGACTAGCTACACACAGAACCAGACTACAGCAGGTATTATTGCACCGGCCAACTGATTAAATGTGAGTTGACTTCCCTGCCACGCATCTAATGCTCTCTATCCGGTCTCTCGTTTCCTGTTAAATTCATTATAGATAAAGGGTTTGGAAAGCACATTAGGCCTATAGTAGCAGTAACGCTGTGGTAAGTTCCTCAGCTCCCTCCTTTTCCACCTTGTAAAGTCATTTAAGTCACTGCTACACCAAAGCCAAGGGCTCTGTGTATTTTCTGTGCTCTCAACTTGCCACTTCAAATGACTTCACTCTCACGGGCAGAGCACTGCAATGAAAAGTGGATATGGAGAGTTTGTGGAGTTCAGTGTCTACCACCATGTCCCTGGGATTGGACACAGCACTTGTAGTTAGGTGATTTGTGGCCATATATTGATCATTGCTCAAATGAAAGAAAATGCTAATTGTCACATGATTTGTTAATGACAGTGAAATACTAATACTGAACAAAAATATAAATGCAACATGCAACAATTTCATTGATTTTACCGAGTTACAGTTCATATGAGGAAATCGGTCAATTGAAATTATCTGGCAACAGCTCTGGTGGGGATTCCTGCCGTCAGCATACCATGTGCACGCTCCCGCAAAACTTGAGACATCAGTGGTTGTGTGACAACATTACACATGTTAGATTGGCCTTTTATTGTCCCCAGCACAAGGTGCACCAGTGTAATGATCATGCTGTTTATTCAGCTTCTTCATCTGCCACACCTGACAGGTGGAGGGATTATCTTGGTAAAGGAGACATGCTCACTGACAGGGATGTAAGCAAATTTGTGCACAAAATGTGAGGGTTTTTTGTGCTTAAGGAACATTTCTGGCATCTTGTATTTCCAGCTCATGGGACCAACACTTCACGTGTTGTCTTTGTTTTTATTTTTCTTTGTGTGTGGTACTGTCTATTTAAAGACTATATATATACAGTAATGTCTTTTTGTGGTTAGAATTGTTGTCATTATAGTGGTTAATGTGGCTGTACTGCTTATGTGCTGTTACAGTGTTCTGTATCGACACGTTATTGTAATAACTCTGCGGTTGTGTTGGTGGAGAGTGGCTGTTATTGGTTGAGGCCTGTATGTGTGTTCTATTATTTCTAGTGCTGTATTGCACTGCCCTGGCGGTGGTGACTTTGGTCTGTATTTTTGTCTGCTGGCAGTCTATAGCTCCATTATGTGTTCTGTATGGTAATGATGTGGTGGTGAGGATTGGGATGCATAGCGAGAGTGGTGGCGGTGCTGTGAGGGGAGTCTGTGAGCAGTGTGGGGCCTTCGAGTGTGACTAATCCAGGGGGATCTCCTATGCTGTCTGGCTGCATGGCTGTCCTTCATGCATCATGCCTCCACTGATGGGACAACACGCACAGCACAGAGCGTCATGCCCCAGCCACTATATAATCTAATGCTCTTCTAAAGTCATACTGCAGAAGTTTTGGGGAAATGATATAGGAAGTAGTATTAGACCTACTATATATTTTCTCTATTTTTGTGTTTATTTGTGTCCAGTCAGCCAACATTATGATGGGGAGGTTGTATTTGCACAACATACAGTTCCGTTTGACTCTTCAGGTTCAAGTTCCTGCAATGAGGAGAAGAATCAAAGTCTATGGTTGTCTTTAGTCTTACTTCGAAGACTCCTATATTAGAGATTTCCACTGGCCTGTATGTATAGACTTCTTTCTACGGCTTATCTACAAAGTCTCATCTGTTCCCCTGACTTATTTAAGGTTCTGTGAGACACGTGTGATTGGATAGAATTTGAAGCAGTTCTATTTATTTATATTTGAATACTGTTACTAATTCTGACTCTGATCTTTACATTACATTGTAATCAGTCATCTTGGGGCGGCAGGTAGCCTAGTGGTTAGAGCGTTGGGCCAATGTTCTGTTTACAAAGGAGTAAAACCCAGTTTACATTTTGGGTTCTGATTGGGTAAGGCAATTGAAACTAAGCTCATAAGGAACGTAGAAGTTGTATTCAAGAATCAATTGATATACATCATGAATTTTAAAAGTGCACGGAAATGGGTGTGGCAATCACAGATTGCAACGGAAACTTCCTGAGTATGAAAAGAGAGAAATGGGGGATGTATATCTAGTGTATGAAGTAAATTATACTCTTTGTTTCCAGTGCTGCTTATGGAGAACTTTCTAGTCACCTTCTCAAATTGTGTCCCGATAGAACTTGTAGGAGTGAAATCCTATGTTGCGATTGGTATGCTAATAAATTGTATGTGGATGGGAAAAAAAATATGATTATTTACAATCAAACTGATTATAGAATATTTTCACACAAGCCGTTTTGAATGACTACTAATTAGTCTTCTAGTGTGCATAGTGAATAATATGTCTGTTGGCTGTGGGTGCACTGTTATTCCCTTTCTGATTTGGAATATTTCACTCTAGTGGAGTTTCTCAAGGTACCAACCAAGTTCCACAAAGTCTGCCAATAAGTGAGCATGTCATTTTACAGCCATGCCAGGACATGAGCTATTTAAATTTTTACCACATGAGCTATTTAAATTTTTAACACTCGGACAGGGGTCTGTTTTGTCTTTTTCACCCCCCATAAAAAGAGGTAATAACCGAACTCAGGCCAGTAGAAATGCTTAAGTGTCGACTAATCATTCACAGAAGTTTGATTCATGATTTGTATTTTTCTCTTGTTGAGAACCAAAGCTTTGTGTTGTAACTGAAGCTTGGAATTGATTTCCTGTGTGTGTGCACTCGTATATGAGTGCTCTTATGCGTGTGTGCGCATGCTTGTGCATGTGTGTGTGACTCTGTACGTGTGTGTCTGTATGTTCTCGTGAGAGAGCCCGAATTCTATTCTCAGATGGTTGGAAAGTGTATAGGAATGTTCATTTGTGTGACTGTGCTGCTTTGGAGATAAGATTAGGCGGGGGGCTTCAAGCATGTATGATGGGCCTTCTTTTAATAGATTCAAGATCAGGTTGACCCACTGCTTCCATACCACCATGAAAGGTGCTATTTTTTTTTTCACTAAAGGAATACTTAATGACCGTCCACAGCCACCAGTCACAGCAAACCAGACCTCTCTTGTTTCCCCCTGCTCGAATCACAGTCCATGTCTCCTCTATTCTTAACAAATGGAGATATTACATCTCTCCAAATGGAGATATTATATAGAGAAAGTGAATTCAACTGAAGATTCATGTATTATCAAGGCTTACATTTTTTTTTTATTATTATTATTTTTTTACTTATGCAAATGAAGTACTGTTCCTTTGCAGTAACAAATTCCTCCTCCCCCCCCCTCGACAACGCACGCACGAACACAAGTGCATACACTTCTCCCCCTCCCTCCCTCTCAATCCCTACCGGAGTCACACTTTCAAGGGCATTGAATTGGCATGAAGTCTGAGAATCCAGCAGAAGGCAGAGAGAGGGGAGATGATTGCACACGAGCTACACAACCCCCTAGCAACCTCTGACTGCAGGCTTATCCTCACAGATGCACCATATGCATTACAAGATTTTTTTGTCTTTGTGTGTTCTCTCCTCTCTCTCTGTCGCTGTCTCTCTCTGTGTGTGTTCTCTCTGTATCTGCGACACCATTTTTCCCATGAGACATTTCAGCATTTGGTGTTTTGTTGGTGGTGGAAACCGTTGTCTCTTGGCGCAGCTTCAGAATCTCCCATAAGTGTTGAATTCAATGGACGGGGTCATTGTCATCCTATGGGGACATAGCCATGGTAGACAAAATAAGCCTAAGCGTGATGGAATGTTAATTGCTTAACTCAGGAACCACACCTGTGTGGAAGCACCTGCTTACAAACTATATTGAATCACTAATTTACTTAAGTGTTTCCTTTTTTTATTTTGGCAGTTACCTGTACATTCATCCATTACATCAGGAAATCTGAAACCCCCTTGGTGTGTGTGTGTGACTTTAAAATTACTCTCTCTGCGGTGTCGGCGTGCGTCAATAAGCTCTCCCAGTCGTGGACCTGGCTAGCTGCTTTAGGAGTCATTGTGGAGAGAAAGAGAGCCTCAGTTCTGTCTGAGGTGTACAGTGGGGTACTATTGATTTATGACTGCCAAGGAGGCCTGGGATTGCCTGCGTCCCAAATGGCACTTAATTCCCTACATATAGTACACTACTTTTGACCATAGCCCTATGTAGGGATTAGGATGGCGTTTGGGACAGCCGCTATAAACACCAGGTGGGAAGGGAAACAGACAATTTGTTGGGTATGCTTGCCGGACAGCAATTGGCAGCATTAAATCGTCAGTGGTGGTGGTAATAATAAGCGTCGGCGTGAGCAACTCTCCAGAGATGAGTAGTAGTGGTGTGTAATATCAAATATCCTCAGTTTCTCTCTCTTTGTTCTCTGCTGCCACCTGTAACCAGGCAACCCCAGCTTTAATTGGTAATAAAAGGAGGGAGTTCCACTTGAGCTGATTTCACATCGGATTTCAACAGGTCAGACCTGTTCTGTTTACCAATGCTCTCTACGGAGATGTTATTCAAAGCAAGTTGTGTGTGGTGAACCAATAGTCTAGCAAATCAAAGGGCACGTTACCATATTACAATTCATTTTAATCTAAGAAAGCACAGATCATTTTTTCCCCCACAAATACTGTAAAGTATGGTCTCACTTCATTGATTCACCCATTTAGATTGTTGATCAGGTCAGATTTCAGGGTCTGCACACCACTCAGATCAGACAGATTTAGGGTTTCCAGTCAAGGCTGACCTGGTTAGATCTTCACTGGACCGAGTCACTACGGGCCCACGAGGGCCACAGAGACCGCCCATTGAGGGGACGGGGGTCTCTGACTCGTAGGTCCATTGATCCTTGTCATCTCATTCAACAAAGCACCCGTGAGGCAGTTAGACTGCTGCACCCTTCCACCCACCCCAAACCCTGGTCCTATGTCTTTCTGTCTGTGACATACCAGAAGTAATTTCTACTCCTGGAGTCTAGCCGCCTATCCTCCTATCTGCCCACTCCCCTTCTAAGGGCACCATCTAATTGACCTTCCACCCATAGCTGCAGCCAGCTTCCTGTATAAGGCTCCCAGACTATGTAGCTACAGCAAAAGAGTAGTGTGTAGAAGCCGGGTTGCCAGCCAGCCAGCCTCCCAGCTGATTATGAAGGAGCAGCAGACAGCCCAGACAGAGCTAGATGAGGTTGGGAGGTGATGGAATGGAACTGCTCTGCTCCCCCCAGTCTAAATGAAAGGGCTGGGTCAGTCAGCAATTGAATGGCTCACTCTCTGCATGGGAGATTGTGATTCTGATTGTGAGAAGAGCGAAGCTAGCAGATCTCTGCTGCAAGGTTGCCTTGTCCCTCTGTTCCCCTCTTGCCGTTGTCCTCCCCCCGTCTCTAGAGCCCTATTCTGTTCCCACTACTAAACCACAATGGCTCACATAGACCCCTCTGGACTCTGTCTCGCTCACTGTCTCAGAATAAATACACCACAAAGTTGGGAAGGGTTACTTCCTCCCTTCATCTACCAGGGAGATTCAGTGTGGGATCAATACTTTTTCTTTAACCTACTTCTTCTTTAACCTGTTTTCTTCCTGTAAAGTAATGAGCAGGGCCCCAACCTGAGGTGGGTGGTGTACTGTGCTGTGGCACAACATTTGCTGGCATTGACTGCTCTGAAACTGATGGAGTCGGCGGGACTGGAGTGGATGAAAAAGACCTCTGTCTGTATACACTGGAGCCAACCACGGTGTCTCTTTCACGCACAGAGTGACATTGTTGTACCAATGTGTATTGCGACAGTATAGCCTTCTCTATCCAGTCCATAGTGTAACAAATTTAATCATTTGTTCCGCATGGGCTTGAATTGGACCATACAGACAATACAGAGTGGCCTTGGTGTTTTTTTTGTTTTGTTTGCGAAGGCATACTAGGGTTTTTGTGCCTGATGACTAAACACACATTTCTTTGAAGGTTCTTCCCAAGCATTTATTTGGCTGTGTGTACTGAAGATATATTAAGTCTGTTGTACTTTATAATCACGTTTACCTGTGTTCCCCAAATGGCTGTTCTCTAGTTAGTGTTGCCGAACAAGTTTACTGTTATTGTCGTACTCTTTTTTTTATTTTTTTATAGTGATTTGCAGTGCACTGGGCTGTTTAAAGTACCTCTGCGTTCAGTGTTGCTGTTTGAGTTGTCTGCCTGAGGAGGCGACCTAGCTAGATCTGAGGCCCCAGACGCTCTGAGAGTGGAAGAGAAGGTCTATTTCATCAGACAGAACCACATAGGGATCAAATCATATGATGCCAAGATGAAAGTAACTCTATGGTAGGTGAGTCTGTTCCATACTTCTAATAGCATGAGATCAGATGATAGTAAATGTAAAATGGAAAGGTCATGACCACAACAATAGTTGTGAATGTATTAGCTGTATGCAAAGGTGTGTCGTGGAACGCACCCACTTTGCACAGTATGTGTATGAAATGTTGGTCTCCGGTCACAGTCTTATTGTTTTATCATGTAACTTCTGACTAACCGTGGTATGTATACGTCATATTTTAGACTGAGCAGCATAGCGCAGGTGCTGCACTTGACAAAAGAATCCTCAAGACGTGCCTCGTTTGGGAGAGGCGGGAGGAGGAGTTTAGCAGAGATTCTAAGCAGTATTTTTTTTGACTGCCTTATCCGTGGTGCCCCGAAGGAAGCACCAGAATAAAGACATGTTATGTTGGCCTCGACCCTACTTGACCTGATGCCACAAATGGCTAATGCTTCAAAAGCGAGTGTTTTGGCGTTAGATTTCCCATGGTTTATCACTGTCTCAAATTCTACAGTTTGTCATTTTGTCCCCACACTCAGGCTGAGTGACTTTATGTTTTTAGGCTATGTTAAGTAGCCTACTTAAAATTTCATAGCCAATTTCAGTCCGATTTTTGTATTGCGGCAGGAAGTAAAAGGGTAGACTGTTGGTGGATGTTAACGAACCCCTGTGAGCACACTTTCTTTTTTTTGTCTGAACAGTCATATCCCTTTCCCAGCTATGATACATAGCTAATTGGGTTTTTATATGCTGGGTTTTAACTAGCTGAAGCTCCTAGCACCAGTGGCGACGCGGCCACATATATTGGAGGAGCAGAATGCATTGGCTGGTACATGAACTGTACATCATTGAGAAATTGGATCGGTCTGTCTATTCCGAGTCTGTCTCTGGGATGCTCTATAATTGCGATTTCCCCCAAACGTTCTTCTGTTACCGTCTAGGTTTGATGCCATTGACTTTATGTATGCCAGGAATCATTTGGCACATTTACCTTACAAAACAATGTCATTTGTACGCTCCCGAAATGACCATCCCTGCCTGTTTGATTTCACAATTGTATTTATTATAGATATAATAACGGCTCAGAAATGATCTCATGAAGAATGCAGTAACCCTATTTAAGAGCAGAAATACGGGACACTCGTTGACCTGTTGGAATATCATTATGAATGAGGCAAGTTGTCAAATTAGCCTTAAGGTGTATCCACTTTCAGGTCCCTCTTGTAACAAGGGCATTGTTCTTTGGTTGATAAACCAAATCTTTTTTCTAATCATTCTTTTTGGCGATCCATTCAGATAGATCTTGGGTCAGTCTCTCCCCCTGACGGTCTCTCTCTCCCCCTCTGTGTTCTTCAAAAGGCGTGTTTTTGTAGCCGCATGCACTGCAGTAGGAGACACTGTTCTGATCAATACTGTGCAGTTTGAGTATTGGGGGAAATATGACAGGGATTATCTCTCTGAAAAGCCCCTAATGGATATGAATCTCTTGTCCAGTGAACAGTCAATAATCAGTAACAGACCGGGCATAGCATCAAGCATGGCGAATCAGTCAATCTTTCAACGTCATCATCCACTGCTCTCCTATCAAGGCTTTATTTTGGTTAATAGACACTTATTCGAGTGCGCTCTCAGGTGAGATCAGCTCCTCTTGCCGCTGCACCTGCATTCCTCAATGTCATTGAGACCGATAGTCCCAAACAAGCGCGACTGATGATTTCGGTTGATGGACAGTGTGCTGGGGCTGGTTGGGTGAGTCACAGCAGTTTCCTGCTCTGGCTCGGTTTCCTCTCCATCTCCAGGTGCCTTAACATAGTTACTCCGGCACCATGACAAGTCAACCTCCGGTGGCGCGGCGGCGGCATGTCAGTCGTCCTGACGCTTTGCGCGAGTGAGTTAAAACCAAATGTAAAGCGAAAGATTCGTATGCGAGTAGAGAGAAAATGTGTGTGCAGGTGTTAGTATCAGTGTCCTGGCCACACACAGCCTGACGCTCTCCTTGAAGAGCACAGCAGCACTTTATCCTGCCGGGGACCAACAGTCAGACCCCACGGGACCCAGAGGCTCAGCAGGGTCAATAGAGATGCACTGCCCTATCTGGGGAATGTGACAGGACCTAATTCAGCCATTTGTAATGTTCTTTATTTCCCCAACGGCGAAAGGAAAGGAATGGCCGCTCAGGTGGTATGAGCAGTGTGCCGCAGTTAAAAGCCATGACTTTGAAAGGAGATCTTCTGGGTGCGAACCATATAAATTGTATTGGCCTGTGAAATTTGTTGTTGTAGTGTTTTAAGCTTTTCTTTACATAATGCAATCGATTAACTGGGAAGTTTCTAACGCTGAGTACTTTGTGCTCCAGAAATAATCCCCGTATTAGTTTTTAATACGTTTGGCTCTGTCGAACTTAGAGAAATCACAGAGGAATGTGAAATGATAAGGTTAGCTTTGGTCGTTAGCCAAGTTGGCTTGTTATTGTAGCGTCCGCTTGATATCTGCAGTGGTGTAGAAGCCTTGGTAATTAGACAGTACCTTCACTCACAATCAGGATGCTTTGGCTCCTATGCTGTGTTTTGCTGCATTGTGAGTGTAGAGCACCCACCCCACTCCTACACTGATTCCAGGCAGCATCACTGAGGTGTGTCTTAAGGGCTCGGGGGAACACAGAGTACAAAGTCTTCCTCAGATCTGATTTTAATACCAAGGAATAGAAATTGGCAGCCGAATTGGATTTATTTTTTCTAAAAACAAGTAATGACATTGTGTTTTGAACCGATGAATTCATGTAACCCATAGAGATCCTATTATAGGATCTCTATGATGTTGCCTGGCTCTGTGTGGTATTCCCCATGCTGTCCCTGTGGCCTTTCCTCTAAGTTTCTCCGCTCCGTCTTGGGACAAGGCGGCGTTTTATTAATTGGTGTTCCTGAGCAGACCGCCTGCTCCACCCCACATGACCGAGCCAAGGGTTTGCTGTAAAATCTCCAAGATGGCTCTAAGTAAATCTCCCGTCTTTGAATAGATTAAGAGGGAATTGTTGTGAAGGATGAGAGGAAGAAATATTCTGTTTTATAGACTCACCGGAGATCTCACACTTTCTCATGCTGTATGAAGTTGTGTGTTTTCTGTTTTCAGCTGTGTTGGATGTGTTCAGCTGAGCGTGGTACATTCCTGTTGTCCTGGACATTCTGTAGTGGCAGCCGGTCTTTGTCAACCCGTGTTAAAACCCTCATATGGCAGTTTGCTGTTATGTTGCACCTGACGTTTGGTTTGAGCACTTGAGGTAATTCCAGGTTTGTCTCATTTTAATGTCACAGAGAGGGAGCGATGCTACAGAACTCACAAACGTCTGCCAAATGGATATGGTCTCTATCTCTAACACTCTCTCTCTCTCTCTCATGGATTTGTCTTCTGCTTTTCAATGCCTGGTGTTTGTCAGCTGTGATGTACCTGTTTTGATACCTTTTGAGTAGTCGCCAGCTTACCATCAAACCATGACCACGAGAACCACAGGACAACATGACATGGAACGTAATCACACCAACATTCTAGTACATTCTTGTTGCTTTGCATTGCCATCACTGTGGTGGATACAGTATTTATTTTTCAATGTAGGTCTATAGTGTTGTTGTTTATCACTTACTTGGCTATCTTCACAATAGCTCTTGGAATACAAAATAGCATTGTGGTCTGTTTGAATGAAAATAAATATATTGTAGTTGGCATGAAACACTGAATGATTCTATTGGGAAACAAGGTTTTGATTGTTGGTGTGTCCAGGCTAAGTCCCAAAGCCCTGACGCTGGCTGTAAATTGTACCTATAAAACTCAGGCATTACTGAAATGCATTGGCAGCCTCAAGTTGGCCTGGACTGTGGGTTCTACTCAATCTAATCCTGGTAACGGGGAGTTACCAGGGTCAGTTACAGAATAACAATCTTCCGTTTGTCTCTTAACAATTCATATGAATTGCACATTCATTCATGCATGGCCAACAAATATGTAATAAAAAAATTGCAACCAAAAGCCCAGAGTCTGTTCAGTAAAGGAGCGGGATGATGGAATCTGTCTGACGACTGACTGACTCAGCAAGACTGTCGTGACGTGACGATCATTAATGTGATGACTGTTATTTATTGAAAAATGACCTATGTTTAATTGACAATCAATTAAATGAATAATGTAACAACTAACTCATTTAGGGGGTGGGGGGTGGCCTGGCTATCCTCAAACATTTGCCTAGCCAATGGGTGTCTTTTTTGATCCTCACCAAGGAGAGTCATGACAACTGGTTGTCTGTCTCAGTTAACCACCTCTCCCTCAACAACCTCCCCTCTCCAGAGAAGAACCACAGTGCCTGGAAGAAAAATAATATCCATGAAACATTCATGAGAATCCCATTACCTCCTACATCTTTTCCCTCATCCCTCGGTCTTCCCTTCAACCTCCCGCCTCTCAGAAAGACCATCTCAATTGGTTTCTGGCACATTGACCTTTTGACATGTACCAACACATGTGCAGTGGTCCCTGCAGCAGATGCTTAAACCGGTGTGATTATAATTATTATTTGGTACATCCAGTTTTGATTGACGCAACAGTCAGAGTTTTTTTTCTCTCACAGAAACAGTTTTACTCAAACACAGTCCTATTATTTGTAAGGAAAACAACAATGAAGGCAATGCGAGCGCCAGCCAGGGGGGAAAGCTTTGCGCTAGACTGTGCAAATGTCTGCATACTTGATCATGGGAAACGCTGGGGAGGTTCTTGGGCTCTCATTGAAGAGAGAAGTTTGTCAGGTACAGTAAAGTCTCAAACACCAATTCTCGGCAACAGTTAAATGGCCTACTTTTATGTGAATCAATGAGGAGGTGGAACACACCTCAATTCAAACTGTTAGAAATTATTTTCTAAGTTATGTTTTCTAATTTACAAGTTGAAATATAGCCTATAGATAATTAGCATGAAGTGTGTCTTGGTTCGAGGGCAGTGTGGGTAACTGTCCTGTTGCGTCACATTTTGGAACAGTGAGAGCATTCTGACATCACAGATTTGGGGGGGTTTTGAGATATTTGGCACTCACGTGAAAAGGTTAATGCATGTGGTAGAGATTACAACTGTCCAGTGTTTCGAAGCAGGGATGCTGATCTAGGATCAGTTTTGCCTTTTAGTTTAATGAATAAGATGGGATACCAGAGTACTCCTACTCAGAGCCACTTGGTGAATACAGGCCCAGCATAATTAATAATACTGACAAACTATATAGATTACATTTACACTAAAGTCTGTGGCGTGTAGAGGGATGGCAGACCTAAATACTTCCACCATCTCAAATATGCCCTAAGCAAGCCATACTCTGGATCTATGAATACTAACAATTCAATGAAGTCTAGTGTGAGCATTTCTATTTAAGGGTACACTGGGTTAATTTGGCTTTAACACTTCCCTGATTTAGTCTGATATCAAGACACACAGTTTCAGCATCGGTGAACTGTGTTTTCAGGGTGTATTTCACCAGGATATGCTTTTTACAAACTACTGTCGCTGTGTCTCAAATATTGTTACCCAATTCTCCTTATAGCGCACTACTTTTGTTGAAGGCCCACAGGGTGCAGTTCAGATGTAGTGCACTAAAGAGGTAATAGGGTGCCATTTGGGATTCAACCTCTGGCTCCAGCTATCTGAGTAACGTATAATGCGTTCTATTTAAGCCTCAAATTCTTTTTGAACACCTATTTGGACGAGGAGGTTCATTATTCCTCCTGAATGACTGACGGAATGGAAACTCAATTCAAATAATTGAAAGTGCAACTACCTGCATTTACTTCTGGGATAATCTAAGGAGGACTTTATTTTTTTCTGGCTGAACAATCACATGTGACTAGAAGAACAAAACAGGAAGACCTACAGAAATCCATACAGCCAGGGCTGTAAAGAGCAGTACTAACCGAGTAGCCGTCATCTTGTTTTGTGCTCACAGTTTCCGGTAACCAGTGGTTTGCAGTTAATGACAGTGGAGCTGCCTCTCCTTTCCGTGGCAAGCTCAGGAAATGGTGAATTACCCAGCGTTCTATAAATACGTCTTTTTTTTCTTACTGTAGTGGTGGCCAATTACGTTGGGCTGACTACTACAGCTTCCTGCTGTATGCGCTAGCCCTGGAATGAAATGCAGTAGTTGACTTGGACAGCATCACTCAACTCCTGTTAAAGGGTTCATTGGTGATTTAGTAATTGCTTTCTCTGTAGGCTAGAGATTTCAACATTTTCGAAGATGAGGAGAAAAGTGGAGACACGCACTACATGACCAAAAGTATGTGGACACCTGCTCGTCGAACATCTCATTCCAAAATCATGAGCATTAATATGGAGTTGGTCCCCCCTTTTGCTGCTACAACGGCCTCCAGTCTTCTAGGAAGAAGATGTTGGAACATTGCATCCATTCAGCCACGATCATTAGTGAAGTCAGCACTGATGTTGGGCGACATAGGTGACTAGAAGTTGGCATTCCAATTAATCCCAAAGGTGTTCGATGGGGTTGAGGTTAGGGCTCTGTGCAAGCCAGTCAAGTTCTTTCACACCGATCTCGACAAACCATTTCTGTATGGACCTCGCTTTGTGCACGGGGGCATTGTCATGCTGGGTCTTGCCCAAACTGTGTCACAAAGTTGGAAGTACAGAATTGTCGAGAATGTCATTGTATGCAGTAGCGTTAAGATTTCCCATCACTTGAACAAAGGGACCTGGCCGAACCATGAAAAACAGCCCCAGACCATTATTCCTCCTCCACCAAACTTTACAGTTTGCACTATGCATTGGGACAGGTGTTGTTCTCCTGGCATCCGCCAAACCCAGATTCGTCTGTCGTACTGCCAGACAAACGCGTGATTCATCACTCCAGAGAACATGTTTCCACTGCCCCAGAGTCCAATGGCGGCGAGCTTTACACCACTCCAGACGACGCTTGGCATTGCGCATGGTGATCTCAGGCTTGTGTGCGGCTGCTCGGCCATGAAAACCCATTTCATGAAGCTCCCGATGACAGTTCTTGTGCTCACGTTGCTTCCAGAGGCAGTTTGGAATTCTATAGTGAATGTTGCAACCGAGGACAGATTTTTACGCACTACACACAAACACTCAGCGGCCCCGTTCTGTGGGCTTGTGTGGCCTACCACTTCGTGGCTGAGCCGTTGTTGCTCCTAGACATTTCCACAATAACAGCACTTACTGTTGACTGGGGCAGCTCTAGCAGGGAAGAAATTTGACGAACTGACTTGTTGGAATGGTGGCATCCTATGACGGTGCCACGTTGGAAGTCACTGAGCTCTTCAGTAATGACATTCTACTGCCATTGTTTGTCTATGGAGATTGCTTGGCTGTGTGCTTGAACACCTGTCAGCAAGGGGTGTGGCTGAAATAACTGAAACTTCTGTGTGTGTGTGTGTGTATACACACACACACACACACACACACACACACACCTCGTCTCTGTTTTATATGTAACCGCCACCCTACCCCCCCTTCTCCTCTGAGTGGTCTGAAGCTAATTAGCAAGGCTGGCTGATTAAACGATGACAGGAGATGTCATTGTCTGTGTCATGGTCTTAATAACGACCTTCACCACACACACACACACACACTCTACACATGCAGTATAATGCCCTAGAGCTTATAGCTCCACTGTCAGGCTCCAGTTTCCTTTACTTCATTTGTTTGTTGCAGTGATTAACAGTGATTAGACTTAACAATTCTCACCAATTTAATATGTTGTTTCTTCCCTCAGCCAGTGCTCTTATTTGCTCGCCAACAATATGTCCTTCTTAATTAAATGATAATTGGTGTGAAACATCTTTATTGTCGTCTAATGAACTGTAACCCCCCCTCCCCCAATCACCTTCTATGTAATGTTATGACAGCGTGACAGTACCAGTCCCCTCACACTGCACACCACAGCCAGGAATAGACCTAGACTGTATCCCAAATGGACCCATGTTGCCTACTGCCTATATAGTGCACTACTTTTGACCTGGGCTTTGGTCAAACGTAGGGCAGGGGATAAGGTATCATTTTGGGGGACAGCCTTAGAGACGATAATGTCCTCTCAGCAGCTTTTGATCTCCTGGCTGCCGACCAACACGTCTCTCATCCTAACCTGAGATCAAGTCCTGCTTCCCTCCGTGGTCTCTTTGGATGGATTCCGATGAGAGCAGAGCCCTGCACATACCTTCCTGGGTTGCAGTACTTGGTGTTACATAATTGAACAGTACAAGGTTTAGGCTGCCCTGTCAAGCACAAATCCCAGCGCGGATCTTTTATTCAAACTGGCAGCGTGTAAACTCCTCCTTGCTGACTTCTGTTGCTCCATCAGGTAGACTGATCATCCATATGTTCTAGATGAGAACGGGGCTCTGGGATGAATTCACAATCAGCCTCCTGGGGTCGGACAGGCACACATGTAAGCACACACAGAGGGTTCCTGAGTGGCAGAGAAGTCTAAGGCACTGCATCTCAGCACTAGAGGCGTGACTACAGACCCTGGTTCGATCCCGGGCTGTATCACAACCGGCCATGATCGGGAGTCCCATAGGGGGGCGCACAATTGGCCCAGCGTCGTCCAGGGTAGGCTCTCATTGTAAAATAAGAATTTGTTCTAACTGACTTGCCTAGTTAAATAAAATTACAAAAAATAAAATGTGTACAAACACACACACATTTGTTTTACTATTCTTGTAGGAACCAAACAATTGATGCCCATTCAACATTTTATTTTCCCTAAACCTAACTCTAACTCTAACCTTAACCCTAACCCTAAAATAGCCTTTTCCTGGTGGGGACCAGCAAAATGTCCCCACTTGTACAAATTGTCATTGTTTTACTATCCTTGTGAAGACTGTTGGTCCCCACCAGGATAGTAAAAACACCCAAAACATACACATGCATGCTGCAGTCAGTTGGTCTCCCACCACTCCTGTCTAATCACTGTCTGATCTGACTCCCAGTGCTGTCTTTGAAGTGTGTGTAGTAATGAACACGGGTCTGAACACTGACATCTTTCCTGGTTTTATACTGCAACTGTTGCGGTCCATTTCAGGGAAAACGTTTGACCCTTTTGGCCAATTTTTGTTGTAAATTCTTCTGGCCGGAGTCCAGATTTGGTTCTGTGTATCCGACATTAGCCTCAATTTAATGTTTGATAATTACTATCAATAATATAAGAGTATATTTTTCTAGAGTAAAAAATTAAAAATGGAGGCAAGTGGTATTTTTGTAGGCTCTATTGTAGGTCTTGAGTTGTTGCGTCGACACTAATTTAACCTTTCTTCACAGTGGAACTGTGTTGTCCCAACTAGGAATATAATTCATTCCCCTTTTAGAACTCGAGCCTCCAGTGTTCTTATGAAACTCCTTCACCTTTAGAACCAGAGCTTCCGGTGTCTATATAGAACTCATTCACCTTAACTAGAGCCTCCAGTGTTCTGTGTGCGTGAACCTATGAGGAGTACAGATGTACGTGGCAGAGAGGTGATGCGTGCTGTGATGTAATCAAACAGCAATCTCAGACAGAGTGGCTTGGAGTGCAAACATTGATTATTCTCTCACTGCTACTGGGGGCATGCCAATCCCTGTGAAGATCATAGAGGAGAGGTTGAGGGGGTGGGTGGCGTCTGATGAAATTCCATCTGGTATCTGATGAAATTAGATGCTAGAGATGCTAAAACCTCACTGTTTTGGGGCTGACTCTGGCCCTGTTGGAGTACTTTAGTAATGCATCCATCCTCCCAACCTTCAAGTATTCACTGATTTTTGAATTAGCTGGATTGGTGGAAATAACAGGGTGGTAACCTTGCCTCAAGGAAACAAGGAAAGAATGATGCGGTATTGGAACAGGGTCATGGAGAAACTCCTTTGCTCTTTCTGTTGTAGCCTCTGCTGTCCTCTGACACTCTAAGGGCCTCCGGATCCACAAACATCCCTGTTAAGTCAGCTTTCTCTTCCTTCCCACAACCCTTCAGATTTTAGAGCGCTCTGCCAATTTGTTTTGGCAGGAAATCTTTTCGCCGTTGGGGCATTTTCGATCTGTCTCCCTGTCGCTCTCCACCTCAGTCTGAGTTTTGATGGGCCTGCCTGGCTGCAAGGTCTTTTTTCCCTCCCTGTCTCTAATAGAGGGATGGGAAAGCTAGCTGGCGAAGGTCAGCTCTGGGATAAACGCTCAGCAGCCTCAAATTGAACCATTTCTTTCTTTCTTTTTTTCTGATGTTGGCAGCCCCGTCAGCCGGCTGCATCTAATGATGATGGGCTGGAATTTTCAGCTGGAATACTCAATTAGATGCTCAGGTCTGCAGGAGCTTGGAACTCACTTGCTTCACAATGGGAAGGACAGACATTTCTCTGTACAATATTTCGTCTGGGATTTTTTTTCTCCATCAGCGCGAGGTGGATGGATTACCTGGATACATGGAAATGTGGTAGGCTTTCTCCTAACCCCTCAAAAATAACGTCAGGATCAGGGGGATCAGAATGTCATTTCTTTCCGGCCCTGATTATGCCCTTTCCTGACGCTTGACACAGAGGCACTGGGGAGACGTGAGCCGTGATGATGAGTAGGACAAATACGTAATACCCAGAGTGCCAGCATGCAGCACCACGTCTGAATGGGATGACGGCTAAGCCCAGGCTTTCAATAAAGGTCGTCTCACCTGAATGAGGTTTGGGGGGGCCTTGCCACAAGACTCCACCTGTAGGCAAGTGAGAAGCCTGCTGGATTTAAGTGCACATTGTAGAGGTCATAGTTATTTGTATTCGAAGTTAATGGACTACTAGTCTTTGAGGAATATGTAATATGTGAAGATCATTTGTTATTGGCAGACGTGGACTGTAACCTTTGGAGAGTTTGCTCAATACAGTTTCACCATACATTCCTTCAGATTGGACTGGTCCTATGCAGCGGGCTCATTCAGAGCAAACGGAAGTGGACAAAGTCCATAAAAGCCATGAGGCTTCCGTAGAATAGTATTTAAGTCTTGGTTACAGTACATGGTAATATTTAGATGTGGTCTAGTGTGCTTGTCAGCATGCTATTCACACTGGTATGTATTTACTCATCCTCTTGGACACAGTTAAGGAAAACAGTTTATGCGTATGGTTACATTTACTGTATTCGATAGGGGCTGAGCTACTTAAATAGAACGGTTTCAAGATAAGTCACTGTGACTATAAATAATCTCAAGTAATTTATGAAATGTAATATTGTCTACCTGGTGACACACACACCTCTCTGCCTCTCCACTGATCTATCACTGATATCAGGGAGGAGGAGTGCTGCAGGGTGGAGGATATTTTAACTTGGCCACTCATACCTGCCAGCTCCCCTCCCAGAAAACCCTGCATTGCCTTGGTGACAGCGCAGAGAAGCGACCAGATCAATCAGCCAATCCCCAGATGGGATGTGTCCCAAATAGAGAGCACCGTGTTCCCTATATAGTGAAATACTTTTAACCAGAGCCCTATATAGTGCAGTATCTAGCCATTTGGGACACACAACCATCTGTCAGCCAGGACCCCAACCCATTCATTATTAATTTGAGAATTACACTGGGGCCTCCTCCAAATGGTGCGGGGCGTTGTGACAAGTTGTGATAGAATATGCAAGGTTCTGCATAATGTAGGATTGAAATACAGTAGTCAGTACAGTATCAGGAACTAACATTTACACAATATTTATTCAGTTAGCTGCAGTGCCGGGATAGTGATGTTAGGGGTGACACTTAGTCATGCTGGTGGTGTGTCAAAGATGGACTGACTCACGTCTGGCGGGAAGGTTTTTAACAGGATAGACTGTATAGCATAGATTTATTTTTTTAAGGGATCACAATAACTTGATTTCCTCTTCAATCATTATTTTGTCTGCATGACAAAACCTGGAGAGATTGGGGCAATTAAAGGGAGTTTATCACATTTTGTTTAAAAGGCGTGTTGCCTAAGTGCCACTTTGTTCAGTTATTGTGTGCATTGGGTATAATCTCCCATTTTGAAGTTCTCTATCGGGGGCTCGCCTTGCCTGGGATGTGACTGGAGAGTGGTGTGGTAACTAATGCAGCCTGGACACAGGCTTAGCTCACCTTTTTGATGTTTGTCCCAGAAATCCAAGGTGCTCTAAGCATAAATGTCCTTTAAGAGAAAGAAGCAGAGATTCCCTGGAGAGGTATTCTAATCCTGCACAGAACGAGAAAGTTGACCAAAAAAAAATAAAAAATAAATGCAGGATTTACCTGAGGGCCTTGCCGATCATAGTTAATAAATGCAGGATTTACCTGAGGGCCTTGCCGATCATAGTTAATAAATGCAGGATTTACCTGAGGGCCTTGCCGATTTATAGTTAATAAATGCAGGATTTACCTGAGGGCCTTGCCGATCATAGTTAATAAATGCAGGATTTACCTGAGGGCCTTGCCGATCATAGTTAATAAATGCAGGATTTACCTGAGGGCCTTGCCGATCATAGTTAATAAATGCAGGATTTACCTGAGGGCCTTGCCGATTTATAGTTAATAAATGCAGGATTTACCTGAGGGCCTTGCCGATCATAGTTAATAAATGCAGGATTTACCTGAGGGCCTTGCCGATCATAGTTAATGAAACATTACCTGGCTGATTGTGAACCGTGGAGCTTATTTGGTCTGTAGTCTAAAAGCTGTTTAGAAAAAGCTGTTTAGAAATGCTGACAAAAAGTGATGCATTGGTGATGGGACCAGCTACAGTGATAACCTCCCCTACAAACAGAACCAAAGACAAACCAGCAGGTTATGGCCGTAAGGAGCAGTTGTACAGTTTGTCTACCCATGCCAAGGCTTGTCTGATTTAATCAGTACTGAAACCTTTAAAGACTCCCTGCCCAGCAGTAGCAGTGCCCTCCTGTCCTGTCAGGTTATTAGACCCACTGCTAGAGGACACTCCCTAATCCGTAAGACAGTTTCAAGTCCAATTGCTCTTCAACAGAAAGGGATAACCATTTACTGTACAAATTAGGTTGTTGGAGGGGGGGGGGTGGGGAGAACTAGGTTAGTACACTGACCTATTCTGCTACAGGGGAGAGTGACAGACTGAGGTGTGTGTGTGTGTGTGTGTGTGTGTGTGTGTGTGTGTGTACATGCCAGTGGCGGTCAGTGATGTTTGATGGAGGACGATTTAGTTTTTTCATGAGCATGGCCTTATTTCTATTACAGCATATTGGAGGACTCATTCATATTCCATTCACCCAGTTAAATGTAACAGCGATAGATTTAGGCTACTACATGATACTCAAATGTGTCTCTATATCCATCATGAGGTTGCTACAACCTAGCCAATGAATGAACGTTTACAATGTAGGTGCACACAGGTTGAGAGAGAAATTTGAGATGACAGTGACACATGGACAGACAGTGACACATTCAATACCGCCTCGCACACTCTTGCCTGCACTTAGCTGATAGAGGGTGTAATCATTAGTCCAACTATTGCAAAATAGAGTTTCTATTGGACAAATTCAGGTATGTTTATCCTTGTTTTGTTCCGTTTTAAGAAATGTTATAAACACAATTGGTGGAATGAATACACCCCTGATCACGTGTAAACACAGTTCACCTTCGTAACAGTCGCGTTGTATTCCTTCTCGCATCTATGCGCTCTCCTCCTCTGATCTTTTCCCTTCGTCACTTGTGGACTTCAGTGCAAAACACATCTCTTGTTTGTGACCAGGCGAGGGAACCTTTCCAGGCCAAACCATATAACTGCAACACACAGCCTACACCGTTGTCAACATATTAGCTAAAGTAGCGTCATCGTCAACATATTAGCTAAAGTAGCGTCATCGTCAACATAGCTAATAGAACTAACGCGTTAGTAAACTTGCTAAAATCATGCAGTAACGTATGTGTACAGTCAGTAAGCTGTTTAGCACTTACACCGGCGGGCCCCGGGTGCAATAAATTAGTAAAACGAAAGCTTACCTTGACTTGAAATAGTTTGTGTTGTTGGATAGTCATAGCCAGCAAGCTAACATAGCATCCCTATGATTGGTTGAGTAGGCTAAACTAGCTAGCTGCTTTTGCCAGCTAAGTAAGTGAAAGTGTTTGGTTCCTTCTCAATTTTGGAAAAAATTACTTTCTTCACATCTCTTCAACTAATGTCTTTGACATCTCTCTTTGACTCAACTACTCACCACACTTTATACATTACAGTGCTAGCTAGCTGTATCTTGTGGTTTCAGTACTAGATTCATTCTCTGATCCTTTGATTGGGTGGTTAACATGTCAGTTCATGCTGCAAGAGCTCTGATAGGTTGGAGCACGTCCTCCGGAAATGTTCATAATTACTGTGTAAGTCTACAGAAGGGGGTGAGAACCATGAGCCTCCTAGGTTTTGTATTGAAGTCAATGTACCCAGAGAAGAACGGAAGCTAGCTGTCCTCCAAGTACAGCATGGTGCTACCCTACAGAGTGTTGTTGAGGCTACTGTAGACCTTCAATGCAAAATAGTATGTTTAAATCAATTATTTGGTTACTTGAATATATTTGGTATAGTTTTATCTAAAAAGGATAACTTTTTAAAAATGTTTTACAATTTGTATTTTTATGAAAATCACGGAAGATGCTCCTCCTCTGAGGAGCCTCTGCTAGTACCTGTGTGTGTGTGTGTGAACCTGCAGCGGTTGTATTATGTAAAGGGATATGGTTGTTTGGTTGATTATTTATTTCCCCATGTCCTTGTTTTCTCTTCGCTGCAGCTGCTCTGTGAGGCAGATCTCCCAGGTGGATCGTAGCAACGCGTCAACTCTAATAGAGCCTCCCCCAGTCCACTCCCCAGCCATCTGACAGACCCAACAAACATCAAAGGTAGCTACCCCACTCTGCCACTCTTCTCGCTCTCTCCGTCTCTCTGCCTGCCTGCAAAAATGTTCTATTGAACACATCATTGAGTCTATTAACTGACAGAGGGGCTATTTTGTAACCTGAGGAATACTGTGTACCTTTTGCTGCTGTCTTGTCTCTTTTTGATATGACTTGCCTTCATTCTGTTGTTATTTCTGATGTTTGAAGTAGGTAGTGTGGTTTTGGATACTTTAAGTTGACAGTAATTGCAATGTGGATTTCGTGCACTTTGAAAGATGTGCTCCTTTTTTTTCATCTTGGCTGTAATTACTGGCATCACATGTATTCTCTCTAATTGATTGTGATGTAACAGATATAGAAAATACTTGATCTACATATCAGTGATGCCACACTGTAGCATTATGGCTAATATGATGAACTAGCTTACTGAAAATACAGTCCAGAGAGAGATGATGTATACAATGTTGGTCTAAACTGGTAAGAGGTAGACCTAGCTGTACCCCGTATGTTGAGAGACGAGCTGCTCTGGGAGCCCACTCCCTCTGTGAAAGCATGAGCATAGACTTACATTGTGTGTGTGGAAATACGAGTAAAAATACCAGTGTGTCGGTCTCAGGGTTTCCACACAGAGAAGAGCTTCAAAGATAAAAGGTGGAAGAAAATTGATGGTAAACAATTGCTTATTATATCGTAGCTTTTTAAACTTTTCAGCAATGGTTCGCCACACTCCTCGCTAAGCTTTGCTTATCCTGGCATCGCTATACCCACTAGTGGATTATCATTCACTTTACATTTCCATAGAGGAAAGGCGCTTTGAATCACAAATTGGAGGAAGGATACTGAGGATAGGGTGGCTGACAGTGGGGTTTTTTGGCTCAATGAGAGAAAAAACAATCTTCTGTGTGGAAGCCCTGAGACCAAGGCGGTCACACACACAAATCTTTAAAGTCAAACGAGATTACCTGTTCTGTTACCAAGCTATTTAAAACGGCTGATAGGCTTTTGTTAGTACCGTTGCGTTTTTAATGCCTTTTAGAATATTAGGCATTAGAAGTGACTGTGTTCTTGGAAGCTAATGGCCTGCTGCGTTGCCAGAGCCAATACCTATTAATCGCTAATGCTAGCCTTTCTTCATTCTCACTCCGACTGCCATTTGTGCAGCGCGCAACTCATAATGAAGCACTCTTCTCTCTCCATTACCCTTGTTTTTCTATGGAAATGTTCTCCCAGCTCAGAGTGGACGATGAGAGCACACAATTAAATACTACCTTTTTTTTTAATCCAGTCTCAAATGAAAATATTACCCTTCCCCTGTTATTTTGTCCTTTCATACATTCTCTGTTTTTAGACAAAATGTTGAAAACCCCAACACTGAAGGTATAATGTAAAACTGTCGTGTTTAACCATAACCTCCCTATTTTGGATGGAATTTTCTTCAAGTTTGGGAATAATTCCAGCAATCTTCTGGCCATTCAACATGCTACAAGACTCCTGAAGCCTAAACTGAATTTCTGACATTAGGATTAATCACTACTAGACTCAGTCATTCCCACATAAATGGTTTGACATTTTGGACAATCTGAAAGAAATATCACAAGCTGCATCCCAAATGGCACCCTATTTCATACATAGTGCGCTACTTTTACCAGAACACTATGGGCCCTGGTCAAAAGTAGTGCACTATAAAGGGAAGAGGGTGCCATTTGCTATTTAGAATAAGGGCCAGGAATTCAGTGCTTGTTTACATTTCTGAATGATGCCTCCTAATGTCTCCAATTTGGCGTCTAATTGTTTGAATGTATTATCCATCAGAGAGCTCAGGTGGGCTGAGGGGCAGGCTGACTCCAACCACACGCACACGCACACGCACAGGATCAGGTGTTTTAGGTAGCCCTTTGTGCCATTGAGACCTCCCTTCTCAGATGGGCATCAGATGGGTTTAGACAAGGAATTAATTTAAGCTGCAATTATAGGCCCTTGAAATGGGGGACTTGACAGTCAGGTTTGCAGCCTATCCCTTTTAGCTCCATCAGGATACCAGGCACTGCTGGTCTCACTCAATTACCCTCAACAACCCTCCCCCACCACTCCCTACACACCAATTCCCCTGCACTCCTTCCTACTCAGCCCACCCCACATCTGGGGTTTGGGGGGGGGGGGGGGGGGGCTCTATAATGCAATATAAAGCCAGGCTCTCTCTTTGTTCCTGGTTGAGTCCTCTCAAAGTGGGTCTTAATTAATTTGCACTGAACGTCTTAATGTATCATTCAAAGCTCTTTTGGAGGAGGCTATAATGCTAATGAGGCAATGCTAATCCAACCTTGGTTTAAATTCTGACACTTTTTAAGGAAGTTGGGCTGAGGCTCAAAAGGCAGTTGCAGCAATTTGATTATATTTGTCCTATGCTCTCAAGGTGGAGTTAAGGTGGATGTGGGTGGCTATAGGTGTATTTGAATGCCCAAGGCTGTACACTGAACAGTGAAGGGCCTCGTCAAGATGTTTACTGAAATGACTGTAGCCCTTGTATTGCCATTTGACATTCCCTTCTAAAATTCCAAAAGACCTGGGCCCAGTTGCATAAAACATCTTAACTTAATTTCCCCCTTTTTTTTTAATTAAGTGAAAAAGTTAAGGGTCCCATGAGCTCCTTACGTGCTTCATTCAGTATGGATATCAATGTAAACAGCATTTGTGGAGGATAGTGTTTGCTTTTTTTTTTTTTTTGGAAGAGGGAAGATCTAAAGATGCGACAACTATCACGGGTTGCTAATATGACAAGGATAATGCCTTTGGCTGCTAGACAATGAAAGATAGTTAAAAGAAAACCAATAGAACAGGAGAAATTGTACAGTATAAGGAAGTATTTTATAAAATAATTGCCTTGTTTCTATGGTGGAATTTTGGTTTGGCTACTTTGAAGCAAGGGAAGACATGCCTCATAATATGAAGTAAAACATCCAGGTTTCAGGAACAGGGAAATATAGCAGTGTTAATGACAGGCATAACTATCTTCTGGTAGATGGAAAGGCTTTCCCAAAAACATAAAATACATGTTAACTGCAAAGTAGCTTATCATGATTATTTGCATCAATCCAGTGACCATTAATTTCGTAAACTCCATCTCATGTGCGCTATGCTGCTAATCAAACAACAGTGCTATGTGCCAGTGCACTTGAATTAAAGGGTAACTACGCTGAAAGATGAACATTTCTTAGATTTTTCCCAGACCTCCGTGGTCTCCTGATGTGGTTTAAGCATTGTTCTGGACTTAGAACATCAAACACAGAACATCAAACACAACAAAAAAATTGACTGAGAGCAAAAAAAAGAAATCAAAAACCTACATGTGAATTTCTGACTCAGTTGACAGCCTCATTTATCAGTTTCAATAGTGGGCATACTATCAGCCTACTTGCACAGTACAGCTTGGTTTGGCGTGACTGTGAAAGACCAATATGGGATTAATCATTTTAGGTCATTCAGAGTGTACGTTACTGTTTCTCATATCATTTTTTTACACGGGGTGCCTTTCCTTCACCGGGCGCGCCATTTGGGATTTGCAGAATACCCCCTTCTCCAGGCACCACTACACCACTGGTGGGGTGGGGAGGGCTTTGAAGAGGGCAACTGTCTGGCTGCATCTCCCCATCTGGACCACCACCGCGCTGGAAGTGTGGGCGTGTGATTACATTTATTACCAGGCTATTTTGAGCACAATACAGGCCCAGGTTTGTGCTGTTAACACATTCATCCTTTAGGAAAAGCTCCGCACCGGCATAACTGGGACTCGGAGCAAGTGCTGCATTCTGCGTTCCCGCTGTGGTAGAATAGAATATATACTGCTTTTCCCTTTAAGAGTGGTTACCTCATTAGAGCAGTCAAATCTATCACATCCTTTGTGGAATTAAGTTAGTTACGTTTTGATCTTTCAGCTTTGAATGTTATGAAAATGAGTTATCCCCTTTCTTCAGTAATGTTATCACCACACAATGTCATGCTTGGCATCCCAGTGTGTTTTGTACTTAGTGTCGTGGATAACAGGGGTGTTGGTTATTGGTGGATGGGGTTAAACAGGGGGAGACATTGGAGTGATCTCTTCTCCCTGTCCCTTCAGCCCCAGACCATTAGCAAACATCTGCTGTGTAAAGTCTTAAACCAGCCCTGTGTTTTGAGGGGGGAATTGTTCAAATTCACTGCCTGGGTACTCTGGGCTATTTTCAGTGGCCAGGAGTTAACGGTAATGATAAGCTCTCTGGGCGTAGCTCACATGCCTTCCATATTCCCCTTGTGAATCAGGAGGGGAGCAGCTAGCTAGAGCCCAGGGTCCCTGCCCTGGCTCCCGTCCCCCTCTCCAGCCCCAAGGGAGGGTGAATCACTGGACTTAGCCTGATCAGGAGTCTATCAACTGTGTCCAATCAACATGGCTCACTATCTGTCACTTTCAGCTGTCTCAAAACGTAGATAAAATGGTTGCCGCTAGGCTAGACAAGTATTATACTATATTTACCATAGACCAGAGCGACTATTTTGATGTTGAAAGCGGTGGCAAACATATCCAGTAAGCCCCCACCCCACCTGATCTCTTTGAAAAGGAATAGTCCTGAAAAGTACAGATTAGGATTTGTGATTGTGGCCATAGCCTCAATCAGGCCTCTCGTGTTTGTCTGTGTGGAGAAAGAAAACAACAAGGGAAAAGTCCCCGTCAACACCAAACTACCACTGCACCGCCACACCCCTCACATCGAATCACTCCCTGACCCATCACCGGCTCAACTTCAAGTGACATGAGCTCCTCCATTCCGCTTTACTTTGAGTGGTGTCAGACCATTCTCCATTCTGGATAAATAATTGATCAGCCAGAAACAAACATCAAAGGGGATTGTTCGCTTCAAAGGGAATAGGGGTCTCTCTCTCTGACTCTCACCCTCTAGTGCCTATAAGGATAACAGGGAGTTGTTTATATATGTGTGCATATGGACGCGTGCGCACATACATATTGCAATCCAACCTGCTCAGGATTCTCATCAACACATCTGCATCTCCTGCCATGCTAACGCTTTCTCTCTCTCTCTCCTTTTCTCACGCTCGCTCGCTCTCCTTTTCTCACGCTCGCTCGCTCTCCTTTTCTCATGCTCGCTCGCTCTCCTTTTCTCACGCTCGCTCGCTCTCCTTTTCTCACGCTCGCTCGCTCTCCTTTTCTCACGCTCGCTCGCTCTCCTTTTCTCACGCTCGCTCGCTCTCCTTTTCTCTCGCTCGCTCTCCTTTTCTCACGCTCGCTCGCTCGCTCTCCTTTCCTCGCGCTCGCTCGCTCGCTCTTCTTTTCTCACGCTCGCTCGCTCTCCTTTTCTCACGCTCGCTCGCTCGCTCTCCTTTTCTCATGCTCTCCTTTTCTCACGCTCGCTCGCTCGCTCGCTCTCCTTTTCTCACGCTCGCTCGCTCGCTCTCCTTTTCTCACGCTCGCTCGCTCGCTCTCCTTTTCTCACGCTCGCTCGCTCGCTCTCCTTTTCTCACGCTCGCTCGCTCGCTCTCCTTTTCTCACGCTCGCTCGCTCGCTCTCCTTTTCTCACGCTCGCTCGCTCGCTCTCCTTTTCTCACGCTCGCTCGCTCGCTCTCCTTTTCTCACGCTCGCTCGCTCTCCTTTTCTCACGCTCGCTCGCTCTCCTTTTCTCTCGCTCGCTCACTCTCCTTTTCTCACGCTCGCTCGCTCTCCTTTTCTCACGCTCGCTCGCTCTCCTTTTCTCACGCTCGCTCGCTCTCCTTTTCTCACGCTCGCTCGCTCTCCTTTTCTCACGCTCGCTCGCTCTCCTTTTCTCACGCTCGCTCGCTCGCTCTCCTTTTCTCACGCTCGCTCGCTCGCTCTCCTTTTCTCATGCTCTCCTTTTCTCACGCTCGCTCGCTCGCTCTCCTTTTCTCACGCTCGCTCGCTCGCTCTCCTTTTCTCATGCTCTCCTTTTCTCACGCTCGCTCGCTCGCTCGCTCTCCTTTTCTCACGCTCGCTCGCTCGCTCTCCTTTTCTCACGCTCGCTCGCTCGCTCTCCTTTTCTCACGCTCGCTCGCTCTCCTTTTCTCTCGCTCGCTCGCTCTCCTTTTCTCACGCTCGCTCGCTCTCCTTTTCTCACGCTCGCTCGCTCTCCTTTTCTCACGCTCGCTCGCTCTCCTTTTCTCACGCTCGCTCGCTCTCCTTTTCTCACGCTCGCTCGCTCTCCTTTTCTCACGCTCGCTCGCTCTCCTTTTCTCACGCTCGCTCGCTCTCCTTTTCTCTCGCTCGCTCGCTCTCCTTTTCTCACGCTCGCTCGCTCTCCTTTTCTCACGCTCGCTCGCTCTCCTTTTCTCACGCTCGCTCGCTCTCCTTTTCTCACGCTCGCTCGCTCGCTCTCCTTTTCTCACGCTCGCTCGCTCGCTCTCCTTTTCTCACGCTCGCTCGCTCGCTCTCCTTTTCTCACGCTCGCTCGCTCGCTCTCCTTTTCTCACGCTCGCTCGCTCGCTCTCCTTTTCTCATGCTCTCCTTTTCTCACGCTCGCTCGCTCGCTCTCCTTTTCTCATGCTCTCCTTTTCTCACGCTCGCTCGCTCGCTCTCCTTTTCTCACGCTCGCTCGCTCGCTCTCCTTGTCTCATGCTCTCCGTTTCTCACGCTCGCTCGCTCGCTCGCTCTCCTTTTCTCACGCTCGCTCGCTCGCTCTCCTTTTCTCACGCTCGCTCGCTCTCCTTTTCTCTCGCTCGCTCGCTCTCCTTTTCTCACGCTCGCTCGCTCTCCTTTTCTCACGCTCGCTCGCTCTCCTTTTCTCACGCTCGCTCGCTCTCCTTTTCTCACGCTCGCTCGCTCTCCTTTTCTCACGCTCGCTCGCTCTCCTTTTCTCACGCTCGCTCGCTCTCCTTTTCTCACGCTCGCTCGCTCTCCTTTTCTCACGCTCGCTCGCTCTCCTTTTCTCACGCTCGCTCGCTCTCCTTTTCTCACGCTCGCTCGCTCTCCTTTTCTCACGCTCGCTCGCTCTCCTTTTCTCACGCTCGCTCGCTCTCCTTTTCTCACGCTCGCTCGCTCTCCTTTTCTCACGCTCGCTCGCTCTCCTTTTCTCACGCTCGCTCGCTCGCTCTCCTTTTCTCACGCTCGCTCGCTCGCTCTCCTTTTCTCACGCTCGCTCGCTCGCTCTCCTTTTCTCACGCTCGCTCGCTCGCTCTCCTTTTCTCACGCTCGCTCGCTCGCTCTCCTTTTCTCACGCTCGCTCGCTCGCTCTCCTTTTCTCACGCTCGCTCGCTCGCTCTCCTTCTCACGCTCGCTCGCTCGCTCGCTCTCCTTTTCTCACGCTCGCTCGCTCGCTCTCCTTTTCTCACGCTCGCTCGCTCGCTCTCCTTTTCTCACGCTCGCTCGCTCGCTCTCCTTTTCTCACGCTCGCTCGCTCGCTCTCCTTTTCTCACGCTCGCTCGCTCGCTCTCCTTTTCTCACGCTCGCTCGCTCGCTCTCCTTTTCTCACGCTCGCTCGCTCGCTCTCCTTTTCTCACGCTCGCTCGCTCGCTCTCCTTTTCTCACGCTCTCCTTTTCTCACGCTCGCTCGCTCGCTCTCCTTTTCTCACGCTCGCTCGCTCGCTCTCCTTTTCTCACGCTCGCTCGCTCGCTCTCCTTTTCTCACGCTCGCTCGCTCGCTCTCCTTTTCTCACGCTCGCTCGCTCGCTCTCCTTTTCTCACGCTCGCTCGCTCGCTCTCCTTTTCTCACGCTCGCTCGCTCGCTCTCCTTTTCTCACGCTCGCTCGCTCGCTCTCCTTTTCTCACGCTCGCTCGCTCTCCTTTTCGCTCGCTCGCTCTCCTTTTCTCTCGCTCGCTCGCTCTCCTTTTCTCTCGCTCGCTTGCTCTCCTTTTCTCTCGCTCGCTCGCTCTCCTTTTCTCACGCTCGCTCGCTCTCCTTTTCTCACGCTCGCTCGCTCTCCTTTTCTCACGCTCGCTCGCTCTCCTTTTCTCACGCTCGCTCGCTCTCCTTTTCTCACGCTCGCTCGCTCTCCTTTTCTCACGCTCGCTCGCTCTCCTTTTCTCACGCTCGCTCGCTCTCCTTTTCTCACGCTCGCTCGCTCTCCTTTTCTCACGCTCGCTCGCTCTCCTTTTCTCACGCTCGCTCGCTCTCCTTTTCTCACGCTCGCTCGCTCGCTCTCCTTTTCTCACGCTCGCTCGCTCGCTCTCCTTTTCTCACGCTCGCTCGCTCTCCTTTTCTCACGCTCGCTCGCTCTCCTTTTCTCACGCTCGCTCGCTCGCTCGCTCTCCTTTTCTCACGCTCGCTCGCTCGCTCGCTCTCCTTTTCTCACGCTCGCTCGCTCGCTCGCTCTCCTTTTCTCACGCTCGCTCGCTCGCTCTCCTTTTCTCACGCTCGCTCGCTCGCTCTCCTTTTCTCACGCTCGCTCGCTCGCTCTCCTTTTCTCACGCTCGCTCGCTCGCTCTCTTTTTCTCACGCTCTCCTTTTCTCACGCTCGCTCGCTTTCCTATTCTCACGCTCTCCTTTTCTCACGCTCGCTCGCTCTCCTTTTCTCACGCTCTCCTTTTCTCACGCTCGCTCGCTCTCCTTTTCTCACGCTCGCTCACTCGCTCTCCTTTTCTCACGCTCGCTCGCTCTCCTTTTCTCCCGCTCGCTCGCTCTCCTTTTCTCACGCTCGCTCGCTCGCTCGCTCGCTCTCCTTTTCTCACGCTTGCTCGCTCGCTCTCCTTTTCTCACGCTCGCTCGCTCGCTCTCCTTTTCTCACGCTCGCTCGCTCACTCTCCTTTTCTCACGCTTGCTCGCTCGCTCGCTCTCCTTTTCTCACGCTTGCTCGCTCGCTCGCTCTCCTTTTCTCACGCTCGCTCGCTCTCCTTTTCTCACGCTCGCTCGCTCTCCTTTTCTCACGCTCGCTCGCTCTCCTTTTCTCACGCTCTCCTCCAGCTCGCTCTCTCGCTCTCCTCCAGGTCGCTCTCTCGCTCTCCTCCAGGCCGCTCTATCGCTCTCCTCCAGGTCGCTCTATCGCTCTCCTCCAGGTCGCTCTCTCGCTCTCCTCCAGGTTGCTCTCTCGCTCTCCTCCAGGTCGCTCTCTCGCTCTCCTCCAGGTCGCTCTCCTCCAGGTCGCTCTCCTCCAGCCCGCTCGCGAGCCCTCCAGCTCGCTCGCCCGCCCTCCAGCTTGCCGGCCCGCCCGCTCGTTCTCCCGCCCGCTCGTTCTCCCGCCCGCTCGTTCTCCCGCCCGCTCGTTCTCCCGCCCGCTCGTTCTCCCGCCCGCTCGTTCTCCCGCCCGCTCGGTCTCCCGCCCGCTCGCTCTCCCGCCCGCTCGCTCGCCCTCTGTAGTTAGTTCAAAGTTGAGTTGATAGATGTCCTTGTGTGGTTTCAGACTGAATACAACATGTGTTATGAGTTTGTTATTGCTCAGTGATGTATCTCTTTCCCCACTTGACTTTCTGGACCTTGAAAACAATGCTGTCATATCTGTTTCAACCCGTCTGATCTGAAATCTCATTCTCTTCCCTTTTTTTCCCAGTTTTTCTTCCTTCTAACTATCAGGCTCTTCCACTCCGTGTCTGTACAGAGGGGGATGTCTGTTATCTAACTGCTCTGTCTACCAATATACCAGGTGTGTATTTATAACACCCTGTGCATGTGTGTGTTTGTGTGCACAGTTATGTGTATGACACTTGATGTACTGTATCCTTACTCTCATTTGTTACGTGATCAACTCCCTTGATATCATTCCACCTTCCATTATTGATACCAGTGTTTGACAATGACATAGGCTATACATCATTTTGTGTCTGTTTACGGAAGCTCGTGATGGGAACAGTATCATAGGCATGGTTGGCAAGTCAAGTTGGAGCATGCACATCTTGGGTGTATGCCTGTGGAAATGTACAGTGGGTGTCTTCCACATGCATCAATGCATGTACTGGAAATCAGCAGTTGCGTTGATGGAACTACCAGGTGAAGTAAGACAGACATTTGTGGAGGAAAATCACCTCATCCTGAACCACCGCCAATTGTCTATTTTGAAGATTGTTTGGTTGCAATTGTGTGCAATGCTCATCCATGTTTTGACACGTATGTGGGACTGTGTATTTGGCTCATACCCTTGGAACATACCCTCATTTCCCTGTAATTGGTGTTACAATCACAACACAATTGAATTTAAGTGTTTTTTAAAAATTGTATTCTTCTGTTTTCATGGGCATCTTCGTGTTTGGTAGAATACAGCCATCAAGCAACTTTGTCAGACAGGTTGAGTGTCTGTAATGACCTGGTGACCCTCTCCTTCTCTCCATCCCCTCCCTCCTGACCTACCTATTAAAGCTCAGCTCAGTCCAATCTAGCCCTGCTCCCCTGACTCAACTTCCGGCCACCCTCAGCCATGGAGGACTATGAGGTGTGCTCGGCCGCCAGTATTCTGGCTTCGGTGAAAGAGCAGGAGGCGCGTTTCGAGCGTCTGACCCGGGCGCTGGAGGAGGAGCGACGCAACGTCTCCCTGCAGCTGGAGCGTTCCAACATAACAGCCGACAGGCTGGGAGGGACTGGGCCTAATGCTAACCTGCCACCCAACAGCCAACCCCTGGCCTGGCAGCAGGTGGTGATGCAGGTAAATCATGCCAGCACGCCCCGCCTGCCCCTCCCCCTAACTCCCTGCTTACTCCGACTATCTAGTCCCCCTCCATTTGAGCTGCTCTGGCTGCTCTCATTCCATCGCTCTACACCACCATATGTATTTGGCTCATTGCTCTCAAGGCGACGTGTGGTGACGCCATCTCTTTCTCCTGGGCGGCTGGCAGCTGATCCAAGCCCTTATGTTATTCCTGATCTGTTGTGCTGCCTGGATAGTGATGTAATCATTATAATGTGATGTGGTGATCCCATCTCCTTCTACCCAGTGCTCTTTTGATATTGTTTTGTGGTCTTGCTGCTGATTGGATCGTGTCTGTTCATACAATTCTGCCTGTGGCTGAAGGACGTTTGGGTGTTGGTCGGGCCTTGGCTGGGCCTTGGATGCACCTTGGCTGGGCCTTGGACGCGCCTTGGCTGGGCCTGGGAGTGGAGTACGGACCTCTCTGGCTGGGGGTGTGTGAAAGGAGATGTGAAGTGAGGCAGACGTGATCCGCTGAAATGTCATCGAAATGCCCATTTGATTTACAGTACAGAGCAAAATCCCGCATGAACAGACCAAGGGAGGGAAATGTTACTGCCGCCATTTCCTCTGTCATTAAATCTTAAGGTCAAGTGTTAGATCTTATACAGAAAGAAGACTATTGCTCACGGTCTTGGTTTTGAAACCAAATGATTAGGAACAGGTATGTGTGTGTACTAACCCTTGCGGATGGGCATTTCCATGCATGCACTGCTTTTAGAATTTTCTACCCAAAATGTATTTCTTCTTCACAGATTGTGCCAACGTTAATTTCTCTGGCTCGTTGCCATTTTAGATGGCATAAGGGATGATTAAGTCTCAAGCATGGCAGCCCAGCCCATCACTCACGGCTGGCTAACTGCTGTGGCCCGTCACCTGTCTCTCTGCATCGTGGGGTCAATTGGGTGGAACGGGCCGCACCACACAGGCCCGCTCAACGTTTTACACACCCCACCACTCTTTAAACATAGCTCATTCACAGTGAACCAGTCTGGACCGCTCGCGCCAAACCGCTCGTAAACACTGCAGCAAATTGGCTGGGCCGCAATGACCTTTTTAGTAAAACATTTTTTACAAATATTTTGTTGTACTGTTTCGGTGAATAACCATGATTTAATCATCCACATGTAATTACCTGGTGGAATGGACTGTGGAGGACGGGAGTGTTGATCATCATTGTGGTTTGGCTGCTCCGCCGTCTGCCCCAAGGGCTGCAGAAGGCACCCGCATGCTTGGCTTGGCAGCAAAGCTGGCTCATCCTGAGGAGCTCTATCTATCTATTTATTTATCTATCTGGCTGGCTGAACCATGGACGGAGCCTACGTTACACCATGAGGTTGTACAGTGCGTTGGGAAAGTATTCAGACCCTTTGACTTGTTCAACATTTGGATTATTCTAGAATATATTAATATGTATTTTTTTTCCTCATCAGTCTACACGCAATACCCCATAATGACAAAGTAAAAACAGGTTTTTAGACATGTTTGCATATTTATTACAAATAAACTGAAATATCACATTTACATAAATATTCAGACCCTTTACACAGTACTTTGTTGAAGCACCTTTGGTACCGATTACAGCCTCGCGTCTTCTTGGGTATGACGCCACAAGCTTGGCACATCTGTATTTGAGGAGTTTCTCCCATTCTTCTCTACAGACCCTCTCAAGCTCTGTCAGGTTGGATGGGGTGAGTTGTTGTACAGCTATTTTCAGGTCTCTCCAGAGATGTTCAATCGGGTTCAATTCCGGTCTCTGGCTGGGCCTCTCAAGGACATTGAGACTTGTACCAAAACCACTCTTGCATTGTCTTGGCTGTGTGCTTAAGGTCGTTGTCCTGCTGGAAGGTGAACCTTCGCCCTAGTCCGAGGTCCTGAGCGCTCTGGAGCAGATTTTCATCTAGGATCTCTCTGTACTTTGCGCCGTTCATCTTTCCCTCGATCCTAACTAGTCTCCCAGTCCCTGCCCCTGTAAAACACTGCTGATGCTGCCACCACCATGCTTCACGGTAAGGATGGTGCCAAGTTTCCTCCAGATGTGACGCTTGGCATTCAAGCCAAAGAGTTCAATCTTGGTTTCATCAGACCAGAGAATCTTGATTCTCATTGTCTGAGAGTCTTTAGGTGCCTTTTGGCTAACTCCAAGCAGACTGTCATCTGCCTTTTACTGAGGAATGGCTTCCGTCTGGCCACTACCATAACGGCCTGATTGGTGGAGTGCTGCAGAGATGGCAGAACCTTCCAGAAGTACAACCATCTCCACAGAATAACTGTGGAGCGACCATTGGGCGCTTGGTCACCTCCCTGAGCAAGGCCCTTCTGATTGCTCAGTTTGGCCGGGTGGCCAGCTCTAGTAAGAGTCTTAGTAGTTCCAAACTACCATTTAAGAATGATAGAGGCCACTGTGTTCTTGGGGACCTTCAATGCTGCAGAGTTATTTTTGTACCCTTCCACAGATCTGTGCCTTGGAGCTCTATGGATAATTCCTTCGAACTCGTGGCTTGGTTTTTGCTCTGACATGCACTGTCAACTGTGGGACCTTTATATAGACAAGGGTGTACCTTTTCAAATCATGTCCAATCAATTGAAATTACCACAGATACACTCCAATCAAGTTGTAGAAACATCTCAAGGATGATGAATTTCAAGTCTCATAGCAAAGGGTCTGAATACTTACGTAAATAAGTCATTTCTGTTTTTTATTTTGAATAAATTAACAATCATTTCTAAAAACCAGTTTTCGCTTTGCCATTATGGGGTATTGTGTGTAGACTGAAAATAATGTAATCCATTTTAGAATAAGGCTGTAATGTAACAAAATGTGAATAAAGTCAAGGGGTCTGAAAACTTTCTGAATGCACTGGAGGATGGAGAATGGAGGAATGTACCCGGCTCTCTTTCGGACAAAGTAAGGCATCCAACTCTCCTAACCCCCCCCCCCCTACACACACACACACACACACACACACACACACATCCCCTGTCTCCTCCCTGCATGATGGATTAAATGGGACGGGGGTCAGCAGCCTTTTGCTCGGGGGCTCCCAGTCGTCAGCGAAGGGGTAGCAATCGATGGGCCCATCTGTTATTTAGAGTTGGGGTCAGAGAGGAGAAGCAGTCAGTCTGATTAATGGAACACCGAGTACATTCTTAATAAAATTGATTTAGACAGAGCTCTCTCCAACTCCAGAGAGGGGTTGGGCTCTATAGCTAGCAGCTGCCACTGTTTTCTGTCCTGCCTTGTTGTTCTCTCGTTCTGCTGTTTTCGATGCAAGCCTTTGACAAGGTGGTACCAAACTTTCCAAAATTCATGACCAAAATGGTTTATACCCCTCAAACTCAACTCTTGTCCTCAAAGCCAGTTCCACTGCAGTTTTTTCATTTGTTCCCCTCTAATCAGGGACTGATTTAGACCTGGGACACCAGGTGGGTGCAATTAATTATCAGGTAAAACAGAACTAGCAGGCCTCTGGACCTCGTAGGGTAAGAGTTGATGCTTGTACGAACGCAATGTCAGCAGTGGGTTATTGGGATCCCCAGAGTAGACGGAGGTTTGTAAAGACTGTCTGATCATCAGGTGAGAAGGGAAAGAGACCCACCCTGATCCTGCTGTTCACAGGTGTGTTTGATCATGCTCTACAGAGCTCCTCTGTATGATTCATGAGTCTCCTGTAGAGCGTTAGATCAGCATGATGGTCAAAACAACACAAACATGAAATAATTCACTGCTTTTGGGTTTAGCTAGCATCTACATCCCTATTTAGCTGGCTGGCTTTAGCTGTTCACTGCTACATTAAATCAAATCCAATTGTATTGGTCACATATACACATATTTAGCAGATGTTATTGTGGGTGCAGTGAAGTGCTTGGGGTAATGGACAGACAAAACAACATGATCCAGTGTGGTGAGTTGTTACTTCATGAAGAGTTTATGTTATCGTCACGTGCTGTGTTACAGTCGATGTGGATCAGGAATGTTATGGGTGGAAATATTTAACACCCGTCAGCCGATTTCCCAAGACATATTTCCGAAGACTTTTTGATCCTCACTCATCATGATTGAACCCTTTACTGAAGAGCTATGTGCTGTGTGTTTTTAATGGTTTCTTCTCAAGAATATCAAGACAATGCTGTCAGACGGCGTATAATGGAATCATCGACTAGGAATCACTGACACGAAGCATGTCTTTCAGTCCTCTCTCACATGTTCGACCAGGGACACACTAAAACCATGTGTGCTTTCCAAATGGCACCCTATTCCCTTTCTAGTACACTACTTTTGACCAGGACCCTATAGGCCCTGGTAAAAATGTGTGCACTATATAGGGAGTAGGGTGCCATTTTGGACACAGTCCATGTCGGTTTCTCCTGCTTTGGTAAATAGATATTTGCCTGGAGCAGTCTCATCGAGGCGTGAAAGGTCAAGTGGTGACACATGGAGACCCTCAGAATGGTGCCTGTCAGACAGCACTCAGCGCCCACCCCTTTCTGTCTGGCCTAGTCTACAGAGATGACCTCATTTCATTAATACTACACTATGGCCTTGTTTGGCTCAGTTGGTATGACCCTGAAGAAGACACAGTGATGCTGAAAAGTTGGTGTTTTACTGGGAGTTTAATTATATCGTGTGTCACTCATTTATTTTTAAGACCGATACTAACAACGCTAGTGTCGACCTTCATCTAGGAACACCTACCGTCCAACACAGAGCTCATCTCTATACACACACACACACACACACCCACAAATAACAGAAATATTGAAGATGATGGCTAAATCCCAGATAACGTTAACATGTACATCCTTTCGCTATGTAGTGTTTGATCTGGTTTAGTATTAAGACGGTATAGCTCGTGAGATGGGCTGGGGCAGGGTGCACTACCGACTACCCTGCAAATGTTGTGTAGCTTTCAAAGGCATGTGAGATTCCATTAGAGCAGGTGACCAAACTTTTGACAACAATATCTATGGGCCATTTTTTTTTTAAATAAGTAAAACAATTTAGCTGACATGGGCTAATTGATCTGGACATTTCTTGCAAGTTATAAATAACTAAGGAGTGCAATGACTGACATGACAAGAGGAACTGATGATGCACTACCCAATTTCTGCTATTACAACTTTCAGGAGTAAGTTTAAAGCCGGACTGAGTTACTTAAAACCTCTAGGGTACGTGGGACGGTAGCGTCCCATCCCGTCAATAGCCAGTGAAACTGCAGGGCGCCAAGTTCAAACCAACAGAAATCCCATAATTAAAATTCCTCAAACATGCATGTATTTTACACCATTTTAAAGATACACTTGTTGTAAATCCAGCCACCATGTCCGATTTCAAAAAGGATTTACGACGAAAGAAAACCAAACGATTATGTTAGGTGAGTGCCTATTCACAGAATTACACAGCCATTTTTCCAGCCAAAAAGAGCATTCACAAAAAGCAGAAATATAGATAAAATTAATCACTAACCTTTGATGATCTTCATCAGATGACACTCATAGGACTTCATGTTACACAATACATGTATGTTTTGTAAGGTGAAGTTCATATTTATATAAAAAAATCAGAGTTTACATTGGCGCGTTGTGGTCAGAAATGCATCGTCTCAAACAAACATCCGGTGAAAGTGCAGAGAGCCACATAAAATGACAGAAATACTCATCATAAACATCGATAAACTATACAAGTGTTTTCATGGAAATATAGATAAACTTCTCCTTAATGCAAACGCTGTGTCAGATTTCAAAAACGCTTTACGGCGAAAGCACACTTTGCGATGATGTTAGCTAGCCACAGAAACGCATGCAGCCATTTTCCAACCAAGGAGTGTTACAAAAGTCAGAAATTAAAATTAAAATTAATCACATACCTTTGATCTTCATCTGGTGGCACTCCCAGGTCTCCATGTTAGACAAATGTTTGTTTTGTTTGATAATGTCCCTCTTTATGAGCAAAAACCTTTTTTGTTCGCGTTTTGTCCAGTAATCCGAATGCAGAAGGCGCGTGCATTAATTCCAAGTTGAAAGGTTTTAAAAAGTACAGTAAAAGTTAGTAGAAACATGCGGTTATTTCTGTCATAAATAATCAATAATATTTCAACCGGACAAAAGCTTCGTCAATAGGAAAGGAGAAACAAAGGCACGTTTACGATCAGGGCGCATGGCTGATGAATGGAAATTTCCACTGGCCACTGATTGAACGTACTGTATCTCCCTCATTTTTCAGAGTAAAACAATGCCTAAAGACTGGTCACATGTAGAGGAAGGCACAGAGCTTGTGAACTGGGTCCTAAGTATTTTGTATGGTGGATAGGCTTTCAATGGAAAAACAGCCTTTCAAAATAATAGTACTTCCTGGTTGGATTTTCCTCAGGTTTTCGCCTGCCATATCAGTTCTGATACTCACAGACATGATTTTAACAGTTTTGAAAACTTTAGAGGGTTTTCTTTCCAATTCTATTTATATGCATATCCTATCTTCTGGGACTGAGTAGCCGACAGTTTAATTTGGGCATGCTTTTCATCCAAAATTCCGAATGCTTCCCCCTACCCTAGTGAAGTTAAATGTTTATTTATTTTATTTAAAAATAATTTGGGGGGGGGGGGCCCAAGCCCCCGCTGACCACTCTGGGGCGCGCCCTACAGTTTGGGTACCACTGCTTTAGAGGAACAGTCCATCCTTTGGTCTTGGTGTGTTCTGTGGGTGAGATATGGGCCTCAGTCTGGTCCGGTGATGGCGCCGCATCACTCTTCACACACATACACACACCCTCACTGGCCATGCCACAATGGACACAAAGGCCCCGAGCACAGTGCTATAGCTTTCGCAGGCAGATATATCCCTCACTGGCAGAGCCTAGGAGCCCCCGACTTCTCGTAAATCACTTGCCTAACAATGAACCTCAGTCCCCCCCATACCATTCCTCCTACCTTTTTCCCCTCTACCCCTCTCTCCCTCCTTTCTCCTCCCATTGTCATTAGGAACATTCTCGCCACCCGTAAATGCGTAATTACCTGTGTGTGAAAACTCCTGCATTGTTTGTTTGTATTTGCTTCCCGGCTGCACTGTTTCTATATGTGGCCCACATCTTCTGGGGCTGTTATCTCTTTCTGTAGCCCGGTTGTAACAGTCACATTGTACTTCTGTGTAGAAAGACATTCAGACTCCATTGGGTTCACAGTTGTAAATCCATGTGCAAGTTTATCACTTTTACTTTTCCCCTTTCCCCCCCCTGGCTACGCTTTCTGAATCTAAGCATAGAAAGAAATGGGCTCTATACTTTGCCTTGCGACTCAGTGAATTCTTCCGGGGCTCTATGTTCGCTACATACTACAGTCTGAGACTGCCGTCGTTGAAGTCGTTTGTGGTGACGTCAAAATGAGGGAGGGGGGGGGGTTGTACAAAACAAAGTCATCAGCGTTCGGATGTTCCCATGTGTGTTTTGGCTCTGGCCCAACCAATCAGACCGTCTAGAAATCGTCGGAGGTACTCCGATCCAGACTCATTGAGGAGAAGAAGCTAACGTCCTGTGGTGTGGCGTAGCGTTTGTCCGGTTGCAAGGAGTTTTGGTAGCCAGGCAACACTATACTACCGTGTATACTGTATTTTATCCCCTCCCCCCTCAACACTTGAGTCGCTGGTCCATGAATTACAGTGGTGATTGCGGAGGGGCTAAGCCCTCTTTGTATCCCAGCTCAATGCATGGCTAACATAGGAGGACATGGGCACATTCCTTGTATTCATGAGAGACAGGGGGGAGGGAGAGGGGGAGAGAGAGACTGAGAAAGGAAGATGGAGAGATGCCTTTTGTACGACAGGCTTTTTATATTCCTGTGGTGAGGCTCAGACCGTCATCCTTCTGATCAGCCCATCAAGCCTTAATGTCCTTGTGCACCCCCCTGCCATTTGATCACAATCCATTTAACTATTACATTCACTAGCACAGTGCTTCTAAAAATGGCTTCTATCCCCCCCTCCCTTTCATAGAAAGTCTGTATTTTGGGGGTTGAGCAGCGACACATCTGTCTGGTCATTAAATTTCTCTCTCTGTTGGAGCAATGGTCGTGATTGTCTGATCCTGGAGTCAGAGTTAGTCACAACGACCCATGTGTTTAAAATAAGGGGGTGTCCTCTCTCCTTTATTAGATCCCCGTGCCACTCCAGGAATGTGACCTTTTTGCCTCTGACTAGCTGTGTATATAACCAAACAAGGTTGGAAACTGACCCCCACCACCCCTTGATTGGAGGACTAAATTGAAACCAGTCGGAAATGCTCCGCGTGCTTTGTAGTTTAGAGGTGTTTGGATCTTCAAAGCCTCAATTTAATTATGCTCATACGTTTCAGGTACTTGTGCGACATTTTTACTACATGAGTTACAAGCATGTAAATTGCACAGCAAACCAGCAACAGAAGTTGTATTCCATCAATATGTTGGGTTCAAGAAGTACACATGCAAGACAAATGTTGTCTGCCTCAACATGAATCCTTGACACGATGTGAAAGCTCATAGGCCTAGCCACTACCACGTGGGTAGACTAACTGGACCACAGAGCCCAGCAGTGAATGGATTCACAGTGAAGGCAGCTTATATGTACCAGGAGCTCGGTATACAGTCATACCACTCATGTCGTTGCAGCCCAGCCCCATGTACCACTTCCACCCACCCACCCAGTGGGTTTAGGCCTGGGGTTGGGGCTAGGCCTGGGGTTGGGGCTAGGCCTGGGGTTGGGGCTGGTCTGAGTGAGAGAGTGAGTTATGTGCTTCTCTTGGCCAGCAACAAACCCTGGGCCTCTTGACTTAGCACGCTAAGGCATTACTGCAGGGCAGAGTGGTAGTCAGGTCTGGCATGTGGACACATGCCGTGTCTCTCACAGGGTCTTTGAGTTTAACGTTTGGAGGGATGGAGAGAATAATTTTTGCCAGAGGAAGAATGTGGCAACGAATAGGAGCTACGACTGTAGTCTCACTCTCTCTGTCCCTCTCTCTCTCTCCTGTCTTTCCTTGCCTCTCTTGCGCTCTCCCAGGGCCTCGTTTTGCCAGACCTGTGTAGTGTGGCCGCCTGGGGACTCCACCACCGACACACACACAATCAGAGAAAGAAAAGACACAAAGAGAGCCGGCAGAATGAGGGAGAAGGAGAGAGAATGGAGGGAGGAAGACATTTGGAAGGAGTTTGATTGTATAGGCTTGTTCAAAGAGTGCCATAATCATTCTATTCAACTATCAAGGTATTGGATTGATGAGTGTTAAAGGCCCAGTGCAGTCAAAAATGTGATTTTCCCCATGTTTTATATGCACTGAGTATACCGAACATTAGGAACCAAGTTGGCTGGATGTCCTTTGGGTGGTGGACCATTCTTGATACACATGGGAAACTGTTTTGCGTGGAAAACCCCAGCAGAGTTGCTGTTCTTGACACAAACCGGTGCGCCTGACACCTACTACCATAACCTGCCCATTCACCCTCTGAATGGGGCACACACACAATCCATGGCTCAATTGTCTCAAGATTTAAAACTCCTCCTTTAACCTGTCTCCTCCCCTTCATCTATACTGATTCAAGTGACATCAATAAGGGATCATGGATTCAACTGGTGACTGTTTTGTATGCTCAGTGTATTTCCATGCTGAGGTTGGAATAATGCTGTAAAATTGTCAAAATGATAATGCCCTTTTAGTGTAATATCTGTTTGAAAAGACCACCTGAAACTTCAGCCTGTTTTGGTGATTAAATGAGTTAATAGACCAGTAAGAAATAGTGTTCCAAACCTCTCTGCCATTAACAGCAAATGTTCTGTTTTCCCCAACCTCCGAAAGTCCTAAAGTCTTGCTTAAGAAATTAACCTTGGCTTAGAAGCTTTTGTTTCTTTTTGACCATTTTAATTGAAAGCAATCACAGTAAGGTACTTAATTGTTACCCAGAAATTATTTGATAATGAGATAAAAATGGCTGCATTGGACCTTTTAACGCGAGAACCGCTAAAGCAGTCATTTTGACTGCTCAAGAATTACAAAATGCCTTGACTTTTCCTAAATAAGTCTATATAACACACTGGCAGTGTTAGATTCTTAATATCACAAACGGAACTGGCGTTACAACCAGTTCTGGGAGGGCATGTCATTTTTTTAAATGGTTTTCCCCATTGCCCCTCCTCCCAACAGTAGGGCCTGCTTCACTCCTCCTCCCAACAGTAGGGCCTGCTTCACTCCTCCTCCCAACAGTAGGGCCTGCTTCACTCCTTCTCCCGACAGTAGGGCCTGCTTCACTCCTTCTCCCGACAGTAGGGCCTGCTTCACTCCTTCTCCCGACAGTAGGGCCTGCTTCACTCCTTCTCCCGACAGTAGGGCCTGCTTCACTCCTTCTCCCGACAGTAGGGCCTGCTTCACTCCTCCTCCCGACAGTAGGGCCTGCTTCACTTCTCCTCCCAACAGTAGGGCCTGCTTCACTCCTCCTCCCGACAGTAGGGCCTGCTTCACTCCTCCTCCCGACAGTAGGGCCTGCTTCACTCCTCCTCCCGACAGTAGGGCCTGCTTCACTCCTCCTCCCGACAGTAGGGCCTGCTTCACTCCTCCTCCCGACAGTAGGGCCTGCTTCACTCCTCCTCCCGACAGTAGGGCCTGCTTCACTCCTCCTCCCGACAGTAGGGCCTGCTTCACTCCTCCTCCCGACAGTAGGGCCTGCTTCACTCCTCCTCCCGACAGTAGGGCCTGCTTCACTCCTCCTCCCGACAGTAGTGCCTGCTTCACTCCTTCTCCCGACAGTAGGGCCTGCTTCACTCCTTCTCCCGACAGTAGGGCCTGCTTCACTCCTTCTCCCGACAGTAGGGCCTGCTTCACTCCTCCTCCCGACAGTAGGGCCTGCTTCACTCCTCCTCCCGACAGTAGGGCCTGCTTCACTCCTCCTCCCGACAGTAGGGCCTGCTTCGCTCCTCCTCCCGACAGTAGGGCCTGCTTCACTCCTCCTCCCGACAGTAGGGCCTGCTTCACTCCTTCTCCCGACAGTGCCCAGCTGATTATCTGGATGATTATTGCTTTGAAACTGAACCTAAACTATACCAAAACTAATTTCACTCATTTAACAGATTTAAATAAATTAAGTAAAGTATAATGGGGAGAATGGGCATTCTAGTTTATTCAGTTTTTTTTGTGAATTCTTTCCAACGTGTCAAGTAATTATCTTTTTGTTTTCTCATGATTTGGTTGGGTCTAATTGTGCTGCTGTCCTGGGGCTCTGTGGGGTGTGTTTGTGTTTGTGAACAGAGCCCCAGGAGCAGCTTGCTTAGGGGACTCTTCTCCAGGTTCATCTCTCTGAGGGTGACAGCTTTGTTATGGAAGGTTTGGAAATCACTTCCCTTTTAGGTGGTTGTAGAATTTAACGTCTCTTTTCTGGATTTTGATAATTAGTGGGTATCAGCCTAATTCTGCTCTGCATGCATTTGGTGTTTTACGTTGTACACAATGATATTTTTGCAGAATTCTGCATGCAGAATCTCAATTTGCTGTTTGTCCCATTTTTGTGAGTTCTTGGTTGGTGAGCGGACCCCAGACCTCACAACCATAATTACCAAATCTTAAATGCTATGTCAAATTTTATGTTCCTTTTGATGGCATTAAAGGCCCCTCTTGCCTTGCCTCTCAGCTTGTTCACAGCTTTGTGGAAGTTACTTGTGGTGCTGATGTTTAGTTTTTTTGTGTACTCGAGGGCAAGGGTGTCTAGATTGCATTTTTATTTGTGGTCCTGGCGACAACCTTTTTTGGAACATCATTATTTTTGGATTACTGAGATTTACTGTCAGGGCCCAGGTCTGACAAACTGTGGAAAGAAATTTGTGTTTTTGCCTATTTTAACCACACAGTTGTTGTTTGTGTACATGTATTTAATAATGTTTGTAATCAATTTGTAAAGCAGACCCTCAGGCCAAATTGAGTCAAATGCTTTTTTTTTTTTTAAACAATCAACAACGCATGAGAAGATTGTGCCTTTGTTTTGGTTTGTTTGTCAGTCAGTTAGGGTGTGCAGGGTACATGTGTGGTCTGTCGTACGGTCATTTGGTAAAAAGCCTATTTGTTTTCACTGAGGAAAGGAAGTGTCAATTGCATTGAGCTGATTTCTGATGTGCTGTTTATTTCTGTATTGTTTTAGTGATTCACTGTAGTGAAGGCATAGACACAGGTTTTCTGGGTCTCTCTGTTTTTGGTTGGATAGGTTTCTCGATTTCTTTCTTAGGTTTTTGCATTCTTCATCAAACCATTTATCATTGTTAATTTTCTTTTGGGTTTTTTGTTTGACATTTCTTGATTTGATAGGGAAGCTGAGAGGTGAAATATACTGTTTAGGTTTTCTACTGCTAAGTTTACACCTTCACTATTACAGTGGAATGTTTTGTCCAGGAAGTTGTCTGAAAGGAATTGAATTTGTTGTTGCCTTGTTTTTTGGTAGGTTTCCACACACTATTCCTTCCATCTACAGCATTTCTAAATATTATTCAGTTCCTTTGGCTTTGATGCTTCATGATTGAGGATTGCTCTGTTCAAATACGGTAGATTGTGATTTTGCTGTGATCTGATAGGGATGTTACTAGGTTGACTGTGAATGCTTTGAGAGATTCAGGGTTGAGGTCAGTAATAAAGTTGTCTACCGTACTACTACCAAGAGATAAGCTATAGGTGTACCTTCTTCTGCCTCTCCCTCTCTCTCTTTCTCCCTCTCTCTTTCTCCCTCTCTCTCTTTCTGCCTCTCCCTCTCTCTCTTTCTGCCTCTGCCTCTCTCTTTCTGCCTCTCTCTCTTTCTGCCTCTCCCTCTCTCTTTCTGCCTCTCCCTCTCTCTCTTTCTGCCTCTCCCTCTTTCTGCCTCTGCCTCTCTCTCTTTCTGCCTCCCTCTGCCTCTCTCTTTCTGCCTCTCTCTGCCTCTCTCTCTCTTTCTGCCTCTCTCTCTCTCTTTCACTACCTCTCTCCCTGCCTCTTTCACTACCTCTCTCCCTTTTTATTCCTCTTTCTCTGACATCTTGAGGGAAGAAAACATGATTTTACCAGATGCAGCTTCATCTGAGGTGTCTGTCTGTCAGTGTGAGACATGTTTTCTGTGCTTTAACCCTTTCCCCATATGTTCCCCAGCCTAATACTGACAGACAGACAAGAAAATAACTAAGTGGGTTTGATTACCTGCGACGGAAAAATGTATAGCTCAGTGTTGCGGTGCGCCTAGCACCGTGCCACGGGTTATATGAAAATATTACGAAGGGTATGTTGTTGGGTAAATAATGAAATGTGTTATTTGAAGATTATAAATGCTGGGGCATGGTGGTGCAGACGGTGGTTTGATGTAAAAACCATCTCTCTTTTAGACTAGCTCAGGAGTTCATCATAGAGAAGTGAACTAATATAATGCTATGCAGCTTGGGGAATGCAAACCTCAGCCATTTCCCTTTCTCCTGAGGATTTCGGTATTTTTTTCTGTTGGATTTTCTTTCCCCAAAGTGTAGTCAAGTCTTCACAAAGTTGCCTTGCTTGAGCTCCTGTCTGAGTCTTCGCCAAGTACATTTACGTGATTTAGATGAGCTTTCTTCCTCACAATGGGTCAACATATTATAGCTGAATTCTTTCACGCAGGCGGTTTCCCCCCCTCATATGAAGTGAAGGAATCATAAGGAGTTTGGAGAGAAAGGTGTGGAGTGGAAGGGTGAGAGTGAGGGTTGATAATGTGTGTAAAAACATGCAGTGTGAGGTGCTCTCTTTTTGGGGGCCAAACTCTGATATCCCTCTTTCTCCTTCTCTCCTCTGGTCGATGGGGTGGTGTCAGAGCAGGGCTCTCTGTGTGTTTGCTCCAGCTGTGTCTGTCTGTCTCAGCCCCCTGCCCCTCCTCCTCCCACTTCCCACTCCCCCTGTCAGGACCCTCGTTTGCATAGATGCTGCAAGAGGGAGTGAGCGAGAGTCGGAGTCAGAGGGAGAGCAGAGTGTGGAAGCAGCTACACTCAGAACACAGGGCAACTGCTGCCTGTCTGGAAACTATTCTATTCACCAGCACCCCTCCTCCTTCACCATTTTCTCTGAAACTCAGGGTTTTGTTCCTCTCTCTGGGTAACTGTTGTGCTGTTTTGTTTCTTCCCATCCTTTACAGTAGTCTGACTCGTCAGAGGCAAAGGGGACTTTTTAGTCTCTTTGGTTTGTCCAGAGTGGCTGTAGTCTACTGTCCTGAACATTTCAGCGTCTCTGCTGAGCAGAGGAAAGACTAAGCTTTTTTTTTCTCCCCCTCTGAGTGGATTTGGAGTGTGTGAGAGAGGGAGGGGGGAAGTGTGTGAGCGTGTGTGTCAGCGAGCGACAGCGTGGGGAAAGGATGGCTGCCTTCCTCTGAGCTGCGTCTGCGCTCACGGGTTAACTCACGCCAATAAGGAACAAGGGACAAGCGAGGAGAGAACTTTTTGGAAAGAAGGAAATTTCTCTGCTTTCTTCGAGGTTTAAGAAAGGGATTTGAACAATGCCTGCTGAAGTGAAACAGGTTAGTACTGTGATTATCCAATTAATCTGTCTTTCCTCCTCTCTCTCTCTCTCTCTCTCTCTCTCCTGTGTTTTCCTCTTATATGGTCGTTGTGCTGGCTTGTAGATGGTTAGATGTTTCATGTGAGGCTTTGTTGTCGGAAGGTCAAATGATACATCCGCTTCCTAAAAAATATCTTTAGTAGCTGGCAATAATCACTTTCTTGCATTCTTGTCCTTCATGAGGAGCATGTCCATCTGTGTGTGTGTGTACTAGTCTGTACTCCCTACCGGGTTCTTTTCTTGCTCATCCTACATAATTAACTATTTATTTACACTATTTGTAGGCTGTAGTGCATTCTGAGAAGCGCGAACCGATATCTATAGACGGGTCTTCAGTCTGGTGAGCAGTCATCAGTATGATATATGAGTGACCCACCCACGTTGCCAGAGACTTCCAGTCTGTCAGTAACATTCTGATTCCCAGATGATCCACATATCAACTTCCGTTGATGACACGCAGTAGCCCTATGTGATGTCTTGGATCACATTTGGGGTGAGCGGTGGAAGTTTCTCTGTGACGATTGGTTGTCAGAGGCAGGGTGACCCCCAAGACTGGATTTATAACCCCCCCTATAAAGGCCAACTGAAGCTGTGGTCGGGAGAGGACAACTATTTCAGCCTTTTGGTTTTCACAATAAGGCTTCATTTCAAGTAACTTTTTGTTGCCACGTGCAGGAGTACAGTGAAATGCCTTTCTTGCGAGTTCTTTCCCAACAATGCAGCAATCAATATCAATAGTACTATAAAATAAATTAGAACAAAACACACGAGAAATAATAAGTAAGCTACAGTGTATATACAGGGTTCGTTCCAGGGTCAGTGCCAATACCATATTTACAATGTGCAGGGAGACTGGGGTATGGTTACTAAGCACCAGTATGTGTGATAAACAGAGTAGCAGCAGCGCATATGACAATTGTGTGTAAAGTCAGTAGGAATGTGGAAGCAAATGAAGTGTGGGTGTGTAGAGTCCTGTGAGTGTGCATACTCAGTGCAAAACTAAAATGACAAGGGTCAATGCAGCAGGGTTGGGGTCAATTCCTTTTCAATTCCAGTCAATTCAGGAAGTATATGGAAATGTCAATGCTTTTCAATAAGGACAATTTGGAATTTGGCTTGTTTGCTGAATTCAAATGGAATTGACCCCAATCCTCCAATGCTGATAGTCTCTAGCCATTTTGTTGGCTCCGTTACCAGAGGAATGTGCTTTTGTTAGTGTGATTTTTAGTGCCTTTGTTGGTGTTCTATAATATATTATTTGAACGTGTGTCCTACGCTGTGAGAATGCGATTTTCTCTGCCAGGCTTGGCAGTGCTCAGATGAGATATATATATATATATATATATATATATATATATAAAAAAAATAAATGAAAATAATAATACTAGATTGAGATTCAAAGAGAGGAAGGCTAGCTTTGAATGAAGTCAACTACTCATAGTCAGCTCCTCTCCTCCCAGAGCCATGTACATATTGGGACAGGGTAGAGGGTGGAGTTAAAATTAAAAAAATAAAACCTGGCCTGGTGGAGAGAAACATTCTGTCAACTTTCCACTTTGCTGTGATAATCTGTTAACGGCTGCCCTGTGGATGGCTGATGCTTGATAACGGGTTGGAGCCAAAATTATGATGATTGTATTTTCTTTCTAACCTTGTGTTCGTTTGACCTTTTTGACTCCCGTGTTTCTATACTGTGTGTGTTTCCAGTGATCTTACAGGGGCTTACTCACCCGTGACACCCTAGTGTCACCAACGTGTGACCTCTCTAGGGAGCGGTCCTAAAATGGTGTGTAGATGTGCGGAATGCTGCGTGTCCCTGACCTCTGTTGCCGTCAGAGATGCCTGTCATGCTTAAGGGTGCGCTGGCATCATGATCCACCTCTGACCTTTTCTATCCTTCCGACTTCAAAATCCTCAGGGAGAAGAACACCTGCTGAAGGGGTGGTTGTCCCTGTAACATACACCCACTCCCCAGGCCCTAAATGGATGGGTTACCCAGGGGTCAGTGTTGTTTTTGTTATGGTGTTTAAGGGACCTCTGCCTTTTTTAAGGGCAAGCGGTTGAAGGTCTCTGTAACCCCTGACCTCCACGCCCATCCCTGAGCTTCAGCTGTGATGTACCCTGTGGGGATCTGGTATCTCAGAGTCTATTTCTATAGGTTGATGACGTATAGTTCTGTGATGGTCTGGTCAGGCTACACCGGCTGTAGATCACAGTGCAGAGAGGGCAGAGGGCAGGCATGGGGAGTAGACAGTAGAGTACTACTGCACAGATGTTCCCGTGCCCTGAACCCGTCTTAAAGCAGCAGTAACTGCAGCAGGGCTTATGTTAAATGAATCCCGGTGAAGATTACTCCCTCAGCCCTCAATTACTACTGAGGACTTGGTCGGTCTGACCATGCGGAGTTATATTTAAACTTGCCTTATTTAAAAGTTCTCTGCAGACCAAAGGGTTGCTCCCTCGCTTGGAATAGCCTGTGTTGCTTGTACAGGCGTTACGTCTCACCCTGGTGGAGAATGGGAGATTTCACAGTGAAGGAAAACAAAAATATTCAGAAAAGCCAATAGTAATTATCTTCCTCTGAGGTCTATAGTTGCAGAATCTCACTGTGTTTCAAATGGCGTCCTATACCCCTTATAGTACAGTGCTCTATGTGCCCTGGTCAAAAGCACTATAAAGGGAATAGGATGCTATTTGGAACATAAACCAGACTTTTTTTCCCCCTGTCAATGGCTGAGTGAGGAGAAACCGCCGGAGTGACAAAAAATAATTCATCTAGAATTCAGCCAGAGACGTAGTGTCTGGTATTAAGTGTTGTGGACTGTCTGTCTCAGGCAGCTTATGGGGGTTTCACATGTATTAACGAAGACTTCCCTCCTCAGACTCTGTTTGGTTCCTGGGTTAAATTAAAACCAACCATCCCCTCTATTGATTTCCATTCCTCTGTCTGTCTGTCTGCTCAGGCTGCCTCTGGTGGAAGGCTGCGCTCCTCTGTTCTCTTCCATCCTACAGATCAGGATTTGAAGACATGTAGAGCGTGAGGAGCGCCATTGTTCCGCCACAAAATATCAGTGACCCAAATGTGCAAACAGTGAATGGCTGGTGGAGATGGAAGATGCCAAGGGATGTTGTTTGGTCATAAGTGCTGTTCTAGCAGGAAGGGGGAGTTTGGGAGGGAAAGGTGAGGCTTGGAGATGCCTCTGACTCCTTCCAGGTGGCATGGCCTGGTGCCCCCCCCATACTGCCCATGTTACCCAAACCCCTCCCACACCTCTTATCGCACAACCCATGTGACATAAACTTCTCCCCATCCCTCCACCCCTCCAACCATCCCCGCCTACCTACTTGGCCTGGGTTGAGTGGGTGTCAGGGCTGGGTAACCGGAGCTGGACTTACGGGAACAGCTGACCCTCTTCCCACACTCCCCTTTCTGGTACAGGCATTTAGAATTAACATGCTGCTGGCCTGGCCATCAGGTATCTGGAGTGTCCTGTGATGTTGCAGGTGGGTCAGGGGGACATGCCATGCTCTTCTCACCTTACCCAGGGGGGCGCCCCAGAGGCCTCGGCTGCACTCTCGTAACCCATTTGGCAGGCTGACAAGGTGACCGATATAAGCCATGCCTGGCCTCGCTCGCTCACTTACTACCCCACTCACTCTCTCGCTTACGGACTCCCCTGACATATATCGTCTCTTTGGGGCCTGGTCAAAAGTAGTGAATAGGGTGCAATTTAGGATGCGGACTTGTACGGCCCCTGCTTCTCCCTGCCGGCCCCTGCTTCTCCCTGCCGGCCCCTGCTTCTCCCTGCCGGCCCCTGCTTCTGCCTGCCGGCCCCTGCTTCTGCCTGCCGGCCCCTGCTTCTGCCTGCCGGCAGCTGCCAAGCTTTTGTCATTGGTTGACGGAATTAAAAAGGTGAGCAATGACAGGCCTGTAGATGGATCCTTTCATATCCGTCTTGTGTTTGGGAATAAACAGTGTCGGCAGATAAAAGATGCAGCGCATGAATGAGATTGTTCGTTTGCCTTATTATCTGTCTGTTTTCCATCCACCAGACTAGAGCAGGGCCTGTTCAACACTGTGTGTGCGCGCGCTGTATGCGCGCATACATTCATGCAAAGCCTACATTACACATTGCACTGTGTTTTGTCGGTTACACTTTGAAAAGCTAAGCCTGCAACCTCCAATGGCTTGTCAATGGGCACTGGGTGATTGAAAGTGTTGTTTCTTTCTCTCTTTGACTGTGAAATAAATCATTAAGATGAGGCCACAGAGACTGAGTCAGCTTACACACACACACATTACTGAAGGGGAGTGACTGAGGAGCAGCCATTGTGTCCCCTGCAGTGTTTATATACTTAGTGCGTTCCTGCTCTGGGGATAAGGCTAGCCCTGTTTCTGTGGGAATGAGAGTAGTAAGTTCCTCCTATAATCTCCTTGCCTCCAACACCATAAACACTCTGTGTGTGAGTGTGTGTGTGTGTTTCGGGGAATTGAGAGTCTTCCTCCATTCCTTTCTCTACCCGGCAGGCTGGCTCGATCTCTCTGTCCTGCTGGATCCCTGCCTGCGACAGACTTGTTTTAGATCTGGCAGATAACAGGGCAACAATCCCCAGAATATACAACCACAGCAGGCAGAGAGCGGGCAGGCAGATCGAGGCCCCATCATAGCCTACATCTGTCCTGTAGACACCAGCCAGGGAAGGGAGTGGGCAGGCAGACCGAGGCCCCATCATAGCCTACATCTGTCCTGTAGACACCAGCCAGGGAAGGGAGTGGGCAGGCAGACCGAGGCCCCATCATAGCCTACATCTGTCCTGTAGACACCAGCCAGGGAAGGGAGTGGGCAGGCAGACCGAGGCCCCATCATAGCCTACATCTGTCCTGTAGACGCCAGCCAGGGAAGGGAGTGGGCAGGCAGACCGAGGCCCCATCATAGCCTACATCTGTCCTGTAGACGCCAGCCAGGGAAGGGAGTGGGCAGGCAGACCGAGGCCCCATCATAGCCTACATCTGTCCTGTAGACACCAGCCAGGGAAGGGAGTGGGCAGGCAGACCGAGGCCCCATCATAGCCTACATCTGTCCTGTAGACACCAGCCAGGGAAGGGAGTGGGCAGGCAGACCGAGGCCCCACCATCGCCTACATCTGTCCTGTAGACACCAGCCAGGGAAGGGAGTGGGCAGGCAGACCGAGGCCCCATAGCCTACATCTGTCCTGTAGACACCAGCCAGGGAAGGGAGTGGGCAGATCGAGGCCCCATCATAGCCTACATCTGTCCTGTAGACACCAGCCAGGGAAGGGAGTGGGCAGATCGAGGCCCCATCATAGCCTACATCTGTCCTGTAGACGCCAGCCAGGGAAGGGAGTGGGCAGGCAGACCGAGGCCCCATTATAGCCTACATCTGTCCTGTAGACGCCAGCCAGGGAAGGGAGTGGGCAGGCAGACCGAGGCCCCATCATAGCCTACATCTGTCCTGTAGACGCCAGCCAGGGAAGGGAGTGGACAGGCAGACCGAGGCCCCATCATAGCCTACATCTGTCCTGTAGACACCAGCCAGGGAAGGGAGTGGATTATTGGGCCTCGATTGCTGTTAAGTTCTCTTTACATACCATTTCCCCAACTCTATCTGCACCCCTATGCAGAGGCTGATAAAGAAAAGATGAAACGTTTCTGTGTGTGTTGTGTGTGTGTGTAATTGGTCTATGCGGGTGAGGGCGAAAGGTGCATATGTGACAGTTTTTGGGCAGAGCCATTGCTACCGGAGTGGATGAGGACCTCAACCCTGAGCTCTGTGATTAATGACACTAGCAGGCTGCAGGAGTTTGGTAGCCAGTTTACCTTGTTTCATTAGCCCCCCCCCCCCTCTCTTGCCCAGAGAAAGGCAGTGGGTGCATACCAAACGGCACCCTATTTCCTATATAGTGAACTTCCCTCAGTGCACTACTTTTGACCAGGACTCAATGAAGTGAATAGGGTTAGGGGGCCAGTTGGGACACAAGCCAGTGTTTACTCCTCGTCGTGGGGAGCTACGGTCGTGATGGTGATGCATCATTGTATGGTCGGAAGAATCCGACGCTCATTGACGTCATGCTGAATTCTAGATTTTCCTCAATGCACCACTTTCGTAGCCCAGTACTCAAACTCAAGAAAACATTGAGAGTAAGGAATGAATGTCCCGCCTAGGAAAAAGCCAATCTTCAAGTGCATCAGAGGGACCCTGAAAAGACAAACATATCCGGAGGTAGCCTATATGGGATTAGCAGGGGATTGATAGATTGACGTGATGTGTGCCACTTGTCCTGAGGAGCACATTAGCGTTGCCATTGACCACAGCGATCGATTCCGAGATTAAGTAGAAGTTTATCCCCCCCCTCCCGTTCTGTTCTTCCCTCTGCATGACTAACCTACTACTTCCTCATACTCCCCCGATCTGTTAAAGTATTGCCTTTTTGAAAAGAACTGGGGCTTCTTGGACAGTTATTTATAGGCCCTATAGAACCCCCCCTCTCCTGCAGCTGGGGATCTTTTGAGAGGGTCCCTGAGGGGGGAGGTCAAAGTCCTCATACGGCTCCCTTCAACCAGAAACATGAGGACAAATGCTCCCCCCCTCAAGCACTAACCACCACATACAACATGCCCCCCGGGGTTTGGGACCAGACCAGAACTAGAGAAGAAGAAGCTCTGCTTGGGATCATGTTTCGTCTGGAATTTTTGGATGATCCGTGCGATGCACTTCCTGCCTCTGTCTGTGATGATGGCTCCCGAAGGAAGGTAGTGAGTAGAGGGGCGGGTACGGCCCATCGATCCATCCCTCCATCCTCCATCAGGCCATCTGTCTTCTGGCTGCTGTCTTCTGGGATTTAATGCTCCCCTCTGACAGCTCCTTAGCGGGGCTCTGTACGCCTGGCCAGGCACTCCAGATTAGCACAGCCATGTGGTGGAGCACAGCATCGGGTGAGCAAGGGAGGGCTCTCTACTCATTTCTGTTTTTAAGTAGGTAGTGTTTGGAATGATCACAGCAGCCCGACTGTCTTCAGGCTATTACTCAGTCCCAGTCACCAGCCTGAAAGGGTTTTGTAACGTCCATCGTTGGCACAAACTGTCTTGACGGACGAATTCAAACCGTAGATTGCAGCGGTTGGTTTTGTAACGTTGGCCTGTCTGGTCATTATGTTGGAATGTGGACGTTTTTTTTTGCTACTTCCAGACCGAACAGAAAGGCAGTTGAGATGTGTTGATTGGTTCCGGTGGTTCATTAGAAGGCTGTTGGAAACCTCACTCCCCTTTTAGACCCAGACAATGAGGCCCGTTACTGGTGGCAGAGGTCCAGAGAGTCGGAGGGCGAGGGAGGCCACAGAGTCAGTGTCCCCAGGCCCCCTCTCCCCTTCAGCCTTCCAGCCACCCGCCCCAGCCACTTCCACCGTTCAGTCGGCACAAACACATGCTAATTAATTAGTGGCAAGAGTTCAGCCTCAGCCGGCCAGCGAAGAACTGCCTAATAAACCCATAAAAGGGAGAAAGATTGATTTTCTTTTTGTTAGTTTTTTGTCATTTCTTTAGCATTACAATGGTTCCTACAGTCCTAACTATAGAGTCATCCAGATTCTGGGCCAGCTGTCATATGTCATTACGTGTGATGGCACTGCATTGTTACTCATCTCCTTATCTTCTCTTGATATGGGCGCGGCCCGTGCCCAGAGGGCCCCCGGCAGAACAATGGAGCGGCGCGCCAGTCACACATTCCTCAAGGGATGTATTGAGTTTAATGAAGGCAGACTTGCATGCTTTGCTCTGTAATGGCTGCCGGGTGGATGATTCCTGGTTCAGCTGCAGTAAATGCCGCCACCTCCCTTAGTTCAGCATTCCACCTTCCATGTTTTTACATTTGTTTGAAATCTGTAATGGAATGGGAAGTGGAGCATGGTGCAGTTAGTGGTGGCGCTGGTACTGTGCCAGCCACAGACAGGTCTGTCTGCTGAAGTGAAGGGATAGACAGAACAGGTGGCGGCGCTTAAGTTAAGACCACCCGGCCCAGGCTGGGTTGTTTAGAGACTGTGGGAGATGTCGGCCCACTCATGGCCTTTGTTATATCTGTCAGTAAGACCTCCGTTAGAGCCAACTTTTTAAAAGGGGCACTCATTGTTGTTCTACAAGTGAATCACGGTATTGTTCCGTATTGACCAAAATAGCTTCAAGTACTTTCATGTCTGGCAACTGCAATGTCTGTGCTCAGTCTGTACCCCTTTGACTGAGTGGGAGAAAATATGTATTAGAAGAATGATATTCCCATTTTTATCTGCGCTGAAACAACATCCCTGTTTTGACAAATCACAGCTTATATTTTCGTAGCTGGAGCTTTTGGCTGCCGGCGTCACTACAGTCTGAGACTGTATTTATTTCCCTATGGCTGGTGCTGCTCTGAGTTGCCGTGGGTTACCAACTGACATGCTGAGACTATAGGGAGGCCGGACAAAAGGCGCCTTTCCCTCCAAAATGTGGACGTGTCGACGAGTTCGCACGCAATAAACCCAGCTAAGGTCCTCAAAGTTAAGCAAACAAAGCTTGTTGACACAGACCACCTAGAGTTTCCCCAGATTCTTTCCATCACACTTCAGTATAGTTAAGAGACGCTTTAATCCAATAAGACTCACTTTTCATCCCGGCAAGCCCCTCCCTGTCCCATCTGGGGGTTTGTTCCTGTCTGTGAAGGAGTGGGAAGTGAGCTGTTGTGTGTGTGTGTGTGTGTGTGTGTGTGTGTGTATGCTCCTCCACCACTTCACTGTTTCTCTGGCCTGCAGGGAGTGTTAGGGGGTCACCGAGCAGCCAGCTAACATTCCTCAGTCTGGCTTCCAAGCATTCAAACTCTGCCATCACCTCTCCCCAGCTCTCTTCCTTTCTTCCTCACTTTTTCAAGTCTCCCTTTCTTTGCCCCGCTATTTCTCTCTCTACCATCTCTCCTCTGCAGCCCCTCACGCGCCACGTCTCTTAAAGGCCATTGGGAGCTAATTGAGGCTGGTGGTCTCCTGGACATGGTCTGGAGTGGAACAGGTCTGGAGAAGGACAAGACGCGTATGAATGCCCTCTTGTGCATGGTATTAGTGTCATTAACCATCCGGCCAGGAGTCACGGGAGACGGGAGCAGGATCTCGCTCTCATGTTCTCACGTCACTCATGTTAAAGCCTAACAGGATGATAATGGCCTCTCTAGCACTAATGAAGGGCATAGGATACACCCAGTTTTGGCTGGATCTATTCTGTCTACTGTGTAATGAGAAGAGGATTTCTCATCGCATCTTTGTCTAGAGACATTAAAGAGACTTGTGTTCAAGTGCAGACTTTTGAAATGGGGCAACATTGAGCTACTGTATAGTCTGTGCGTCTCTGTGGAAGTGTTTTTGTTTGTCGTACTGTATGTTGCGCGCTGTTATTTCCAGACTCATGCCTCACTCTACAAATGTCCCATGCCCGCTTCTCCATAAAACCAGAGTAGAACAGCTAGATAGATCTATTTAGTTATTTACACTACCCCTCAAAAATCGTCAGAACTCCAGAGATGAGACCAACCAACTTAGACGGAAAGTTTTCAAAGAAAAGCTATTGTCCACCCACCATGTTGTGGTGTGGAAATGACTTACTCACAGAGTGGCTATATGTCCGTGGTCAGAACAAGGCATTGGACACCTGTGAGACAGTGTGCCATGGGCACTCGCTCACACGTTCTGTACACACATGGACCTGGGCTCCCCAAGATGCAGCCTCAAATTATAGCTGGGCCTCTCCTGTGCAAGCATCTGCAGGGCTAGGTCATGCCAGCTCAGAACCCAGAAGCAGCTTTGTCCATCTCTGTCCGGCCGTGTATGTGTGTGTCGCTCTGTTCGGCCGTGTGTGTCTGTCGCTCTCTCTGTCCGGCCGTGTGTGTCTGTCGCTCTCTCTGTCCGGCCGTGTGTCTGTCTGTCTGCCTGTGTCTGTGTCTAACATGGCTCCTGTCTTCTCTCTCCAGAACTTCACCACCAGAAAACCTAATTAGCTCCTCTTTTTTTCCCAGCACACAATGTGCCTCTCTTTTTGATTCCACAGCCCCCTCGTTTGTATTGAGAAGCTCTATACTGTGGTGAGTGCCCTCATCCTGAATGTTTTGTAAGGTAACGCCTACATTCGGGTTTAAGGGGGGGGGGGGGGGGTGTAACCTGCCAATCTGTGTGCGGGACACTTCACGGGGGTTTTTCACCCATGTGAACTGGGGTATACTCTTCCGGGTTGCCTCCATAGGAGGGGAAGTGTGGAAATAGGTTGCTGCAGATGATCCACCCGACAATACTACTGCAGTAAACACCTTCAGGGCTGAGCCAAAGCCTGGGAGGTGGGATGTAGCAAGCCATGGATTCTATAGATGTTTAATAGAATATGTTTGTTGTGCAAAGTATGGCGTGTGTATGGCATTGTGTAATTTGTGTGCTCAGATGCACATGGAATGTGTATATATGTGTGCGTGTGTCAGTACATGAGCGTGTATTAGTGGATATCTATCTACGTGTGTGTGTGTGTTGTAGACCCAGCGAGCTGCGCGAACAGCAGCACAGGGGACAGCTTGTTGTGGATCTGAAGTGGGTCATCTCGCTACAGCTCCAGTATAGGCTAGCTCTCGTTCTCACACTGAGGGGAGAAGCTGCTGTTCCACAGGCTGGGATTCTCCTCCAGAGTAGGGCTTTTACCATCAGGATACTTGGCTGGTTGCACACCTCCCCGGATAGCTCTACCCTTACCTCTTATAGCATGACACAGTAAGTCCCATGAGTTAAATTTGTTTTGGCTTATATTGTGGCTTTTGATATATATATATTTCCTATGCGTCTTCTCCTTTCTCTTGCTCTACCATCGGGAGCGTGTGTTTCTTCTTGACCGAGCGTCGCACTTCTTATGACATTGACGTACACAACATTTTGCCTTTGTGTGGCGTTTTATCAGAATGATTGGTCTTCATCTAACTCTACGGAGATCACTCATCTCATATCTGGCAGGCGAACACTCTTGTGATGCACGTTTCTTCCATCAAAGAGCCATATTTGGGATTGTGTTTATCTAATGGGCAGGAGTCCCATGGTTAAGACTCTGGCTGCTGGGATATCCTCCGCAGTTTAAATGAGTAGGAGCAGCCTTGATGACGCAACAGTCCTCTGCGTTGTCTCCGAGCGCGTCTGTGTTTTTGTGACAGGATGGTGCTGTGCTGTGAAGGAACCAATCTCTTTCATGCCCTTTTCAGCTCTGTGAGATCAAACCCTCGTATCTGCTCTCCAGGACGTTTCATGTCCGAACGTCTGCTGTGTGTGCGTGCCCCGCCTCAGCCTAGCTCTCTGAAGAAGCAGGATGAATCGATGTGACAGGTCGTGATTCCAAACACTTACACAGACTAATTTCCCTGGTTTGATAATGGGGAAGTGTTTTTTTTTTTTTTTGGTGGTCACCTCCGGAATGTCGTCAACATTATGCCGTTTTCCACTCGAATGAGGAAAGCTCAGTATACTGTAAGTGATACCAGTCTGTGCTGGAGCTTAGAGCTCAAGGAGACGCTATAGAGTCATATTTACTGGGTGAGGTCACTGCTTTTACCTCAGAACTCTCTGGATTCAATTCAGGGATGACCTTTTATTCGAATAAAAAAATCCAGGGCGGACTAACGTGTTTTTTCTTCTTCGTGTAAATCTGTTGAGAGTTGACGGGGGACTAGAACAGCACTAGGAGTTTAATACCTCAAATGAGTCATGTGTGATTCATGTGACGCGCTCCTTCTCTTTGCTCAGTCGTATGTCTGGATGCTTCTATTGGATGGTTGTGCTTAGGGGTATGCCAATGAAGAAGGCTTCAAACATCCGCCGCCCAACCAGTGCTATGTGGTGTCCTTACTCTGTTCCTGCATACTGTTAGGAATCCCCCTGTCGTCCTGTGTTTTCTTCTCCTGTGGGTTTGGAACGGGAACTATAGACATGCTGGCAGCGTGCAGGCAGCAGCCTCTCAGTAATGTGAGAGATGTGAGCACCCTGTAGCCATATGGGGCTTGGAATTCCACTGAAGTGTTCCCTAATCTCCACAACATGGGAGGAATTTGGAGGCGTTGTTTTTTTTCTTTTCGGCAGACAATATCAACCTGTGCTTCTGCTGCACACCACGTGGGTCTGGGTCTGGCACGCGGTGTTGATGCTGCAGATCTGGCTCCTGTAGCGCCGTCTTGTAGGGAAAAGGGGGAGGGGGACTGGAAGGACTTGGAAGCCCTCCTCAGAATGTCGATGTAAAATGGAGAGCATGTCTGAGTTTGTCTCGCTGCTATCAATGATGTGATTGGTCTCCTGAGAGTAAAACAGTTTAGCGGCCTAGTGTAGCGGCGCTGCTGCGGTTTTGGGAAGGAAGTCCTTGAATGACTTACTAAATGGCTGCTGATGGTTCATGGCTAACGGACATTAGCTGGCCTCACGGTACTGTTTCAGCTCTTTGTCTCTGATCGCCGCTGTAACTATTGGAATCTGCTGTTATCTTGGCAGAGAAATGATTTATACATGGATGCCCAAGCATAGAAATGGATTGTTCAGTCAGTACCATGGGATTAGATGTAGCAGTAATCCAACAAATTAATGCTGTACTCACCCTGAGGACGTGTTGTTGTAGCGTCTTGTTGTGGTGGTGGTCTTGGTGTGATTCTTATTACCTTTGAGCAAAATGTACAACTCAGTTTTCCACTTTAAGTTAGTAAAGATATAGGTTTTGTTTATTTGCTATTGGCGAAAGTCAATAACGATATCCTCAACTCTTATTGTGCAAGGTACCTTTACTAGGAGTGTTGCCATATTGTTGTTTATTTGACTGTTATTGTTTCTGGCAGGGATATTTCCCAGGGATATTTGATGGCGAGTCAAGATCAGAGTACATGGCATAGCTACAGTGCATTCTGAAAGAATTCGGACCCCTTGACTTTTTTCATATTTTGTTACATTACAGCCTTATTCTGAAATGGAAACAATTTTTTTATCTAATCAATCTACACACAATACCCTATAATGGCAAAGCAAAACGTTTTTTTTACATAAATAAGTATTGATTGATTGATTGGAGTCCACCTGTGGTAAATTCAATTGATTGACATGATTTGGAAATCCACACACCTGTCTATATAGGTCACACAGTTGACAGTGCATGTCAGACCAAAAATCAAGCCATGAGGTCAAAGCAATTGCCCGTAGAGTTCCGAGACAGGATTGTATCGAGGCCCACATCTGGGGAAGAGTACCAACAATGAAGGTCCCCAAGAACACAGTGGGCTCCATTTTTAAATAGAACCAGTTTGGAACCACCAGACTCTTTCTAGAGCTGCCAGGCCAAATTGAGCAATCGGGGTAGAAGGGCCATGGTCAGGGGGGTGACCAAGAACCCGATGGTCACTCTGATAGAGCTCCAGAGTTCCTCTGTGGCGATGGGAGAGCCTTTCCTGAAGGACAACCGTCTCTGCAGCACACTACCAATCAGGCCTTTATGTAGAGTGGCCAGAAGGAGGCCGTTCCTCAGTAAAAGGCACCTGACAGCCCGCTTGGAGTTTGCCAAAAGGCACCTAAAGGACTCTCCGGCCATCAGAAACAAGATTCTCTAGTCTGATGAAACCAAGATTGAACTCTTTGGCCTGAATGGCAAGCGTCACGTCTGGTGGAAACCTGTTCCCATCACCACGGTGAAACGTGGTGGCAGCATGCCATGGGGATGTTTTTCAGGGGCAGGGACTGGGAGAAAGATGAACTGCGCAAAGTAAATGGAGATTCTTGATGAAAACCTGCTCCAGAGCTGGCGTGAAGGTTCACGTTCCAAAAGGACAACGACCCTAAGCACACAGCCAAGACAATGGAGGAGTGGCTTCGGGACAAGTCTCTGAATGTCCTTGAGTGGACCAGCCAAAGCCCGGAACATATCTGGAGAGACCTGAAAATAGCTGTGCAGCAACACTTACCATCCAACCTGAATTTAGCTTGACAGGATCTGCGGAGAAGAATGGGAGATACTCTCCAAATACAGGTGTGCAAAGCTTGTAATGTCATACCCAATAAGACTTGAGGCTGTAATCGCTGCCAAAGGTGCTTGAACAAAGGTGGATTTGGATGCAACCATTCTCCGCGACTCTAGGAAATTCACACATGTTGTACATTCCAGTGGTTTCGAAGACCACTTGCATAAGCGTCGATTTTCTTCCTCTTTTAAATTGAATTGTTATGGTCTCTGAAATGGACATATTTTCATCAGCTCCTGAGGCTATTGTTCTAATATTCCTCCGACCCCTGGGCTCCACTCCTGCGTTCCCCCCCTCATTGAGGCCCCAGTGGTTTAGACAACAATAGGCTTTATAAACATTCACCATGATTGGCTGTGACTGAGGCTGGGGCATTCCACCACCCTAGCAGAACAGTCCATCTGTCCAGAGTAGTTTAGTGGTTGGATACTAATCTGCACTGATCGAGGAAAAAAATAAATCATTCTGACCCCAATGTTTCCAGAAAATACAAAAACAAGATTGAGTGTTCTCCTAGTATTTGCTAGCGCTCATTTTGTAATTTGGATGGTGCCTGGCCGGCATGGCTTCCATCTCAGCTAACCAGTTGCTGGCATTCAATGTTGATGCTCTTGTCTTGTCTGTCTTTGTTGAAGTCAGACTTTCAGCTTAATGAAATATAGAGGGAATATTCGAACGGACAACTGAATCTTGTCACTGAGACAACTGATGGCTCTATGGTAGCATTGCAATGGTGGAGGGGTATGGCTTGATTGACACTTGGTCTGTGCAGTCAGTCAGTCTGGGTGGTTTGGGTGGGTGGTTTGTTGTTCAGGTGATTGGGCCCTGGTCTGGCGGGTGGGTGGTGTAGGTGGTGTAGTGATCAGGTAATTGGGGCCTGCGGGTGAACAGATGCTCAGAGTAATTGCAGTAAAAACTAGGAGAGCTCAGAAGTGTCTCTGATGGGAGGGGGCGTACAATGCGGATGGGTCTCTAAAGCACTGAGGATGAGCTTGGCTCTCTCAGGTCTAAACCCTGCTGGAGCACAGAGGATGTGTCTGAAATGTCATCCTTTTCGCATACCGCCCCAACAGATCCCCAGATGACGCCATCTCTATTACACTCAACACTGCACTCTCCCACCTGGACAAAAGGAAAACCTACAGTGTGTGAGAATGCTGTTTGTTGACCTAGTTGACCTAGACCTAGTCTACCTAGCCTATTCCTGGTTTACAGAGTAGGAGCAGCCTGCGTGCCCTACACCACACTGGGCCCCCGTAATGAGGAACGGTCTGTTCAGCCTCTCCGAAGATGATTCAGGGAGTCAATTGTACAGGACTCTCCTTATTGCTGAGGTGGGAGTCGGGGGATATCCTATTTCTTCTGTGTCTGGCTACTCTGACTAGCACCCAGTGAATATATCAAGAGTCAAATTACTGACGCCATTGAGATTCCTCCTTTTCCTGCTGCTCTGTGGGGAATTGGCGCAGTCAGCCCAAGACCCCTTTATTTATGTAGTTTACATTCCTGCCGAGGTTTAAAGGAAGAGGGAGAATACCAAGGCTTCAATGGGACAGGATGTGTGAGTGTGCAATGAGTCATTGCCGTGTTTGTGTAGTGTGTACAGTAATTAGCCTTTTCCCCTCAGTCACGTCACTGTGCTTTTTGAACTTCTGCCTTGATTTGAGAAAAGCTGAATTGGGTGCTTTTGCGAGAGCGTGTGTCTCTGCTTCTCTATTGGCCCGTAAAGCAAACAAAGAACTCTGAAGTTGCATTCCGTTTTCCAGAAACCTTTTCTCTTCTGCCTCCAAATGTGCAACTGCTCATTTCTAAGCCAATCCTCTAGCAGTTGTTCTCATGGTAGAGGGGGTTATGGTTGGAAGAGCATCTCTTCTAAGTAGTGAGAGGGTTGGCAATACTGTAACCTCACTGGGCCAAAACTGGCTGAATCAACATTGTTTCCACATCATTTCAACCCCAAAAATCGACGTGATGATGGTGAATCAACGTGGGGTAATTCATTGGGTTTGCTAAAAGTAATCAACGTAAGGGCGTTTAATTTTTATTTTTTTCACCCAACTTTTAATGAAAACAATTTCAGAACAATGTACATTAGTTGACAACTCAACCAAATGTAAGTCAAGACTAGATGTTGAACGGACTTCTGTGCCCGGTGGGACGTGTGGGATGCGTGTGTGCCTCCCCCAGTGGGACGCGTGTGTGCCCTAGAGAGAGTGGGAGTGTGGTTCAGGTCTGATTTGCACATAGTTAATATAGAGTCAAACTTGCCCCAGCTGTGCATGCAGTCGGTGTGAGTGTGTCCTGATCCAGCAGCATTGTAGAAGGGAGGGCGAGGGGAGTTATTTTGGGCTCCCCTCTAGTACTGCAGAGCTCATTGCAGAGAAAGGGGTGAGCGGAGAACACCCCCCCCCCCCCCAGCCAGTCTGGCTGCAGTGCTCTCTATGCTCTCACACCCTCCACTCTATTTTTAGGCTGCAGACAGCGTGTACTGCTACCCCCCCCCCCCGCTCAATCAACTCCTATATCTCCCTGTATGGCCCAGAGCATGTGCCTCGGTCCCAACGGACACACACAATGAGCTTCTCCAGTCCTGACCTGCCAGCTAGCTGACGACCTCCATAGATAAGGCAAACACTGGACTCCAGACTCCTGGAAGTGATACTGTAAGCTTCAGTCAGACAAGGCCAGCAGTTAGGCTACGTTCTCTTTAGTTTGTTTCTGTAGAGTTGGGAGTGGAGCTGGGTTGTGTATTGTAGCCCGTACTGTTCAAGTTTCTCTGACTTCCTTTATGTTGGACTACCAGGCCGCCGGGCCCATTTGCATTCCATAGTGGGCGGAGTCAGATACCAGGAAAGCAAAATGACTCTCCTGCTTTTTCTTCCCATCTAGATAGAGCCTGCATTCCAAATGGCACCTTGTTTCCTACCTAGTGCACAACTTTTGACCAGGGCCCGCGCTATATAAAGGAAATGGGGGGGTCATTTGGAACGTGCACAAACAGTACCAGTCCAGATTCTCATTGCCGTTGTTCATAAAAATGCTGTACAAGCAATAAAGCACTTAACTTTACATTTGCAACGCTTTTCCCACTACAGTTACGTTGAGGGAAATGTCCTCACGAGGACGCACTGTTGACGTTATCTGTGGTTGTTCTCTGTACTCCTCGATGACCCCGTAACTTCTGTGTCTATCATGTGTATCTAGGATCAGCCGTTCTCATGGTGGTCGTACCTCACAGCACAGGACTGTATGCAATATCTAGAGTGTCTATGCAGGTCAGATGAGGTGTATTCACTAGCGAAGTAGCAGATGTCCAAGTTGGAAAGTACCCATGCTTGAGCCAATTGGAGGGTCCTATGGTGGAGATGAGACTAAACTGATTTGGCAGCTGCTCGGCAGCGGTTAGTAGGACCCTTGTTCCTGGAATTCTGGGTAATTACCCTCGGAGCACACCGGACGTCTCTGTCTAAGGGAGACAACGAGCCGTTCAGCCCTCTCTGCTGCGCCTCGGTTGGTAATCACAGAGCTGAGACATTGGGACGCGGATTGGGACTGCTCCGGTACAGGGTTTTATTCATTAGGGGACACCGCTCGCTTTCTTCCATGTGGTCCTTAATGAATACCACCAAGCTTTTCTGGTCTGTCTCTCTCTCTCTGTTTGGCTGGAGGGCTGCTCTTTCGTTGCTCTGCCAAGTGCTTGGTGATCATCATTATTCTACGCTTAGTCCTTGTTTAGCTCACTGTTACCAAGATCGCCAAGGTAACCTGTCTAAATGACGGCTGCCCCCCATAGCACTCACAGATGTAGCCATGAAAGGCTGGTCACGGCTCACATCAACACCATCATCCTGGACACCCTGGTCCCACTCCAATTCGTATACCCCCCCAACAGATCCACAGATGACGCAATCTCTATTGCACTCAACACTGCACTCTCCCACCTGGACAAGAGGAACACCTACAGTGTGTGAGAATGCTGTTCATTGACTACAGCTCATTGACAACAGCTCAGCGTTCAACACCATAGTGCCCTCCAAGCTCATTGCTAAGCTAAGGACCCCGGGACTAAACACCTCCCTCTGCAACTGGATCCTAGGCTTCCTGATTGGTCGCCACCAGGTGGTAAGGGTAGGCAATAACACCGTGCTGACCCTCAACACAGGGGTAGCTCAGGGGTGCATGGTTAGTCCCCTCCTGTACTCTCTGTTCACCCATGACTGCATGGCCACGTACGACTCCAACACCATAATTAAGTTTGCTGACGAAACAACAGTGTGGTGCCTGGACAACAACCTCTCCCTCAACGTCAGCAATGCGTTTGAGCCAATCCGTTGTGTTGTGACCAAAGTAGGGGTGGTATACAGAGGATAGCCCTATTTGGTAAAAGACCAAGTCTATATTATGTCAAGAACAGCTCAAATAAGCAAAGAGAAATGACAGTCCATCATTACTTCAAGGCATGAAGGTCAGTCAATACAGAAAATTTCAAGAACTTTGAACATTTCTCCAAGTTCAGTCGCAAAAACCACCAAGCGCTATGATGGAACTGGCTTTCATGAGGACCGCCACAGGAAAGGAAGACCCAGAGTTACCTCTGCTGCAGAGGATAAGTTCATTAGAGTTACCAGCCTCAGAAATGGGCAAATTAACTGCACCTCAGATTGAAGCATTTATTTGGGCTGCGCAGAGTTCTAGTAACAGACACATCTCAACATCAACTGTTCAGAGGAGACTGCGTAAATCAGGCCTTCATGGTGGAATTGCTGCAAAGAAACCACTAGTAAAGGACACCAATAAGAAGAAGATACTTGCTTGGGCCAAGAAACATGAGCATTGGACGTTAGACAGGTGGAAATCTGTCATTTGGGATTTGGAAATTTTTGGTTACACCTGCCTTGTCTTTGTGAGTGACTACCTCATGAAGCTGGTTGAGAGAAATGCCAAGAATGTGCAAAGCTGTCAAGGCAAAGGGTGGCTATTTTGAAGAATCTTAAATATAAAATATATTTGTTTAACAGTTTTTTGGGTTACTACATGGTTCCATATGTGTTATTTCATAGTTGTGATGTCTTCACTATTCAACAATGTAAAAAATAGTTAAAATAAAAACCCTTGAATCATCCAACACATCGATCACTAAGACTTACTGAACAATGATTTCTGGAACGGGCAGCCTACCCAGAGCATCAGCGTTCCCATGGTGTCTACCTAGCTTGTAGATTCTTCTGTACTCGTAGGCCCTGAGCCACGCAGCCCAACATTGAACTCTTGGCGAGATCATTTGTGATACTGGCTTTTCTTCATGAAACCGAGATCATAGGCTTATGGTCGGTCACAATAGTGAATGTTCTACCGTATAAGAACTTCTCTGTATTCCGAATGACAGACAGTCCTTCCATGTCCAGCTGGGAGGATTTTTTTCTCTGCTGGCAACAATGTTCTTGACATGAACCTGATAAGTTTCTCTGTGCCGTTCTCCATCCGGTGTGATAGAACCGCCCCCACACCATACGATGAGGCATCACACGATAAGATGAGATCTGTCTGCTGAGGAGTCCACCAGCACTTCTGATTGCAGTAACTCCTTTTGACTTTGCAAAATCTTCTTCTTGTCTTTCTTACCAGTCCAGCCCACGTCTTTCCTTAACAGTTGATGCAGTGGAGCTAAGAGGTCAGGGAGGAAGCGATTTGTAATAGTTCAGTAACCAAGATAGGCTTCCAGCTCTGTAACGCTTGTCGGAGCTGGAGCTTCCACGACAGCCCTTACTTTAGCTTTGACAGCGTGTGACCCCTTGGCGTCCACCTTGTGACCCAGGTACTGCACTTCATCAGCTAACAGTGTACACTTGCTCCTCTTCAGCCGGAGACCGGCCTTTTCCATCCTCCTCAAAACTTCACCCCCCCTATCTGATTGAACCATCTGGTTTGTGTATGGGAACAACTGGTGCTGCCCACTCAGAACTTGACAGGAATAATTATATCCTCTGCAAAGAGTATCAATTTCCACATCCACATTAGGCTTCATGGCATATGGAACTGATCTTGGCCTGTAGAATCCGGGAGTAGCTTCTGCAGCAACATGAATGGCAGCTTGGACCCCTATTAATGTCCCTAGCTGCTCTTTGAAAACGCGCTCATGCTTTGAAAGCACCTGCTGCAGTGACATGCTTGATTTCATCCAAGTTAAATTTGGTTTCCTTCTATACCACCCTCTCCCTTGTAAAACTGGGGCCAGTACCGTCCACGACCAAGAGAGGCAGATTTTTACTTTCCTTGATATTCCACCTGAACATCAGCAACTCCAATCAGTGATTTACTCTCCTATGTACTGTTTTGAGTGTAATAGGTGTGTCTCTCAATTTAGGCACTTTTTCCCCACTTCTCATTGAACCTGTAAATCAATCACTTTTATTACTTTGAGCGGAGAGCGTTGCAAGATATTTGGTTTTCTGTCGTAATTCTGTTCTGTTGCTTTTTGTTATTGCGCCACGTGTCCTATTATCCCACATGCATAACACTTCATGTTTTCAATTTACAGTAAACGCTGCATGTTTTCAATTTACAGTAAACGCTGCATGTTTTCTTTTGCAACGATAACGGTCTCTATTGGTTGCTGCCCCAGTGGCTTTCCCTTCTTTGAAAACCAACGCGCTCAGAGCTGCTCTCTTTTACTGTGTGGCACGCAGTAGCGCCCCTTTGCTGCAAATCCAGTGCATTTCTTTTCGCAGACTCCATGGCCCTGGTCAGTTTGAGTGCGTTCTCAAATGTGAGATTAGGCTCTGATAACAAACAGATTTTGTATCCTGTCATTAATCCCACACACCAGCCAATCGAGTAGCATTTGCGATAATGTATTCCCGTAGTTACAGTCCAGTGCTCATTTCGTCAACTCGGCCACATGTTCCACCACTGATTCGGTAGGTTTTCTCATGTGTGAATCAAACTTGAAGCGTTGCACTATTTCATTGGGTTTGGGGTTGAAGTGCTATTGTAATAGATCGACTAGATCTATGAATGACTTGTCTCCTGGTTTATCTGGGCTCAACGGGTTTCTCAGGAAACTGTATGCCTGTGCACCGACAACGAGTATTATTTTCTGTGTAGTAGCATCAGGTATTTTATTAACAGCAACAACAACAAACAAATCCAATATTTCACAGTACACCTCCCGTTCCTGATTTTCTCTTGGTTCAAATGGTAGTTGCGAGCTTATTGTTGCCTAAGCCATCTTTTCCGATTCTCTCTACCTTCACACAGTCAATAGTTTGTCCTACCCGTATCCAGGGAATCAATCATTCAGTCTATTCCTCTGCTCACTCAAGTCTCACATCCAGCGTCACACGCCAAACACTCAGTTGAATTTGTGGCAAACACAGTCATCCTCGTCGACAGATATGTAGTATTTTAGGATGCTTCTTAGATCGATGAGTTAGTTAACCAAATAGCTTCCCGGACTGTCTGCGTTGACCCTTGTTGCACCAACTTTTGACTCATCACGTAAACTGCTGTTGCAGTTTATTTATCCTGTTGCCTGGTCACTTTATTCCTAGTTGTATGTATGTATGTATGTATGTATATATGAACCTCAATTACCTCGTACCCCTGCACATCTACTCAGTACTGGTATATAGCCAAGTTAACGTTACTCATTTTGTATTTATTTTGTTTATTTCTCTGCATTGTTGGGAAGCATTTCATTCTTGGTCTACTGCTGTTTTTTATGAAGCATGTGACAAATAAAATGAGATTCAATTTTTCTCACTCGCTACCGCCCCTTTCTCTCTCTCCAATGCTCCGACCACAAGGAGGTAGGCCCTAATGGTCAAAGCGGAGGCATGGTTTGTTGGTCCCCCAGGACCTACATTACCCTGCATTAGGTGAAATTTGTCCCTCTAGCTCATGGACTACACAGTTCTATGTTTATCTTTACAAGGTCTCTATGGAGTTATAGGTTATGTCTGAAATAGCACCCTATTCTCCTTTGTGCACTACTTAGGGAAGAGGGTGCCACTATAAAGTCGTGGACTATATGGCGAAAAGGGCACCATTTCAGACAGTGTCTGAAGGGGGAAGGAAGAGCGATAATGGCGTCTTTCTGGGAATGGTCTTTAGGCCAGTGACCTGTCTATTAATGGGATGTCTGGAGCCTAGCGGTTGTCATTCCTCCCTGCTTGTTGTGGTTGTTTTAGTTTTGTGTTTACTGGCCCTTTATTTGGGCCTGATGATTTTGCATTCCTCTGCATTTCCTTTTGCGCACAACTAAGGCTCGGGTCAGAGCAGGAGACTGGGAGGTGGGAAGAGAGAAGTATCTGATGGCTTGTCTCCAGATGCTAAGGCCTGCAGCTGAACTGTGGTGTTGGAAGAGGGAGTGGAACTGACTGTGAAAGGGAGTGGGTCTAGGCTACAACAGCTATAGCACAGGGGCTTAACCACTCAGACTCATAGAGGAGATAATCCATACTTCATCTGTATCAGTGCTGCCTACCACACTCCCCTCCCCACCGCCTCCCTGACCCAGCCAAACCTCAGCCTCCCGCAGAGCTACACAACAGACTCCGAATGAATAGTGCAAGACTTTGAAAATAAAGATTTGAGAAGTGCATATCCAAACCCAGTGTAAAATATCTTTCATATCCAATGCCTGGGGACCTGGGAGCTCTTCTGAGCTGGGGAAAATCTCTATTACACATCGCTATTCAAAGACGACCTTTATTCACAGCCAGGCAGCAGCTCGGCAGGCACCTCTTCAATCTCAAAAGGATTTACTGTGTTCGTAGTATATGCTCACAGCTCGATTGAGAGAAATCCTTATCGTACAAAATGCATTTCTTGGATATTTTTAATTTACCTAGCAAGTGCATGTTTTTGAGTTTTAAAAAAACTTGCTTGTACGAGCCAGGGCTTCAAATAAGGCATTTTCTTTTTTTCAGCCAAGGCACTTGGTGGTTAAAACGTTGACTCCTTTGCTCTAATTTTAAATGCAGAAAAGCACACCATCAAAACTATGCTGTGGAAATCTGTCTTGTTTAAATATTCATTATGAGCTTTCCCATATGATCTTAGAAGACACTCTACACACCCACACCCACACACACCTTCACAAAGACCCCTACGGTTGTCTTTTTATATCACTTCACCACCTCAGTGTTCAGAGAAAGTAGACCTCCTCTCTTTTCTTTAGGTATTAGTGAGAGTGGGGGTGTCATGTCTTTAATTTTAAATTATTATAGTAATTGCGCAGTCGTGTTAAAAAGATCGAGTAGAGATCCTATTCCAATCAAATGGCTCTACTACGGACCTCTCACAGTAGAAATGAATGGCATTGCACTGAGGCAGAATGTTTCCTTTAATGATGGTGCTCTCTGTCTCTCTCGCTTTCACTCTTTCTCTCGTCTCTCTCTCTTTGTGTCTTGCTCGGAGTGTCACTCTCCCTCTCTTCCCCTCCCTGTCTCTCCTCTTTATCTGTGTGTTTGTAGTCTCTGTCCTGAGTGATGTTTCGGAAGCACTTTGTTGTGTCAGGGCTCAGTGTTTTTTTTCCACGACAGTGTGAGAGATGAGAGGACCTCAGTGTAGACAGGGAGTGATGGCGAGAGGTAGTAATGGAGAAGGCAACAGACGTGTACTCAGGTTGAACCCCTGAGAACCCAGATCTCTGGCGTGGTTACTGTAGTATGTCTACAGCTACTGAACTTTACTTCAGTGGAGGACTCTTCTCTTCCGATATCGTAATGGAGTCTGCATACCATATCAATGGCTTTATATAATTCTATATCATAATGGAATCTCAAATCAAATTTGATTTGTCACATTGATTTAAAATGCTTACTTACAAGCCCTTAACCAACCATGCAGTTTTAAGAAAATACCCCCAAAAAAGCATTTTTAAAAAGTAAGAAAATAATAACAAATAATTAAAGAGCAGCAGTAAATAACAATAGTGTGAATATATGCAGGGGGTACCAGTACAAAGTCAATATGCGGGGGCACCGGTATTATGTACATGTAATATGTACATCTAGGTAGAGCTATTAAAGTGACTATGCACAGATAATAAGAGTAGCAGCAGTGTAGAAGGGGGGGCCATACGCACTACCCTCTGTAATGCCTTGTGGTCAGAGGCCGAGCAGTTGCCATACCATGAAGTGATGCAACCAGTCAGGATGCTCTCGATGGTACAGCTGTAGAACCTTTTGAGCATCTGAGGACCCATGCAAAATCTTTTCAGTCTCCTGATGGGAAATAGGTTTTGTCGTGCCCTCTTCATGACTGCCTTGGTGTGCTTGGACCATGATAGTTTGTTGGTGATGTGGACGCCAAGGAACTTGAAGCTCTCAACCTGCTCCGCTACAGCCCCGTCGATGAGAATGGGGGCGTAATCAGTCCTCTTTTTCCTGTAGTCCACAATCATCTCCATTGATCATGTTGAGGGAGAGGTGGTTGTCCTGGCACCACATGGCCAGGTCTCTGACCTTCCCACTACAGGCTGTCTCATTGTTGTCAGTGATCAAGTCTACCACTGTTGTCATCGGTAAACTTAATGATGGTGTTGGAGTTGTCTGGCCGTGTGGTCATGAGTGAACAGGGAGTACTGGACTGAGCACGCACCCCTGAGGGGCTCCCATGTTGAGGAGCAGCATGGCAGATGTGTTGCTACCTACCCTTAACACCTGGAGACAGCCCATCGGTACGTCCAGGATCCAGTTGCAGATGGAGGTGTTCAGTCCCAGGGTCCTTCGCTTAGTGATGAGCTTTGAGGGCACTATGGTGTTGAACGCTGAGCTGTAGTCAACAAATAGCATTCTCATCTGCATACTATATCAATGGCTGTACCATATGGAGAAGCCATACTATATACAGTCCTATATCATGGTATTATCTCCTATATCTCCAGCCACAAGTCCTGGTCACAGGGACTTCCAGTTAGAACCGAACATCCAGGTAGAGTCACTCAGGCAGCCGGCTGACTTCCTTTGCTACCTGGGCTGGAAGATTAGTCCGTCTGGTCGTCTTGGTCCTCTTCTGTTTTACTGTGTACTAGTTTTTATTAGGAATCCCCATTAGCTTCCGCCAAGGCAGCAGCTGCTCTTCCTGGGGTCCAAACACACCAAATTACCCACATTACATATAAAACAAAAGATACAACCCGTGAACTATGTTTGTGCTGAATGAGCTAAAGAGAAAAGAGTACATCATATAACACTGTAGATGGAGCACTGTAAATGGAAATATTCTGCCTGTCCACAGGGAGAGCATCCAATTGACCCGGCACACAGTGAGTTAGGACCATTCAGCCTGTCCATCCGCTATCAGCCCTGCCAGGGTATGTTTTCTCCCAGTACAGTCTCACACTTAGAGAGTAAAGTGGAACTGAACAGAGCACTGCCTCTCCTCGCTAATATCTTTAATCAGCGAGAGAGGAATAATAAATAAAAGTGGCTGGGCCGAAGCACAATGGTCCTGCTAGATTTATCCATGTGGCACAATAGCTCTCTGGTTAAGAGACACAGATATTACACAGCCCCCTTATCTCACCGCCGAGTTAAAGGTTGGCTGTAAATCTGCTGGGCGTTCTCTGACGGAGCCCTGGGCCTAGTCTTGATGCCAAACAACCGCCTACTATATGGCTGGGGGTCTGCGTCTTTACACAAGCTGTAAAGGGTTGGTCAGCGGCTGGCGGCTTAATGGCATCACACTGAGTGCATATTTGAAAAGCGGTGACCGTTATCTTGATGAACTGCGTGGCCACTGTGCTATGCGTTGTGTCTCGACTGGATCGAGAAATATGTTAGCGTTTGCTGACATCTTGGCCCTTTTGTAAAGGAGCCTGTCTCTCAGGGGACAGTAGATATCTGTGTTAATACCCAGAGGCCCCCGGGGGCCTGTTATGAGCTCTACACTGTATCTGCCTGCAAGTCTAATGGTTCTCGCTCACACATGGGGTTATGAGGTAGGGATGTTTTCTTCCTCTCGTCTGTAAATTCCATGAAATGGGTTATCCCAATGCAGCCGAGCACAGCCGTGTTTTAGTGTGGAGGGGGGCGTTGAGCGCTGGCCTGGCCTCGTAGCATTACTAGCTAGCAGGACGTGGAACACATGTCCCTCTCCAACCCTCTGGAGCTCACACAGACCTGTGCTTCTGGCAACAGTTGCTCTCTTTTCCCCGGCCCTCCCTTCCTCCACCCCCATCCCTCCATCCTCCCCTCCTGATACAGTCAGGTGGCCTGCGAAGGGGGTCTTACACCCCTCTCGCTACAGGCCTAATAATAATAATTACAACCCCCCCCCCCCCCCCCCTCATCCCTCATCCTCCATCATCCATTCCCTGCTGGCGCGGAAGACAAATTCCTCCCTTTTCTCTCAACTGCACCGCACCCCCTATCCAAACAAACAACCCCACCACGAGCACTGAGCCCTACCAGAAGGCCTGGCCCCGTTGTTTTACCTCTGTTACTGCCGTGTCATACCACGGCTCTAGTTGGAGCGCTTCTTTTTGTTTTTGTGTTCTCATCCTTTTCTCCGATCTCCTCCTTTGTCCTTATCTTCGTCCCCCTCCCCCCCTCTTCTCCTCTTCTTCAATATGTTTCCTGAAATCTGGAGCTCTATAGAAGTGATTTATCCTCATGCTGGTTAGCCTGTCTGTGTTGACAGAGCATATTCAGTGAGAACTGTCAGCGTGGAATGCAACCCAGAGCCACGTCTGACTGCAGACAATGAAGTGTGAATGCTTGTGAAGTGTGACTTTAGTGTGTGCAGGTGTCATGTATAATTGTGCCGTATGTGAGAAATAGGTTTTCGGGGGGGGAAATCCCAGCCAATGAATCAGAATGAACATCAGCCCTGGAGACATATCAGACATTGCTTTTTTGTTGGATTGCGTCTCCATTAGTAGTTAGCTGGTTCTGTCACAGTGGGTGGGGGGGGGGGGAAGAGGAGGAGACTGTGAGCTCCTGTTGTGAGGCTATCAGATCGACCTCCCCCTTATTACAGCCAGGTTTTTAAATTAGACTCATAGTTTCTTGAAAGTCGGAGGTGGCCTCTGTGTCTCGCGGCCAGCCCATCAACATGTCCAGTCAACCAAGTTTTATCCGGACTCAATCTGGGCTTTAGCACAAAGGAACAAAAGAGTTGGCCAGATGGGGATGGTGGTGAAGGGGCTTCTGGGAAGCGGTAAGGAAAGGATGTCTTGGGCTGGGCAGGGAGGGAGGAGTGATGCAGGGCAGGCCTGTGAAATGAGGAGACTATGCATGAGGAGAGAGAAAGATTTGGCTCAGGATCACTCGCCAGAGGAGGGCAGATTAAAGGAGGGCAGATTATGCCCGGCTGCATTGTCAGGGCTTTGGCCGCTGTTTTGCGTGTGTTTGTTACCTCCTGTCCCAGTCGCTCTACTGGGCTGTGGGTGTATTTGTTGCTCATTTCACTCTAATGGAACAAGTGTGTGTGTGTGTGTGTGTGTGTATAGATCAGAGTCTGTGTGTTACTTCATGTCCCAGTCCACTGGTCTGAGTGTGTTTGTCTCCACTTCCAGCTCCAAGTCGTCACCAGTCCACCAGCGGGATGCCCTCGTCCAGCCACCACGGATTAAGTCTCCTCTCCCGTTAGTCTGTTCGCTCCTCCACTTCCTATCATTCCAGTCAATTAGGATCCAGCCGGGCTGCCCCTGCCCTGCCTGTAACTGAGCCGGGGGCTGACTGGGGGGACTTGGCTCTGGAGCCCTGTTGTGGGGGGCTTAGCCCAGGGACAGTGTGCTGTGTTGGGTCACCGCCACACATTGTCAGCCTGTCACCCTGGTTTCTCTTCCTCCTCCTGTTGACTTAACTGCACCTGCCAGACCTCCAGGCCTCCAGGCCATTCCACAAGCAGCCCTTGTTTTGGCTGGCGTATTCCATCACTTTACTGTTTTTTTTATTGTTTTGTAACGGGCAAGGTAGTATAATATAGTGCATGGTTTCACATCCCTTCCCTCAAAAACCCTTGTCATGTGACCTGGGTTCGGGTCTGGTGGAGGGGTGCCGGGAGGGCAGCCGGTAGAATAGAAGGGATGATGGGAAATTAGACGACCCAAGGTTACCCAAGCGGTCTTTGCTGGGGGATTAATTGTGTAATGATTGCTGGCAAGGACTCCGACTGAAATCCTGTTACCCATGCTGCACTGGGGCAGGGAAGGAGCCCGAGGTCCTGGAGAGGCAAGGTGACACTCATCACAGGTTGTCTTAACCTGCTAGGAATCAAATGAGCTCGTTCTTAACTGGAGGTACAGTAACCACTCAAAAACTAACCACAGGGCCTCGAATTATTTAATCTTGCTAGTCTACAGTATAATTCCTTACTAGTGCATCCTGAGCAGTTACTGCACATTCGATGTACAGTATTGGATTAAGACTGGAGGAATCCATCTGTCTTTTTACCTGGGATATTTTGAACCAGGATGTGTTATACACAGTGGTCTACACAGGAGAACAACTTGAGACATTTCTCATGGGTGATGGATTTTGTTACTCAATTCTTTCTCTTGCAACACCAATACAAGGACTTCTACATTAGACTTAGCGTTTCATACATAATTCAAGAGGGAAGATTGACACTGAAGTGCAGAGTTTTAGGCCTAGCTACTTGGATCATTGTTCCTCTTATAGTTTCATAATGAAGCATCAAGCACAGAGGCTGCCCTCCCTTCACTCCTCTCTCCCCTCCTCCTCACCTCCCTCCCCTCCTCTGCTATCTCCTAGCAGGGACATGCCTGATGGTTGTGTGATGGATGACTCAGGGATTGATAGAGATAGGAGGCTGCTGTTAATTAACATCCACTGTATCTCTACATCTCCCGCTCACTACTTTTCTCACCCACCATTTCATCCAGAACAACCCACATTAGTAAATCTCGGAATGATGGGAGGGGTATTCTCTATAAAGATGCATTACAATGAAATATAATACTCGGTAACTACTCAGATTCCGTATCACATCAAGACTTTGAAAAGGAAACTGAACAGGATCACATTTACCTTCTCAAATAATATTGTTTCTCGGCATTTTGTTACGTTCAATGTAAACAAAAGGAGATTCATTCATATGTTCAGTCATCTACAATACTGTGAAGACTTCTCCCTCTTCTAGACATGGTTCTGTTGTGACCAATCTGTGTGTGAGTCCCTAATGGCACCCCATTTCCTACGAAGTGCACATTAGACCCGAGCCCTATTGGCACGGTCAAGAGTAGCGCACTTCATAGGGAATAAGGTGCCATTCAGGACACAGCCTGTGCATGTTGCAGGGGAATTCCATGACTCACTGACTAGTGGGCTGTGTGGTAGTGATTCAGAGCTGCCAGTTTTTACAGCCCTGTATTAGTGGAGCACATGGCCATCCCATAGGAAACTGTGAACATTTTTAAATATTTTTTTGATGATCCTCAATTTGGATTTTGGGTCCATTATCTTGACTGCTGACAAGAACAACATTATTGGACTGTATCAACAGTGGACTAATGAAGAAAAATTTGAGTTTTCCTTTAACTCAGCCTAACACGCGCACCCACACACACACCTGGTGTCAGGAGTTCACCTGTGTGTAAGCGTCTCCTCTTAGTTGTCAGAGAGGTAAATCGTCTCCTCCTCTTAGAGCTGTCAGAGAGGTAAAGCGTCTCCTCTTAGAGCTGTCATAGAGGTGAAGCGTCTCCTCTTAGAGCTGTCAGAGAGGTAAAGCGTCTCCTCCTCTTAGAGCTGTCAGAGAGGTAAAGCGTCTCCTCCTCTTAGAGCTGTCAGAGAGGTAAAGCGTCTCCTCCTCTTAGAGCTGTCAGAGAGGTAAAGCGTCTCCTCCTCTTAGAGCTGTCAGAGGTAAAGCTTCTCGGAGAGCTGTCAGAAAGGTAAATCGTCTCCTCCTCTTAGAGCTGTCGGAGAGGTAAAGCGTCTCCTCTTAGAGCTGTCAGAGAGGTAAAGCGTCTCCTCTTCTTAGAGCTGTCATAGAGGTAAAGCGTCTCCTCTTCTTAGAGCTGTCAGAGAGGTTAAGCGTCGCCTCCTCTTAGAGCTGTCAGAGAGGTAAAGCGTCTCCTCTTCTTAGAGCTGTCAGAGAGGTAAAGCGTCTCCTCTTCTTAGAGCTGTCATAGAGGTAAAGCGTCTCCTCTTAGAGCTGTCAGAGAGGTAAAGCGTCTCCTCTTAGAGCTGTCAGAGAGGTAAAGCGTCACCTCTTAGAGCTGTCATAGAGGTAAAGCATCTCCTCCTCTTAGAGCTGTCATAGAGGTGAAGTGTCTACTCCTCTTAGAGCTGTCATAGAGGTAAAGCGTCTCCTCCTCTTAGAGCTGTCATAGAGGTGAAGCGTCTCCTCCTCTTAGCTGTCAGAGAGGTGAAGCGTCTCCTCCTCTTAGAGCTGTCAGAGAGGTAGTGTCTCCTCCTCTTAGAGCTGTCAGAGAGGTGAAGTGTCTCCTCTTGGAGAGCTGTCAGAGAGGTAGTGTCTCCTCCTCTTAGAGCTGTCTGAGAGGTAAAGCGGGGTATATGGATAGAGCCAGCCCTCTGCTCCATACTGTGAGACGGATCCAGACAAACAAGGCTGAATAAAGTGCAGGTTTGGCTAATCCTCCACCTGCCTCGAGGCCAAATCCTTGTCTGTCTGACACTTCAGTCTCACCTCTCTATTCCCTTCTCTCTCCAAAATTGGTTTACCACCGAAGCATTTCTCAGAAATATCGGTCTTTCACCCTGTGGAGCTGTAGTATGGCATCTGCTGACCTAACTGTAATTGGGGAATTTGCGGTTTGCCCAAACTATATTGCATTGTCTTGTGTTCCTCCCGAGCTATGATCTTGTTCAATATGTGTCATCCTTTGGTTCATTAAGTACACAGTAATATACAGTGCATTTGGAAAGTTTTCATTCCCCTGACCGTTTCCACATTTTGTTAGGTAAAATCTCATCAATCTACACACAATATCCCATAATGAAAAAACATTTGAGAAATGTTTGTAAATGTATATTAAAAAAAAATGGAAATGTCCCATTTACATTAGTATTCAGACCCTTTACTCAGAACTTTGTTGATGTACCTTTGGCAGTGATTACAGCCTCAAGTCTTCTTGGGTATGACCCTACAAGCTTGGCACACCTGTATTTGAGGAGTTTCTCCCATTCTTCTTTGCAGATCATCTCAATCTCTGTCAGGTTGGCTGGGAAGCATCACTGCACAGCTATTTTCAGGTCTCTCCAGAGATATGTTCGATTTGGTTCAAATCCGGACTCTGGCTGGGCCACTCAAGGACGTGCCGAGACTTGTCCCAAAACTACTGCGATGTCTTTGTGTGCTTAGGGTTGTTGTCTTCCTGTTGGAAGATTAACCTTCACCCCAGTCTGAGGTCCTGAGCGTTCTGGAGCAGGTTTTCATCAAGGATCTCTCTGTACTTTGCTCCGTGCATCTTTCCCTCGATCCTGACTAGTCTTCCAGTCCCTGCCGCTGAAAAACAACCCCACAGCATGATGCTGCCATCACCATGCATCACTGTAGAGATGGTGCCAGGTTGCCTCCAGACGTGACACTTGGCATTCAGGCCAAAGCGTTCAATCTTGGTTTCCTCAGACCAGAGAATTTAGATTCTCATGGTCTGAGGTACCTTTTGGCAAACTCCTAGCAGACTATCATGTTCCTTTTACTGAGGAGTGGCTTCCATCTGGCCACTACCATAAAGGCCTGATTGGTGGAGTACTACAGAGATGGTTGTCCTTCTGGAAGGTTCTCCCATCTCCACAGATGAACTCTGGAGCTCTGTCAGAGTGACCATCGGGTTCTTGGTCACCTCCCTGACCAAGGCCTTTCTTCCCTGATTGCTCAGTTTGGCTGGGAAGCCAGCTCTAGGATGAGTCTTGGTGGTTCCAAACTTCTTCCATTTAAGAATGATGGCGCCTGCTGGCGCCTGCTGTGTTCTTCAGGATCTTCAATGATGCAGTTTATCACAGTGCCATCCGTTTTGTCACTAAAGCACCTTATACCACCCACCACTGCGACTTGTATGCTCTAGTCGGCTGGCCCTCGCTACATATTCGTCGCCAGACCCACTGGCTCCAGGTCATCTACAAGTCCATGCTAGGTAAAGCTCCGCCTTATCTCAGTTCACTGGTTACCATGGCAACACCCATCCGTAGCACGCGCTCCAGCAGGTGTATCTCACTGATCATCCCTAAAGCCAACACCTCATTTGGCCGCCTTTCGTTCCAGTTCTCTGCTGCCTGTGACTGGAACGAATTGCAAAAATCGCTGAAGTTGGAGACTTTTATCTCCCTCACCAACTTCAAACATCTGCTATCTGAGCAGCTAACCGATCGCTGCAGCTGTACATAGTCTATTGGTAAATAGCCCACCCATTTTCACCTACCTCATCCCCATACTGTTTTTATTTATTTATTTTTCTGCTCTTTTGCACACCAATATCTCTACCTGTACATAACCATCTGATCATTTCACTCCAGTGTTAATCTGCATAATTGTAATTATTCGCCTACCTTCTCATGCCTTTTGCACACAATGTATATATAGACTCCCCTTTTTTCTACTGTGTTATTGACTTGTTAATTGTTTACTCCATGTGTAACTCTGTGTTGTCTGTTCACACTGCTATGCCTTATCTTGGCCAGGTCGCAGTTGCAAATGAGAACTTGTTCTCAACTAGCCTACCTGGTTAAATAAAGGTGAAATAAAAAAATAAAATAAAAATAAAATAAAAAAATATGTTTTGGTACCCTTCCCCAGATCTGTGCCTTGACACAATCCTGTCTTGGAGGTCGACAGACAATTCCTTCGAGCTCATGGTTTGGTTTTGTTCTGAAATGCACAGTCAACTGTGAGGCTTTATATAGACAGATGTGTGCGCCTTTCCAAATCATGTCCAATTAATTGAATTTACCACAGGTGGACTCCAATGAAGTTGTAGAAACATCTCAAGGATGATCAATGGAAAGAGAATGCGCCTGAGCTCAATTTTGAGTCTCATAGCAAAGGTTCTGAGTACTTATATAAATAAGCCGGATGTGGAGGTCCTGGGCTGGCGTGGTTACTCGTGGTCTGCGGTTGTGAGGCTGGGTTGGGCGTACTGCCAAATTTTTAAAAATGATGTTGGATGCAGTTTATGGTAAAGAAATGAACATTCAATTCTCTGGCAACAGCTTTGGTGGACAGAGCTGCAGTCAGCATGCAAATTGCACACTACCTCAACTTGAGACATCTGTGGCATTGTATTGTGACTAAACTGCACATGTTAAAGTGGCCCTTTATTGTCCCCAGCACAAGGTGCACCTGTGTAATGATCATGCCGTTTAATCAGCATCTTGATATGCCACCTGTCATGTTGATGGATTGTCTTGGCCAAGGAGAAATGCTCGCTAATAGGATGTAAACAAATTTGTGCACAATTTGAGAGACTTTTTGTGTGGAATATTTCTGGCTCATGAAACATGGGACCAACACTTAACATGTTGCGTTTGTATTTTTGTTTGGTATAGTTCTAGAATGTGTATCATGGCAACAGTACACATCACTTGGACACGCATGTGTGCGTGCATATTTTTTTTTTTATCTCAATGAAAGGTCACCTTTAGATGACAGCCTCCCCCATCTCTTCCCAGTATGCGTCCTCGTTCTTTCTTTCTTTGGTTCTTTCTTTCGCTCTCTTTCGTTCTTTCTTTCGCTCTCTTTCATTCTTTTGCTCTTTCGTTCTTTTGCTCTTTCGTTCTTTCTTTCTCTCTTTCTTTTGAAGGTTGGGAGTGGGTTAAGAGAGGGAGGGAATAGGCAGGAAGAGAGGGGGAGGGAGGGAAGAGGCATTACTCTGGGATCAAGCAGCTGGTTAGTCAGCTAGTAGGCCTCTGAGTTGCTTTGCTCGAGCCACAGCTTGCTTGTCAGTCTTTTAAGCGGTGGCCTTTGATTGCATAGTCCTGCTTTGATGGTATTTTCTGGCGTTCAGGGATGTGGTGTCTCAAGTACAGCCAGGAAGAGCTGTCCTGGCCGTTGGCTGGCTACCACGGAGAATTTACTGTACACACACGGAAGCACTCTCTTGCATGCTTGCGCAGTTGCCGACTTCTAAACTCGCACGCTATCGTTCAGTCCTCTAGTCAGCCTTCAAGCCTGTGAGTTCCCTGCATCCCGGTAAAGGTGAACCGATGTTCAAACTGGCAGGTCTGGCCCACGTCAGACATACTTTCCTGTGTGTACAGTACCGGAGATGGGGACAATTCTGAATACAGCAGGTTTTTGGTCTCGTCCTACACAAAGAACAACCAAGTATTACATCACATTGAAAGGTAAATAAACACTATGTTCTGCGGACTGTTACAAAGAGAGCTTTCATCCCACACTACTTGATTAACCAAAGGTCAATTGCTTTTTCAAACATCCCACAACAGTTTACTGAGAAAATGACACTCTGTACCTCAGCTATTCTTCCCAGTCATTAGTCCCAATAACGGAGAGCTGACACACTGCTCCGAGGGAAATTAATTCTAATTGACTCTACTGCTGTGACGAGGAGTAACTTTCTTTGACTTTGTCCCTGAAAACGATGTCCAGAATCCCCCTCCCATCCCTGTACACACTTGCAAACCTAACAGCCCGGCCCATAGGATTAGGGAGGAGAAGATTCCCAACATGAAAGCGGAGTCTTCTGACTGATCAGCAAGACGGACGGGCAGCAGATCAATCAGGTTTCAGTGAGACAGAGGGTCTTTGAAGCGGCTAGCTAACACTGCTTGGCTAATCAATGAAGAACTTCCCGCTTGTTAGCACCTTCAAAGACTCATAGAAAACAAACAGTCCCTCTGGCATCATCAACTCTGTGCCTGCCTCACCCAGCCCTCCCTCCCTCCACGCCACTTTGCTAAACCCACAATGCCACACACAGCTCATCTCTCTTGCTCTTATTCTGTCTTTAGTTCTTTCTCTCCTCCCTCTCTCTCGCTACTTGGTTGTTGATGATTAAATGCAAATGGCTTCCTTCCTATATTCCACATTAAGAGGGTGTACAGCAGTTTGTTGATGTTAATTGTGAGTATGGAAGCAGAGTTTTGGTACAGTCGTGGATGACCTCATGGAACTTCCTGTGGCAGGAACAGGAAGTTCTTTACACGCACGCACATTGACGCAATATGAATCAAATGCAATATGCCTGATAGCCCTCTAGGCTTTTGTTTCATTGAGGAGACATCTTTTCTGATGAGGGGATATTGTGATATTGTGTATAACTGTGTATAAATTGCATCCTCAGACCGTGTGTGTGTGTGTAGGTTCAGTTCCAGAGTCCAGACTACGTACAGTATACCCCGGTGGTTACCGATCCGCTATCAATAAAAAAATGTGATCGGCACGCAGATCTCCTTTTAAAAAAACATCACTTTGTATATTATGGTCCACTCCATGTCCACTAGTGTCCTCTCCTTCCCTCCCTCACTCTCTCTCCAGGAGCAGAGCCCCAGTAACCAGACGTCTCTGGCCATGATGCAGGAGCCCCAGGAGATGGTGGAGGAGACGGTCACCATTGAGGAGGACCCTGGCACGCCCACCTCCCACGTTTCCGTAGTCACCTCCGACGATGGCACCACGCGACGCACAGAAACCAAGGTACTGGGGGGAAGCAACGTCGTCGCACATCACATCAAATTAGGTAGTAGGTACCTAGGTGCTAGGTACCTAGGTGCTGGAGGAGAAGAAATTCAATGCCCACACACTATATTGAAACGTGTTAATACAACAAATTGTTTGGGTTGCTTACAACCCTGGGAAATGTATGTGGCAGGTTGCTGCAGTAAAACAGCATGGGAATTGTTTTATGATAACTCTGCAGCCTAAAGTGACGGTCTCTAAGGCCCGTGATCCTTTAACCAGATGCCCAGATTTTGTCTTACAATTTTGGTTACTGTTTCAGTATTGCTCCCACAGTATTTTGTGTTGCAGGTTCTTTTTTCTTGATTCCCCTCTATTGTGTTTTGTTGTTTCTATATAAGGATATGTCAACTAACCTGAAGGTGAGTTGGAAAAACTTTCCCCCTCATCACTTTACTATCAACTCACAACACCATTTTGTGTGTGCCCATGTCAGCCGCGCGCGGCCACACCCTTCTGTCACACAGGCAGTCTGTCTCTTACCTCCTCACAGCCAGCCCAACGCTCCACAGCTCCAGTATTGTTACTCTTCCTGTCCTTCCTGAACGTAGCTCATAGCTTCTCCACTTCAGTCAGGCCTGCTCCACGCCATGCCCACTACCGCTCCAGACAGTGTCTCAGTGCAGTGTGCTTCCGGATGGAATGGGGCTCTGGTCAAGTTCTATAGAGCTCTGGTCAAGACTAGTGCACCGTAGGGTGCAATTTGGGACGCAGGCCAAATAGAGCGGAGATGTTATTTTCCGTAAGTCTGGTTCCCTAGGGAGGGACCCAAGGGAGTAACCCTGGCTAGAGCTGCTGGTACACTAGAGACACTACAGTGTCTGCAATTAAACAGCCCTGCTAATCCCTCTGTTTCATTGTGTGTGCTGCTATCCTATTGTAGGGGATAGGACACATGCACACTAAAGCAAACAGGCACACACACACAGGCGCACGCACACACACAGCTAAATAAAACAATCTTGGGCTTGGGGATTGAGGGAGTGAGGGTGACTGATTTTAAGGACACAATTCCATAGGGATGTGAGCGGGTGCTTTTTGGAAGTCATTTTGAGGGGAAGAAGCAGATTAAGAGATGGTTTTGACCGTTCCTTTCTAATTGGTGTCATCGGTTGGCCAGCCAGCTTGTGATGGCAGCCTGCGTACGTGACATTTCCAGACTTTCATCCTTCTCGCTCAATCGCTTTCTCTCCCCCTCTTACTTTCTCTTACTCTCTCTCGCTCTCACTCTTTTTCTTATCTGTTGAATTTACAGTATGTGTAATTGGGTTCCTTTGAACAGGCGGCTCCAGCTGGCTACTTACTGCTAATGCATTTCCTTTCATGTATTCTGAGTATCCCCTCCAAGCACAACGAGATTTCACACTATTGCTTTTGGGGGAAAAAACATGTTTTTTAATGCTAAACACATATGCAAACAAGGCAAGCAGCAGTATAAGCAGTATCAGTAGCCAGCCACCACACTGAAACAAACAGACCAAAACAAGGCCTGGGAATAAGTTAATGTGGAGTGGCGTTCGCTGTTTAAATGCTAACTATCTAACCGCTCCAGCTGTAAAGAAGTGAGTCAGTCAACTGGCTGGCTAGTATGTGGTAGCCGCTATCTGCACGCACGTACACACACACACACACAGGGAATGGGCATCACCATGTCCATCCTCCATCTCCCTCTCAACACACGGTGCTTTTCTGTGGACGTGGTCCTGTGAGGGTTGTGTGATACACTCACACTGTTCTTTTAAAGGAGGTAAATAAAAAGTATATTAAAAGCAGCAGCGTTCATTCCGTGTCCTGTGGATGGGAGTTAATGAGGGATAAGGCACGCCACAAACTCAATCAACACAACAGGCCTTAATACACACCAGCACACACGAGGGAGAAAGGTTTGAACGGAAAGAACGAAACCCGCTCGGATACAAAATGCTATACTGTAGCGTCAGTCAATTTTAATGTGCTGTTTTTACGCTGTCATTGTTTTGGTGATTTTTTTTTTTTTTTTTTTTCCTGTGTTGTTGAATGGGTTGAATCAACAGGCTTGTCCATGTACTGTGTATGTGCAGACAACTGCCAATGTGATGCCGGTACTACTTATTGACCACCTCCGCCATCAACGCTTTCCCATAGGTGACCAGGGTGATCAAAACCATCACCCGCCACACTTACCTGCCAGTGACCATCATCGAGACCCCGGTGGTGCCGGAAGGTTCCATCTCACCGCAGTCCAACCCCAGCACCTCTTCTCCCACCCCGTCACAGACAGACACAGTAAAGAACCCAAAGGCTGTTTTTTTTGTCTTGAAGTGAACCCCTAACACTTCCTGCTCATATCTCCCTACACCTCCCACTAATTCCAGGGCAGTTGGTTTATCAGTTTGAGCTCTCTGTCTATAAAAGTTGAATGCGGCAGAGCTGGTGAAAGTGTTATGGCGTTATAAAAACAGCGTGGGGTGTCTGCCCTCCCTCCCCTTTAACAGCCTAACACTTGGTAAACATAGGCCCCGGTTTGACTGCAAGCACTGCCTTAGCCACATGGCCCTGACAAATACATACAGACCCACAAACACACACACACACACACACACCAGCGTTTTAGAGATTCTCGTTTAGCCCGTTTACAGTAGTCTAGATGGGCCTTTTCTGAAGCCCTCTCTGAAGCACCATCCCCAGGCCCCCAGTTTGCTTGTTTTTGCATGTTGTGATCTATAGCGGATCAAAGTTCTGTTTGAAACCTGTCTGACGGTTTCTCGTGCTGTACCAGCGAAGGCTCTTTAGAAGTCGTGTTAGTAGAAAAACGTGGTGTTCATCAAGGCTTCTCTCCCTGGCTGAGGTGGAAGACGGGCTCGTCAAAGATGGAGGGAGTTTGGGCCACGGCAGATGTTTAGCCTGTGGTGGTTTGTACAGTTTTAGGACCAGAATCCTGATTGAAGAACACTGCTGAATAGTTCCTGGTATTGGTCCTCAACCCCAGGCCTAAGAGATCACCTCCACATTTCAGCCCAGTGTAGGAGGCACCGGGTCATTTTGAGTGAAGAGCGACCCCTGTCCCAACCAGACCTGCACTCAATTACCGTCACCACCTCCATTTGAAATGAATGGCAATGAAAGTCCTCTAATCAAGCAGCTGATAAGAGAAAGCCAGCCTGTTATTTTAAGGCCAGCGGTTCAAGCTGTTTCATTAAGTTTGGAATCTGACAAAGACTTTATTTTTAACATGAAAGGGATGATTGTGTGTTACACTCGAAGGGAGGGGGGGCAGCTCTGCCAGCGTAGTGTGAAGTAGCAAACCGATGGATGGTAGTGAAGGGTGGTCTTTAGATGTTACCGAAGCGCCATAATTATTCACTAACATGACTGGGAATGGACCGTTTCTTGGCCGATTTGAATTTAAAATACCTCAGTTGGGGACAGGGTGTGAACAAACTAAAGGCTTTGTGAAAATGGGATCAAGATTTCAAGTTCTCATATGTAATGACTGTGAACGTTTAACATTTATGATTCACGTTTTGTTCCCTGCTTCCTCTTTTGAGATGTTTAGGACCTTTTTGAGTTTCCTCGTTATCGTTTCATGCCTTTGCTTCAATTCTTGTGGGAATGGACCCTCTCCGTGCACCTTGTCAGGCACAACGCGAATTGCATCAGACATGGGGCCCCTTCCAATGAAGATTAATTTTCATCAATCTCATTAATTCTGAAAATGAATTTATAGCCACGGACAAAATAGCCAATTATCCCCACTGCAGAATTCACTGGGCAGCAAATTGGTTTCTGTATCAGTGCTGAACCTCAGTCTGAGGTTAGATGCAGCTAACCCTCCCTGACTGCCAGACGGCTTCAGCATGCAGACAAGTAGGAGTGTGATGTAGGAAGTACAAGATGCATCGATATACAGTAGATACAGATTACTTGTGCTCTAAGACAGTCACTCCCCAGTTATGACTGTCACCTTCCGAAATGGCCCCCTATTCCATATGGGGGGGGGGGGGGGGGGGGGGGGGGGGGGGAGAGATATGTCACAGAAACTCACCCTTATTTCCAACACAACCTAGCCTTGTTTTTTTTAGAATAGAAATAGATGAAAAGCAATGGTACGACCCTTTCTCATTCGGAGTATCCCAATGCATGACCTTCGACCTGTTATTGACAGTGCCTGCCTGCAGTGTCACTCTTTTTAAAGGAACAATGTTGTCCTCATCTCATTCCTCAGCCCTCACTGTGTGGCATCGGCATCCCACTGGCCTGTCTGCGATTCAACAGGCTGCATCGGTGTGCTGTGTCCATGCTGTGTTTCTGACCTAACCACCTGTCTCTCACTGGGTTTATCTGTAGGTAACCTCCTCCCCAGGCTGACTTACTACCATATAGAGAGAGCTGTCTGGGGACGGGATTCATCTGTAGTCTGTCTGTTTGTCTGGTGGGACACCTGAACATACTGTCAAGTACAGTCATGTCAGGGTGATCAGAATGTTTAAACATTGTCCTCATCAACTGTTATGTGTGTGGCCCATACACACAATAGACTTTCAGGATTGGGTAGTAACTGATTTATAATTTATAATGTAATCAGGATTATGTCATCAGTCTAACTCTGTCTTTGTGACTTCCTCTCTAGGTGACGAAGATGGTGAAGACGGTGACCACGCGGACGGTTCGACAGGTGCCCCTGGGCCCCGACGGCCTGCCCCTACCCGAGGGCTCCTCCCCGCTGGGCAGCTACACAGACTCCATCGACCGGCGCTACCTGAAGAACGGCGAGCGCTATATCACCACGCCGCAGGCCACCTCCACGCTCACGCGCTCCTACAACAACTACAACGACTCCTACACCGACACGCTCCCCCCCGATGCCGGCGGGAGCCATTATGGTGGGCGCCACTATGGCCTCCACGACGGCTACGGGATTGGAGACGTGACAGACAACTACGGCAGCCTGTCGCGTGGCGTCAACTTCCGGCCGCCCCGCTATCCCTACGCCATGGCTAACAGCTACCGGACGGAGAACAGCTACGGGACCTTACCCATTCGGAAGGATGACTACGGCCACGTGGCCCAGCCTCAGGTGCCCATGGGCAGCAGCAGTGTGGACCTGAACCGGTCCCAGCCAGAACGCTTCCAGCCAGAGCCCTACGGACTAGAGGACGACCGCCGCAGCCTGGGCCCTGAGGAGGAGGAGCCCTATGACCTGGACCCTGACTACTCCACCGCCAGCCGGCGCCAAGGCACGCTGCCTGGCACCAACCGCGGCAGGACCGTGAGAGAGCCACTCCGTGACGGGCCACGTGTCAGGTGAGAACGATAGATGTGACAGAACGCTGTCTGGTTTTAGTCGTCTGAAAATGTTTAGGTGACCTGGAAGATAGGATTGGACTGGACTGGTTTGGTTTAGGTTGTCTGAAAAAATGGATGTGAGCTGCTTTCTTGGCCAGGTTTATCTTGAAAACAAGTCTTTCTTGTTACATATAGATAAAGTATAGATAGGACTCAACTTTTGAGCAGGGTGGCGATTAGCTGTAATTGTTGTTTGAGTGGATGTAGCTAGCTGTATCCTCCTAGCTGTATCCTCCTAGCTGTATCCTCCTAGCTGTATCCTCCTAGCTGTATCCTAGCTACGCCTTGGTGCGTCTTAACAGCTGGAGACCGATTCTTTCTTCTATGAGATGCACAATGAAGACTAGTTTTATGCATGGCTACAGGCATTGTCTGAGACGTGAGAAGAATAGTCTTCTCAAGATGAGGAAAATTAAGAATACATGTCTTATTCTTCTAGCATGCGTGAGAAACAAAGGTGTGTGTGTGTGTGTGTGTGTACATATGTCAACAGATGTATTTTCTTTTTGAGATTCCTACAGAGGAGGTGGCGTTGAAGGGAAGAAGCTTTGATATCCGTTTTCATGCAAATGGCGGTTGAACATGTGTTTATGTCAGAAAGACACTGTTAGACATAGAAAAATAGGGGGAGGGAGAAGAGACCTTTAGGCAGAGAAAGAGAGAGAAATAGAGGCAGATATACAGAGGGAGGGGGAGAGAGAGAGGCAGTTGGACAAAGAGCCCGTGAGCGACGGACAGTTCGATAGGGAAACAGACCGAGGGAAAGTGGAGATCGTTAGACATGGGAAGGGGAGATTGAGGGAGAGCTAGAGCGAGAAAGAAAGAGAAGCGGTGAGACAGAGGGAGAGAGGCGGTGTTGTCTGTCTCTTCCCTGAGCCGTGTCACTCTCGGCGACCTTCATTAACATGTCTGTAACCTCCGGATCCTTCTGCCAGAAACCAGCCAGCTAGCCTCTGACAAAAACCCCATAATGGGCCCTTAGTCACCTATACACCTTTCAAACCACATTTTCCCAACCAACTTTTTTTCTTTATAACTGAAAGGTGTTGCTGTTATCAAATCCTAAACTTATTTCCGCGGACCGACCTAGTCATGATTGCGCTGAAGTTCTGCATATGGCTTAGGATGAAATGTAGCCATAATGCTGCGGTGGTATTGGCACACACTTACTAGACTTTTCGCACACGGGCAACACATACACTGCAATGTAAACTTGCTAACTTGTCTCGACCGCTACCTCCGGGGGGGTAGTGCACGACACTCGCATGACAGTTGCCCCCCGCTAGCGAACGTTACCTAGCAGTGTGAAGTATAATATTATAATATGAATGACACTGTATGATAACGTTACTGTACTTTTATATTCATGTGGGAGGGTTAAATGCTCATTATTGATACGCTAATGTTGCTAGCGGTGGTTAGGCTACAATTAGGCTGCGGAAATGTTCGCTAAATTGAGGTGAGTGCTGCGCACGATCATCTTGTCTGGTTGGCCCATTCATTAGCACGGATCAGAACATTTAGCCCGCATGTTTATGTAGTTTAACAAGTGGATTATGTTGCTCTTCACTCGCGGTAATTTAGTAGCCTAGGCCTACTCCCGACCAAAAAGCCTGTGACTGACTTGTCTCAATCGATCGATGTGATTTTGTTTAACTGAATCTCCGTCTGTATATTTGGTTAATTCTGTCTGGGCAGATAAGTGGTGGTGGTATGGCTCTTTTATCAACGATCAGAAACGTTTAGCACGCGATAATGTAGCCTAAATCAAGTGTAGGATTATTTATTTTCCTCGGTTGCATATAGGCAACTCCAAAAGCCCGCAGAGGTTGTGGAAGACCCGACGCCTGCTCCCTAACGAAGCAGAGTGAGGGTAGGAAGGAGATTTGAACATGGATTTACAACAACAACAAAAACACAGGCTCGGGCTCTGTTTCCAAACTTCACACGTTCCCTTGACGCAAATATTATTTGTATTTTATTCTGTTATGTTCCATTATATTATTAGCCTACCATAAAATGTGTATTTACTGTGATCAGGGTAAATGTCTTGTCTGTTTAATGAACAAAACTATTGATTTAATTTTCATGGCGCAGCCATGTTTCCCTATAGGCTGCACCGACCCGATAATAATGGATTTCTTTAATGTATTAAAAAATATATATATAGATATCTACCCACATCTGCCCACGTCTACTGCCACTCCTACTTACCGGTATTGTGTGCAAGAGATATGAGAGGCTTATCCCTGCAAGAATGTGGTAGAAATTGGGACTGTATGAATTGGGTTCTTAAAAACATTGCCAGATAAAACACTTTTTACAGGCAACATTCCGTAAAGTCTGTCTGTCAAGGCTGCAATTAGTACCACATTATCTCCCCTTGTGATTGTGCAGTCCCATTAGGCCACACAATGTCCACTTTTCCTGTACTCTGTAGCACAAGAAAGAAACCTCAAGCAAATTGAAGGTGATGTTTAACGTGGAGCAGTGTGTGTTTAAAATACATATGTTTTTTGACTAGTGATCTGTAACAGATGGGTTTATTCAAACTTCTATATTCTCTTTTTTTCTTTCCATTGGAGAAGAATGAAATAAGTGCCCTAAGCCAGTTTGAAGGGGAGTGAACTGAGGAAGTTTGTGAGGGAGGAAGAGAGTAATCCTGTGTGTCTGTCATGGAGATGTTCAAAGGCGATGCAGAATAGCATTGTGGCAGCCTCTGACAGTGCTGGGCTGCATTTCGGGGACATTGTTAATCAAGCACACATACACACCTTGGATGTAAACGCAGCGTGGTGATGTGTTATATTTACGTCCTTGCTGTCCAGGATCTTTGGGACATCCCTACCCCATTGAAGTTGACATTTTTAATGGTTAAAGTTGCGCTATGCAGATATCGCTCCACCGTTTATTTCCTGGTTGCGAAAACTCTATTAGTTAACCTAATTTCAATTTACGAAACAAAATAAGATAATATAGTGTAGAGTATCATTCTACCATCTAAACCGCTGTGAAATATATTTTCCATAAGCAAAAATATTGTGTTTGCAGCATGAAACTTGTGTACATACATCTACTTCATATACTTGCTTTCATGTAGAATGATAGATCTATAACTCAGATTTCTATGTGAATTTGGTCAGGTCACCCAAAAAGTTAGATATTACCAAGTTTAAGGTAAGGGTTATAGTTTAGAGTGTCCTGGATAGCACTAACAGTTATAGTTATGCCTAGTGCAGGGGTGGGAAGTACAGATGGATGGTGCCTCCCTTTAATCAGAGCTTCTGTCTGCATGGAACACACACACACACACACTTCCAGATGCAAACGTAGCCAAATATACACACACACACTGCCAGACAATGAGTCACTCTATCAGCTTGAGAGGCGGTTGCTGTGACAGACAATTTGTACTGTACGCTCCATGTTTCACAACATACTAGCGCGCAAACACACACACACACACACACACTTGATTAGGCAGTTAAGATGGCTAGCTCGCTGTTTAATTTTCACAACGCGATACCTTATCAACGTGTACCTTGCATTTCAGCTTTTTTTTTTTACCCAAGTCCAATGACATGGTGACATTTTTAGTTGATTTCACGTTAGTTGACAGCACTACCAAATGTTAATCAAAATGAAATGTTGAACTGACGTCCATGCCCAGTGGGTGAGTCCTTTCTTTGCGAAAAACCTCACATATACCGTCTTTCCATCATACACCATCACTGCGGTGCTCCATCACTTCCTGTATCATCTTTCAAACAAACAGACCTGATAATGTAACACATCTGGAATCCAATTATAATAATACCACTGGATCTAGAATTAGCATGGCAAGGAGCGCACCTCCCAGAGCCCTCGTCTGTCTCCACACACGCACGTTATGTAATTCTATCCTAAAATGTGTTTGCGTTCAAATTATTTTTTCTCTAACCCTTAAACCTAACCCTTACCATAACTCTAAACTTAACCTGTAACCCTAACTCCTTGCTCTCACTCGCTCTCGCACACGCACACACTCATTAGTATCCCTCCATTAATAGTATGATGTTGAGGCTGCTGTATAAATGGCTGTAATGAATGTGTGAGTTAAAGCATTTTAATTACAGCTTATCGTCTAGTCGCTTTGAAAACCCTCGATTATGGGAAAAGGAAAATTAAGATGTTTAGTGCAATATGGCTTCCTGTGATTTCGCCGAGCATGGTGGTTATAATAATCTATTACAAGATAGGAGGGTATAGTAATCTATTACAGGATAAGAGGGAAGAACTGTGCTGCCCACGCTCCTAGCCTTTAGTAACAAGTGTGTGTGTGTCGGGGATCATCAAATAGATTCAGCGGATGGTCAGGAGGCCGGAACATAATTACTAATAATTTGTGGACTGTGAATTGACCGCAAGAAGGCCAAACAGATATACACTGAATACAAATGTAAACACAACATGTAAAGTGTTTGTCTCATGTTTCATCTCAGAATTGTTCCAATTTGTTTACATCCCTGTTAGTGAGCGTTCCTCCTTTCCCAAGATAATCCATCCACCTGACAGGTGTGGCACATCAAGAAGCTGACTAAACAGCATAGACATTACACAGGTGCACCTTGTGCTGGGGACAATAAAAGACGACTCTAAAATGTGCAGTTTTGTCACAACACAATGCCACAGATGCATCACGTTTTGAGGGAGGGTGCAGTTGGCATGCTGACTGCAGGAATGTCAACTAGAGCTGTTGCCAGAGATTGTAATGTTCATTTCTCTACCATAAGCCAACTCAAATGTTGTTTTAGAGGATTTGGTAGTACGTCAAACTGGCCTCACAACCGCAGACCACGTGCAACCACACCAGCCCAGGACCTCCACATCCGGCATATTCACTTGCAGGGTTGTCTGAGATTAAGGCACCCGGACAGCTGATGGAATTGTGGGTTTGCCCAACCAAATCATTTATTTGTGAGCATCTGCGTGCTCATCGTCCTCACCAGTGTCTTGACCTGACTGCAGTTTGGCGTCGTAACCAACATCAGTATGCAAATGTGTGCTCTTCACGGGTGAATCCCGGATTCAACTGCACCGGGCAGATGGCAGGCGTTGTGTGGGCAAGCGGTTTGCTGATGTCAATGTTGTGAACAGACTGCCCCATGGTGGCAGTGGGGTTATAGCATGGGCAGGCATAAGCTACGAACAATGAACACGATTGCATTTTATCGATGGCAATTTGAATGTGCAGAGATAATGTGATGAGATCCTGAGGCCGTGTGTGTGTGTGTGTGTGTGTGTGTGTGTGTGTGTGTGTGTGTGTGTGTGTGTGTGTGTGTGTGTGTGTGTGTGTGTGTGTGTGAGACCGCTTTTAGCATGAGCCAGACATCGTTCTCCTGTCTACTTTGAGGTTTCTCATAAGCAGTTGGCTAAGTTCAAGGATGGGGGAACTAAGTTCTCAACAATGTCATGCTTTTTTCCCTGCACTTAATTGAAATCAGGAACAAACACTAGTTGTAAAAACAGATAATGACATCAAAACAGCCGACGCAATTAGATTATTTTTTTTAAAGAAACATTTGCTTATGCCTGCTTTGATTTTATTTATTTGTTTTGTCTTGTGAGTCATAAAGAAGTTATTGCTCATTATTCAAAATGAGCTATCTGTTGTTTGTATAGTGAAAAGTCACTAAGAGCTCATAAGCATGTGGGAATGTTGCACCAAACAGAGATGGAAAGATTCTCGGCTGCTAATCCTTTGAGGTTTGTCTCCTCAGGGGGAAGGCCGGAGACCACAGGAATGGAGATTTGATCGACATAATTGGCTGTCACTCCTACACACTCACTTGCTCTCTCGCTTTCATGCGCTCTCTCACACACACACACACACACACAGAGGACCACGCAGGATATTTAGCAGCTTCATTACCATGAGGAGTGTGAGCTGCTACTGTAATCATCCTGTGAGCATCATGTCTGGCGGCTGTGGTGGCAAGGGCCTTTCCCATCCTGAGAATAACCCGCCCCCTCTATCAACACAACGCCGCCAATTTAAATGCAAATCCTGACATTCCCATCACTCAGTCCGCAACCCGTTTACCAACCCTGGCATCAGTTCTATTCAAATGAGTTCCATTTCAAACCCAACTGTACACTGATTGTCAGTGTATGTGAGACCGTTGATGTAGTCGCATGTATCTGAAAGTAATGAAGATATCATTTGGCAATACCCATACTCTCTTTTTCAGAGGGTATTCACAGCAGTGTTGCTTTTGCTTGTCTTTTCCTTTTTAGCATTTGAATCGTCTCGAACTGTAGGTCTGACCGTGTTTAGACCAGACCGGGTGTTCACAATGGAAGTTTTGGGTGCTGTATATCCTCGACTCACTCACAGCCATTTCTTTTCCCATGTTACCTATCATGCAGCTGTGAGGTAGCCTGGTTAAACGAGACTGAAGGCTGCTCTGAATGGTGAGTACTGGGTTCAGACTGGTTTAACTAGGTTAACTGAGATGCCCTCGGACCAAAACCTCAGAGGAGCAGGCGGACTAGCAGCCCTGGCCCAGTTTGGCCTTAATAACGGGCTTAATCGCCTCTGGGCCCTCCTATCCTTAACTACCAGATGAGGTTTGTGGTGCGTCACGTTCAAGTCCACTTTCACCCGTTCCTGTTAAAATGGTTCTTGGAATGGTTCTCGTGCACGTTCCCTAGACTTGAAGGAAACATTCTAAAACAGGAGGGGGTGATGCTATGCTGTACCATTCGGATGTAATGTCCTCAGCCAGCTGTGTGTGGGACTTAAAATGCCACCCTTGAAGGATGTAACAACAAAGTCATTTTTGAGACTGGAGCTGAAGACACCTGTTTCAGGAGATCAAGGCTAGCCTTGCAGTTTGGCCACGATCCCTAAACCTAACCTCGTACCACAAGACCCAAAACCGTGTTGACGCCTTAGAAACTTAGCCTAGCCATGGCATGCGTTATCTTTAGGCTTAGCCTTTGTTTGTGCCTCACCTTTCAGTGCAGCTGCTTGCCTGTCCAGATCCAGGCTATGACAGTGGGGGTTGGTTTGTTTTGTCTTTTGATACCAGCCAAACCCTAGCCTTCTGAAAAAAAATATATATACAGTGGGGCAAAAAAGTATTTAGTCAGCCACCAATTGTGCAAGTTCTCCCACTTAAAAAGATGAGAGGCCTGTAATTTTCATCATAGGTACACTTCAACTATGACAGACAAAATGAGGAAAAAAATCCAGAAAATCACAATGTAGGATTTTTTATGAATTTATTTGCAAATTATGGTGGAAAATAAGTATTTGGTCAATAAAAGTTTCTCAATACTTTGTTATATACCCTTTATTGGCAATGACGGAGGTCAAACGTTTTCTGTAAGTCTTCACAAGGTTTTCACACACTGTTGCTGGTTTTTTGGCCCATTCCTCCATGCAGATCTCCTCTAGAGCAGTGATGTTTTGGGGCTGTTGCTGGGCAACACGGACTTTCAACTCCCTCCAAAGATTTTCTATGGGGTTGAGATCTGGAGACTGGCTAGGCCACTCCAGGACCTTGAAATGCTTCTTACGAAGCCACTCCTTCGTTGCCCGGGTGGTGTGTTTGGGATCATTGTCATGCTGAAAGACCCAGCCACGTTTCATCTTCAATGCCCTCGCTGATGGAAGGTTTTCACTCAAAATCTCACGATATATGGCCCCATTCATTCTTTCCTTTACACGGATCAGTCATCCTGGTCCCTTTGCAGAAAAACAGCCCCAAAGCCTGATGTTTCCACCCCCATGCTTCACAGTAGGTATGGTGTTCTTTGGATGCAACTCAGCATTCTTTGTCCTCCAAACACGACGAGTTCAGTTTTTACCAAAAAGTTATATTTTGGTTTCATCTGACCATATGACATTCTCCTAATCTTCTTCTGGATCATCCAAATGCTCTCTAGCAAACTTCAGACGGGCCTGGACATGTACTGGCTTAAGCAGGGGGATACGTCTGGCACTGCAGGATTTGAGTCCCTGTCGGCGTAGTGTGTTACTGATGGTAGGCTTTGTTACTTTGGTCCCAGCTCTCAACAGGTCATTCACTAGGTCCCCCCGTGTGGTTCTGGGATTTTTGCTCACCGTTCTTGTGATCATTTTGACCCCACGGGGTTAGATCTTGCGTGGAGCCCCAGATCGAGGGAGATTATCAGTGGCCTTGTATGTCTTCCATTTCCTAATAATTCCTCCCACAGTTGATTTCTTCAAACCAAGCTGCTTACCTATTGCAGATTCTGTCTTACCAGCCTGGTGCAGGTCTACAATTTTGTTTCTGGTGTCCTTTGACAGCTCTTTGGTCTTGGCCATAGTGGAGTTTGGAGTGTGACTGTTTGAGGTTGTGGACAGGTGTCTTTTATACTGATAACAAGTTCAAACAGGTGCCATTAATACAGGTAACAAGTGGAGGACAGAGGAGCCTCTTAAAGAAGAAGTTACAGGTCTGTGAGAGCCAGAAATCTTGCTTGTTTGTAGGTGACCAAATACTTATTTTCCACCATAATTTGCAAATAAATTCATAAAAAATCCTACGATGTGATTTCCTGGATTTTTTTTTCTCATTTTGTCTGTCATAGTTGAAGTGTATCTATGATGGATGAAAATTACAGGCCTCATCTTTTTAAGTGGGAGAACTTGCACAATTGGTGGCTGACTAAATACTTTTTTGCCCCACTGTATTTATATAAGGATTCAGTGTGTAGTTACATTGCTTCTCAGGTCTGAGCTTTTTCTCCCAGTTTGTGTTGATTTCACTGGCAGTAAAATGTAGAAAGTGATGCTATAAAACATGATATATGTAGAGTAATGCACCCGCGAACACACAGCGATATCCTGATGAGATTCTTCCCTCTCGCAACGTGCGGCAGGGAGACATTTGTATGCACATAATTAACATAAAACAAATTCAAATTAAGGCACATAGTGCTTGTCTCTAACCGCTAGCACTCAGTTAGGGATGTCACCCGTTTTGTTGCACCGTACATCAAAGTTGCTCAAAACAGACTGGCCAGTTGTGTATGATAAAGTAGCCTTTCTCTCTCGCTCTCGGTGGTAGGAAGGAGGGGAGGCTACAGGCGGTGGCGCATGGTGTGCGACATTAATTAGATTCCCCACTCTCACTTCCTTTCTCTGCCTCCTCCTTTGTTCCCATGAAAAGACACCAGAGGAGAGAACAGAGCTAGTACAAGACAAAGTAGTGTAGTTCCTACCCCCAAATAAAGGGAAACCCCCTTGGGATAGTCCAACTGGGTTACTTTGTGACCTTGCTTATTTTCCTTTTGGAGGAGAATAAAGTGCATCTCTTATCTTACATGATGACCAAACCTGCTCCGTGCATCCGCCATTGTGCGCATGTTGAGTTTGTCTTCCCCACCAGACACGTTTAGGACACGCAGGTTGAAATATCAAAACTCACTCTGAACCAACTATACTGAACAAAAATAGAAACGCAGCATGTAAAATGTTGAGATCCTGAGGCCCAGTGTGTGTGTGTGTGAGAGAGAGACCGCTTTTAGCATGAGCCAGACATCGTTCCCCTGTCTACTTGGAGGTTTCTCATAAGCAGTTGGCTAAGTTCAAGGATGGGGGAACTAAGTTCTCAACAATGTCAGGCTTTTTTTCCCTCAGGAACAAACACTAGTTGTCAAAACAGGACATATGCTCTTAAAAACCAATGAGGAGATGGGAGAGGTGGGACTTAGAATTTCTAAAATGGAACCTGCCTACGCAGATGCTTGTTGACGCGTGCGACCAGTTTTGGATTAAATGATTGAATAACATGCATGTGTACATTTTATCTTGCAACAGTCGCGCAACACAGGCGATGTGGTCAGCATATTACCCTTACGCGTGTGGACCAAGTCAAATCATCTTAGGATGTCTCTGTTTGTAAAAGCACCATGAATACCTTTGGATAACAACAAGTTATCATGTTAAACCCCCTCAGTATCGAGAGACCGTTTGCTTCAGAAGCCTAATGATCTGTCAGTCAGGAGATCTCCTTGTACTCCACAACTCTAACAGGGGAAAGGAAAAGGATGTGGCTGCTTGTGGAACAGAGAAATGGAATACACCAGGCTAACGCAAAAGGCCCAGTCCCAGGAAGGCAGCCAGACCAGGCCGAGTAGGGCATTAAGCATAGTCTTTGGTGCTGCTGTGACCAGAAGGAGACAGCCTCCGGGCCCTGAGGCAATGTTGGTGCAGAGGCTTCCCTGTGAGCATGGTGGAGCGTTGAAGCTCGCTTTGCTGCTGCCTCTCCTGGGGGCCACACCACACCAGCCCCTCTGTGAGGGAGCCCAGAAAAAGTTCTGAGTTTCTTTTTCAATTTCTGCCTGGACTTTGTTGTAAGAGTCCCTTTTGCTCTTGGCTCTACAGGGCTCCATCTCAATATCTTTCTCTCTCAATCTCTTTCTTCCTCTATTCTCCTTTGCTTTGTCTACTCTCCCTCTCTCCTCTCTCTCTCTCTCTCTCTCTGCGTAAACCCCAGCACCCCCAATATTAATACGAGAGAAAGGCAAAAGAGAACATGGCTCCGAGACTATAGAGATGATTAATAAGTGCCGCCTGTTTGTTAATGACGGGAGCTGTTTTTCCGGGCCTCACCGGCTGGGAGGCCCTCTGACAGAGTTAATAACAGAGTAGCCTTGTCGCTCCCCGTCTCTGTCCTCCTATCTCTCGCACCTCTCTTCACCTCTCCTTCACCCCTTCCTGTCTCCTTTTTCCCTCCATTCAATCCTTCCTACCTCACTTGGCCTTTCTCAACCCCTCTCTTTTTCTTGTAATCCCTCTTATACAAATTCCACTAAATGCTCCCTCCATCTGTTGTAGTAGTAGTGTTAAGCTCGCTGTCAGCGACAGTGAATTGTAAACCATTGTCCTTGTACAGAACACATCCAGCTACAAATCCATACAGCTAGATGTAAAAATGCTTCAAACAATGTTACATGATCTTTCCTCAAACGTACAAACTTTCTCTCTCTCTCCCCCCCCCCCTCCCAGGGGGTACGAGGACCCCATCGAGGCAGAGCTGGTTGACGAGCGACACCCCTACATCCATGGCATGTACGCGGCCCCCCTGGCCCAGCCCGAGAGGGGGAGCATGGCCAGCCTGGACCGCCTGGCTGGCCGCCGCTCGCCCTCCATAGACAGCATCCGCAAGGACCCGCGCTGGCGTGACCCAGACCTGCAAGAGGTCATCGCCATGCTGGGCCACCCTATCGACCCGGTCAAGTCCAACGCCGCCGCCTACCTGCAGCACCTGTGCTACGAGAACGACAAGATCAAGAAGGATGTGCGCCAGCTGAAGGGGATCCCTGTGCTGGCAGGGTTGCTGGACCACCCCAAGGCTGAGGTCCACCGCAAGGCCTGTGGAGCCCTGAGGAACATCTCTTACGGCAAGGACCACGACAACAAGGTGGCCATCAAGAACTGCGACGGTATCCCAGCCCTCATCCGCCTGCTGAGGAAGACCAACGACATGGAGGTCCGTGAGCTCATCACAGGTGAGGAATCCGTGTACCCTCATGGGAAGAATGGCTGCCCCCCCCCCCCCCCCCCCCCGTCCAGAATTAATCCAGTCACTAACCAAAACTAGCTGCAGCTCATCTTCTGTAAATAGTACAGTAAATATTAGGCATACTAGCCTTTTGTTTGCAACGTACAAATGCTTTTTCCCCTCCGACTTAAAAATGTGTTACTCAGGTACGCTGTGAAAACCTGCATGACCTGGGGAACTAATGTACTGTTGTAGAATGTCATTTCTAAGTCATGTCCTGTTATTCTAGAACCGTAGTCTCTGTTAGGGCATTGTTCTGTTGTGGTCAGGAGGCGTTATTGAAGCATGTCCTGTATACTGTACGAGTCCTGTATACTGTACGAGAGAGCTATACTTAACAAAAATATAAACGCAACATGTAAAGCGTTGGTCCCAAGGTTCATGAGCTGAAATAAAAGATCCCAGAAATGTTCCATACGCAAAGAAACGTATTTCTATAATATTTTGGCCACAAATTTGTTTACGTCCCTTTTTAGTGAGCATGTGTCCTTTGCCAAGATAATCCATCCACTTGACAGGTGAGGCATATCAAGAAGCTGATTAAACTGCATAATCATTACACAGATGCACCTTGTGCTGGGGACAATAAAATCCACTTTAATATGTGCAGTTTTGTCACACTGCAAGCCGCAGATGTCTGAAGTTTTGAGGGAGAGTGCAATTGGGTTTCTGGCTGAAGGAATGTCCACCAGAGCTGTTGACAGATCATTTTGTTAATTTCTCAACCATAAGCCGCCTCAACGTTGTTTTAGAGAATTCGGCAGAATGCCCAACCAGCCTCACAATTGCAGACCCAGGACCTCAACATCCGGCTTCTTCACCTGCAGGATCTTCTGAGGCCAGACACCCAAACTGTGGGTTTGCACAACCAAATTTCTCTGCACAAACTGTCAGAAACCGTCACAGGGAAGCTCATCTGCGTGCGCGGCGTTCTCACCAGTGTCCTGACCTGACTTAACTCGGCAAATACTCACCGTCCATGGCCACTGGCACGTTGGAGAAGTGTGCTCTTCACAGATTAATCCTGGTTTCAACTCTACCGGGCAGATGCAAACAGCGTGTATGGCATTCTGTGGGCTAGCGGTTTGCTGATGTCAACGTTGTGAACAGTGTGTCCCATGGTGGGGTTATGGTATGGACGGGCATAAGCTATGGACAACAAACACAATTACATTTTATCGATGATAATTTGAATGCACAGAGATCCTGAGGCTCATTGTCGTGCCATTCATCCGCTGCCATCACGTTTCAGCATGATACTGATCGGCCCCGTGACGCAAAGATCTGTACACAATTCCTTCCATGGCCTGCATACTCACCAGACATGTCGCCCAATGAGCATTTTTGCGATGCTCTGGGTGGACGCATATGACAGCGCATTCCAGGTCCTGCCAATATCCAGCAACTTTTCACAGCCATTGAAGAGGAGTGGAACAACAGGCCACAATCAACAGCCTGATCAACTCTATGTGAAGGAGATGAACCACAGCCAGTTCCGTTTTTTGCAGGGAAAGGTTGACGTTGAACTGACAATTGTTTTATAGGCACACAGGAAGTGGTCTTTATAATTAGTTTATTTTTCCCTGGGTGTTTCATCCTCCTGGATAGGCCTATGGCTATTTTTGCCCTCTAGCAAAGACGGTGCTGATAAACCAGAATATCATGAAGTGTCTCATATTTTCCTTTCACAGATAGTTTTGAAGATAGATTTGTAGGCAAACAGCTGCTAAACAGGTGTTCATTCCACTTGTTCTTTGTCCTTAACTGACTTGCCTAGTTAAATAAATAGTCTGGCGGGGTTAGTAGTAGTGCGTCAGCATACCTCTCCAGAGGAAAACGCTGTTGTAATGTGGTCCAGGTAGGTAAGGCCAGGGGAGTGAATGGGGAGAGGAGGGTAACATGGCTTTCCCAATGCCACATGAAAGGACCAACCAATGACTGCTCTATGAAGGATTCAGCTGCATTCCTCCTGCTTCCCAACTCGGCATTTTAATGGAAATATAAACCCACCACCACCATCCATTCCAGTCGGGATTTATTCTATATAAGCCCCCTGTGTGGTAGGATGAGGAGAGAGGAGAGCGTAAGGGCTCAGGCGGAGACTTGGAGTGGCACTTGAGTTCACTTTGTGGCCCAGGAAATGGTACTGCTCTTTTTGAAGTTGGTGAGGAAAGAAACGTGTTTGTGTGTGTCGGCCGCTGTTGCCTGGCCCAGGGTTGCTTACACAGTTCGGGGTCTGACACACACACACACACACACTTCTGTGGATTGGTGCTGCTCGTGGCCTGGCCACCCTACTGTGATCTAGGCAGGGGCCAGCTGTTCATCTGCTATCAGCACAGAAACACACACTCTCTAGACACGTCCATACACGCGCTCCCTAGACACGTCCATACACGTGCTCCCTAGACACGTCCTTACACGCGCTCCCTAGACACATCCCTGCACGCGCTCCCTAGACACGTCCCTGCACGCGCTCCCTAGACACGTCCCTGCACGCGCTCCCTAGACACGTCCCTGCACGCGCTCCCTAGACACGTCCCTGCACGCGTTCCCTAGACACGTCCCTGCACGCGTTCCCTAGACACGTCCCTGCACGCGCTCCCTAGACACGTCCCTGCACGCCCTCCCTAGACACGTCCCTGAACGCGCTCCCTAGACACGTCCCTGAACGCGCTCCCTAGACACGTCCCTGCACGCGCTCCCTAGACACGTCCCTGCACGCGCTCCCTAGACACGTCCCTGCACGCGCTCCCTAGACACGTCCCTGCACGCGCTCCCTAGACACGTCCCTGCACGCCCTCCCTAGACACGTCCCTGCACGCCCTCTCTAGACACGTCCATGCACGCCCTCTCTAGACACGTCCATGCACGCCCTCTCTAGACACGTCCATGCACGCGCTCTCTAGACACGCCCTCTCTAGACACGTCCATACACGCCCTCCTACATGCAGGCATATGAGCAGACACGTGGCCTGCCTGTCACCGGTTATTCTACTTATTTACATGACCTAGCTCCTCCTGTAACGGCCCTTCTTCATCCCCTCTACTACCAACCACCCATCTCACATAAACACACACACACACAGTTCCATAACTCCCCTCCCAGCTGCCGTGGCCGCCGCCTCCACTCTCCTGGACTCTGTCATCTCTACTCAGCAATTAGCCTGTGACGCATGTGACAGCAGCAGGAGAGTTACAGCCTAGCCCCGCTGCATGGCTAATATGTATGTTAGTCCCAAATCACCCCTCTCTCTCTCTCGCTCGCTCGCTATTGAATGGCAGGAGGGAGGGAGAGGTGTAATGGGCAGCTCTAAGTGAATGGGCCTGTTAGAGCAGCATGTCGGCAGTAGCCAGCACCCAGGAAATTAAATTAGCCGCCCAGGGCCCTGGGAGGGAGGAAAGTACTGGTCCACCTCCCATTTTCCCTGGCCTGGCCTGCCTCGGCTTGGCTTTCATTACCATCCATTACCTTGGGATTTGATTACGGAGGTTGAGGGAGGCCAGGCCAGGGATGCTTCAGGTTCTTAAGGGGAAAGAGTGAAGAAACTGAATACTTTAGAATTGGCACTGTGTTGGAGGTACAGGCCGACATGCAGTGATGTGAAAGAGTCGGTGCCCCAAGACTTATTTAACATCCTCTTCAAAGAGGTAGGGTTTCAGATGTTTTGGGAAGATTGACTCAGCCTCCCGGGTGGCGCAGTGGTCTAAGGCACTGCATTGCAGTGCTTTCTGTGCCTAGGTTCGAGACTCTAGGTTCGAGCCCAGGCTCTGTCACAGCCGGCCACGACCGGGAGGTCCATGGGGCGACGCACAATTGGCCTAGCGTCGTCCGGGTTAGGGAGGGTTTGGCCGGTAGGGATATCCTTGTCTCATCGCGCACTAGCGGCTCCTGTGGCGGGCCAGGCGCAGTGCGCACTGACCAGGTCGCTAGTTGCACGGTGTTTCCTGCGACACATTGGTGCGGCTGGGTTGGATGCGCGCTGTGTTACGAAGCAGTGCGGCTTGGTTGTTTTGTGTTTCGGAGGATGCATGGCTCTCGACCTTCGTCTCTCCCGAGCCGTACAGGCGTTGTAGCGATGAGACAAGATAGTAGCTACTAACAATTAGATACCACGAAAAAGGGGGGTAAAAAAATATGATTTAAAAAAAAAATATTGAAGACTCCGCTGACCTGCCTTTAGGGGAAGCTTGTTGCACTATTGGGGTGCCAGGACAGACAATAGCTTTGATTGATTGGGCTGAGCGGGAGCTTCCCTCCCGTAGGGGTGGGAGGTCCAAGAGACCAGAGGTGGGCGGAACGGAGTGCTTGGGTTGGGATGTAGGGTTTGGGCATAGCCTGAAGGTAAGGAGGGGCAGTTTCCCTTGGTCCTCCGTCAGCAAGCACCAGGGTCTTGATGACGATGCGAGCATCGACTGAAATCCAGTGGCGTGTGCGGAGGAGCGGAGTGACGGAGAATGTGAGGGGAAAGGTCGTACTCTACTGATGTAGCATATGAACCTGCAGGAGCGAGTCACTGCTTTGATGTTTGCAGAGAACGACAGGGTGTTGTTGTCCGTTGTCATGCCAAGTTTCTTTGAACTCTGGGAGGGCGACGCCGCAGAGTTGTCAACTATGATGGCGAGGTCTTGGAGCGGGCAGGCTTTCCCCAGAGGAAGAGGAGCGCTGTTTTGTCTTGCTTCTGGAGGCGGTGGGCGGAGATGTCTGCCAGGCACGCAGAGATGTGTGTCGCCACCTGGATTTCAGAAGGTGGAAGGAAAAGATCAGTGGAGTGTCATTTGCATAGCAAATGATTGGAAAGACCATGTGAGGATATGACAGAGCCGAGTTAAAGACAAAAGAGTGAGAGCACGTGGTGCAGACACCGATCATCTCCACGCCACCTGGTAGGATCAACACGCCAGGTAGGATGCAATCCAGGAGTGTCCAGAGCCTGAGACGTCCAACTAAAACACATTTGAAAAACTTTGATGTCATGGAGTCCTTGTATCTGTAGATCTATGAATTTGAGTGGTTACATTTCTCCAGCCCCATCTCTAAATATTGGCAGCATTGTCTTACTATATTACAGTAGTTGAGGTCTCCTGCTTACTGATTGGTCACTAATTGTCCACAATATACAGTAGCAGTAGATTGCATTGTACTCCCTGTCTGGACTATCAAAGATGGTGGATTGTACCGTTAGTGTACAAAACATTAAGAAGACCGTCCTAATATTTTTTTTCCCGCCTCAGAACAGCGTCAATTCATCGGGGCATGGACTCTACAAGGTGTCGAAAGCGTTCCACAGTGATGCTGGCCCATGTTGACTCCAATGCTTTTCACAGTTGTGTCGAGTTGGCTAGATTCTTGATGCTCATGGGGAACTGTTGAGTTTGGAAAACCCAGCGGTGTTGCAGCTCTTGACACAAAACTACCGTACCCCGTTCGAAGGCACTTAAATCGTTTGCCTTGCCCATTCACCCTCTGAATGCCACACATACACAATCCATGTCTCAATACTTAAAAATCCTTCTTTAACCTGTCTCCTCCCCTTCATCTACACTGATTTGAAGTGGATTTAATAGTGATATCAATAAGGGATCATAACTTTCACCAGGTCAGTCTGTCATGGAAAGAGCATGTTAATGTTATGTACACTTAGTGTATGTTGGCTATGGGGGCTGCTGCTGGCTGCTTGTTGACCATTACGTGATGTCAACTCATTTGTCACCAATTGTCCATATTCTAGCAATTGATTTCACTGTTCCTGCTATTGTTGACTATACCAGTGTTGTCTGTAGACTACCGTTGGTTGCTTGTTGACTTCTTATTCACTCCCTGTTTACTGCTGGTTGTCAGAACCAATGGAGTGACGCTAATGGTCCAGTGTTGGAGAGGATCAACTCAGTCGTCCCCCTGGCAGCAGCTCAGTCGTCCCCCTGGCAGCAGCTCAGTCGTCCCCCTGGCAGCAGCTCAGTCGTCCCCCTGGCAGCAGCTCAGTCGTCCCCCTGGCAGCAGCTCAGTCGTCCCCCAGGCAGCAGCTCAGTCGTCCCCCAGGCAGCAGCTCAGTCGTCCCCCAGGCAGCAGCTCAGTCGTCCCCCAGGCAGCAGCTCAGTCGTCCCCCAGGCAGCAGCTCAGTCGTCCCCCAGGCAGCAGCTCAGTCGTCCCCCAGGCAGCAGCTCAGTCGTCCCCCAGGCAGCAGCTCAGTCGTCCCCCAGGCAGCAGCTCAGTCGTCCCCCAGGCAGCAGCTCAGTCGTCCCCCAGGCAGCAGCTCAGTGGGTCCCCCAGGCAGCAGCTCAGTCATGCCCGAGTGCCACAATAACACGCCAATGAAACGAGTCAAACGAACCTCTAGCAAATACGACATGGCTCTTCTCTTAACGCCACATAGAGGGCTCAGTTCTGCCTCTCTGGTAAGCTCTGGTCCATGTTACCAGTGTGCTAAGGCCTTCACTGACTAATGGCCTTGCAGAGTGGAGGCCATTTTTAGCTGTAAGTACAGATGTACTTATTGTTGTCGGAGGGAGGTAATGGTTCTCAAATCATAAATTAACCACACGAGCGAGTCTAAAGGTATTTTTTAGATTTGGGCCCGCCAAGGTTTTTATAGTGTGCAGTCAGCATGATATGACGGCGAAAATATTGACCAGGCAGAAACCGTGCATAAGTCTGTGTGTATAAGATTTAGCCAAACTCTTTAGCTCCTGGCTGTTATACTTCTGCCTAGGAAATCAATACTTTCTGAAATAAGATAAACTGTTTCATCTGGTTACCATTCCTCCCTCACTGGGCCTTGTCTGGGGGCGGGGTAGAGGGGAGCTGCAGTTCATAAAAACAAAGACGGGACTCTGCGTGTGTATGTGGACTTTGAAGTCGATTCTGTAGTATTTAGTTTTCCACAAACCGGAGGTCTTGCCCTGGTACATCCATTTATGTGAAATCCCTCCTGATTCTATCTCTATCGCAACTGTTGCCAGGCTCCATGCCGGCTCTAAACCTGTCCTCACTGCGTGTGTGTGTGTGTGTTTGTGTGTGTGTCCCTCGCCTCCCATTCCTCCCTCTCTCTGAGATTACAGGATTCACAGGCTCAGTGATTGAATTATGCTCAGTGTGAGACACCGCTATCTCTCTCCTCACTGTGAGAGAAACTAAGACTTTGCTCTCGCTGTGTGTTTTACATGTTACTGGTAAATGGTTTCATTTTGCGTGAACGACGGTTCCCTCAGACGTGAAAGGAATCTGCGAATGACAGTTTTTCCTTCATCTATTTCTCTCCCTCTGCTCCTCTCCCGATCCCCCTCCCTCCCTCGCCCTAGGGACCCTGTGGAACCTGTCTTCCTATGAGCCTCTGAAGATGGTGATTATAAACCACGGGCTTCAGACTATGACCAACGAGGTCATCATCCCCCACTCAGGCTGGGAGCACGAGCCCAACGAGGACTCCAAGCCCCGCGACGCAGAGTGGACCACCGTCTTCAAGAACACCTCTGGTTGTCTGAGGTAATAGCTTGCGTGAGGCCTGATACCCACGCTCCTCTTAAAGGTACTTCCTGCCATAGGAAAAAGTGAAGCAGATCAAAAGATGGTTAATATGATCCAGCAGCAGGGCCCATGGTACAATGCATATGGACCTGCCAGGCCACCACTCGCACTTCAACCACAGAGGCTATTCTCTGAATGAGAGAGGGAGCTGAAAGACCTTTTCAACCAGTGTATCTGATATTGAAAGGATAGCGATCGATGGTCTCCGCTGCTGTGGCAATTAGCAGTGCTATTAACAGACCCCTGTACAGGCAGAACCAGAGACCTTAGAGGTCGTCTGAGCAACCTGATGCTTGATTAGTACTTCCGTGGCCACAAGGGCTTACCGCAACGGTTACAACTGCCGTAACGACATTAGCCCTTGTAAATACGCATCACCTTCTCCCTGATCTTAAAGGTTGTGAGGGGATGGAGGGGGGCGGGTTGGGTCGATTGGGACTGGATTAAATTAGTATGTAGATTTATACCAATCAGGTGACAGGTTGGTGAGGAAGCCATGTTTTCCTCGCTCACTTGATTCAGATTCTCACATTCTCCTCAATGTGTTGCAGCTGTGGATTATTGCCTCCATAGGGTATGGCTTGAGCCTTCTCTCAAAGGGTAACACATGATCCAACTGTGTGTTCATCTGGAGAAAGTAGTTGGCTAGTCCAGTCTCTAGCAACTGTCATTCAAGACTACTGCCCCTCTCTATACTGACTGACCTTGTAGGGAAAGTGTTCAAAGAGGAAGCCAGAGGCTGAGCCTGGGGGGTGTAATATAGCCCCAGATAATGACTTCTTTCTACTGCTGTGTGTGTGTGTCCCCACCCCAACACACACACACACACACACACACACACACACACACACACACACACACACACACTGGAGATAAGTCTATAGGAAGTCTGGATGTCTGCGTTAAGCCAAAGGTCCACCAGGAGATAGTGGTTCTAATAAAGATGTAGTAGCTTCAATGTCTTTGTTTTGGCCGTTTGCATATTGGCTGTGACTCTCTACTAGTGTCCATTTTGCCAGTTTGACTCTGTTTTTAAAGCGTGTGAGGTTAATGTCAGACAATGTTGGAGACTAGATAGTAGTTCTTTCTCCTGATGTGACTTGGACCTTGTGTTATGGCAGTATGTCACCCTACAGAAACACAACAGATATGTGTGTGTTGTCCTCTGTCCCAGCTATATGCTGCCTGCATCCCGCCCAGCCCCAGCCAGTCTGACCCCCAGTCCCTAATCCACTGCAGCTCAGCTCAGCAGTCACTGCGGTCTGTTGATCAGGATCCAACCAATCCCACCACCCTCCAACACCCCACCAACCCCCTGCTGTTTTGGTCTAATGTAACACATTCCAGATTAGCGTTCTTGTGTTTTGCTTGTTTGGTACTCTCTCTCGCCATCTTTCTCTCTTTCTTTCTCTCGCTCTCTCACACACACACACACTCTTGATATCAGGATGTATTTTATTTTGCTTGGTGACCTGGGTAAGGAAGTAGACGGAGGCTGAGGGTTTGATCCGGCTGGCTGTCCTTAGATTACACCACTCCCTCCCTAGAGAAGCTGCTGCCTCCTCCTGCCCCATTTCACTTTAATCAATGTAATCAAGTTTGCCTCTCATCTGGCCAGCAGCACATTACAGTGGCTCCATCCCAAATGGTACCCTGTTCCCCAAAGGACCAGAAGGGCTCTGGTCAAAAGGTAGTGCGCTATATAGGAATAGGGTGCCATTTGCGACAAAGCCTATGTCAGTAGTTCTGACAGGGGGAGGGGTATTGTATAGTAGTAGAGGTGACTGCTGCTGAGTTAGAGGTCTGATATAGCTGGATGTGGATGCCCTCTGGTGAAGTTGGCAGCTGATTGCTCCTCCCCATGAGTCTCTCTGTGTATGTATGTGTGTGTGTGTGTGTGAGTTCACTGTGTGTCTCACCCATCCCACAGGGTCATACAGGGCACCTTGTACTAGCCTCGTATTACATCTCTCTATCTCTCTCTCTCCCCCTCTCTCTACGTTACCTGCTGCTGAGTGTGTCTCCATAGCGACGGTAACCAACAACACACTGTTTGCTGGTCAGAGGCAGATTTGAGATCTGCTGATGTATGGGAGATTGAGTTTACTCATGCCTTGACAGAGCAGCACGTTTTCTGTATCGGTCACTATTACCGCTGCCGCTTTTTGGCATTGTTTCCTTCTGGAAGGATTTTTATTTATTTTATTTAACCTTTTATTTAACTAGGCAAGTCAGTTAAGAACACATTCTTATTTACATTGACGGCCTTCCCCAGCCAAACCCGGACAAAGCTGGGCCAATTATTCGCCGCCCTATGGGACTCCCAATATCGACTGGTTGTGATGCAGCCTGGAATCGAACCAGGTTCTGTAGTGACGCCTCTAGCACTGATATGCAGTGCCTTAGATCGCTGTGCCACTCGTGAGCCCTCAAAAGGATGAGCGTGTCCATACTCCTACACTGTCAAATAAGGTTGCGTGTGTGAGAGAAAGTCCTTTAAGCTGTGTCCTTTTTACCAGGCGTACCATTGACCTTGTGACGACGGACATGGTGGGATCTTCATCAGTGAGGCAGTCTCATTCTAACCCTCTCCCAGAGGACAGCCTATTGTCCCTTTATGGCCACATGTCACAGTGACCTCTCAGCCTAGTTAGTTGATATACATCCACACAATGGACACAGACACACACGCCCTCCGTCAAATCCGCAGATTGACATTGAAACACACACGCACACAGATTGACACCCACAACAGATGCACTTTCTAGAAAAAGGGAAAAATCAAACACCTGCCAATAAAAAAAAACACACTTCACGCTTTGTATGTCTGCCCAAGCACACACACACCTCCCTGCCTGTCAAATCAATCCCTGTTGGATGCTCCTTGGTGGCCTTTATGGGTGGAAGTTATTCCTCTGAGCCAAAAGAGGGATGTGAGGTTTTAATTCTATTAATTTATTTAGAATTTTATTTGTCACATGCACCAAATACAACGGGTATAGACTTTACCGTGAAATGCTTACTTACGAGCCTTTTACCAACAATGCAGAGTTAAAAAAGTAAGACATTTAGCAGGAACAAGGAGCTATATACAAGGAGCAACGGTACCGAGTCAATGTGCAGGGGTATGCAGTAGTTGAGATATGTACATGTAGGTAGGGGGTCAAAGTGACTAGGCGATCAAGATGGATAATAAACAGAGTAGCAGCAGCGTATGTGGAGAGTGTTAGTGTGTGTGTGGTGTCAATTTGTGTTTGTGTGTCAGAGTGTGGGTAGATTCCAGTGAGTGTGCATAATCAGTGCACAAAAGGGTCAGTGTACAAAAGGGTCAGTGTAAATAGTCCCGGTAGCCATTTGGTTAACTGTTCAGCAGTATTATGGATTTGGGTAGAAGCTGTTAAGGAGCCTTTTGGTCCCAGACTTGGCGGTCCAGTACCACTTGCCGTGCAGAAGCAGTCTATGGCTTGGTGGCTGGGGTCTTTTGACAATTGTTTGGTCCTTCATCTGACAGCGCCTGGTAAAGAGGTCCTGGATGGCAGGGAGCACGCCCCCAGTCATATACTGCGCCGTTTGCGTCAAATCAAAGTTTATTGGTCGCGTACACAGATTTGCAGATGTTATTGCAGGTGCCAATAACTAGCTTTCTAGCTTCAACAGTTCAGCGATACAAAACTGTGTGTATGGAAAGTATATGACTAGAAAATGTGTGTACAGCAGTAGTTATATAGGATGAGTCATGACTAGAATACAGTATATACATATAAAATGAGTAAAACTGTATGTAACAATTATTCAAATGACCAGTGTTCAATGACTCTATGTACATAGGGCAGGGTACTAGACCGGCTAAGGGTGAATTTGTAACAGTCTGATGTCCTGGAGATGCAAGCTGTTTATCAGTCTCTCGGTCCCAGCTTTGATGTTCCGGTACTGTCGTCTCCTCTAGATGGTAGCGGGGCGAACATGCCGTGGCTCGGGTGGCTGAAGTCCTTGACAATCTTCTGTGACAAAGGGTGATGTATATGCCGTGGATGGCAGGCAGTGTGCCCCCGATGAAACGTTGGGCTGACCGCAACACCCTCTGGAGAGCCCTGTGGTTGCGAATGGTGCAATCTATCCACGGTTTTTGGTTTGGGAAACTTGTTATTGTCACAGTGGGAACAACATGCTCTATGCACTTCCTGATGAACCCTGTCACCGAGTCAGTGTATATTTCGAGACTATTCTCAGAGGCGACCCGGAACATTTCCCAGTCAGCGTGATCAAAACAATCTTGACGTATAAATTCCGATTGGTTACTGGGATTTCCCGCCCATACTCTCACCGTTTTCCCAGGAAAGGAACTGTGAGATTATTTCTATGAACAGCCTGACGTAAAATGGAACTGTTAAATTTGATGCCATTTCTACATCTGGCTTCTCTACGGGCCACGGCCAAAACTCTCTGCTATCTGCATGATCAATCATCAACGTTATGGAGCGCAGTTCACAATGCATGTATCATCTCATCATACTAACTTTTCTTATTGTGAAAGGTGGGAAGGACTATGTTTGCTGCAGCATAGCCTAGGGTACAGTAATATAAGGACTGAATGTGTGTCTAATTTACACATCTCCAACTGGTTTCGGGGGTCACCGTATTTTTTTTTATCTTCAAGTCATTTTGTAAAATTCCAGATGCAAAGTTTTAAAACGGCTTATCACTCGAATATCGTTGATTTAAATCAGTGTGCATGCTGTCTTTCTCTCCAGTTTCGAAATAGATAAGCTTAATCCTATTCAATATACAGTATATATACACGGAGTGTACAAAACATTAGGAACACCTTCCTAATATTGAGTTGCTCCCCCTTTTGCCCTCAGAACAGCCTCAATTTGTCGGGGCATGCACTCTACAAGGTGTCAACAGCATTCTAGAGCGATGCTGGCCCATGTAGACCCTTATGCTTCCCACAGTTGTCAAGTTGGCTGGATGTCTCTTGGGTGGTGGAACATTCTTGATACACACTGGAAACTGTTGAGCCTGGAAAACCCACTCAAACTGGTGCTCCTGGCACCTAGTACCACACCCTGTTCAAAGTCACCCTCTGAATAGCACACATACACGATCCATGGCGCGATTGTCTCAAGGATTAAAACTAATTCTGTAACCGGTCCCCTTCATCGACACTGATTTGAAGTGGGTTTAACAAGTGACATCAATAAGGGATCATAGCTGTCACCTGGTCAGTCTGTCATGGAAAGAGCAGGTGTTTCTAATGTTTTGTATAGTAAGTGTAGTTGTCCTACCCTACCCTTTTTCAGGTCATAAATTCAATGCAGTATTAGCCTTAGATTTAGCTAATGAATGACAAGGTATATTTAAGCTTCTAACATACAGCCTGTCTATTGCGCAATAGGCTCCTGCTCTCCGCTGGCCTCTTCTTATAAAGCTCCTTTGTTTTGTTGAGAGAGAGGTTATTTTCCTGGATCCACTCTCCCAGCGCCCTCGCCTCTGCCCTGTAGACGCTTGTCATTGTTGGTAATCAGGCCTACTACTGCAAACTTGATGATTGAGTTGGAGGCGTGCATGACCACGCAGTCATGGGTGAACAGGGAGTACAGGAGGGGGCTAAGCAGGCACCCTTGTGGGGCCCCTGTGTTGAGGATCAGCGAAGTGGAGGTGTTGTTTCCTACCTTCACCACCTGGGGTGGCCCATCAGGAAGTCGGAAGACCTATTTGCACAGGGCGGGGTTCAGACAGAGTGCCCCGAGCTTAATGATGAGCTTGGAGGGTACTATTTTGTGGAATGCTGAGCTGTAGTCAATAAACCGCATTCTTACATAGGTATTCCTCTTGTTCAGATAGGATAGGGCAGTGTGCAGTGCGATGGTGATTGCATCGTCTGTGGATCTATTGGGGCAGTAAGCAAATTGAAGTGGATCTAGGGTCTCAGGTAGAGGTGATATGATCCTTGACTAGTCTCTCAAAGCACTTCATGATGACAGAAGTGAGTGCTACAAGGCGATAGTCATTTAGTTCAGTTACTTTCGCTTTCTTGGGTACAGGAACAATGGTGGCCATCTTGAAGCAAGTGGGGACAGCAGACTGGGATAGGGAGAAATTGAATATGTCTGTTAACAATCCAGCCAGCTGGTCTGCGCATGCTCTGAGGACGCGGCTTGGGATTCCATCTGGGCCTGCAGCCTTGCGAGGGTTAACACGCTTTGTCTTACTCACGTCGGCCGCTGAGATTGAGTGCCCACAGTCCTTGGTAGCGAGCCGCATCGCTGGCACTGTGTTATCCTGAAAGTGGGTAAAGATGGTGATCAGCTTATCCGGGTGCAAGACGTCGGTGTCCGCGACGTGGCTGGTTTTCCCTTTGTAATCCGTGATTGTCTGTAGAACCTGCCACATACGTATAGTGTCTGACCCTTTGGATTGCGACTCCACTTTGTCTATGTACTGTACAAACATTTTGCCTGTTTGATTGCCTTGAGGGAATAACTACACTGTTTGTATTCGACCATATTCCCCGTCACCTTGCCATGGTTAAATGCGGTGGTTCGCGCTTTCAGTTTTGCACGAAAGCTGCCATCTATCCACGGTTTCTCGTTTGGGTAGGTTTTAATAGCCATAGTGGGTACAAAATCTCCTATACACTTCCTGATGAACTCACTCACCGTATTCGTCAATGTTATTCTCAGTCCCAGTTCGCGTGATCAAAACAATCCTGAAGCATGGATTCTGATTGGTCAGACCAGGGTTGAATAGACCTTAGCAAGAGTACTTCCTGTTTGTTCCTACCTATAAGGAGGGAGGAGCCAAATGGAGTCGATCAGATTTGCCGAAGGGAGGGCAGGGGAGGGCTTTGTTGGCATTTTGAAAAGTTGAGTAGCAGTGGTCCAATGTTTTACCAGTGCGAGTACTACAGTCAATGTGTTGGTAGAACTTCAGTAGCGTTTCCCTCATTTGCTTTGTTAAAATCACCAGCTGCAATAAATGCGGCCTCAGGATATGTGGTTTCCAGTTTGCATAAAGTCCAGTGTAGTTCTTTGGGAGCTGTTGTGGTATCGGCTTGAGGGGGATTATACACGGCTGTGACTATAACCAAAGATAATTATCTTGGTCGGCATTTGATTGAGGTATTCTAGGTTGGATGAACAAAAGGACTTGAGTTCCTGTATGTTATCACAATCACACCATGGGTAGTTAATCATGAAACATACACCCCCGCCTTCTTGCCGGAGAGTGCTTTATTCCTGTATTCGTGATGTACTGAGAAGCCAGATGGCTGTATGGACGGGGACAGTATATCCCTAGAGATCCATGTTACCGTGAAACAGAGTATTTTACAATCCCTGATGTCTCTCTGGAAGGAGATCCTCGCCCTGAGCTAGTCTTCTTTGTTATCCAGAGACGAAACATTAGCAATTAATATACTCGGAAGCGGTGGCTGGTGTGCACGCCTCCTGAGTCGGATTAGAAGTCCACTCCGAATACCTCTTCTCCGCCGGCGGTGTTTTGGAACAGCCTTTGGAACAAGTTAAATTGCCCTGGGTGGTACGAACAAAATATCCAATTCGGGAAAGTCGCATTCCTGGTCGTAATGCTGGTGAGTTACCGCAGCTCTGATATACAAAAGTTATGTCTGGCTGTATGTAATAACAACACAAAACATTTTCTGTGCTAATAATGTATACGAAATAACACAACGTTGCTTCGGAGCTAGAAGCAGAGCTGCCATATCTGTCGCCGCCATTTTACTTGAAGCAGTCCCGTCAATGTTTTATGACTTGGGAATTGGAGTCCCGTATGGTCTGCGGTGTCTGCCTCTCTGTACCATTGATTCGTTTTAATTAGCCCAAAGTGTATAATAGCCCAGGCTTTACCTGAGATGAATGGAATCTGCACCAGAGACTGACTGACTTCCCCCTGTGTGTGAAAGAGCGGCTGTGTGTATGCACATTTCTGTTTGCAAGTGTGTGCGCTCGTGCATATATCACCTTTGAGTGTGTGCACATTTAAGTGTGTGTGTCACTCTGGCTGTCCCCCTCAACCCCTTCGCAGCGGTGACAGGCATCATCCTCCAGGACTAGCTGGGTGGATTGGTAATGGGATTATATGGCCCAGAAAGAAAACCCTCTTAAATTAAGTCCCCAGCGAGCCTAGCAGCTCCTGCTCTCTCGCTCCACAACTAAAGTCTCTGTAAAGACATGCGCGGAGCCACTTGGCAGGCCTTTGCAGACAGTTATTTACTATACAGGTCTGTTTGGGAGTGCGGAATGGTAGATTACAAGCCTGTGTACGGTTCCATCTTTGGCGGGAAGTTGCCACTTTTCATGTCCTGTGCGGGACGGTTTGTGGAATGATTATTTCCCTGTCTGCTTAGCTGTTACACTGCTGATTCACTGTCGTCAGATTCAGGTGTTTACTTTTATCTCTTGAAGTCAGCTGTGTCTGATCTTAATCTCTGCAGTTTCTAGAGCATGGGCACTGGGCAATGCTATCTCTGTGCACGGGAGATAGGAGCCCTCTGTCTCTGTAATATATTCAACCACTCATGGAGGAAATTGGAAGTGAAATGAAAAGCGACTCTAAATGCTGTTTATTAACACAGCCTACGGATGTCTCTTTTTTTTCTGCTTCTGACCAGGGTGTGTCTGTGTTCCACAGGAACGTGAGTTCGGACGGGGCCGAGGCGAGGCGCAGGCTGAGGGAGTGTGAGGGGCTGGTGGACGCTCTGCTCCACGCCCTGCAGTCAGCTGTGGGGAAGAAAGACATGGACAACAAGGTGAGCCGCCAGCTCCACACACCTCCCCATACGCATCATTCTACCTGTACATTATTATAACAGTATTTTGTGTAGTCGTTGGGGACATTTGATACCACGAATGCTGATTTGTCTTCTGTTTTGCTTGTCTCCAGTGGGTCTCTTTATCTAGTTTGGAAGCGAGTAAACAGTCCCTTTCATATCATATTCTGAGAACAATCTGTGCAGGTTGAGCTGACAACTCTTTGTCCCCGCCTCCTCCAGTCTGTGGAGAACTGTGTGTGTATCATGAGGAACCTGTCCTACCACGTTCACAAGGAGATCCCAGGGGCCGAGAAGTTCACAGACCCATCAGTGCTGCAGGCCCCGGGCTCTGTGGGCCCTCAGAGGAAGAAGAAGGACGACGCAGGCTGCTTCGGAGGGAAGAAGGCCAAAGGTGAAAGGCAGGGACGACACAGAGGGAGACTAGACTGGGGAGACATGGGCCCAGTCCCAAAACGAACCGCTTCCGTGCACCGCCAGTGTTTGATGTTCTGTAGGAACCACTAATTACCACACAGAGAGAAAAAAAAGAGGACCGAAACCTATTATACTATACTCAAAATGGGCCCTGTCAGTTTGAATAGGTTACTGTATGTATCCAGGCCTATGCTAACAGTATTTCAGCTCTTTAGAGCTTTATTTACCTCGTACCCTTCAGCCCAGAGCTATTTCCCCATAGCAGACAGTTATTTAGTAAAGGCTACCCTCTGGTTCTAGACAGAGATGTAATTAGTGTAGGCTACCTCTCAATCACTGATGAATGGCTGAACAACAAGTAGAGGTCCCTCTCCCACAACAAATAATGACAGCAATGAATCACTTAGTCAATGAGGTGTGACCCAATCTCACTGACCCCTCAAAGTCCGGAGGGGGATGCTACTGATTTAGAGGCCAAGAAGCACTGGGGCGTGTGTCTGGAAATGTGTGTGTGTGTGTGTGTGTGTGTGTGTTTACAGATTGAATATTATAGATGGCAATCGCAGGCGAATTAGCCAGTCTGCTGCTATTGTACACAGCAGTTAATGTGGTGTGTTTAGTCTTCACAGGCCCTGGAGGTGTACTTTGAAGGAAAGATGGCCTACATTAAAAATGCTTAACACGCCCTTCCAAAAACAGTGTGAGTGCGGGAAGGGGAGTCAGATCTTGCAAGAGAGTCGTTTAGACAACACGGTCTCTCCCAGCAATTTGTTACCCGAGTTAAATTGTCTAAATTTACCCCCCGAATCCTGACACTTGCCATTACACCCATTATCATGAACAGACGCTTCAGGCCCAGCATTTTTACCCAATGCAAAATGGTTGCGTTTTACATTTCTCTTTTTGTTTTTGATTCCTATATTCCTGTGCTGTTGTGTGTGTGGCTGGCTTAGTGCCTTGAGTGGCAGTGACTGTCCCTCTCTCTCCTTGTGTGTGCTGCTGCAGTGTGATCGTACACACACACTTTCTCTAATGAGCCGAGTACACTGACACCACAGCCTCTTAACTCTGTCCCAGGAGAGTCACCTATGGAGTGCTAATGGGTTTTATTCTCCACTTGTCACCATTCTGCCCTAAGTACTTGTTTCTTACCTTCTATTCTCCCACTCTCTCGCTATCTCTTTCCTTCTCCCTCCCTTGTGTTCTCTTTCTCTCTCTCAGCTTTCCTACTCTCTCTTCCCTTTTTCCCTCTGAACTTTATAGCCCCAAGTTGACTTTAAACTGAACTTGTTTGTATTATGTCACCTCTAATCCACACAACCTATTTTATCATTTACTCTTCTCTTCTCCCTGCTTGTGTTTTTTGACATTGCTGCTGCTTCCTTGGCTAACTATAGAGGAGTGGTTTAATCAAGGTGAGTGTCCTCCTGTCTTACTATCTCACCCCTCCCCTTATAGCTACTGTAGCATCAGTAGTTTGGATCTCCTCCAAAACTGAGAAGTTTCACGGACTTCACTTGTTTGCCCTCTTAATTTGCTGTGGCCTTGCTGTGGTTCTCACTCCTTCATCCTACCACACAGCATCGTAGTGTTAGTAGTTCAAACCTTGCCTAATCACGAGGAGTAGAGGTAGGGGAGACCAGGTAAGACCAATAAGTTTGGGTAGTGAAAAGGAACCTGGGATTTAGTTTTTAGCCGTGTCCCGTCCGTGTTGACGATATGGATGGAGAGTTCATTAGCTGGCCCACCCTGCTCAATTACCCTCCCTCCCTCCCTTATTAAAGGAGGTTCCCCACTAGGCTGCTACTAGACGTGTGTGTGTGTGTGTGTGTGTGTGTGTGTGTGTGTGTGTGTGTGTGTGTGTGTGTGTGTGTGTGTGTGTGTGTACTCAAGTCTGTCCGTGTGTGTACTCAAGTCTGTCCGTGTGTGTACTCAAGTCTGTCCGTGTGTGTACTCAAGTCTGTCCATCTGTGTTTGAATGTGTGTGTGCGGTATACGTACACTCACACTGTGTCTTGTCCATCTGCGTGTGTGTGGTAATGCAGTGATCTCAGGGACATTGTCAATGAACTCTCTGGTGTAGTGGATGGTTAACCCACTTTTTTTGTGGAGGCGACAGTTGACCCACTTTTGCAGAAAAATGCATTGAAAGTATAGTGAGCGTTACTTCCCCCCGTGACCGGCGATGGGAGTTTACCACTACGCCACTGGTCTGGTTGTCTGTTTAACATGTACAACTGTTCTCTCTCCAATCTCAATCCAGGCAGGAAAAACGGAGAGAATGCCAAAAGCTACGACACGCTGGATCTCCCCAAACGCACTGAACCTACAAAAGGTAGGCTTGTTCTGTCAGAGGTTCCCTTATTACAGCTTCGACCGGTCACTCCTGTTCCCGCTCACTAAAAAGGAGAATATCCCAAATATTTGCAAGTGTGTGCACGAGCATTTAATCACCTTTGAGTGTGTTATTGCGTGTGTGTGTGTGTGTGTGTGTCACTCTACAGGACACGTTGTTTTTTATAGAGTGACGGTTGAAATCGTCTCCCCAAATTAGCCTTGTTTTGACGACAAACGCTACCAGGAAAAGAAAACACAGCTTTGTTGGCAGAGATCACAGGCATCAGGCCTTTTGTAAAGGGCTCCCAAACATTTCAGCTGATTTGGAATCAGTTCCTTTACATGGGAGATGAAAAGCAGCAGTAAATCAGGTTCTGCAACCCCAACAGTGTCACTATAGAACTGTATGATACCCAGTAGCCCTTGTATCTGAACCACACACACCACAAGGTGAACCTATAATCCAAGGTGCCTTGAGAAATGTTATTTTACTTATAAAGGAATGCAACAGTATTATAGTAAGTTCCAACTAGATACAAGGCGGGACAGTCCCCTCCTGTTTCAGCAGTGTTGGAACACTGTTGACGGGTGGGAATGGCTGGTTCAGGCAGGCAGACAGCTATTCCCCAGCAGCAGGTTGGAATTGGATTTGATGGTGGGTAGTGGAAGCAAGCGAGTCACCCTGGGCCTGTGCGGCAAAGCATGTCTGTCAGCCGTGAGTCTTCTCCAGCCTCTCCAAACCCCTCTACAGTTACTGATACAGAACCTGAGAGGACCAACACACAAGGGATTGTTGCAGTACTCCTCTCCCCTTAGCTGAGCCAGTACTTTACTCCTATAGGCCTACTTTAAGAGTCAGCACATGTTCTAATGTCTTATCTCAATTATTTACTTGTAACATAAGAGACCCTACTTGCACTGCTTATTTCTAATACACTTGAGGAATGTTATGCCACTGTGGCGGTTTGCTGTACCTCTACAGTTTCGATAGAATATATACATAGGTTTCTCGTTGTACTGTTCCTTCTATTGATCGAATGAGCCGAAACGTTTCCACCTGCACCCTTTCCTCGTCTTTCTGAAGAATAAACATCCCAATTGGTTGCTGCAGTCCAACATTGGCATGCAGGATGCCACAACAAATCTCTTTGTGCTTTGCCTCTGTGTGCGCGCATCTCTTTTATCGCGTGCCTCCTTTTATGGTGTGTGTGCGTGCGTCTGCCTGCATATAGTAGGGGTGTGTTTGTCTGCATATAGCAGCTGAGAGAGATACAGTATATTTGTGTGTGTTGTGGGCTATGCGATATTCACACATCAGCGCCTTCATCAAGGTCTAATGGCATCCGCTCAAAGTCAATAGCATTTCCTGTATGGCTGCAATTAGCCACATTAGCTAGTCAAAGTGGGTCTCTCATTAAACTAGATTACAATTAATTGCGGTGCTTTAAGGTGTTAAGCCGATTCTGCCTCCTTTTTATCGCTTTAAAGTAAAGCAGATGAGCTGGGAGGAGGGTAATTAGCATGTTCCACAGGCTGCGCTTACTGGAAGCGCAACACAACACTGGCTGCACTAGAGGCAGTGTTTGGCTAGCTGCAATGTGATAAGGTTTCAATGGCACACAATTAGAAGTAATCCTCTTGTCTTGCGTTTTGACTTCTGAGAATCTGAGATCAATAAAAACCACTTTTGTCTTGAATCCATCAATAGCCTGTGTGGAGACAAATTGTACGCAAAACAAAAATGTAAACGCAATATGTAACGTGTTGGTTTCATGAGCTGAAATAAAAGATGTTGACTCCTACGCACCTGGAACAGACCCTTTTCAGTACTAAGGACCTTAAGAGGGCAAACTGCCTCTGTTTCTGAAATAAAAGATCCCAGACGTTTCTCATACTAATATCTCTCAAATGTTGTGCACAAATGTGTTTTACATCCCTGTTAGTAAGCATGTCTCCTTTGCCAAGATAATCCATCCACCTGACAGGTGTGGCATATAAAGAAGCTGATTAAACCGCATGATCATTACACAGGTGCACCTTGTGCTGGGGACAATAAAAGACCACTCTAAAATGTGCAGTTTTTGTCACACAATACTATGCCACAGATATCTGAAGTTTTGAGGGAGCGTGCAATTGGCATGCTGACTGCAGGAATGTCCACCAGAGCTGTTGCCAGAGAATTTAATCGCCTCCAACGACATTTTAAAGAATTTGGCAGTATGTCCAAGTGTCGTGTTGGCGAGAAGTTTGCTGATTTCAACTTTGTAAACAGAGTGCCCCACGGTGGTGGTGGGGTTATGGTATGGACAGGCATAAGCTACGGACAATGAACACAATTGCATTTTATTGATGGCAATTTGAATGCACAGATACTGGGACAAGATCCAGAGGTCCATTGTCGTGCTATTCATCCGCTGCCATCACCTCATGTTTCAGATGAACTGTAACTCAGTCAAATATTTTAAATTGTTGCATTTATATTTTTGTTCACTATACAGTATGAGGAGGAAATTATAGTCCTAGAAAAGCTTTCCACTTTCGCTGACTCACCCAATGATGCGTAGCTCACTCTCCGGCGATGGACGATTTACTCTCATGCCAAAAGCCCATCTCTTGTTTTACTTTGTAAAACAATGTTCGTAGCCTACAGTCAGATTAGTGTTATCTTTTAAGCAGGAGCTATTTGCTTTTCAACCTGTGTTTGAAATATTGCGAAAGGCTTGTTCTGGGCTTCATGCTGTTAACTGATAGATTTGCCGCTTGTTCCCGGGCTATATGCCTCGTGATTGGGCTTCATTAACACGATCCACAGCTAGGCTATTTTTTTTAAGAAGCTATTGGTCCTATGTGGCAGGTTCATGTCTAGCGGAGGGAGGGAGACGGATCGTAGAATGTGAATCTCATTCTAGTTCTGAGACCGGATACAGGCGCGCTTCTCCCTCTCACCACCGCAACGGCCCTTCATGGTCTCAAACTTGTGCGCACAGTTTGATCAACATTATAGCCTGAGCCGGCCCAACACGAACTCATTCTTTAGAACATCAGGTCGCGGGCTCAAAATCTACGTTCCCACATTACGTTTTTAGGAGGATGGATAATTAATGAGGCAGCAACTCGAATTGACTCGGATCGCCTTTATTTGAATGTTTACATTGCAAACAGTGTTTGAAAAGAATACATGCATGTATGCATGCATAGGTTCCGGAAACGAAACAGTCCAAAACGAAGGGTGCCGGCTCAAATTAAGCACTGGTTAAAACGATTTGTGTTTGAGAGTGCAAATGTTACCCTGTGATGTAAATGTGGTGTGGTAAAGTTTATACGTACCTATTGCTCAACTGGATGAATCATTTTGTAGTATTAAAGTACTATTGCAGCTGTAGTCTACCCATGATTTGTTCACATAGGATATTACATTTACCTGCGCTGTTTATCTATGATAATCCTGTATACTGTGGTTGTACGTTTAGCTAGTTAATGTCCCTGTTTGTAGAGAATTTGGTAGCTATTCTCCTCAAATGCATTGGCAGAGGGAGAGATTTGTGGGAGATTACATGTGTAGTTCAGCCCTGATCTGTTGTCCAATGGAGGTCACAGACCCTCCGCATCACTTACCAACAGGCTGGAGTCTATGATTACGGTAAAAACCACATGAGATTTAGGGTCTCCAGCAGTGCATTTAAAAAAAAAAAGCATACACAGACACGCAATCACACACACTAGTAGTGACTGGTCTGCACCCAATCAGAGCGCGGCGGAAGAGTCCCAACTGAAGCGTTATGTTACAGACATGAAGTCTATCATTTTAGGGACTCCATTTTTAATTCAACTTGAGGTTGTTAATTCTGTGTATAGCTAATTCTCTCTGCCTGATTGCACTATAAACAGACCTGTTGACAGTACAGAGATTATTAAAGGACTTCCTAAGTTCCTGTTATTGCATTATTCATATCGTTGAACAGAGGCGCTGGAACAAAAGTAATTTAAGAACTCTGAAAGAAGAAAGCGTTTCATTAAGGAGAGAGAGCGACCGAGTTGATGGGACACACACCCCAACGTTAATTGAAACCACACCACACGTAAACCTTTTGCTTTGAGGAAAGGTCATGTACGAAGTGTGTGTGTGTCTCAGCCCAACGTTTATTGAAACCGCACCACACGTAAACCTTTTGCTTTGAGGAAAGGTCATGTACGAAGTGTTTGGCACGGAGTGTGTATATGTACCCTCGCAGAGAGCAGAGGGAAATCACTTCAAAACAGTTTTTTGTTTTGTTTCTTCAGTACCGGAGGTGTGGATAAAGAGAGGGGGGGGGCATCAAAGTGGAAAGATGCAGTTTTGAAAAAGGAGAAACCGAAGGAGGGAGAGAGTCCTGGGAGGAGAGAAGGCACAGATTAATCATTTTTGTTTTGTATTTTTTCCGCAGCACATTGTTTTTGATCTCTTCCTCTCGGGCCTTCCCCACTCACTACTACTCCGTTTACTCTAGGAACCTGCATGAGGATAGCTGAGCACAACAATCAAGCTAAGTCACACACTGTACAGTACAGCTGTATAGAGATGCTATGCTTCTGCTGTAAAATAGCCAAAGTGCAATTTTGCAAAGTTCACGACGCAGGCGACTTGTGTTCTGATGTCCTTAGTTGCCATCCCAGGCACTGTGTGTATCCTTCCACCTCTGTTGTGTTTTCCCTGAGCCAGCACTCTTTCATGATGCTTGAATGTTTGTTTAATGACTAGGATGAATGCCTTGTTCAGCTTTTCTTACAGTATTTACAACTAGGAGGATTGATTAAAGCTGCGTTAAGCTGTGTTAGTGTACCGTACTTAGTAGTGGCCGTAGGAGTGAGGGAGGGAGCAATCGAGAGGTAGCCGGGGCAAAGGTTCATGAGTCCCCTCGGGACTCAGTCTTAGAATGTGTTTTTCATTTTCCTTTCTCCTTTCATGCACCTCTCCTCTCCACTGTGCTTTGGAAAGTTTGCCTATTTTGGAGATGTATGTTTTCCCTTTGCCGAACAAACAAGTTGAAGAATTGAGGTAACAATTCAGTAACAACACTACGACTCCATAATGCTTTAACGGCTTAGTTTACGAGCCTAGCGTTTAATTTGAAGATGGTTTTAAAACGTCAACAGCAACTCGAGCCTCACTGTGGTGTGTTACTGCTGCGTAACCTTAACCACGCTGTTAACCTTACGCCTAACCTAAAATGATTATTTCAGGAATTTTTACTAAATAGCCATCTTTGACTTTGTGGCTGTGCTATCTTGTGGAAACTCAGGGAATGTACTTGGTTTATGCTGAAAGGGTCAAGTCATGTTTCAACTGGAGTTCCATCTGGTCATACAATGTGACAAAACCATAGGTCATTGCCATATCATGTAACTTCATTTGAACCGTCTTTTACAACCTACAGGAAATCTTTTTTTTTTTTTTTGCTCTCTGACTCACGGATGTGTTTTGAATCCCACTTGACTAATTGTTGTGTATTGAATGGTGACTGTCAGTATGGAGGCAAGGCGTGTACCTCTGAGGTGCTTTGTAGACCGCGGAGGGGAACTAAATGTTTCCCTTGAAGATTGTCACTGCTTTACATTTATCACATTCACAACCGGAACCCGGAGTCTGACGGAAGGTTCTGAAGGAATTGGAATGCTCTTAGTCCCTGTGGATTGATTATTTTTTAATTTATTTTTTGAGCTTACACAGAAACTTTCCTTACCTCCATAACAGAAAGTAAACGCCTTCCATTTCCCCTTATTTAACTCCCAAAACTGTTCAGTAATCTCTTGTGTAATAACTTGAGATGTGAGTCAGTATTCAAAACCGGAGGGAAAGTTGGGGCAGATCGACAGGCCCGCCCCGAGTGAAAGTAGAAACTCAGTAAATTATTCATACAGTTATGTTGAGACTGCAGCCGCAATCCCCCACCCAGAGAAAGCATGTCTCCATCTTCAGAAGAGCTTCACTACTGAGGAATGTAACACCGAGATAGCGAAACGATAACTCTCGGGACTGCTATATGCACACAAACACACACACTCTCGCTCTCTCTCTCGCTCTCTCTCTCGCTCTCTCGCTCTCTCGCTCTCTCGCTCTCTCTCTCGCTCTCTCGCTCTCACTCACTCACTCACTCACTCACTCACTCACTCACTCTCTCACACACACACACACACACACACACACACACACACAAACCTGCCTCCAACTGACAGGGTGACTCCTTATCTCTCAAAACACAAATATTCCTCAGCTGTTCCTCACCCCTTCCGCCCCTTCCTCTCCTCCTGCTGTTAGATTTAGCAGGATGGTGAGACTTCGCGCGGTTGGTGCCAGTGCCAAACACCTCCTGCCCCCGTCACGTGCGCCAATGCACACACCTACCTCACACTCGCAGCACCCGTCAGATAAAACATGAGTCTGACTCTGTGAAGCTGCTAGGAGACACTGGAGGCTGTCCCTTATTCAGTGTCATTAGATCGGTCTGCCATGTGAGTGTCTGTGCACACAGAAATGGGAACATTAGCAAGTCTCTATTCTGGAAGGGAATAAGGTATGATGAGACTGCTTTTAGCTTTGAGGCACTATCCCAGTCACCATATTGAGCCACCCGTGTTTGTTTGTGGGGGGGCGGTGGCTCCCCAACTATGAGGGGATGAGATTATAAATGAGTTTTCTCTGAATCCAGCTGTTTGATGCTAGGTCATAATGAACCATGGCGCTGCCAGCCTGTCAATCGTCGCATGCCAATCACTACCACACTCTGCTGGACTCCGTGTCTCAACTAGTCTGCCTCTGAAACAGAAACACCACGGAATGGGCCCACAAGGAACCAGAAGTCATCATTTGACTTGTCAACGCCTCAGCTCTCGGCTGCAATTTTCTTTTGTGAATTCCCCCGCAAACCATTTCATTCAAACAGTTGATGATCAACTGAAATAATGAGCATAAAAGGAAAGAAAGAAACTAAAGCAAAGGGAGAAAGCCTTGTCGCTGAAGACAGACCGCCCCGTGGGTCATTGGGAATACACTGAGGCTTCAGATAACCCAAAGCTCTGGGAGGTCCCATGTTGAAAGGCTGTTATGCATCATTAGCTGGATGCTTTGGCTCTGTAAAAATAAACCTGCGGTGTGTAGTAGTAGTAGTAGTAGTAGCTGTAGTTAGTGTGTGCGACACGATGGCAGATAGCCAGCTCTGATTGCACTAATCTTCCTGTGGTCTACAATCCTCATGACCACTTCCTTTCTCCCTGCGAGATCCGTCATTAAATGTTTCTTATTTTCCACCATAGCTGCCTTTTTCTCTCTCAAAACAGTGTTTTCCGTCTCTGCAGAATCTAGCTAGGGAGAGTGTGAAAGGGGGAATCCAATCCACAGTAGCCCTCAATATCATCACGATTCTCTGGATGATTTAGCGTGCTACCCTCTAAACAAGAACGGCTGGAGCAATAATTACAGAGGAGAATTAGCAGCAGGAGGGAAGAATGAGATTTAACCCTCCAATGGGAGCCTTTGTTTGGCCCCGTTTGAGCCAGAATGGGATGTTTCTGTTTTCTATTTCTGCAAGAATCTAATTAAAACCAGCGCAATGGCAGAGACACGACATCGCTGCCAAAGCCACTATGGTGGTTTGCACAGCAAAACACCCTCTAGGAAGTCACTGTGTTATGTTGTAGTCGTGGACGTGAATTGGTAGTTCTAAAAAAGTTAGGCCATGTTGTAAACGGGAGTTTTAAAAGCACACCAAGGATCACTGTCCTCAACAGAAGGAAGTGTCTCAAGGCCATGCAGCATTTTCTACACTCCCTGGGTGTATGCTGACAGGGTCAAGTCATGTTTGAACTTCTAGCCAACTAAACTCCTGGGTGTCTGGGCCCGTTGCCCTTCTGGCCGACGAAGTACGCTCTGACTTAGACTATGTTTAGACTGTCAGGGATTGAGATGCAGTCAACCTCCATCCCCATCTCCCCTTGACTGTTTCTCTTTTCCTTTTACTCTCTCTCTCTCACACACATACACATACACACACATACACACACACATCCCTGTGGTGCGGAGGACAAGGTGTTGTGCCCTTGACCGTGAAGGTGGTGTATTATGTGTCCATTAGAGGGTGTGTTGTTCATCACACCACTCCACAGACACAGAACATTGCCTGTGAAAATGGCGCAGGCATAAGCAGTGTTATAGACCCTTATAAGGGTCTGGTAGTGAATTGTGTGTGTCTGTGTGCTTGTTTGTGTGTGTGTGTGTGTGGCTATTATGTTCCCATACGTGTGTAGAAAAAGACCGTGATCCCCTTGTTTCCCAGACAAGTATTAATCATGCCACAGCGTATGGTGTATGCCATAATTGCTGGTACTGTATAATGCCATGCGGGACACAAGCCCAGAGTGAGAGATGGAGCCTGACAGAGACACAGGCGGGCAAAATTCCTCCACCGTCAAACACAATCACTGCCCTCATCGCACACCTGATCCCCAGCCCATCTCGACCAGCCCCAGTCTCATCCCCAAGCCTGCATCTGTCCTTGTCCTAGCTACAGACCCTGTGTCGGCCTTATTTTCCAATCTCCTGTCCTAGACCCTAGCGCCGCGCGTCAACATTTGTCCCCAGCCCCCCTCGGCCTCTCATCAGTGCCCAGGCCCTGATCAAGCCAGAAGCAATACTGGTCTCTCATTTCAAAGTCTCCCCACAGTTCAGATCGTTTAACTCTCCCGTTTAGCTATTTCGCTCCTTCTCAAGATTGTTTCTCCTCCAAACATGATATGTCAGCTTAGCCTTCTAAGTCAAATCAGACGTTATTGGTCACATACACATATTTAGCAGATGTTATTGCGGGTGTAGAGCGATGCTTCTAGCGCTCATCTGTTTTATGACGCCATTAGGTAGACGGGTGTCCTGTCTCGCGTTCGCTCACGTTGCAGTCGACCAGTTGCAATTTATATATTTTTTTACCCTCTCGCTCTCAATTCCTAATGTAAAAACAAATGTCCCGTTTCGCTCTCAAATCCTTGTCGGATGCAGTCGCCACGTGTTCAGAATGCCAATTCTCTCATCCTGTTCAACCAAAGGTTTTCATTGCTGACCAGCTGTCTTGTAAGTTTGTGTTCGTGCGTAGCTGCCTCATGACAACTTTACTCACGGCTTTGCCTTCCAGGCTCTGTGAAGCAACACAGAAGGTAATATCTAGTGCTTTATCTCAGTTCTGTCTCTCTCTTGGTTTTCACTGTGCTGCTGGAGTTTAACATTTTGTCTGAGTACGTGATGAGCCTTGACAAACGGTGCCATCCAGCCCTCAAGGTGAGGCTGCAGAACAGAACACTAACCCTGTTCTCTCAGAAACATAACACTGCCTGGGAGACAGACGGGCTGTTATTAAAAATAACACAAGATACTGGAGACTAATTCGAACCTTGCAATGCCGTTTCTGTCTGAAGTATGTCACTTACTGAGGGAAGATGATAGGTGTTATTCGAGGACTTTGAAAGGACCCTCTTTCATTTTCATTTAGCTTGTCTGTCTCTAAGTGTTCACCAAATAAACGAACTAAGAGGGGAAATAAGAAGATAATATCTTTAATGTTGTTGTCGGTGTGATCCTCTTTGCCGTGGCGTCGAGTGAACAGATTTGTTAGTCGCGAGGTTGGGGTTGCCGTGGCAACCTCAGCCCTATGCTATTTCGGTTCCAGGCGATACTCTACTCCTCTCTCTACCCTCTGCTGTCCACCACACGCCTCTTACTCCCTCTGTCTTTCCTACACGCCTCCCATCCCTCTTCTGCTTTCTCATCCTCCTCCTTTTCCCCGTCTCCTCCACATCTCTCTCCTCTCCCTATCTCTCTTCATCATCCTTATCCATCTCTCACCCTCACGTTTTCTGTCCGCGACTCCATTTTGTGAGCAGCTCAGCCCCCCCCCCCCCCCCCCAGTTCCACGATCCCTCCCACTCCTCCAACCCGATCTCCAGGATTTGAAGTCCTCTGTGATATACAGTCTGACACTAAACCACTACGGGAGATCCACACACAGACATCAGAGCAGCCTGACCATCAGAGAGCCAGCCAGCCAGTCCACCAGTCAGCCGACCAACCACTGTGCTCTGGTCTGCGTTGTGAGGCCCTGACAGAGAGAGAATTAGTCCTGAGCCTCCGACCGCATGGGCCTTGGGATCTGAGCCTTATCTGCGGCCTCCATAATAACATCCAGTCCCCTGCAGGTCCAGATATGCATCTAAATGTGTCTGTCCGGCCAGGCCCGGCCACATGCGGAGAGGGTAGCTGCTCTGTTCCTAGACCTTCCCTGAAGTCACACGTAATCCGACTAATGGTCACTGTCTGTCTGAGCCCTAGTGAGGATGTAGGGACTGGAAACTAACTGGCCACTGTGTGACTGGGCTGAAAGCAGGCTCTGAGAAACAGATTAGCCCATCCCTATGACATGTGGTCAGTTGGAGTTCCTCCTGGACAGAGACATTGACAATAGGTCGGTCAGGGTCACAGCTGAGGTATATTATTGTCTTGCGTGACAAAGGTATCATATAAACCCACGGCCCAGAAGCTATTAGGAGCGATTACATTTTGGATCATTGGCAACAACGCCAGAGCACATTGCATTCCAACTGTTGATCCAGAAAGGTTGTCTTGATGCTGGAATCACAGCCTCTGGTTAGCCACCCTTTGGAACTTGTTGTTCAGGAGCGGATGAAGAACCACTGAGTGGTTGTTTTCTGTTCTGCTGGAGGACGATGAAAACGGAAAGCTGTCCTTTTGGATTCAGAACAGGAAAGGTTTGACTTGTGACAAGCACAAAATGTGACCCGTTGAGGTGGCCGGCATCGAGGCATCCATGGGAGGACTGGTGGCTCTCTCTCCTCGCGGTAGCTCTGGGCTGGAAGGTCTAGGAGACGTCTCACTCTGGGGTGCCACAGCAGGACCTCATGATCCCCTTTCAACAGGAGGAAGGATGTCTGGTGTCTCCTAAAATGGCAGCACCGTAGTTGTGATCCAGGATACACTCTGAACCAAACTCTCAAGTATCCGTCAGCCTTTTGACAGTGTCTTCCCATTGATATACCATGCCAGCAGCCAGTGGTGTGGTGGAATGCCGACTATTTACCCAGCCACCGGTCTCTCTTCTCTGTCCTGCTGCTCTCTGGGGGTATCTTTGATTAATATTGTAGCTAGCTGTCCATGAGATGGGCTGACCGCCAGTTACTCTCTGTACCCCATTGTCACCTTCCAACTAAATGCCACCAACTGTTTATTTGAATGTGTTGTGCCCTTTATGGTTGCGCAACGCCAATACCCACAGAGACGCCAATACAGAGAGAGAGTGGGAGTGAGGGTGTAAGCATTATTTAGAAGGCTTGACTTTTGCCTCTAGTGAGATGGCTGTGGTTGAAAGTGGCTGTGCTGGTTTGAATTGGTGCCAGGGGAGAGATGAAGAGGGAAGAAGATGGATGAAGAGGGTGAGAGAAATGGAAAACGAGCTGGAAAGAGAGGGTGAACAGAGCTTCATTCAAACCTCATCTTCATTAGCGGTGAGGCCATCGACTCGTTTGAACTGAAAACAGGCAATTCTATTTTCCATGCATTCTATTTAGTTGTTTTTCAATTCCGCTTCCTTTGCAGTGCACCCAGGGTTAGCACACTGCAGCTATTGTCTTTTAAAAGCAGCTGTAATGATGTGATGTGTTAGCTGCTCTCTCCGTGGCTTCCCCTGTGAAAGCATTCATTAACGTTAGCTATGACATGGATGGGGATATGAAAACCTTAAGCATACATTTAGAGCCGGGGGGGGGGGGTCTCATGGGGTTAAACGTGCGCGTGTTACAGGGCTGGAATGCGGATCCCATGACCTCTGATGTACCCTGTTCCAAAAGTTGTATTTATTTAGTTAGTGTTTCATAGGGAGAGACTGTAACCCTCTGCTCCTTCTATCTCATTGCCTAACTTCACTGGAAAACACTGACCTGCTGTAAAAACGGATCCACTTTGCGGCGCGTTAGAGCTGTAATTGATTGTGGTTTCTGTCGGCCTGCAGATGTTCCTCACGTGATGTGATGGCCTTTTAACTGGGCGTCCTTTGAATATAAGCGTGTGGGTGGAAGAAGTGGGAGGCTTAGGCTAGTGTGTGTGTGTTTCAGCTTGTTTCTGTCAGTTAATCTGTAATGATGTTGCTGCTTGTCAAGCTGCAACACCTGCACTTTTAATTGCAGCCAAGAGTGAACCCACTTGAACCCTATTATTCTAATACTGAATTGATGAGCACTTGCATCACTCACTCGCCTCGACTTTACTTTGTTGTAACCTACTTTCACTCTCAGACGGAGTGCAGCACACACTTCCTCTCGACTCTGATAGCCCCGGATTGAGCCACCAGCATTTGAGTTTGTCGCCGCCCTATCAGCTGACTTAGAAGTGATCTCGGGCCTCCCCAAGTGTGTCCCTCAGCTCGCTGGTTTGATGTTCCGCTCTCTCTCTCAGCGTTTGACTGCTTGGGAAAGGGGAGGCCACAGCAACGCGCCGCTCATCTGACCGACGTCTACTGGAGAAAACATATAGGCATGTACAGGGAATATACTGTACATGCTAGCCTTGCACCCAGAGGGGAGGATAATGTTTGATGTTAGTTTGTGCGTAGGGTGGGGATTGATGGGAGGGGTGTGTGTGCATTCATGTTTGTCAACATTTTCTTTCGATTAATTGTAGAATTATAATATGTGCGGTACATGTCAAGGCCTTGAGAGAGGGTGAGTGCAATATGGGTTTGTGGCTCTAAGAACCAGCAATAGGGGGACGGATCGGTCATGTCACAGCAACAACTGATTTATTCACCACGAATTAGAATTCCCTGCTCACAACCTGCCTGGCTAGCAGCTAGCAGGTAGACGCTAACTAATGACGGGGAAGTGGTAAATGCAGGTAATACACTGTACATGTCATGGCTGTGCTATACTAGTACAGCGTCACCCTACAGCAGGGGTAGGCAACTCCAGTCAGAGTGAATGGTCGGGGGCGGCCGGAACATAATTATATCGCTACAAATTGACCACAACTAAGCCCTGAAAAATAGATGATTTGAAAATGGCAATTATTTCATACCTTCAATTACATTGAGATATGATCACATGTCTCTTGGGAACAGATGACCTAAATCAAACACATTTCTAGCAGAATTCCTGGTGATTTTACAGTCCCCCAACCCCCCTGTTGCCGACCTCTGCTCTATAGCCTACTAACTAGTCTGACATGAAGGTGAACTATGAAGGCGCACTGCAAACCATAGAAAAACAAAAGATATGGGGAATCTCTGTGGCTAACCCCAACCGCTATGCATGTCCACTGAAATGTCACTGCAGACCATAGAAATGAACCTTACAGAGTTACTATGTCAACGGTGGACATGGATGCCGAGCTTTGGAGCGCATCTTCATTGGCTGGACATGTGGACATCCCAGCGAGAGCTCTAGGAATGAGTTTAAAGGCCCTATGAATGTCTCTCCTTTCTCATGTGTCTCTGAGGGAACAGTACTTGGCCACGTTATCTGAGCCCTTGGCTCCGAAATAGCAATTTCATAACTGTCTACCTGGAATTACACGAGAGCGGGGAACGAGGAAATGCACGATTGTTTATTTACAGATTCTTGGTTATTAAAACACTGTCTTGGATTTAAAGTGAACTTGGCACTGGGAGGTTTGAACAGGGCTGAGACTTGGTGCGAAAATAATCTGCCTGCTGTGAAGCCAGTGAGTCTTGATTAAATGGCCTTGAATTTGCAGAGTCTGCACTGACTGAATGTCTGACAAAAGCGAAGTCGTATGGAGAAACGTATTGCTGTTCTGTCTGTTTCTGTTCTACTGTTTTACTGACTCTGCTGCCCAGCTGCGTTATGCTGTTTAAGCCTCAGACGAAAGCAGCTCATTTGTTGTCAGTCACACTTTAGCTGGCCTCTCTTTGATCACTCACATACTGTGGCCTCTCTGACTCACAGAGCTCCTTAGAATCCTCAACACAAACAAAGATCTTTCTTTGGTTACGACTGACAACCCTCTCTCCACGCACCACAATTGGTTTACATGGTTGTGGAGGGATATTCTGGAGGGATGAGGACAGGAGCTCTGAACGGAAACCGCTCTATGGACTTTCTGGATCTGGCAACCCCAGGATGAATGGACCAACATCCCCAATTTCCTCTTCCTTCAAAATTATGGGTGTGAACCCCAGATTTAGACTTGAAAATTGTTATTTAAGGTTTGTACATTTCCTGAAGACAGGTCTGCTCATGCCCAGAATGTAGAATGTAGCCGAGCTCTGCTCCCTCGTGTGTCCTCTCCATGGCTTTGGAGTAAGTTGTCTGACTCTAGACTTTATCGTTCTTCTTTTCCTCATTAAGGTGATGGTAAAAGGCCCTTCCAGATATCCAAGTATTCTTCTTAGCGTCATCCATTGAAGCAAGCAGTACTTGTATTAATTATAAGGCTTTCACCACTTTCTACACTGAACAGAAATATAAACGCAACATGCACAGTGTTGGTCCTATGTTTCATGAGCTGAAATCAAAGATCCCAGCAATTTTATATACGCGCACAACAAGCTTATTTCTCTCAAATTTGGTACACAAATTTTGTTTACATTCCTATTAGTGAGCATTTCTCATCTGCGAAGATAATCTAACTACCTGACAGGTGTGGCATGTCAAGAAGCTGATTAAACAGCATGACCATTACACAGGTGCACCATGTGCTGGGGACAATAAAAGGCCATTCTAAAATGTGCAGTTTTGTCACACAAAACAATGCCACAGATGTCTGAAGTTTTGAGGGAGTGTGCAATTGGAATTCTGACTGCAGTAATGTCCATCAGAGCTGTTGCCAGAGAATTTCCACTGTAAGCCGCCTACGTTTTAGAGAATTTGGCAGTACGTCCAACCGGCATCACAACCACAGACCACGTGTGACCACGTCAGCCCAGGACCTCCACATCCGGCTTCTTCACCTGCGGGATCATCTGAGACCAGCCACCCGGACAGCTGATGAAACTGTGGCTTTGTACAACTGAAGAATTTCTGCACGAACTGTCAGAAACCTTGTCAGGGAAGCTCATCTGCGTGTTTGTCGTCCTCACCATGCTCACCTACGATGGACACTTAACGGTTAAATCCCGGTTTCAACTGTACTGGGCAGATGGAAAACCATGTGTGTTTCGTGTGCGTGAGCGGTTTACTGATGTCAACGTTGTGAACAGAGTGCCCCATGGTGGAGGTAGGGTTATGGTATGGACAGGCATAAGCTATGAACAACGAACACAATTACATTTTATCGATGTGCGATTTGAATGTACAGTGATACCGTGAGGAGATCCTGAGGCCCATTGTCGTGCCATTCATCCACTGCCATCACGTTTCAGCATGATACTGAACTGCCCCATGACACAAGGATCTGTACTGTAACTCAGTAAAATCTTTGAAATTGTTGCATGATGCGTTTATTTTGATGCGTATATTTTGATGCGTATATTTTGATGCGTATATTTTGGTTCAGTTTATTACTTAGGCTTTCAGCCTTCTCATTTCGACCAAAGAATGTATGGAGTGCCTCACCAACCACGATGTATCAATCATAAAGTGTTCATATGGTCCTGCCCACATAATTCATGGGTTTAAAATATACCTCTCGAAAGGACTGCTTCAAATAACATAAGTGTGTGTGTGTGTGTGCTAGGGAAGATACTCTGCTACAAATTACATCACATTGGAAAAATTACACTAAAGCCAACCTTAAGAGAAATATTGTTTACTTAACTACTTCTTCAAAGTAACTTTAGTTAACTTCATCCTAATTAATTTGTGAAAATCATATGTAAATCTGAAATGTCAGACTGCAAATTGATAGAACAGATCTCTTTGGGGTCGTGTCTTAAGAGAATTTGTAATCTTGCCTATTAAAAACACAAACTAGGTTTCTCGTGAAAATTATGCAGTTCTGATGCCGATAAAGGAAATTATTCCGTACTTTTACCCATATTCTCCTTTGTTTTTGCAAAAACAAGTTCCTGTAATTTGCTACATGGCAAAAAAAACTGCTGAAAACATTTTGAATTTAGTTCAACTACCAACAAGCTACTAAAATGTGTGCGTTCTGACTGACACTATTATTCCGAAAACACTGAAGGAAAGGCAGTCTTTTCAGAACCATCAGACGTTAAAGTGCAGAAGGCCTTGACTGTCAGTTTGTGAGAATGTGAATACAAATGTATTTTGATAAAGTTGAAGTACTTGGTTTTGAGTCCATAGAGCCAAGCCAAGCTGTCTTCCGTAGCGACTGGCTGTTTGTGTGGATGTATTACAGTATGAGAAGTGATCCTCCCCTGGGATGTCAAACAGCCTGTGGTGACCTTGGCAGTGGAAAAGGAGAAAGGGGTTCGATATACACTCTGCCTCTTTCTGACCAGCCTCAGACATCTGATAGCTGATAATGTAATTACACCATCACAGCCAAGCTAACCATTTACTGACTGTGTTAAATAGACAGAGAAACTTTGCTCTCAGATACTCGATTTTGTTGTATATGTGAAATCAATATCTACTTACCTCATGATTCACAATCCTAATGTATTTATGGTCCTGGTGCGAGTGATGATTTGTTGTAAAAAATCAATGTCTTGTAAAATCGACTGAATCTTTGTCTGTGGCAACAGATTATTTATTTGTGTGCAAATTAGTCTAAATGAGAGAAGTACCAGGTTATGAGTGGCAGTATTCACATCATTACAAACAATGACATTTGCTCTACCCTTTTTCTAGTTTAAGTGATCCTAAACTGTGTAAACACAGTCGAAAACTATAATCTGTAGTCATAGTGATCTGACCATGTCAGCAAGCTCCGCTTTACCTTGCTATCAGCTGCCATTGCTGAGGTCTGTTTGAAATGTCACAACCGAAGAGGAACTCACGCCTAGGGCTGTTGCGGTGACCGTATTACCAAACTGTAGTCTGATGGGTGACAATATTAGCCTATCACTTGTGAATTATATACTATCACTTGTGAATTATATACTATCACTTGTGAATTATATATTATCACTTGTGAATTATATACTATCACTTGTGAATTATATATTATCACTTGTGAATTATATATTATCACTTGTGAATTATATACTATCACTTGTGAATTATATATTATCACTTGTGAATGATGCCCAGCATAAGAAACAAGGCCTTTTTGTGACTTGTTCGAATCAGTCGCACACCTCATGTAGCCTAGTCCAAAGTGGCCAAATAAGTTCTTAAAATTAAGCACATTAATCTGCTTTATAAGGGGTGTAGAGCCTAACTGGCATACGCAGCGCGTGAGTTTCAAGTTTGGGGAAGATCATTTTCACCATAAAAATGCGCCTTTTATAATAAAAGCATTACATGCATAATTGCATTGGTGGTCACTTTTGAGAATGGGGTTTTCCCGCGAATTGATTGCCCTTTTGGAACATTTGCGCTTATTAGCCTACTATCATGTGCACATTGCTACGCTTATAATGTGAAGAAATAGCCTTACAGTTTATCAACATTAATCTAAACGTTCTGATCTGTTGCGTCAGGCACGTTGCATAAAAAAAGGTTTTTTGATGCTAGTGGTTGTATTCATTTGGAATCTATCGTATCCCACAGACTATGTTTGGAATATTTATTTCTCACACAGAAGGACAAGCTGACCAATAGGTCAACTTTTGTACTATGGGGGATAGTAGATTGACATAGGTTAGTGCTTGTCTTGTTGTCTGACAAAGTAAATATGGACAGCTTCCAATATCTTCAATATGAACATCGGAATTGGATAAGGGTGTGCACAGTTTCGTCCCTGATGTCTGTCTTCACTTGTAGCCTGTGAAAAAGACCTGATTACGTGACGGAGAGCCATGTGAGTGTGAGACGCTTTTTTTAGGGTGCGTTACGTCCACAAAGGGAATGCCGCCGTGAAACTCGAGGCATTATCAAGTGCTGGTCAAATTGTGAATGAGAAACTGTGAATGAGAAACTGTACAGCCTGCGCAATAAACAAAGCAGAGCTCATGCCTTTCAAGCGACGTTTTTCAAATCATCATTAGTCTCATGCAGCCTTACAATGTATTAAAAATCAAAACATATAGCCCAATGTTTGTAGAACAACTAAAGTCACATTATTAATTCTAAATGAACTCTTTAACCACAACACAGAATAGCCGCAGGTGCGCACTCCCCCAAATCGTTTGGAGAAAATATTTATATTTGATTCAGATTTGTTAAATTGTATTCTTCACACTATAAAATAATCCCATGGAATTCTAATCGTGTCTACTAAATGAACTAGTGAAGCCCACAGCCATTTGGCATAGCCCCATCAGGACCAAGCATGTCTAAAATAAATAATGGATTTATTGTGAAGGTGTAGGCTATATTACATGGATTTATTATTATTTATTATTTTTAAAATGGCTTGTAGGTTATGTGTGGGAAGGCAGGAGACACTAAATGTGTTTATGTTAATTGACGGTCAATTATCTTGAGACCGACAGTTATTTGCTTGACTATCACAGACTGACAAATGTTGGTGACCGCCACAGCCCGGCTCACGCCCTCCACTCAATAAAATCAGGGCAGAGTTTTGTGACTGAGGTCATTGATTACAGCAGAGATTTGTACTTTGAGAGCGACAAAGTGGCAATTAAGCCGATGGCTCTATTATTATAGAAAAGCACTGATTCTGTGAGTGGCTGCTGACTGTTATCTGTGACTGAGCTACTGTACCTATTAAGAGTCGGTCACACTTACACCAGACTAACTACCAGTAGTATTAGTAATACTGTGTAGTATCACGAGTAGTATCCGTATGTAATTACACTTGTTGTTCCCTTGTAGTTATGGAATAATGACTGCCATGTTTAAGTTGTTAGCAAACGTATGTCAGTTTTCTACCCAGTGGTAACAATAGCTTGGGTAGACTTGGCACCCTTGTTTGTCCTGTCTTATCACGTTCCCGTTAATGCGATTTACTAGAGTGAGCGAGAGAGTGGTAATAATAATTCCCATAATTTGACAGACACCTAATAGTCTTGCCCGCCAGACTCGTGCGAGGAGAGACTTGAATTAGAGATCTCAGTATTATCTGAGCAGTTTTCACAGACTCTGATTGCCTGTCTCTGTTGCTAAGCTACATTGCCTGTCTCTGTTTATTTCAGTTGTTTAATAATCGGTCTCTGTTGCTTCTCTGCCTCCCTGTGTGGCTACTGTACCCTGTGTGGCTCTGTGTCTAACTTCCATGTCTCGCTCTCTCTGTCTCTGTCTCTCTCTCTCGCTCTCTCTCTGTCTCTCTGTCTCTCTCTGTCTCTCTGTGTGTCCCTGCAGGTTTTGAGCTGCTGTACCAGCCAGAGGTAGTGAGGCTGTACCTGTCTCTGCTCACTGAGAGCCAGAACTACAACACTCTGGAGGCTGCAGCAGGGGCCCTGCAGAACCTCAGTGCCGGACAGTGGACCGTGAGTCTCACACATACAACACACACACATTGTAATTAAGGGGAATAAGGTCTCTGAACCTCAATAGGAAGGACCAGTTACCCCGAATGGAGCTCTGCAGTGTCATTACCAAACACCCTCTGTTAGGTTACTGTAGTGAGTAATAAGAGTGTGATCTCCCGTCCAGCTCAGGGGCATTCTTTTACCATCACTAGTGTAAAGTACGGAGGCTATTCATGCACTTCCCTTCAGGAATGGAATGTTCATAGTCAATACAGTGGCTATGTTAGGCCTAGAGAACTCTGGCATGCTAGCGCCATCGTGATTCAGTTTTTAACACATTATGTGTCACGCTGTAAACATATCCGTTGCCACGGCATGCATCACTAGGCTCCAGTTGGAAAAACACAACAGACAAGATGTTAGATCGATTTGGATCTCTTTGTTCATTTAAAAAACAACAACACTTACACATAACCTGTACCGTGTGTTTAACATGTATAACATGTGTAGGCTACATTACATCTACGCCCTGTATAACCTGTCCCCGTTTTCCTTTTTGCTCTGTTTTTTATCACTGTTCTGCACTGGTGATTTTGTTGTCGTTGTAGTATATATAGAGACAGATTCCATCCCTCCCTCCATGGTTTTCCATTCAGTTTGAGCTGAGGAGGCTGATCGCCTGTCCAAGCTCTAGGGCAGCTGCTAACACGTCAAGCCTCTGGCATGGAGGAGATGGACATTACTTGTCCCTGCTCCCTATGAGGATATCTCAAAGCTTTTCTTTTGTTTTAAATCCTCTCTTCGTCCCTTTCTCCCTGCTGCTCCCGAGCTGTTTGACTCGGTGCTGTCTGTTTTCTAGGTTTACTACTGCCACCCAGTGGTCTGGTGTTGCGCCAGTTTAATTACATCTCTGGGGGATAACGGTGTTCAGCAAAGGAGCTCTTTCATGTCAAACTTAATGTGTTGTGTTACAGGAAAAGAGAGAGGAAAATGTGTGTTTAATCAGAGACAACAACCAAAAGCGGTCAAATCCAGAAATCCACTGTTGGCTGTGCTACTGTACAATAATTGAGTCTGTGGGGGGGCGGGCGGGCAAGCGGGTGCACGTGTGTTGCTATGTGTAAGTGTGTGTGTCTGTATTGGCTGATATTATTCTCTCTATGGTTATCCATAGCCAGCATGAATGAATGAAGGACATTTTATTTTCGAGTCAAATCGTCAATTGGCAACCCATCCCTTATGGGATTAATTGACACATAAACGAACATTACAATAATTCACTGTAGAGTAATTCAATGATAGTTCTTTTTCCGGCGTCCTCTGCATTGCGTATCGCATAAAGAGTACAAAAAATTATACTAAATAAGTTTATCCAAACAGTAATTACATCCCTCGAGCAGTAAAATTGTGTATATATACATATACACGGAGAAAATGTTTAAATAGAAAAGTCACTTGAACCCTGTCTGACACAAGGAGAAGATTCATATGGGAGACGAGCCTATACACAATCTGCATGTTCCCTCTCTGTCTGTCCCTAGTGGTCCAACTACATACGAGCCACTGTGAGGAAGGAGAAGGGTCTTCCCATCCTGGTGGAGCTGCTGCGTTCTGATGCTGACAAGGTGGTCCGAGCCGTGGCCATCGCCCTGCGTAACCTCTCCATCGACCGCCGCAACAAAGACCTGATCGGTACGATCACTGACCACATAACCTGACCACACATGGTCAACACAAGGCCTCTCTGTAGGGCAAACAGAACAAGATTGGGATAAAACACTTCGGAATACGTTGAGATAGCTGTTAATGAGGATAAGAATATGATTGTTGAACCTGTATATGTCTTTTGCTGAATAGGAATGTGTAAACTACTTACTGTAGATAAGAATGATTGTAGATTAGTCCAAATTTGAATTGCTTGATATCGAACATTTTGTACAATGCCCTTGGCACCCTGCCTTTTGACCTCTGCCCTGTAGGGAGCTATGCCATGAGGGACCTGGTGAGTAACCTGCCCAGTGGTCAGCAGCGGCCAGCCAAGAACCTGGAGGAAGACACGGTGGTGGCCATCCTCAACACCATCCACGAGATCGTGACGGACAGCTCTGAGAACGCACGCTCCCTCATCCAGGCCCAGGCCATCGAGAAACTGGTGGCCATCAACAAGACAAGGTAGGATGATGGAACAGTACAGACCAATACCAAACATTTCTTGACTTCTTGTTTTTTTTATTTGTATTATTTGTGTGTTTGTGTTGTATTTGCTAGACATTCTACTGCACTGTTGGCGCTAGTAACATAAGCATTTCACTGCACCTGCTAATAAAATCAAAGTTGATTGGTTGCGTACACAGATTTGCAGGTGTACACAACCAATGAACTTTGATTGAGATTTGATTTACAACATAGTGCAGTACAACAGAGCATAAGGCAGCTTAACAATTGAATGGTTTTCACATGTGCTATACTAAACCCGTTTGCAAGTACAGAATGTACATTAATGACTACATGCGCCACAGGCCTCCCTCCCCATGAGAGAAGTGTCCATACTTTTAAATTATTTTGACATCAAATGCAATTAATAATATCCATGATATACAGTGTATCCTGCAATCACTCAAGAACCAGGATTGTCTGCTGCTGGCCATATACAATGTAATGACCCGCGCGCCTTTTCACGTCCTCTAGGATGGGCGTTAATGGCCTTTGTAATAATATAAAGTGCTATAAGCTGGATTCCTTGTCATATCATTTCGATCTGTAGAACATTACTTAGATTGAATAGATAAGCCCGTATCGTGTAGTGTCTGGTTTCCAGGAAACCTACTATAGTGCACTTCACCGGAATACTAAGTACTATGAATAGGAATTCAAGAGATGCTTGAATGACTTCATTTCATATCACTGTCCTCATTTTCCTTTGACTGATCGGATCTTCTTGATCAAGTCAGCGGGAGACGATAATGTCTCTTTTGATAATGTCTCATTCTACAACCTATTGATGATTTAATTAAGATTAGTTTCCAATGGGGATTTTAACATAGCACACCATACAGGTCACACAAGCACACATATGTTTACTTCCTATATCTAGGATAAACAATCACTCTGTTGCTGAGCAGGAACTGAGTCTGTTCCTCATGTTAGAGGAAACGTTGTGCCCCTCCAGGCCTTTAACAGGGCTTCTTATCGGTCAGGAGAGGCCTTGAGTTATTGGGAGTACACATTCCTAATTGTCTTACTGCAGTCCACTAAATAATTACACTTCACTTGCAAAAAGCTTAAACCTAACACTAACATTCAATCGTTAAGAATATATCAAAGTGATACAAAGTATGTAGTGATATAAAAGTGAAGATGTAAGCCGGTGTTATAGACCAGTCATGATGGTCTATCAGCTGGTACTCCAGACACATGGCTCCTCTTCATCCCAAGTGGGAACATTCTGGCCTCTGAGACACGCCCCCTTTGTACTTTCCCTCTGCCAAAATACAATGCACGTTAGATTAGTACATCTAACCAATAACATGAGAATTACTGCTGCTAGGCTAATTATACAATTATAAATGGACTAAAACGGGCTCAAGTCAAATAGTCTCCAACAATACCAAATAAATGTGTTTTCCCTACACCCATGAGATTGACTTTGAAGTGATGGAGAACCCCCCCCACCCCCCCTCCATGTAATTACCACTAAGGGCTAAGGAGTACTTAATTAATTGAATGAAAGGAAATGTGTGCGGCCATTGGGGTGTGAATTAAAAGAAAGCTCCTGGGGCCATCAGTGGGTATAGATGGATGATGGCTTTGAATGTGAGATTGATTGCATTCGGCTCCCGCCTCCACTAGCTGCTGGCATTGGTTGGGTCCAACGTTCTGGGTTGTATTCACTAGACTACCGGAGCTTGTCCAATAAACACGTTTTTGTTGCAAAAACGTTTTCCACTGCTAAATATGTTGCTATGGTCTGCACTTATGACTGCAACCCTGCTTTTCCCCCTGTCTCGCTCAGCCAATCACCACGTGAGAACAAGGCTGCCTCCCACGTGTTGCAGACGGTGTGGAGCTACAAGGACCTGAGGAACGCCCTGACCAAGGAAGGATGGAATAAGAGCCACTTCCAGGTACACGGCAGAACGTGCATGCGCGCACATGCACACACACACATTCACACACCCACAATAAGTACACTCATGTGTCCTTATTCTCTCCCTCTCAGTCTACAGCAAGCGGCGCCCCTAAAGCAGCCAAGAACGGCAAACCAGGCTACGACGACACTACCCTGCCCCTGATGGAGAAGAACCAAGGTCAGTCTGTGACGGCAGGCGAGACTGGGGATCCTCCGGGCCTGGCCTACTGTGGTGAACTGAGTGAGGAAACCATAGATATAACTGCTCTGAATCTATGGAGGAAACCGCTGGTGTCTGCATCAGACGTCTTGATTAGAATGTGTGTTGTGGAGGATGGCTCGATCTGGACTTTGTTTTGTGTGTTCTCACTCATAGCCATAATACGCACTTTAGGGGCGCTGTGTTTGAAACCTTTTGCCCTCATTGTTCTGCTGCGTTGTTTGGTGACCTTCATGTGCTATAGTCAGTACAATTGGGATGGTGTGGTCTGGAGAATGATGCATCATGGGTAGATTTTTCTAATCCAATAGTGTGTTCCCAATGCAAATCCAAGCATGTAGAGTAGGATATGAAGTTGGGTGTCAAGCCGGCCCAAAGGAAAAATATATATTTTTGAACATCTAAAGGTAGATCAAAACTATGAAGGAATTATAATGGACCTATAGGTTTTCAAAGAGCTGTCATTTTTCTGGCCTGAATCTGAAATCCCGACGTGACCCTCGAGCCAAAATGATTGCCCAACCCTGACATGAAGGGAGGTACTGTAGCAGTCTAATAAACAAAACATCTCATTGACAGGGGAGTCGAGGGCATGACATCACTTTTGTCGTCTTGTTTCTGGCCTTGTGACCTTTTTTTGCAACCATGCATATACACATGAAGTGCGGTTGTCATTCACACCCATTCTCAGCCTGCCTGCGTTACTGGTTAAGTGTATCAGCAGACAGTGACTGAGGACCATTGGCCTGAAAGCAACATTGGCTCGTGAATCAAACTAATTGTATGTGTGGTGCTCATGATAAAAACGGCGTATAAATGCTTTTCAGGCACCAAGAAAAATGGAAGTGGTGATATGATACCTATGGACGAGCTTGGTCCAGGTAAGACCGAGTTTGCATGACCTCAATCGCCGCCGACGAACGCTAGTAGTCCCAGACGGAATGTTCTGATCTCTAGGGACGACTGACAGTTCACGATCCCCCAACAACACAAATGCCAAAATGGAAATTCTAAAAAAGTTTGTAGGGTACATTTTTTGCAGTATTTGGAATGAACAATGTTATTAATTGTTAGGATGCTGTAACGGTAGACAGTGCAGTACTGTTTTACTTATGATGCTGTATGCAAGACCCCTCTCTTAACAAGATGTTGGTATAAGGATGGGCATTAATTCAGTAGAACAGATGGCAACAGGAAGTGTGGGCAATTTTCTGATTTGAAATGTTCTCCTCGGTGCTCCTCTTTTCAATGAAAATGCAAACAATTGTCTTGTTTCCTTTCTAACTAATGAGTTCTTCCTCTACGTCAGATGTGTGCCACTCCAGTCCCGGAAGGCTACATGCAGCTAGGCTACTGTAGTTTCCATCCAAGCATTTAACATCCTTCTATGATCTTCTCTCTCGCTCTCTCATATTAGATGGCTACTCCACCATCGACCAGAGAGACAAGGACTGCAAGTACAAGAGTAGTGGAGACGGGTCAGTGGACCTGACAGAACGGGAGCCATTGAAGGTACTTCTGGTCTAGACCCACCCGTTACGACCCATCTACAGCTACACTGACTAGTGGATCAGGCTGTTAAAGCACACAAGTCGCGATGCTCCGTTTCTGTTAAGATAGCCTGAACCCGTCTCTCTTAGTGCCCTTGCCCATATGCCCATGCCAGGCTCTTTCTAAGAAAGGAGTTGAGCTAGATGATTAGTTATTGGATTACTTTTAAATTTAGACTTTACACTTTTCTGTTTTCTCAATGACATTCAATTCAGCATTGGATAAAGTTTACGTTTGTTCCACCTGAGCGCGACCACTGATGACACACCAAAAGCGTTTGATGTATCCTTTTTGTCTTCTTCTAATGCCTCTTAAGGGTCATCCAAAAATTACAGTACTGATTACAATTTTGGACCGGTAACTAGTGACTAACGGATTCAATTTAGAAAGTAACTTTCCCAACTCTGAACTTCAACTAACACGGTTATCCGACCGCAGCTGTTTTTTGGTCTGACGATTACATAAATAAGTGCTTAGTGTGTAACTGCCAGCTATGCAGCCTGGAGACACAAATGCTTGTCAACATACAGTATGCTTTATAAGTCCTGCAAAACCTTCAGAAGCAAATTAGCTGTCAGACAGGACTGGAGGTGGCAGATATGTTCTCTGATGCCTACAGCCCCCACCCCCCTTGTTTTGAATTGACTGAAGCACAGAAATAATCAAAACTGCTCTACCCTGCTTTCTACACCTCCAGAAGGCTGATACCCAAAATGCAACTGCTGTTTGAACGGCTTTATCCCCCTCTGTTTGCATGCGTAATTTGGTTTCTTGTTTCTAATCGCCTTTTTTTCGGACTCTAAAAGCTTCCTTTATGCTTAGGAACTAACCCTGGCATTCCACTCCTCTGTAAAGACTATATTTATTGACCTTTTTGATTTGCTGTTAACCCCTTCTCCCGTTGCTGCAGAATGAGACAAATACGAAACACTATGTCAGGAGTAACAGGCCTGCAGTCAATCTGGTGGATGCTTGTGACGTTAAACCTCAGCCTGTTGACTCCTGGGTCTAAATGCATGCATGGTAGGTCTTACAAATGTTTGTTTTCCACTTTCTGGATTGTTTGTCTCCTTTTTGTTTGCTCCACCACCTTTCTGTTTTAGCCCTCACACACTTCAGTGCTGGTTTGTATGTTTGTTTATGGTTGACCCAGAGTAGTTGGCTTATGACACCAAACCTCATTTTCACAATTTTGAAGTACCTGTTTGATGCACATCCATCTGTTGAAATATGAACCGTTTCCCTTGACTAATTCACATGACATGAGGTTTGTTCTAAATGATGAAAGGGAACATCTCTTGACCTTACGTGGATCACACACGCTCCGCTCTAAGGAATAGCTTTGAGGATGAACACGGTGTATCCTTCTCCCCATCTACGGTCATGACGCACACTGTTCTCTGGGACAGAGAGCTCCTCCAGATAAATAATGGATACCTGGATGAACATAGCCAAGCCAGAGGAGCCGGTCTGTCTGTGCTTGGCCAGGCTAGCCTTGGCTAGCTACTCCGATGTTCTCTGGCTTGGCTGTATGACTGTGTGTGCTAGGCTAGCTGCTCTGGGTTCGCTTCGTTACAGCTCATTGTACAGGATCCTCTCATCACTCACTCATATCTGTCCTCCTGTCCCATCGCTGAGTGTTTCTGCTGTGGGTGAGAAGCTGTGGTAGGTGGGTGAGAAGCTGTGGTAGGTGGCTGATCAGCAACAGCTCTTTAGAGTTAAAGGGCCGTGTCTGTCTTCATTGCTGTTAGTCTCAATATTCTCGCGTTGCTCTCCCATCGCTCTCATCCTCCTAGGTGAAGTGTACGGGATCAGCTATACAGCTTTGATTGACTCCATGTCTGAAAAGCAAAATGATTATCGGCACACAATTGATTATTTAATACGGCTTTTAAAAATATTTTGATCATCACATGATCTTGTCAAGTCAATGCTAATGAACAAAAAAACATATCTAATCTAACAATGATATTTTTATTGTTGACATGGACATTAAGTCTATCATGTAAGACAGGATAATCATACGAAAGGCCTTCTTCACTCTTGAATTTGTTAGGGATCCCCGTTTGCTGCTTCCAAGGCAGCAGCTTCTCTTCCTGGGGTCCAAACACATTAAGGCACTTACATCACACATAAAACAAAATATAAAACAGTACATCATATAACATTATTAACCACTACATATCTACAATACAAAATGTATAATACCACAATACAACAATATTACAATGTACATGTGTGTAGAGTGTTGTGTGGATGGTGAAGAGACCTCTGGTGGCGTGTATTGTGGGGTATGCATGGGTGTCAGAGCTGTGTGCAGGCAGTTTAAACAGACAGGTCGGTGCATTCAGCTTGTCAACACTTCATTTGTGTGTTAACCAAGCTGTCTTTTTCTAGCTGCCATTCAAACATGTCATCCAAACATCTCTCTCGCAGTCTTTTGTCTCCATTTTACATTGGATTTGACATCTCAAGCATGTAGGAATATTGATTTATGTATTTTAGTATTGTGATTTTGAGTTACTGTAATACCACTTGGTCACTCTGCCCTCTGACTTACTGTAAAAGCTTGATTATTCAACTGCTTATAAAACCTGGCCTGCGTCCCATGGCACCCTATTCCTTTTATAAGTGCCCTATTATTGACCAGGGCCCATTTTTGGCTTTGATCAAAAGTAGTGCGCTTAAGTAGGGTGCCTTTTTGGGACGCGTCCCCTGCTCTACATAGGAGTTCAGATCTGACATAATCACCAGTGTCCCCCTCTCGCTCTGTTTTTTTTCCCCCTGTGTTCTAGGCTTAAATAACAACAGCGCAACATCTCAACTAGATGAGGATTTCCCACGTCATCACTGCCATAACACATGGAGCTTATTTTGATGTTGACTCGTCAGCAGATAGACTTTGTAAATGAAAGAGAGAGAAACAAAACAACAACAAATGATCATCCATCAGCCAATGTTTCATGCTTTTTGAATCAGCAAATGAAATGTATAGAACAGAAAATCAAAAAATGACTACTTCTACTACTACTCATATCTACATTCCCACTGGATGGACAAACATAGTGTACACGAACATGAGGACTGACTGGAGCAGCTCTAGTGTCAGGATGGAAGAATGGAGGCAGTTATCCTCCTCGGGATGCAAGTGTTCTAAAGCGCTGTCTTTACTGTTACTCTAAGGATGGCTGGTGGTGGTGTGAGGCAGGAGAGAACGTTATGTTTGTTTGTTCTACTGCTTGCAAAGGTGGAGGGAAAGGGGAAAGAGAACATTGAACTATTTAATTTTCATGTCAAAATGAAGTTTGCTTCCAATTGTTTATTTCCATGTAACAATTTAGCTTTTTGTTTCCATTTTTGTTCTTCTTTTCTCGAGGCACTGTAAATTGTATTTGTTTGTAATATTGTTTTTCTTTTGCTGGTCTGTCTTTTTCATTTTAGTTTGAAGAAGTGTGGTCTGGTGTGGTAGATGGCAGATGAATGTTGGTGTGGTTTTAAGTTGGGGACTTGATGCTTGAGCGTCGCTTAAAGGAGCTGTAGCAGACTCCACACATGCGCTTTTCACACGCGAAGGCTCTCAAACACATTTGTCATACAATGGTTCACTGTGTTTCTTTAAGTGCACTGGGATCATTGACTGGGTGCTGATTCAGTTCATAAACCCACAAGAATTTCACACACCTGCAAGTGTTGATTGGAGTTAGGGAAGTGAAATGACATGTACATTTGGTTGGGTTACTTATAGCTGTTGAGTAAAACAAAATGAAAATATATTTTCGGAATCGATACAGTCGTGGTTGTTTGCTGAAGGTATATGATTTACTCGGTTGGTTGCTGTTTGCCATTGATATGTAATAACGTTGAATAGGATATAAGACATTTTGTTTATAAATGGATTGTGTTTATGAAGGAAGGAAGAGGATTATGTCAAGTACACTGAACAAAAATATAAACAATTTCAAAGATGTTGCTGTTACAGTTCAGATATGGAAATCGGTCCATTTAAATAAATTCATTGGGCCCTAATCTATGGATTTCACATGACTGGGCAGGGGTGCAGCCATGGGTGGGCCTGGGAGGACATAGGCTCACCCCTTTGGAGCCAGGTCCACCCACTGTCAAGCCAGGCCCAGTCAATCAGAATGAGTTTTAGCCCACAAACGTGCTTTATTACAGACATAAATACCTCCCCCTTCTGAAGAAGCTGGATGTGGAGGTCCTGGGCTGGGGTGGTTACACGTGGTCTGTGGTTGTGAGGCCGAACATACTGCCAAATTCTCTAAAACTACATTGGCGGCTTATGGTAGAGAAATTAACATTATCTGGAAACAGCTCTGGTGGACATTCCTGCCAGCATGCCAATTGTGTATGCTCCCTAAAAACTAAAGACATCTGTGGCATTGTGTGACAAAATTGCACATTTTAGAGTGGCCTTTTATTGTCCCCAGCACAAGGTGCACTTGTGTAAGGATCATGCTGTTTAATCAGCTTCTCGATATGCTACATCTGTAAGGTGGATGGATTATCTTGACAAAGGATAAACTGCTCACTTACAGGGATGTAAACACATTTTTGCAAAACATTTGAGAGAAATCATATTTTTGTGCCTATGGAATGTTTCTGGGATCTTTTATTTTAACTCATGAGACATGGACCAGCACTTTACATGTTGTGTTTATGTTTTTATTCAGTGTACATGCTCCTGTTGTCAAAGGGTAGAACCTAAAAGCGTTTTATATTTTTGTTGGTTTTATAAATGTATATTAGGGTCAAAAAAAAGCAAAAAAACAAGACAAAGTTAATTGTGTACTCATAACAGGTCGTTTCGGAAGCACATTCATTGGATAAAGGATCACCATGTTTGTAAACAGAAATAACTACATCATTTAGGTGTGTATCAAATCTGCAGAGTCATGTTAATTACATATTTATATTTTGTACGGTTAAGATTGAAAAAAGAAGACCTTTAATCTTCAGCTTTCTTTGTAAAAGTGTGATGGACTGATGACCTGGTCTCCAAATCTTTGTCGGAGATTAGGGAGGGGGAGAAAGAGAGGGGAAGTGGATAGTTCAGCAGGGGTCACTCAAGAGAAGGATGGGTGGATGCAGCAGCAGGGATAGACAGCAGTGCTAGAATTCCATTTCATTTCACACTGCAATTATATAGTCGCTGATAACCTAAAAACATGCTTTGATTTTGCCAATGCATCTTTAAAGAACTATTTGAAACAAGCATGAGCAAATGTACAGATGTTTATATATTCTTTAAGTGCCAGTTTTGGTGGTGGAATTGGATATTCAAGTAATTCACATCTGGAGAGAAGAGAGGAGAGCAGTTTCGTGTGGTTCAAGGCAGGATTTGCATCACATTGTACAAAGTATACAAAGTCTGATTTATTATATTTTTTGTTCTCTAGAGGCAGTTGAAATGTAGTAGAAGATTACGCCGTTGTCTTTTAAAGGGACAAAAGACGAGCTAAACTGCACGTGGGTAAAGATTTAGTAGTGGTGTTGTGATTCGTCTTTCTCCATCTCCAAGTGCACTATGAACCTTCTCTCTCCCAATTCTGGGACTAGTGAGGGGGACCTCCACTACAGAACAGCTCAACTCATGCGTCGGCTACAGGCGAATGGCATGTGCCTGCGTCAGTTTCTTTGTGATGTGATTTATAAAGCTTGCATATTTTACACGGTGTTTACAAAGACTTATGTGATCAAATAAAGATTAAAAAGTACATGTATTAACTTTTGATTTCAGAGAAAAGTAACGTAATAATGTAAACGTTCTCCATGTCGACATATGTCCTCAGAACTATGTGCTTTTCATTGGATTATTCATCTCTGACTGTCTATTCCTGACTGCAATTTGCAGTACACAACCAAAGGACCTGGCGTTGTATTTATATACATATGAAAGTAGTCCAGGAGTTTGTTTGTGGATGTTCATCTAATTGTACATTTACTAAATAAGATGCTGTGAAAGAAATGCAAGAAAATGGGGCAGAAATTGAATCAAAGGGGCAAGACCTACCTGTGTAGATATCACTGATTCAAACTCTTCAAAAATAAAGTAACTGTATCAGTAGCAAATGTGTTTGTAACTATCATGTGCCTTAACCTTTTCCATGGTAGATGAAGAAAATGTGTTTTATATCATGCTTTATCCTCCCACCGTCCTCCACCCTCATCCCTTTCTCTGTTTACCTCTTTCCTTTTCTCTTCTTTGTCAGGCTCCCTATCCATCTCTCCCTTCCCCCTAATTTCACACACTCACACATTCACCCACTCTGTCCTCAGTGTAGTCTAGACTGTTGGTGGATATTTGCCTTGTATTACATTATAAACTTTCAAAAGATGGAGACAAAAAAAATGGTTTGATTTCATAGAGTAAGTTGTTATTGCTTTCGTAGCTATCAGAGCGATGCCACAGTGACAATGTATTATGTTAATTTTACTAATACCCAGAGGCAAGTGTTATGCTTGTTTAAATAACAGAAAAAAATACAGATTTGTAGAGTATACATTTGGTGTGTTTTCAATAAACCATGCCTGGAAAGAACATGTTGCATGTGTATGTTTGTTTGGTATTCCATGCAAAGCAGCAGCATACCACCCTGCAAACCTATGCTGGCTTGCTTCTGAAGTTAAGCAGGTTTGGTCCTGGTCAGTCCCTGGATGGGAGACCAGATGCTGCTGGAAGTGGTGTTGGAGGGCCAGTAGGAGGCACTCTTTCCTCTGGTCTAAAAAAATATCCCAATGCCCCTGGGCAGTGATTGGGGACACTGCCCTGTGCAGGGTGCCGACTTTCGGATGGGACGTTAAATGGGTGTCCTGGTTCTCTGAGGTCATTAAAGATCCCATGGCACTTATCGTAAGAGTAGGGGTGATAACCCCGGTGTCATGGCTAAATTCCCAATCTGGCCCTCAAACCATCACGGTCACCTAATAATCCCCAGTTTACAATTGACTCATTCATCCCCCTCCTCTCCCCTCTAACTATTACCCAGGTCGTTGCTGTAAATGAGAACGTGTTCTCAGTTAATTTACCTGGTAAAATAACGGATAAATAAAATAAACATTTAAAGGATATACAGCTTCATGTATTTTACCTGAAGCCACAACACGAATGTATTGCAGAAAGTTGTGTCAATTCTCTTATAGCTTTCTTGTCCGCATGGTTAAATGAGACCTGATGTCATCTATCAAAAAACATGCTAATACCAAATCAGTTACTCTTTGGAATCCAACAGTGTAAATATTCCTATTTTAAATCATATTTCACAAACTGCTCCTGAATGTTTCATTTCTTGGACAAGCCTGACCTAGTCTATCAAATATGTATTTATTACGTAGCTACTACAGTAGCAATTTATCTAATGTTTTATTTCCAACACTACAACGCCATTTCAACTTTGCAACATTTAACAACGTTGCGTTAGTGAATGTGCCTCACATAGGTAAAATAGGTCAGGCAGATTTCCAGACGCCTATGACTTCGTGAAGGTCCTTTTGTAAGAACAACATGGCAGCCTTATGTAGAGTCAGACACCGGTGGAAACGCACCAACTGCATTCAACTTCTTACGAGAAACTTGACCGGTAGGGAGGTTGTTGCCATATTACTAGTTAGCTTGTGACAAACTGACAGATTATCGCACAGCGTTTAGTTTTTATGTTTGTTACACTACAGTGGCTAACATGACCCTGCTAACGTTAGCTAAGCTACCTGTCAACGCCAAACAAGCTGTCAGTGTGAAGTATTCCTTGCCGACATTAAGTGTCTTTGGTATAATTAACATGCTATTTTCAAATGCTCTTCACTCTGCACTTGTCAGCTTGGTTTCTAGATGAGTAACCTCAGGCATACATGTTGGCTGTGTTTATTATGGTCTCACTATCAGCATTGTCCAATAGAGATGGCATGGCATTTGGTTTGTTACAGGAACGTTTGACTATGATCTCGTCGTTATTGGTGGTGGCTCTGGGGGTCTGGCTTGTTCCAAAGAAGGTGAGTGTCTCGATCTCAGCATTAGTATTACAATACGTTATGAGCTAGGGACTTACCTTTTGTTTAGTCGGTGTTCTTGCGCAGGGGTTCACTAACTTTCACTCCGCGTTGGGGAACATAGCGCCCAAGCCTATTTTTATGGGCACACGCACCGTTAAAACCCCTCTTGTTGGCTGAGAGAACATTTGGCAGGCTTTAAGTTTATTTTCTGCAGTTCTATACATTTGGTAATTTGTCTTGTGTGTTCATATGATATTTGAGTAAGTAAAACGTTGCAACAAAATCAATGGGCTAAAAAACGTTAGCTGACATGGGCTAGTTGATCTTGACAATTCTGACAAGTTACAAATAGCTCTCTACGGTCTGCAATGATGGACATGACTAGAGGAAAACTGCTGATGCACTACCCAATTTCGAAATTGCACCTTGTGCATTCTACTATTACAACTTTCAGTAGTCCATTAAATTGTCAAATATAAATGGTAAAGTACAGATACACAAAAACACTACTTAAGTAGTACTTTACACCACTGGGAACCACTGTTCTTGAGAATAGTATACAATCATGTACCCCAGATGGTTTGTTACCAGGTTGACTGGCTCAATGGACCCTTGTATGAGAAGGTTCTATATGTGGGATAATGTCTAATTCACAGGAGGATGGTGGCACCTTAATTGGGGAGGACAGGCTCGTGGTATTGGTTGGAGTGGAATGGTATCAAACACATGGTTTCTATGTGTTTGATACCGTTGCATTCGCTCCATTCCAGCCATTATTATGAGCTGTCCTCCCCTCTGCAGCCTCCACTGGTCTAATTGAGCTTTACTGAACGTGACGATTGACCGAAACATCATGTGCTCTGTTTTCAGCGGCTCAGCTAGGACAGAAAGTTGCTGTGTTAGATTATGTGGAGCCGTCAGTTAAAGGTAAGAGAAATGTTACACTGACTGTGCATTCCATCATAATCAGCTTAACTTGAACCTTAAACACATTTCTCCTTCCTTCTCTCGGAGTAAAGAAACCCTATGCATGTTGTGACCAATCTGCATGAATATAGAAGATAAACAAAACATCTCATGCTTCCCTTTCAGGTACTAAGTGGGGCATTGGTGGTACGTGCGTGAACGTGGGCTGCATTCCCAAGAAGCTCATGCACCAGGCTGCTCTGCTGGGCACAGCTCTGAAAGACGCTCAGAAATATGGCTGGCAAATCCCCGGGCCCATCTCCCATGACTGGTAAATCTCATTAGTACGAGAACAATGGAAACCTGTGGATATGCACATTTCCTGAACTATTTTGTAAAGCAATAGCAAAATTCTTGAATTCCCATCACTAGATTGAATAAATAACAAGATATATACAGTACCCCCAAGCCATAAGACTCCTGAACATCTAATCAAATGGCTACCCGGACTATGTGCATTTACACCGCCGCTACTCTCTGTTTTTATCAGGTGCCTCCGCACATTGACTCTGTACTGGTACCCCCCTGTATATAGTCTCGCTATTATTTTACTGCTGCTCTTTAGTTACTTGTTACTTTTATTTCTTAATCATATTTTTTGAAACTGCATTGTTGGTAAGGGGCTCGTAAGTAAGCATTTCACTGTAAGGTCTACTACACCTGTTGTATTCGGCGCATGTGACTAATAACATTTGATTTGATTTTACCAGTCAAAAGTGGACACCTACTCATTCAAGTTTTTTTTTGTTTTTTTTACTAAATTGTAGAATAATAGTGAAGGCATCAAAACTATGAAATAACACGTATGGAATCTTGTAGTTACCAATATAATTTATATTTGAGATTCATCAAAGTAGCCATCCTTTACCTTGATGACAGCTTTGCACACTCTTGGCATTCTCTCAACCAGCTTCACCTAGAATGCTTTTCCAACAGTTTTGAAGGAGTTCCCACATATGCTGAGCACTAGTTGGCTGCTTTTCCTTCACTCTGCGGTCCAGCTCATCCCAAACCATCACAATTGGGTTGAGGTCGGGTGATTGTGGAGGCCAGGTCATCTGATGCAGCACTCAATCAATCTCCTTCTTGGTCAAATAGCCCTTACACACCCTGGGGGTGTGTTGGGTCATTGTCCTGTTGAAAAACAAATTATATTCCCACTAAGCTCAAACCAGATGGGATGGTGTATATCTGCAGAATGCTGTGGTAGCCATGCTGGTTAAGTGTGCCTTGAATTCGCAATAAATCACATCACAGACAGTGTCACCAACAAAGCACCATCACACCACCTCCTCCATGCTTCACGGTGGGAACCACACATGCGGAGATCATCTGTTCACTTACTCTGCATCTCACAAAGACACAGCGGTTGGAACCAAAAATCTCAAATTTGGACGATTTCCACCGGTCTAATGTCCATTGCTCGTGTTTCTTGGCCTTAGCAAGTGTCGTCTTCTTATTGCTGTTATTTAGTAGTGGTTTCTTTGCAGCAATTCGACCATGAAGGCCTGATTCACGCAGTCTCCTCTGAACAGTCCTCTGAGGCTGGTAACTCTAATTAACTTATCCTCTGCAGCAGAGGTAACTCTGTGGTGGTCCTCATGAGAGCCAGTTTCATCATAGCGCTTGATTGTTTTTGCGACTGCACTTGAAGAAACTTTCAAAGTTCTTTACATTTTCTGCATTGACTGACCTTCATGTCTTAAAGTAATGATGGACTGCCGTTTCTCTTTGCTTATTTGAGCTGTTCTTGCCATAATATGGACTTGGTCTTTTACCAAATAGGGCTATCTTCTGTATACCCACGCCTACCTTGTCACAACACAACTGATTATCCTAAATGCATTAAGAAGGAAAGAAATTCCACAAATTAACTTTTAACAAGGCTCACCTGTTAATTGAAATGCATTCCGCTTGACTACCTCATGAAGCTGGTTAAGAGAATGCCAAAAGTGCGCAAAGCTGTAATCAAGTCAAAGGGTGGCTACTTTGAAGAATCTCATATAATATCTATTTTGATTTGTTTAACACTTTTGTTTTGGTTACTACATGATTCCATATGTGTTATTTCATGGTTTTGATGTCTTCACTATTATTCTACAATGTAGAAAATTTTAAAAAATAATGAATTAGTAAATGTGTCAACTTTTGACTGGTACTACGTGTATATATATATATATATTTTTATACATAGTCATTACTAGGTTAAATGTTGGTCAATGTTTTGGATTGATAAGGTTAATGGACCCTTATATATGCCATCTAGTGGTAATGTATCAGTAAGACATGATGGGGGGGGGATTGACCTTGGTTGTACATTCAATACATTTGAGTCATTTAGCAGGAAAGACACTATTGTCCGGAGCGATTTACAGTAGTAGCGAGTGTATACATTTTGGGTTATTTTTCGTACTGTCCCCCGTGGGAATCAAACCCACAACCCTGGCATTACTAGTGCCATGCTCTACTGACTGAGCCACAGGGGAGGACTCCAGGATGTCAGCACTACATGGTGACTCTCGCACAGCTCAACATAGGGCGTCTTTGTGGTGAACTGAGGAATATTCTTTGAATAACACACTTCAGATCACTCATAATCCACCAATTTTATTAGCTGATTTAACGCCGAATGCTTGCCACGTAATGGACACTGAGTGAAAATGCGCATTGTTTTTATTTTGTCTTATCACAGATGCCTGTCCAATACCATGTGTTTTTCTCCAGGAGTACCATGGCAGAGGCTGTGCAGAACCACGTCAGGTCTCTCAACTGGGGTCACCGTGTCCAGCTTCAGGACAAGTGAGTGACTCCTCCTTACCTACAGCCACTTTAGATCATAGATTCTGTTGTCGACTTGAGCAGTGATTTTTATTTTATTTTTTATTTAAAAAATGTATACATACATACCTGTGTTTTGCAGCCCTTTTTTGTTATGACCTGTTGGTACACAGAGGTTACAGCGGTTCGGGAATAAATTATAAGCAGTGCTCTGACTGAATGGCTACAGGGCTAAACAGGTGTGTTTCCATGCCTGTATGTGCCCATACTCTCACAACCGATGTATACATTGTGCAAGCAAATCTCATATTTATTATACCCACTTTCATTGAAAACAGGTTTTAGTGATCTAGGCTTTACCTATCTCAGCCAAACCCTGTCTTTGCACAAGATCTCCTATGAGTCTTCCTGTGGTGTTTGCGCTGTCATAATGTTTGTGTTCGACAGGGAAGTGAAGTATCTGAATGTTAAAGGAAGTCTGTTGGACGAGCACACAGTGAAAGGGTTAACCAGGACAGGAAACGAGGTAACACTCATTTAAACTGGGAGTTAATGGCGACATTTTTAAATGTTCACCGTATCAGTCTTTTTTTTTAATGAATTGCTGTTTCACACAATTGAAAGGAGTATAATTTCAACACTGCCATGTTACATTTTTTCCTATTGAAGTTATCATGTCTCTCCCCCTTGTCTGGCAGATTATGCTGACTGCTAAGAATATTGTGATTGCCACTGGGGGGCGGCCAAAGTACCCCACACATGTAAGTATTAACCTCTTTGCTTCTCCGTCTCTGTGTGGTGTCCTTGCCCAGTAGACAGCTGCTGATAACACCACAGTGGATCTGAAGCTTTTGACGGCGTGGTGGTAAAACATGTCTGTCTCTGGGTGGAGGAGGAGGGTGCTGCGTCCCAAATGCCACCCTAGCTTTTCACTCTGTAGTGCACCACATGGGGAACAGGGTGCTGTTTTTGGGATAACCGATGGGTCCGAGGCCTCCCTCTGTGGTGTATCACAAGCTGCTGCTCACTGTCTGTTGATAACAAACTAACAAGGAGCAGAGATAACCTTCCTCATCTGTCCAACGGAGCTGATCTTTTACCAGAGGCTGTACTGAAAATTGTATGTTTCAAACGGACAGGTGTTGTTGTCTTGAACTGTTCTATTTCCTGTGTTGCAGATCCCTGGCGCAGTCGAGCACGGCATCACTAGTGATGATATCTTCTGGCTGAAGGAGTCCCCCGGCAAGACGTGAGTGGTACATCCTGTGACTAGGGCTGTGGGGGTCATTACATTTTGTCAGCTGGTGATTGTCAAGGAAATAACTGCCGGTCTTGCGGTAATTGACCAGTAATTAACATTAACACATTTACCATCTCCTGGCATGGCATACAAGCCACTGATGCAGATCTTTGGAACATCTACATTTTAACAAGTCTAATAAATCCATGTAATATAGCCTACACCTTCACAATAAATGCATTATTTATTTTAGACCGGTCTAAAGAAACATGATATGAAGAAAATGTAGTCTATTTAAGAACAGAATACTCTTGAGTTGTCCTTATGTTCGGTCCTGATTTGGCTATGCCAAATGGCTGTAGGCTACACTAGTTCATTTAGCAGACAAGATTTTCTTTGCGTTCCGTGGCATTATTTTATAGTATGAAGAATACAATTGAACAAAGCTGAATAAAACATATTTTCTCCAAACAATATCTGAGGGAGAGTGTACATGCGGCTATTCTGTGTTCACATTTAACAAAGAAACAGTTCCTCCTATATGCTTAATTTAGACATATTTTTATTTATATATATGTGTGTGTGTGTGTATGTGTGTGTGTATATATATGTGTGTATGTGTATATATATATATATATATATATGTATATGTATATATATGTGTGTGTGTATATATATATATATATATATATATGTATATATATATATATATATATATATATACACACAGTACCAGTCAAAAGTTTCAACGCACCTACTCATTCAAGGGTTTTTCTTATTTTTTACTATTTTCTACTTTGTAGAATAGCAAGTTTGGTAGACTACTAATGACCATCATAGCTTGGAGAAGCCTAGTTGCTGTGACTAAGCGGTCACGTGGAATTTGGCTGCGGTCATGACTCGTGACGGCCGACGTTCCGGTAATTCGGTCACCGTAACAGACCTCCCTGTAACACACATACCATGCAATACTGTACATCAGCAGACATACACAGACACTTCGGTTATAGTGACCGATCCAAGACACAGAGACGCTTCTACTAAGTGTTCTTCTCCTGACTCGGATTAGCTGTGTGTGTGGGTTTCCTGACGTTTGCTGAACCCATCTCTAATCCAGCCATTTAAACCCTGTCATCACCTGTCTAATTGGCCTCTCCACACTGTTTCCACTTGGAACACAATGGTGGTTTGAGTTTAATGTTTGTTAATGTAACTGTACAGTGTGCCACCAGTGTAGAGCAGAAGGCTGAGTTATCTGAGTCATCTGCACATCGAAAATCCTTGCTAAATGCAGTTTAGTCAGGTGGCCTAGCGGTGCAGAGTGTTGTGCCAGTAACCAAAAGGTCGCTGGTTTGAATCTGCCAATGTTCCCTTGAGCAAGGCACTTAACCCTAATTGCTCCTGTAAGTCGTCCTGGATAAGAGCGTCTGCTAAATGACTACAATGTCCACTGATCAAAAATATAAACACAACATGTGAAGTGTTGGTCCCATGTTTCTCAGCTGAAGTAAACGATCTCAGACATTTACCATGTGCACATAAAGCTCACACATCCCAGTTAGTGAGCATTTCTCCTTTGCCAAAATAATCCATCCACCTTACAGGTGTGGCATATCAAGAAGCTGATTAAACATGATGATCATTACTGGGCAGCAGGGCACCGAGTGGTTAGAGCATTGGACTAGTAACCGAAAGGTTGCAAGTTCAAATCACTGAGCTGACAAGGTCCAAATCTGTCGTTCTGCCCCTGAATAAGGCAATTAACCCACTGTTCCTAGGCCGTCATTGAAAATAAGAATTTGTTCTTAACTGACTTGCCTAGTTAAATAAAGGTAAAAAATAAAATTACACAGGTGTAATTTGTGCTCGGGACAATAAAAGGCCACTAAAATGTGCCGTTTTGTCACACAACACATTGCCATAGACGTCTCAAGTTTTGTGGGAGTGTGCAATTGGCGTGCTGACTGCAGGAATGTCTACTAGAGCTGTTTTCAGAAAATGTCATGTTAGTTTGTCCACCATAAGCCACCTCAAAAGTCGTTTTAGAGAATTTGGCAGTACCTCCAACCGGCCTCACAACCGCAGACCATGTGTAACCACACGTGCTCAGGACCGCCACGTCTGGCTTCTTTACCAGCTGGATTGTTTGAGACCAGCATACCCGGACAGCTGAAGAAACTGAGGAGTATTTCTGTTTGTAATTCAGATATTTTGTGTGGGAGAACTCATTCTGATTGACTGGGTCTTGCTCTACAGTGGGTGGACCTGGCTCCAAAGGCCCGCCCATGACTGCGCCCCTGCCCAGTCATGTGAAATCCATAGATTAGGGCTGATTTCTGATTTCCTTCTATTAACTGTAACTCAGTAAAATTGTGTTTCTATTTTTGTTCAGTATATATGCACAGTATTTCCCGTGTGCCAAACAAGGCTGTCTTTTAGCTTTCTACCACTAGAGGGCAATATGAACTCATACTGTAGAGTCCATTCTAAGACGATGCCACTCGGCGTGTAACGTGTTTCCCTGAACTTTCCTTCCCCTCTTTCAGCATCTTTCCAAAGCAATTATCACAAATATTTGCTCACAGCTTTCTATGGCGCTTTCAAGTGAGTGGAAAGAGCACTTGAGTCCAGGAAACCCTTAATGTGAGTGGGCCTTAGGTAGGGGTGCCTTAGGTAGTGGGGCTATTAGGTAGGGGCCTACTGTTGGTAATATCTGCCCTCAGGCTACTAGGGGTTAGGATTAGCAGGCCCTCCCGTGACTCTCCTCTCTTCAGACCTATCCCTCGCTACCTAGGAGGAGCCGTGTGTTGAGGAGTTGCTGACTAGTTGTTGTGCTGCTCTGCTCTGAGCTGTCAGCTGTGCAGGTGGGGTCTGAGAGGGTGTTTGAGTTGACAGGCTGGCGGAGGTAGTGGATGGCTCCAGGTGAGTGACGAATGCCTCAGAGGGGCTGGAGCACGCTCGCTCGCACACTCCCACGCATACGAGAGCGATGAGAAGTGTAGACATGAGTGTAAGATGTTTTATGTTGGCTTTTATTGCAGTATATAATGCACCGTTTCCATTTTCTAGGATTCTATATTTATTCTATGTTTCCATTCAAAATTAATTCCAGAGCTAAAGCACAGTGAACCAGGCTTGAAATATGCTGCGGTTTGTCATCCTTTAGAGCAGCTGAGGAAATGAGTCTGTGATGACAAGCTCAAAAGCACCCAGGGAGACTGTAACACATTGTATCCTTTCTTTCTCTGTAGTCACTACAGTGTGTAAAGGAGTTGAGTTCACATCCTGTATCTATTGGACACTGATCAAGTCTGCTGCCAATAGAACTCTCCCCTCTTAGGAACACTTGTGAAAGAGCTCTGTTATTGCGGCAAGCATAGCAGACACGCCAAAGGAGGACACTGATTCACTTATCTCTTGTCTGGACTGCTGAAGACTGCTCCAAGGTTATGAGAGCGACTCGTGCTAATTCTAAACTACGACAGTCCGACATACCCCTACATTCATTAAGGTGACTTTGGATTGGTATGTGAGGTTAATACACAAGCCCTAAACGTTTGATTGTGTTGTCTTTGTTGTAGGTTTCTCCTTATACTGCTTATCATTCAGCGGAGTCCAGTAACATTTGCAGGGCAGACACTGTATTACTATGTCCTCTCACTGGATCCCAACCCTCTGTAGTTCCTTGTTTTCAAAAGCAGCCATCCCCTGTTCACGCCTGGATGCAGTGTTTTTGAGACCCACCTGTGAGGCTGTACCTACTGTGTGCACATTGAACACCTCCACCCATGCTTTCAGACACCGCCAGCTGGATGAGGGAGAAAGAAAATTCCCAGAGACACTCTGACATGCAATATGACCATGCATAGACCCAGCCAGGAAAATGAGATGTCGTTGATGAAAGTGTGGAATCAGGTTAAAGCTCCTAGCCTAATCTCGACATAAGCCACCTCAAAATGTTGCACTAAGTGCAGATGTGCATTAGGTGGACGTGAGCAGCGGATACTGGCGCTCTCAGCGGCTAGCGCTAGCATGTGGGGGGCCTCGTCAGGGCCTGTGTGCACCAGGCTCCCTGAGCTGTCAGAGCCTGGGCCAGGGTAGAGAATCCTGAGGTGGGGGAGCCCTGGAGGGCTAGAGGGTGGGTGAAATAGGGAGAAGCTCTCCATGCGGGTGACAGGCATCACTCAGCAGAGGGATGTGTGGACTGAGCCCTGAACACGGAAACATTGCACACCCCATCCCCAGGGATTAGCCTGAATGCTAGCAATTAGCTCCACAAACAACGGTGGAGCTCAGGGCTGGATTAGAGGTGTGATTCACCTGGCCCACACAGACACACACACACAGAGAAAGACACAGACCCTGCCAAATCCTCCACCCCCTTGTCTTTTTCTCTGTTATGCATCCCCCCTGCATATCTTTCTCTGCCTGTATCTCTCTCTCTCTCGGTGTCTTGACTTTTTACAGTAGTGGGGCCTTCGATGTTCAAACAGCATTTTCAGCACTTTTAATTCAGAGTAAACATTTTTGATTTGTTTAGCACAGTATTCAAGATAATTTGAAAGAAAATGTATGAATGAATATAGTGTATCATATAGAAAAACACAGGTACTATATAACCTCCAACATATACTGTACTATACACTATATATAAAATAGTATGTGAACACCCCTTCAAATGGGTGGATTTGGTTATTTCAGCCACACCCGTTGCTGAAATGTGTGTAAAATCTAGTATACATCTATGCAATCTCCATAGACAAACATTGACAGTGGAATGGCCGTACTGAAGAGGTCAGTGACTTTCAACGTAGCACTGTCATTAGGATACCACCTCAGTTTGTCAAATTTCTACCCTGCAAGAGCTGCCCTGGTCAACTGTAAATTATGTTATTGTGAAGTGGAAACGTCTAGGAGCAACAACGGTTCAGCCGCGAAGTGGTAGGCCACACAAGCTCACAGAACGGGCCCCCCAAGCGCTTTGCGCGTAAAAATTGTCTCCTCGGTTGCAACACTCACTACCGGGTTCCAAACTGCCTCTGGAAGCAACGTCAACACAAGAACTGTTCGTCGGGAGCTTCATGAAATGGGTTTCCATGGCCGAGCAGCCGCACACAAGCCTAAGATCACCATGCACAATGCCAAGCGTTGGCTGGAGTGGTGTAAAGCTCACCGCCATTGCCCTCTGGAGCAGTGGAAACATATTCTCTGTGATGAATAATGCTTCACCATCTGACAAGCCAATGGACAAATCTGGGTTTGGCGGATGCCAGGAGAATGCTACCTGCCCGAATGCTTAGTGCAAACTGTAACTTTGGAATAATGAACTGGGGCTTTTTTTTATGGTTCGGGCAAGGCCCCTTACTTCCAAAGAAAATAAACCTTAACACTACAGCATACAATGACATTTTAGATGATTCTGTGCTTCCAACTTTGTGGTCACAGTTTGGGGAAGGCCCTTTCCTGTTAGAGCATGACAATGCCCCCATGCACAAAGCAAGATCCATACCGAAATAGTTTGTTGAGATCGGTGTGGAAGAACCTGACTGACCTGCACAGAGCCCTGACCTCAACCCCATTGAAAGCCTTTGGGATGAATTTGAACGCCGACTGCGAGCCAGGCCTAATCGCCCAACCTCAGTACCAGACCTCACTAACGCTCTTGTGGCTGAATAAAAGCAAGTCCCCGCAACAATGTTCCAACATCTAGTGGAAAGCTTTCCCAGAAGAGTGGAGGCTTTTATAACAGCAAAGGGGGGACCAACTACATATTAATGCCAATGATTTTGGAGTGAGATGTTCGACGAGCTGGTGGCCACATACTTTTGGTCATGTAGAGTATAACCTCCGACATACACCTGTACTATATAACCTCCAAGAGAAAGCATTTTAAATGAAAACGTAAGATTTTATGTATTTCTTTGTTTTTACCTTTCAGACTTGTAGTTGGTGCCAGCTGTATCCTTTTGACGGCGCTTGAACACGAGTCACTGGTTAGACTGTGTAGCGTCAGTGAGTTGTTGTGGAGTATGGTACTTGCCTGGCTCTAATGTTGAAGGGAAAAAGTGGTGAATTGCAGTTCGTGGTGACCCCTTCTTCCTAGACTGGGGTCACCTCTGTCTATCTCTGCCTGTTATGCTCTCGTTTCTCCGCGGTCAAATGTGCTTTAACTGAAGATAGACGAGGTTCCTCTATGAGAGCGTTTGTTGTTCTGTTTTCCTGAACACTGGTATGAAGATGTGGCACTGGAGTGTGCTGGCTTCCTGACCGGTATTGGGCTGGAGACCACAGTCATGGTGCGCAGCATCCCCCTCCGAGGCTTTGATCAGGTACTGCTGCTCTTAAGGAATTTAAAAACAATAGATTGTACACTATTTGAAATACATGTATGTCTTTATACATGTTTATACATTTCTGTCTTGTTGGGCAAACTGTAGCCACGATTCAGGTTTTAGAGATATGTAGGAAGTCAAAGTATAATTTATCACTGCTCTTTTCTAGATTTATTTTGTTGTCTTCTGATATTGGGGGCTTTACTCTACCAATATAAGTTTGGAATCATACTTTTCCCAATTTGGAGTGCTGGAAAGGTGATTTTGGGTTGTCAACAACCTACAATGATTTCCCTCTTGTGTGTGCTGCAGCAAATGGCAGGGCTAGTGACAGACTACATGGAGGCCTATGGCACCAAGTTCTCCTGGAGGAGTGTCCCTAAGAGCGTGGACAAGCTGTCCTCTGGGGTGCTGCAGGTGACCTGGACAGACGAACAGACAGGAAAGGACCAACGGGACACATTCGACTCTGTGCTGTGGGCCGTAGGTGAGTGTGTCTGAGGAGGAAGATGTACTCAGCAAAAAAAAAAATCCTCTCACTGTCAACTGTGTTTATTTTCAGCAAACTTAACGTGTAAATATTTGTGTGAACATAAGATTCAACAACTTAGACATAAACTGAACAAGTTCCACAGATGTGACAAACAGAAATTGAATAATGTGTCCCTCAACAAGGGGGGGGGGGGGGGTTGCATTAAGTACTGCAGTGTATTTGCTCCTCATGGCATGGACTGCACCAGATTTGCAAGTTTTTGCTGTGAGATGTTACCCCACTTTTCCACCAAGGCACCTGCAAGTTCCCGGACATTTCTGGGGGGAATGGCCCTAGCCCTCACCCTCCGATCCAACAGGTCCCAGATGTGTTCAATGGGATTGAGGTCCGGGCTCTTTGCTGGCCATGGCAACAGAAACCTGACATTCCTGTCTTGCAGGAAATCACGCACAGAACGAGCAGTATGGCTGGTGGCATTGTCATGCTGGAGGGTCATGTCAGGATGAGCCTGCAGGAAGGGTACCACATGAGGGAGGATGTCTTCCCTGTAATGCACATCGTTGAGATTGCCTACGATGACAACAAGCTCAGTCCGATGATGCTGTGACACACCGCCCCAGACCATGACGGACCCTCCACCTCCATTCTCCAGAGTACAGGCCTCGGTGTAACACTCATTCCTTCGATGATCAATGCGAATCCGACCATCACCCTTGGTGAGACAAAACCCGCGACTCGTCAGTGAAGAGCACTTTTTGACAGTCCTGTCTGTTTCAGTGACGGTGGGTTTGTGCCCATAGGAGACGTTGTTGCCGGTGATGTCTGGTGAGGACCTGCCTTACAACAGGCCTACAAGCCCTCAGTCCAGCTTCTCTCAGCTTATTGCGGACAGTCTGAGCACTGATGGAGGGATTGTGCGTTCCTGGTGTATCTCGGCCAGTTGTTGTTGCCATCCTGTACCTGTCCCGCAGGTGTGATGTTCAGATGTACCGATCCTGTGCAGGTGTTGTTACACGTGGTCTGCCACTGCGAGGATGATCAGCTGTCTGTCCTGTCTCCCTGTAGCGCTCTCTTAGGCGTCTCACAGTACGGACATTGCAATTTATTGCCCTGGCCACACTGCATGCCTCCTTGCAGCATTCCTAAGGCACGTTCACGCAGATGAGCAGGGACCCTGGGCATCTTTCTTTTGGTGTTTTTCAGAGTCAGTAGAAAGGCCTCTTTTGTGTCCTAAGTTTTCATAACTGTGACCTTAAATGCCCACCGTCTAAGCTTTTAGTGACTTAACGATCAATCCACAGGGGCATGTTCATTAATTGTTTATGGTTCATTGAACAAGCATGGGAAACAGTGTTTAAACCCTTTACAATGAAGGTCTGTGACGATATTTGGATTTTTACAAATTATCTTTGAAAGACAGGGTCCTGAAAAAGGGACGTTTCTTTTTTTTGCTGAGTTGTCACAAATTACTACATTAGGGTACTAAGTCCCTACTATTTTAGTAGTAGCTGGAATCACGTGTGTTAAGTAGGCCACATAACATAACAACTGGCTTTGCAACAACGTATCCTGAGATACTGTGTCAGTGGAACTACTCGTCGTCCTCCCTTTCCACTTATTTTATTGTCATCCACAATATAGTGCAGTGTCAGCAGACTGTGAGGGTATCAAGCTCAAAAACAAGGTAATAAAGCGTGAGTGATGGAACCACCAGGGGAAGTGTTAATCACACAGCCCAGCGCTGAGTCCTGGTTCTGGCTGAGGGGAGCAGGATGCACCCAGGCACGGGGGGTCACTGCATTCCCTCCTTTGTTCTCCCACTCTGCTCTGGGCTTTCCTGCCCGCCGTGCCAGCCCTGAGGAAACCAGGCTGCCCGGCCGCACCATCTCATCCACCACGCAGCATCTGCACGGCAAGGCCCTGTCTGTCTGCAGCTCTGCGCACCCAACAGACCTCTCTCTCTCTCTCTCTCTCTCTCTCGCGCCACAGTCATTTTCTCTCTATCACACCATGTCATTTGTCTCATTCCGCCAACCAGCACAATGGAGGGAACTTCCGCCTGGCTGCCCAGCCAATGTTTATTTGTGTTGAGGCGTCTTTGTTTCCCAAACCTGACCTTACGCCATGCCGAGTCCCAGCAGTGTGTGACTCTGCAGTACCAGCCAGGAGAGGCTAGAGCGGGTGTGTCTCTCTCTCTCTCTCTCTCTGCCTGTGGGACCAGGATATGGGTGACATTTAGGGAGATATTACGTTCTTCCCGCCCTGGCAGGTTGCAGCTCTCAGAGAGCTGGGGTTCTCACAATGTGAACATCAAGGCAAAGTGTCTATTCTGTCGAGTCACTGCACTCAAAACACCCAGACTTTGAGACTAATGGAAAATTGGCAGCCCAAACAATATTATATTTTGGTGGATAGACGTTCTTCATGGTTGAGATGGTGCAGACGGTGCAGGTCTCATCCTCACATGCACTCTCACCCAGCAGGGGGTAAAGCTTTCCCCAGTGTATGTGGGTTATATGACTTTATACTTACCTGATTTCTAGCTTACATTACTACCTTACTGTGTAGGCTACAGTCTATTGCGGGCTTTACCCTGATGTTGTCGTGCAGGGCAGTGAGGAAATCCACTTCTGGGCCTCTCCTTTTGAAGTGTGTGTGTCTGTCTGACTGGGAGTTATGAGTGGGCCTCTCGCCACTTCCCCAATGTTCCCTTTACACTACAGGTCAGACTGGGTCTGTGCCCTCAGTGGAGCTATAAAAGACTGTGGGTATGTCCCGATTCTCCACCCTTTTCTCAAAGAGTGCACTTGCATATTTCCTGTCATGGATTTAACAATGGTGGAATCTCCCTCGAGCCAATAATTACACTTGCATTGATTTAATGCTTGTAAATCAGTGTTGGAAAGTGTGCAAGTGCACACTTTGGGAGAAGGGTGGAGAATCAGGACTCAGACAGTGAACTACTCATAGGGAGGAATAGGAGGTTGGTGTTGGTGGGGACTGTCTGTTCCAGTCCTGTAGCTATGGCTGCTTCTCCATGGCCTGTCCTTCCTCAGGACCGCACCCAAGGCCAGGTGGCCAACAGCACAGAGGAGGAAACAGCTTATTTCCTCTGGGTGTACAACATAACGCTTCTCTCACACCTATTTGTGTTACCCCAACCCTTTTCCTCTCAGATTTTGAGAGGAACACCAAAAGAGGTTGAAGTTTGAAGTCTCCATGTGAACTGAAATGGTTGGATGTGAAGCCTCTCTGAGAGAAGCCTACTCCCCATACTCAGAGAAGTCTCTCTGAGCCAAAGTGCGGATCCTGATACAATCACATCTCTTATGCTCATTTTAGGCCTTTAATATGCTGCCTTCTCAGAAAACTATTTTTGGAGACGAAATAATCTATTTCCCAAAAATGCAGTCTTATTTTCTTCTCTCGTCTATGTTCACTTGATTGATCTAAAAAGCTGCCATGTAGGCCTAGTTGGTCTCAAGTCGTGCCAGGAAGCTTGTTGTGGCTAATTAGCTGTTGGGTCTTGAGATTTCCTCTGTGTGTTACAACAGTCTTTGTTCAGCGTAGTCCTATCAGACCTGCCTGTCATTACCCCTGTGTGTGGCTCCACACTCACTGAAGGCTCTTATCAGCAGAACCTCTTGTTGTGTCCACGCCACACAATGGAACAGTGGCACTCCAACAGTCTCCAATCCTAGATGGAGAAACCCAGTTAAGCAGGAAAGGCAGGCCGTGAGTGGCTGTAGTAGCCGAGTCTATACATAGAGAGAACAGAGTGGATACTGGTTTCGGATAGTCCTCCTGACAGAAATGATCTGTGGTTTGGTAGGGTGGGGCAAGACCTAAGAACCAACTTTTTGTAAACACAACTCATACTAGAATGTCCAACTATGCACTGTCTCTTAGCAAGGTATGTATGCAGTGTGTGTACATACTTTGAGAAAGGCAGTCATGACAGGTAGAGATCCCTGTGTTAGACCTAATCTGCATAGTTGAACACTGGTGGCTCTACATGGTCATGCTAGACTAGCCTAGTTCAAGAAAACCGCTGCTTTGAGCCTTACTGCCTGTCTCTCTACCACCCGTGCTGCAGTAAAGGACAAGCCCCTCGGCCCTCCCAGTCCCAGGTCTGGCTGCAACGGAGGAAGTTGTTCCTCGGCTCCAGCCAGGAAAAGGGTCTTGGGGGGGGGGGGGGGGGGGGGTTGTTATTCTTGTTGTCCGATAGCATCTACGTTGTACGTGGGTACCTCTAGGCCCTGCCGAGAAGCGGGGTTATTGTATTACCCAGGCAGGGAGTGAGAAGGTGGGGGGGGGAGGGGGAAGACGAGGGAGGCAGAGAGCCTCGACCAGGTCCCGGGCCGGTGCTGCAAGGGTGCTTGGTGTGCTCACCCATCACCATGGAGATGGGGCGACGAGATGGGCAAGCGTTGACAGCATCAGTCAACCGTACCCCAGGAAGTGGCAGAAATGACAACCAGCGCCCCAGGTGGCCTTCCTATCCCCTGCCAAAAGACAAGCCTCCATCGCTCCCCATCTCCTCCTCCTCCCAGCTGTGCGGATGTTTTTTCTTCTTCTAGCTGGATAAGATTAGCCTTTCTGTTGGATGGAGAGTCTCAGGACATGCCTTTAACTTATTCCCTTAGCGTGCCAATTCAATGGTATGTGTTATGAACACTGAGCAGCAGCAGTTGTTGTTTCTTTTCTAAGAATCTTAAGATTCCATTAACCTCCCCTCTCTCTCTCTCTCTCTTAACGTGTCACATAATATTGAGTTTCTGACTGTGTTTTCCTCCATCTTGACCATAGGCAGAGCCCCTGAAACCAAAACTCTCGGCCTGGAGAAAGTTGGCGTCAAGCTCAACAAAGAGTCGGGGAAAATACTTGTGGCCGCTGACGAATCCACATCTGTGCCGAACATCTACGCTTTCGGCGATATCGGCGAGGTAGGTGTTGATCATGTCCGTCATCCTCTCAGTGTACCCACCCAGCCTTACAACACCAACGTGAACCTCTCCAGGAATGTATGGAAGGCTGAAATGAGTGGTCCTACCAAGGCGACGCTTTATACAAGAAACCATTTGGTATGCAAAAAGTTGAAGTGATACCGTAGTTCACTGGGCACCATCAAATTTCATCATTTTAGATGTTGCCTATCTTTCCATTTGATATTGAAGCATATGGCTGGAGCTACACAGCAGATGGCGTGGGACAAGGACTCCTCTCAAACTGCTGTGCTGCTCTATCACAATACTCCTTCTACATGTATCAAATGTCAGTCCTGTCTTTTTAATGTGGCCAGCTGTGGATTTCCTAACTTCCACAGGCCTCTTCCAGACGGTTAGATTGACACAAGCGTTTGATGAGTCACTCTTAGCCCTGATGCCTGTCATCTTTTCACATACTGGGAGACTTTTTAAAAGGGGGTGGATTGATATTTAAGTCTATGTCCAAACAGAGCACCTTTTTGTGTAGAGACATTGAAGAGCACCTGTGGACTGCCAAGAAATGCATTACTATGACGCAGACCCAAGTGGTGTGTAAACACAGTTACCGAAATACCACCACACACACACACATTCAGACACACACACCTCCAGCGCCAGAGGAGCTGTCTTAAAAAACAGGATGTTCAGCAGCGGTGCTAATCAAACGGGTTGCTCATGACTTAAAGGGATACTTGGGGATTTTGGCAATAAGGCCCTTTATCTACTTCCACGGAGCCTACTAGGTACCATAGACCTCCAGTCATTGCGCTGACTCTAGTTAGCATTGACTAGACATAAACTGGACACAGACATAAAAAAAGCTCATCCGACTCTGGGGAAAGTAGATAAAGGGCATCATTGCCAAAATCCCAAAGTATCCCTTTGTCAAGCTTTCAGAAAGAATTCACCCTGCAGCTCTGCCCCTTCCTGTATTGTTAAGCTGTTGTTGTGAGTAGGCCTTTACACCTGTACCTGTATTCGGGTTGAAAATGGTAGCCTTGGGCACTGATAAGCTCCTAAATTGGTACGCATTGGCAGTACAGTATTTGCTCTATTTGACGTCAGCGCTCAGTGTCTCCGCTTCACAGCGCTGTGTGGGTTTTGACTGACAGCCGTTCGGAGCGTGAGCACCGCGCGCGACAAGAAGTTACCACCATCCCTCCTGCTAACTGTAAATTACGAGGACTCCATGTATTTTGAAAGATGACACGTTGAGGATTACAATAAATACCGCTTTGACGTCGTACAAGCAAACCAAACACCCTCGAGTCCAAATGTGCAATTCCCCACGAGTGTAAGGAGCTAACAGTCAGTTGGGTCGAGTGGGGAAATTGTTTGAGGATACAAAAGCAATGTTTGTTTTTGTGTGCAGGGCAGTTAAGAAACCTTTATTAGTCTGTGCCATTGTCATGGATGTGTGTTCAAGCCAGAGGCTACAGGTTAGTCTACACAGTAACTCACAGGCACAACTGTCCCCTCTCTCTCTCTCTCTAAATAGCCAAAGGGCCTGTGCTAAGGAGGTGCGCTCTGTGTGTGTGTGTGTGTGCGGAGCCTGCATGCATAGGTACTTTTGTCGGCTTCCCTCTGTCTGCTTCTCTCTCTGTTTATCTGTCTGTCTGTCTCCCCGTTTTCTCATGTCACTCATTAGCGTTGTTCTGTGTTTCCAGGGTCGTCCTGAGTTGACCCCCACAGCCATTAAGGCAGGGAAGCTCCTCGCCCGCAGGCTCGCAGGCCAGACCAATGAGCTAATGAACTACGACAACGTGAGTAGACACACACACCAAACACACACACTACTCCTATGCTTCCCCCCCACCCCCCATCTCTCCACAGCTTGTCTGTATGTGGCCTTTGATGTCTTTGTTTTATGCTTTTGTTTTAAGTGTTAAATCAGCTCCACTTCTGTGTATTTTGGGTTTTAATCCCTAGTCGTTGTTTTCCCTGGATTATGCAGCCTGGTCTGACTCATGGGGTTTTAATGGGACACACTGCACCTCTTCTGCACCTCTTCCAAATGTTTATTCCTAAACCATTCGTAATAATACTTATTGCTTAAATGCTTATTGTTTGTGCTCTAGTTTCGTCTTTGTTCCTTTTTTGTGGTCTTTTGTAGCATTGTTATATTACCACTTTATTTTACTCCCAATGGTAGATGGTAGGAGATACAGTAGATTATATTACCACTTTATTTTACTCCCAATGGTAGATGGTAGGAGATACAGTAGATTAGATTACCACTTTATTTTACTCCCAATTGTAGATGGTAGGAGATACAGTAGATTATATTACCACTTTATTTTACTCCCAATGGTAGATGGTAGGAGATACAGTAGATTATATTACCACTTTATTTTACTCCCAATGGTAGATGGTAGGAGATACAGTAGATTAGATTACCACTTTATTTTACTCCCAATGGTAGATGGTAGGAGATACAGTAGATTAGATTACCACTTTATTTTACTCCCAATGGTAGATGGTAGGAGATACAGTAGATTAGATTACCACTTTATTTTACTCCCAATTGTGGGAGATGGAGTAGGCGATGTGACCGGCCTGTAGTATGGGTCTGCCTATCTACAGTATCCTGCTATAATATTACTTTGTTTGTCTTGTTTCTTGTATCCTTGATTTTCTGTCTGTCCGGTTGCAACCCCACTGGAGAATTGCTGTGTGGCCTGTCTATCCTCATGTAACATGATGTAACAAGACTTTATGTGCCTTCTGATTGGTTGTGTCCCTAGGTCGCCACCACAGTGTTCACCCCTCTGGAGTATGGCTGTGTGGGCCTGTCAGAGGAGGAGGCTGAGAGCAGACATGGGAAGGACTCCATAGAGGTACAGTAGACCTAAACCACTAACATTATAGCTAGCTGATTTTCTAACTGAATGGAGGTCTGCTGAGGTATGCTGGGAAAGCTTTCAGTTCTTAAAGGATTGTGACTCCTGGTGTGCCTCTACTGCTTTATACATTTGTGAAATAGAAAGTGGTGTGATTGCGTGTGTGCCTCTCGCTCCGTGTGCCTCTCGCTCCGTGTGCCTCTCGCTCCGTGTGTGTGTGTGTGTGTGTGTGTGTGTGTGTGTGTACAGAGTGCCTCTCGCTCCGTGTGTGTGTACAGAGTGTGTGTGTACAGAGTGCCAGCTGCTAACACCTGCGCCCAGAATGCCCCGGCTCGTTGTAGAGCGAGGTGTAGCTCCACTGTGTGATTGACAGGTGAGCAGAGGGCCTGATTGACGTGTGTATCAGGTGCTGACAGGCGTTGTGTGATCTAAAGCACCGCGGCGGGAGAGGTGCACCATGGGTCCTGACAGCTGCCTGTGTGCATGGCCCGGCCGGCGACTTGTGTCGGCACGTTCCCTGGCTCCATATAAAACACACACCATGAAACCAGGGTCTGAAATGTACCTTTTTTTAAATCGAGCAAAGTGTTGTGAGAACAGTTTTGTAGTACCAGATTCATAGTGAATGATCTGAGATCCAGGGCCTACCTTTCACACGAGCAAGTATTGTAAAATACTATATATTGTTGGTGGACTAATGGTCATGTTGTCTGTTGTTCTCTGTCTAGGTGTACCATGCCTTCTACAAGCCTCTGGAGTTCACTGTGGCTGAGAGAGATGCCAGCCAGTGTTACATAAAGGTGAGAACATGCCCTCACAGTAGGGTTGCAAAATTCCCAGGTATTCCAGAAATCCCGGTTGGAGGATTCCCGTATGTTCTGCTTATTCCCTCCTGATTCCAGGAGTTTTTCAACCGGGATTTCTGGAAAACCTGTGAATTTTGGCAAAGTTGCAACCTTTACCTCCTTATGTCGCATCTGAAGTGTAGCCTGGAGATTTAGGGGGTGTAACGTTGCTTCTCTCACCGCCTAAGGTGGTGTGTAAGCGGGGTGGAGACCAGAGAATCCTCGGCCTGCACTTCACTGGCCCCAACGCTGGAGAAGTTACCCAGGGCTTTGCTTTGGGCTTCCAGTAAGTCAACCACTCTGCTTGATGGAGTTAGATAGGGATTCAAAGTCGATCATACAGATGTTGTAGGGTTGTGGTTATTTTAAGAAATTGCTCAACTGCTTTTTAAAAATGATTTTGGCTCTAATGTATAGTTATCATACTAACATATGTTAGATCTGTAGATTCATTCATCTAAAATGAATGGATGTCATGTACGTTGTAAACTCTACATATAGGTGAGTATATACGTGACAAGATGAGCCTTTATCAGTGCAGCAGAGATACTACACTAAACAAAAATATAAATGCAACATGTAAAGTGTTGGTTCTGTGTTTCATGAACTAAAATCATTTTCTCTAGCTTATTTCTCTCAAATGTTATGCACAAATTTGTTTACATCCCTGTTTGTGAACATTTCCCTTTTGCCAAAATAATTAATACACCTGACAGGTGTGGCATATTAAGAAGCCGATTAAACAGCATGATCATTACACAGGTGCACCTTGTGCTGGGGACATTTTAAGGCCCCTCTAAAATGTGCAGTTTGGTCACACAGCACAATGCCACAGATGTTTCAAGTTTTGCGGGAGCATGCAATTGGCATAAAGCCCTTTTGTGGGGAATAACTCATTATGATTGGCTGGGCCTGGCTCCCCAGTGGGTGGGCCTATGCCCTCCTAGGCCCACACATGGCTGTACCCCTGCCCAGTCATGTAAAATCCATAGATTTGGGCCTAATGAATTTATTTCCATTGATTGATTTCATTATATGAACTGTAACTCAGTAAAATCTTTAATGTTTTTGTTCACTATAGTAAGATAAACTTAAAGATGGGAGAATGGGTGGTGCCGGCTGTATGAATGAAGTCTCCATGTCTCTGTCTCTCTCCAGGTGTGGGGCCACCCTCACTCACCTGAAGGAGACCGTGGGGATCCACCCCACTTGTGCCGAGGAGCTGACCAAAGTCAACGTCAGCAAGCGCTCTGGGCTGGATGCCACGGTTACCGGCTGCTGAGGTTAAGCACCCCCTTCTCTGAACACACCTGAGCACACGGGAAGAAACCTCCTCGTAGAGACAGGGAATGTGTCCCTAATGTCACCCTCCTCTCTATGTAGTGTACTACTTTCAACCAGGGCCCATAGGGTTCTGGTCAAAAGTAGTGCACTAGAAAGGCAATATGGTCCCATTAGAGACGCATACAGGGAAGTAATTGTAATGCATATACACCCTAGCCACCTCATAACGGTCCATGTAGAAGCACTCTCTCCTTTCCCTGACATCCCAGTTCCACTGCATTTCAGGTCTCCACTCCGTCTTATAATTGCAGGTTCCTCCAGGTCATGACTGCAATGCTATATCTAGGTAAGGCTAGATTTGTGTCAGGTTTGACTAGTGGTCACATTAACCAGGCCATGGTTACCCAATCTAGCCCCTTAATGTATGTAGTATGTCCCCTTCTCCCATTTTGAAGGCCATAAGGAGTTCTAGACCCAGGTTCGTGAAAACGTCCAGACACAAGCAGCATCCTTTAAATAAACTGGCTCATAAATCAGAATTAGGGCCCATTCCAGTTTGTTGAAAATAACTGTATAAGAGAGAGAATGCCGGGCAACTAATGTTTCTGAAATATATTCAGCAAATATTGTTGTTTCTCCTCCTGTTCTTCCTGTCCATTAGTCTTGAAAGTGACACATGCGTTGCCCGGGTGACACTGATGGATGGGCCAAGGGCCGTCGCCGCGGTGACACCACCCGTTTCCCATGGACACACACAAACAGTCGGCGGGCAGGCTGTCAGTCAGAGAGGTGCAGAGCAGCACAGGGCCCAGTCTGGGCCAGAGTGCAGAGCCCCTGATTAGGCCTCCACTCATTCCAGCACTCTGCTCCCCCCCCTCTCACCTCCCCTCAACCCCAATGCACAAAGGAATACAGTGGGACTACAATAACAATCTCTGTCAGTCTGTGTGTGGGGACGCCTTGGCCAGCAACCTCTGGCAACCCAATCCCTCTATGGGAGAGATGGAGGGAAAGAAACTGCCTGGGCCACAGTGGTGGCAGTACCAAATGCTGCCTAAAGGTGGCGGTATTGTCCTCTTATTTTCTTCGAAAAACCTGCTAGTAAAGAAATGATAGGGTAGTGAAGTCGGTGTATAATGAATAAGCCCGGGCACATTCAAGGTGCACATTGAGATGTCTGTTATGGAATGAATGTGGAGACCATGGAGGCATTTGTAGCGCTAACTGATAACATTGTGTATTTACACGGCTGGCAGTTTAGCCCACAAAGTCATCACCCTCTGAGATAAGGCCGATTATTTATTTCACTTAACTGCCATTATACTATTGTGATTTTTACCAGTCACCTAAATGATGTCGTACTATTTAAGTCTTCCAACATGTCAAGTACACCAGTCCACTCTTCACCCAATCATCCTTTCCTACAAGTCCTGAAAGCAGAGAACTATGCAGTGCTGGACTGAGCTGGACAGGTCATGCAGTTTGAGTGGAGTGGGGAATGGTGGAGCTGAGGGGAGCTAAGAGCAGGGCACTGGGCTGGTTTATTTGTGTTTGAACTCTAATCTGCCATGCCTGATTAATGATCCTGATGAGGGGAGTGACAGCGCACTGCTCAGGATGATGGAGGGAGGGGAGAGAGGAGAGCAACAGCGCTACCAGGTTTATTTGGACCCGGGGTTGAGGCAGGGAGAGCGAGGGATGCAGCCAGACCAGGGGAAGAGGTGGAGGAGGGGGGTGGAGAGGTGAAGGAGGAGGTGTAGAAGGAAGGGGTGATTCCTGTGTGCTCCGTTCAGGGACGGGGTGCTGACTGAAGGACCCTGACCCCCCGCTCGGCAGGAACAGCTTGACTCCATCACCCACTACACATGCTGAGGCTGGGACCATCCAACACACACTGCCTGGGTGTATTTAGCCAGGCTTTCTCTCCCTTATTCTATATGCCTCATCTTAACGAGGCACTCAGTCCAGAGAGCAGGCTGCTGCTGCTGGGCTCAAGGCAAAGTTGTTGATCCCATCTAACAGTAAGTTCCTGTATTTTCTGCATGAAGCTGCCCAAACGCACAAGTCAGAATCATATTTATGACAAACATTAATTTGTTATTGTATTGTTTGAAATGTCTCTGTTAATTGTTGTTGATAGACAAAAGTGCCTTGGGCCTAGGGGCTTAAATGGGAGCGCAGAATCAGCCTCAGCCTTGCAGAATGTAATGCTTAGTTCCTCACAGGGGTCAGGGTTCAACTTTCAGGTCGCCAGCTAATGATAACTTGCGCTAAAACCCACATCTGGGGAGGGCATGTCTGATGACACCTGGCGACCAACTTTAGTTACTGTAAATATAGTAGCCTAATTCACAATGACGCTTTGTATTGCATTATTTATATGTAAAAAAGGAATAAAATATGAGAATGCACTGATGTCTCCCATTAAAATAATGATGTCCTCTGTTTCACCGGGCCTGCCTTTCTGTCTGTGTCTGTTGCATGGGTGTCTCCATCTGTGTGTGTCTGTGGCTCGATGATTGTTAGTTGTTAGTTAAGCTCTGCGTCGGAGGCTGTGCGGTGTAGTGCAGCCCTGTCACTCAACCCTCTGGACCAACAATGCCACAAATTCCTCTCTGTTTATTTGGTTAAGGACCGGGCTCTCACAAACCCAGAAACTCCTTAGGATCCCCAAACAGCTTCACCCCTGAACTGAGGCCCGTGTCACTCTGAAATCTGCCATCAGACCACTAGCAATGAAGATCATTGCGTGGCTCGTGAGTAATGGTGAACAGCAAAAGGCTTTGTGTTCTTTGTTTCCCTCCAGAAACGGAGGGAACTGGTTGACAACAGGTTAAATCCAGCTTGGTAGCACACTTAGCAGAACATGTAAACATGTCAAGGTGCTTTCAGGGATATTTTCAGTCTTAATCCGGCCCATTGAAGGTTGATCGTCTTAACTCTGAGTCGTCATTCACAGGGCCATTGTGACTTTAGTCTCTGAGCCCTTACAGCCAACTCTGGGAGCGCAGACATCCACACACACGTACAACGACACGCAGCCCCACGGCCGGGCCCAAAGCCCTGGGACGCGGGTGAGGAATGAGACAAATTCCTGTCTTGTGTAAACATTTGCATAAAAATTATGCTGGAAACAAAAAAGGCTAAAACAGGCGAAGATTATCCCTCAGAAATGAATACGGGACAATTATTTGTTTAGGTTACCTTTGTTTAACTTGGCAAGTCAGTTAAGAACAAATTCTTATTGACAATGACAACCTACCCCGGCCAAACCCGGATGACCCTGGGCCAATTGTGCGCCGTTCTATGGGACTCCCAATCACGGTCGGATGTGATACAGCCTGGATTCGAACCAGGGACTGTAGTGACGCCTCTTGCAGTGCTTTAGACCACTGCACCATTCGGGAGCCCAAATACCTGGACAGGGTGAGGTGCTGTTGGAGGGTGGTACAAGGAAAAGACTTAGACTTGCTTTCGATGAGAATGACAGATCTATAACTCACATTTCTATGTAAATTTGATTAGTTGACCAGAAAGTTACATATTATAGTTTAAAGGAGAATTAGAAGGTGTCCTTAATGGTCATGAGTAGTCGAGGTGAGACTCAAACCGGTGTGTAATATTCTGCACTGTCTGGTCCCCCAAGTTTGAGACATTTAGCTCGAAGACTCCTTGAAGAAAGTGTGGTAAGCCTAATGGTGACTGATACAACAAATTGAACATGGGTGATCAAATCAAATTTATTTATATAGCCCTTCGTACATCAGCTGATATCTCAAAGTGCTGTACAGAAACCCAGCCTAAAACCCCAAACAGCAAGCAATGCAGGTGTAGAAGCACGGTGGCTAGGAAAAACTCCCTAGAAAGGCCAAAACCTAGGAAGAAACCTAGAGGAACCAGGCTATGTGGGGTGGCCAGTCCTCTTCTGGCTGTGCCGGGTGGAGATTATAACAGAACATGGCCAAGATGTTCAAATGTTCATAAATTACCAGCATGGTCAAATAATAATAAGGCAGATGAACAATGCTAGTATGAGTATGGTGATAAACTAATGTAATAAATGTACTTTCTGTTAGCTTTACACAGGGATATTTGGTCATCATATTTAATATGTTGAACAAATTCAGGAAGGAAAGAAAATATCAGATTGGGGGTGATCTCTGTAGGTCCTCCATGGCTATCAACAGCTGACAGTTTTTAATGAAGTTTGTGTCAGCAGTCTGAATCAAGAGACTTCTCACTTCACTCCCTGGCTGGAATCTCAAGGCTGTCTCCCTCAACCATTCACATCAACTGACCCGTTGAATTCCCACGTTGAGTTGCAGTAGGATTGATTTGCACCGTCTTAGCGACTGTATTAGTTCCCAGTGGGTAGTTCTTGAATTATGGTGGCATTTGCTCATGGCATTTTATTTTTTAACATTTAAAGCTGGAATTCTTAATGGTGAAATAGCTACGTCCGTTTGCGATATTACCACACAAAGATAACAGTGAGCAATGTTTTTTTTTACCCTCGGATATCATTGCACGTGTGATAGAAGAGCACACAACTTTTTTACCATGCTGTGTGACTCTTCTCAGCTCAGCAACATAAACAATAATGGTGGTGGGGGCAGCCCCTAAGACGGATTCCGTCTTTAAATGTATTTAGGTGTATTTTGCTTTCAATATTGTTTCCCTTCATTTAAACTGACAAACACCAAGTGAAACTTTGGATTTAGACACACCAAATTATCAATGGAATCCTCAAATGTACAGTGGTCTCCAAAATTACTGGCACTGGCAATGCACAAACAATACTTAAAACAATATAGTTTTAGAGCGAAACTCAAAATACCAACATGTGAAAAATACTGTACTTTATTAATGTTTCAATGGAACCCAACAAAATAATGTATTGATTTAATTAAAAATCAATGTCCTCCAAATCAAGGTTTCATAATTAATGGCACACTTAAATAGTATTGTAAATAACATCTACCAACATTAAACCAGGAATTAAATTCCACTTAAGTTTATCTAAGAAACTATATTAAGCCATTACATCACTTTCTTTTTAACTAGGGTATAAAAAGGAGGTAACAGGCATGCAATATCCCTTTGTCATCCAACACCATGGAGAAAAGAAAAGGACTGGCAGTTCAAAAGGGACAGCTGGTCGTAGACCTTCAGAAATCTGGTAATGGCTACAAGAAGATCCACAAAAGAATCACTGTGAAATAATTGCAGGCCACCTCCACAACCACAGGCTCTTTGGAAGGGTTGCCAGAAGAAAGCCCTTAATGACCCCAAGACACAGACGCAAGCGCTTGGAGTTTGCCAAACGTCATTTAAATTATGATTGGAAGAAGGTGCTCCAGTCAGATGAGCATCGGCATGTTTGGCGTCGAAACACAGATGCAAACTAGGAGAGGCACCTCATACTCACGGTGAAATATGGTGGTGGGTCAGTGATGTTTTGGGGCTGTTTTAATTCCAGAGGTCCAGAGGCACTGGTTAAGATTGATGGCATAATGAATTCCACCAAGTACCAGGCAATTTTGGCTGACAATCTGGTTGCCTCTGCCAGAAGGCTGGACTTTCCAACAAGACAATAACCCAAAACATACCTCAAGATCCACACAGAAATGGTTCTGTGACAACAAAATCTATGTTCTGCCATGGCCATCTCAGTCGCCGGACCTAAATCCAATCGAAAACCTGTGGGCTGTTGAAGAGGGCAGTTGATAAGTTCAAACCCAAGAATGTGAAGGATCTTGAAAGGATCTGCATAGAGGAATGGTCCAAAATCCCTCCAAATGTGTTCCTTAACCTTGTCAAACATTACAGGAAAAGACCATGCTGTTATCCTTGCCAGAGGTGGTGGCACTAAGTGCTAAATGAGGAGTGCCAATAATTATGAAACATTGATTTTGGTGAAATCTATTTTGTATTAAATAATTCTATGATTTTGGTGGGTTCCATTGAAACATTAAAAATGTACAGTATTTCTCACATGTTGGTATTTTGAGTTTATCTCTATAATTATACTGTTTATACTTTTTCAAGGTATTGTTTGTGCATTTGGAGCCCACTGTATGACATTCTATAAAGGTGTGATTAGCTAATAATTGTATTTTTAATATGGACCCTACCCCTGATAAGTTTGCCACTGGAGAAAATGCTAAAGGTATATCTTTGTAATCAGTGATTTTCATGGCAGTAACACCAACGACACAAAACTGAGGGATACACATTATACTAGTAAAAAATATATATATTTTAATAGCCTTTATTTATATTGATATATACTTTTGTTCACTGTCTAGCATTCAAAATAATAGATATCTCTCATTCCCCAAAACTACACCTCTACACATCATCAGTGGGACAAGCCAATTTGCTGGCCCCCAGTAGTTTCTACAATGCGTACAAATAGATGTTTTGCGGTATAAAGGACTTACATACAGTATGTTATCTTATTAAATAACTTCCACGTTTTTAATGTCACATGCACAAGTACAGTGAAATGTCTTTCTTGCAAGTTCTAAACCCAAGAATGCAGTAATCAATATCAATGTAGTACTAAAAACAATACATACAAATAAGAACACGAGAAAGTAAGTAGGCTGTATATATAGCGTCAGTTTCAATACCATATTTATAATGTGCAGGGATACTCGAGTGATAGAGGTAGATACACTACATGACCAAAAGTATGTGGTCACCTGCTCGTTGAACATCTCATTCCAAAATCATGGGCATTAATATGGAGTTGGTTCTTCCTTTGCTGCTGTAACAGCCTCCACTCTTCTGGCAAGGCTTTCCACTAGATGCTGGAACATTGTTGCGGGGACTTGCTTCCATTCAGCCACGAGCATTTGTGAGGTCGGGCACTGACGTTGGGCGATTAGGACTGGCTCTCAGTCGGTGTTCCAATTCATCCCAAAGGTGTTCGATGGGATTGAGGTCAGGGCTCTGTGCAGGCCAGTCAGGTTCTTCCACACCGATCTCAACAAACCATTTCTGTATGGACCTCGCTTTGTGCATTGGGGCATTGTCACGCTGGGCCTACCCCAAACTTGCCACAAAGTTGGAAGCACAGAATCGTGTAGAATGTAATTGTATGCTGTAGCGTTAAGATTTCCCTTCATTGAAACTTAGGGACATACCATGAACCAGACCATTATTCCTCCTCCACCAAACTTTACAGTTGGCACTATGCGTTGGGGCAGGTAGCGTTCTCCTGGCATCCGCCAAACACAGATTTGTCCGTCGGACTGCCAGATTTGGATGCATGATTCATCACTCCAGAGAACGTGTTTCCACTGCTCCAGAGTCCAATGGCTGCGAGCTTTACACCACTCCAGCCAACGCTTGGCGTTGCGCATGGTGACCTTAGGCTTGTGTGCGGCTGCTCAGGCATGGAAGCCCATTTCATGAAGCTCCCGATGAACAGTTCTTGTGCTGATGTTGCTTCCCGAGGCAGTTTGGAACTCGGTAGTGAGTGTTGCAACTGAGGACAGTTGATTTTTACATGCTTCAGCACTCAGCGGTAACGTTCTGTGAGCTTGTAGGGCCATTTCACAATAACAGCACTTACAGTTGACCAGGGCAGCTCTTGCGGAGTAGAAATTTTATGAACTGATTTTTTGGAAAGGTGGCATCCTATGACGGTGACACGTTGAAAGACACTGAGCTCTTCAGTAAGGTCATTCTACTGACACTGTTTGTCTATGGAGATTGCATGGCTGTGTGCTCGATTTTTATACACCTGTCAGCAAAGGGTGTGACTGAAATAGCCAAATCTACTAATTTGCAGGGGTGTCAACATACTTTTATATGGGTAGTGTATGTTTAGGGGTAAGGTCACACGGCATCATGATGATTGTAAACACCTATGTGAGAATGCTGTTCATTGGCTACAGCTCAGCATTCAACACCATAGTGCCCACAAAGCTCATCACTAAACTAAGGACCCTGGGACTGAACACCTCCCTCTGCAACTGGATCCTGGACTTCCTGATGGGCCGCCCCCAGATGGTGAGCGTAGGCAACAACACATCTGCCACGCTGACCCTCAACACAGGGGGCCCCTCAGGGGTGCGTGCTTAGTCCCCTCCTGTACTCCCTGTTCACCCCACAACTGCATGGTCACTTACGACTCCAACACCATCATTACGTTTGCCAGTGACACGGCAGTGGTAGGCCTGATCACCGACGACGATGAGACCGCCTATAGGGAGGAGGTCAGAGACAGTGTGGTGCCAGAACAACAACCTCTCCCTCAATGTGAGCAAGACAAAGGAGCTGAACGTGGACTACAGGGTAAGGAGGGCCGATCACACCCCCGTTCACATCGACGGGGCTGTAATGGAGATGGTTGAGAGCTTCAAGTTCATTCGTGTCCACATCACTAAGGACCTATCATGGTCCAAACACACCAACACAGTCGTAAGGATGGCACGACAATGCCTATTCGTTTTCAGAATGCTGAAAAGAATTGGCATGCTCAGATCCTACGGCTGCACCATCAGGAGCATCCTGACTGGTTGCATCACTATTTGGTATGGCAACTGCTCGGCATCCGACCGCAAGGCGCTACAGAGGGTAGGGAGTATGGCCCAGTACTTCACTGGGGCCAAGCTCCCTGCCATCCAGAACCTCTATACCAGGCGGTGTCAGAGGAAGGCCCTAACAAGTGTCAAAGACTCCAGCCACCGAATTCATAGACTTATCTCTGCTACCGCACGGCAAACGCTACTAGAGTGCCAAGTCTGGGACCAAAAGGCTCCTTAACAGCTTCTACCCCCAAGCCATAAGACTGCCGAATAGTTCATCAAATGGCCCCCTATACCATATACATTGACCCCCTTATTTTATTCTTATCTATTATAAAAAAAATTTAGCACAGGCTCGAAGTACACTCACTGGACTCTAACCACACACCCACACGTACTACACGAACACTCCAACACACACACACACACACACACATAACACATACACACAACACATGCACACATGCATATTGACGCCACACACACACATACATTCACACTTTTCACACACGTTGCTGCTACTGTCTGTTTATTATCTATACAGTCACTTTACCCCTACCTATATGTACATATTACCTCAATTACATTGATTACCCCGTGTACCCCTTTTTTTTTAGTTATTTAGCAGTTTTATGGCTTAGGGATAAAAGCTATTCAGGCCCCTGTTGGTGTCAGACTTGATGCACTGGTACCGGTTGCCGTGCCGAAGCAGAGAGAACAGTCTATGACTTGGGTGGCTGGAGTATTTAACCATTTTCCAGGTCTTCACCACCTGATAGAGCTCCTGGGTGGCAGGGAGCTCAGCCTCAGAGATGTACTAGGCTGTCCGCACCACCCTCTGTAGCGCCATGTGATCGAGGGCGGTGCTGTTGCCATACCAAGCCAGTCAAGATGCTCTCAATGGTGCAGCTGTATAACTTTTTGAGGATTTGAGGACCTATGCCAAACCATTTCAAACTCCTTATTTAACGGCTGTGCGCATGTGGACCATTTTTTTATTCCTTTGTGATTTGGACACAGACTTGAAGCTCAGTTAAATTAAACTGAACATGTTTTAAAGTGTTTTTACATGTTGCCAAAGTCAAGGGACAGTATTCCCACCGCAATTCAAGAATGATCCCAATAGAAGGCCTCAGCAAAGGGTCATCCGCAAGTCACCTTTTCGTCACCCTGAATCCATCCTCACTCTGTTACAGCTGGGGAAAGACATGGCTTATAACTGAGTCTGAGGTGGAGGGGAAACTGAGTTTGAGCGAACACAGTGGGGTCCTGTCCTGATGGTAGTTCTGCTCTCCTCAGTGGAGGTGAAGGCTGTGACATGGGCTTATCAACATCAGATAAGGACAGAAACACGCTGGAATGGAACTTAATTTATTACACATGGCTTCTTAGGCCATTATCTAAAGAGGAGAAGTGGGTTTCTGTATGAGAGAGAGAGACACAGAGAGACACACAGAGAGAGAGAGAGAGAGAGAGACACAGAGAGACACAGCGAGAGAGATGTACTATGGGCTGAGGTTTCTCTGTCTAAACTGGTTCACCCACCAGCCAGCCACCACAACCCTACGTAGGCCACCAGCGCCTCTGGCCATTTTTCCGGCTTTGACTTCCAGATGTCAATAAAATATGTAATTATAATCACCTACCTCAACTCCTAAATCATCTAGTCAGGTCTGGCCACACAAGAACCTTCCTTATTACTGGTGGTGTAAAGTACTTAAGTAAAAAATGCTTTAAAGTACCATAAGTCGTTTTTGGGGGTGTCTGTACTTTACTATTTATATTTTTGACAACTTTTACTTTTATTTCACTTCATTCCTAAAGAAAATAATGTACTTTTTGCTCCATACATTTTCCTTGACACCCAAAATTACTTGTTACATTCACACACTTATCAAGAGAACATTTCTTGTCTTCCTTACTGCCTCTGATTTGGCAGACTCACTAAACACTCGTGCTTTGTTTGTAAATTATGTGTCTGCCCCTGGCTTTCTGTAAAGAATAAAAAAAGAAAGAAAATGGTGCCGTCTGGTTTGCTCAATATAAGGCAGGGTTCCCCATGTTTTTTGAGCATTTTTTGTCTTTTTTATTGTTGGACATGAGACTTTAAAAACAGAAACAAATCAGCTCCAAGTGATTTTAATTTAGGAAATCCAAAGTATTTCCACGCATAATAGAGATATACACTGACTGTACAAAACATTAGGAACACCTGCTCTTTCCATGGCTCCTGGGGTACCGAAGGTACTAACCCTGACAGACTGACCAGGTGAAAGCTATGATCCCTTGTTAATGTCCCCTGTTAAATCCACTTCAATCAGTGTAGGTGAGGGGAAGGAAAAGGGGATACCTGGTCAGTTGTACAACTGAATGCATTCAACTGAAATGTGTCTTCCGCATTTAACCCAGAGGTGTGGAGGGCTGCCTTAATCGACCACGTCTTCGGCTCACGGGGATGGGAGGAGACATGTTAACGAAGGATTTTTAAGTCTTGAGACAGGGATTGTGTATGTGTGCAATTGAGGGTGAGTAGGCAAGACAAAGGATTGAAGTACCTTTGAACGTTGTATATGGTAGTAGGTGCCAGGCGCACTGTGTCAAGAACTGCAACGCTCTGGGTTTTTCACACCATTTCACAAGAATGGTCCACCACCCAAAGGACATGCAGCCAACTTGACACAACTGTGGGAGTGAGTACTGTACTGTACTGTTGACTGTGGAGTCAATATGGGTCAACATCCCTGTGGAAGGATTTCGACACCTTGTAGTCCATGCCCTGATGAATTGAGGCTCTTCTGAGGGGAAAAAGTGTGCATCTCAATATTAGGAAGGTGTTCCTAATGTTTTGTACCTTCAGTGTACGAGATAGTATACAAATGTAAGCAAGGTTTGAAATAATGTTTTAGTCAAATATTATATATGTTTAAGCTTCTTGCGTTATGTTTGCAGTCTTCAAATGATTTGCAGCTATGTTACGGCCCCCTGCTCATCGCTCAATAAAAAATTGGCACATGACTGAATCTAGATGATGATCTCTGATATTTGAAATGATTTATACTTTTACTTTTGATGCGTAAGTATATTTTAGCAATCACATTTACTTTTGATACTCAATATTTTCCTGGGTGACTTTTACTTGTCATTTTCTATTAAGGTATCTTTACTCAATTATGACAATGGCCTTGGTATAGTGTTATTAGTTTAGTTTGTTGACAACCAGGTTGATTAACAATATTGGGTTGTTAAAACGTTTTGTTTTTTATATAAATAAATGTGGGACACACAAAAGGCAGTGCAGAGCAACATTGCACATCATGCATTGCTTTAATAACTTTTGAAAGATTGTTCCAAAGTTTGCCTCCTCTAAATGAATATCGCACAAAAATGTGTTTTCCTACGAATTAAGCCACACAAAAATGCATAAAATACTTTTTGTACATATTTGCACTAATTGAGTGTGAGATTGTGTTGATGAGAGAGATTTTCACCGACCACTTTTGACTCGTGAGCCTACTTTCAGAACTACTGGCTAAAAAGTATACAAAAGCACCGGAAAATCCCTTTAAAATTGTCTCAGTCATTTGAAATGATATTATACTGTATAGTAATTTTGTGTATAGCCTCTATGCCAAAGTATTCACAGATGGATATTAGTATTCAGAGATATCTCAAAACTCCAAATAAGCATCAAGCTGATTACAAGCTTGTTATAAGGTCCCAGCTTCCTATAACCATTAAGGGAAAAGGAAAAGCATCAACAGTGTAATGTCCAGATGACAATTTCCTTCCAAATGTATCACTTCTGCATGCGTTTGCCCTGGGGCCCTTGTGTTATCAAATTGACACAGATAGCCATAAATCAAAGACTTATCTTCTCCCGCCATGACACTATAACCCCACTTTACAGCCAAAACATTAGCTTGGGGTTTAGCTGGGAGGAGGTGAGGTGGAGGGGGGAGGGGGGGTAGCTTGACTGGCAGAACCAAAAGATTACATTCTCCTCTGACTGTCCTGTCGCTCCTACCACAGACAGAAAAAGACAGAGCTGCAGAGATGGGCTCGTTGTGCAACACTGACAGATTGCATGCTGGGATAGCCCCGGGGTGCCTGTCGTTTGCGGTCCTGATTTATGCCCTCTTTCCTGTTTAGCCAGCTCAAGTTATGCCTGTCTGTGTGTATGTGGTGCGACCGCCTGCCAGCATATAAATGAAAACCACACACACGCACACTGCCATGCACTAATTCGTTTCTGTTCTGGTACTCACCAGTACTCTTTTATCTCTGGCATTTTGTTTGTCGTAATGATCTTGTGAGAGATGGCTGGCATGTACGTGTGTGTCTGCTATAACACTCCCTGTAGATATACAGTCAGCGCCAAAAGTATTGGGACAGTGGATTTTTGTTGTTTTGGCTCTGTACTCCAGCACTTTGGATTTGAGATTTCATTTGAGGTTATTTTCATCCATATCTGGCGAACCGTTTAGAAATTACAGCACTTTTTGTAGTGTGTGTGTGTGCGTCCGTCCGTCCGTCCCATTTTAGTATTGGAACAAATTAATTGTGAGTAATGATAAGTGAGAAAGTTACAGATGCACAAATATCATACCCCCAAGACATGCCACCCTCTCGCCATTACAATTTTATTTATTTAACCAGGAAAAGCCCATTGAGACCCAGAGTCTCTTTTTCAAGGGAAGGCAGCAACAATCAATACATTACAGAATTAAAACATGCAACAATACAATACAACAACATGATCCAGCTTTAAAAAAGCATTTACACTCCTCTGTAACAGAGTCTCCCATCAATATTTTAAATGAATTCAGTGGCACTAACATATCTAGATGAAGCATGGATTGTAGATTATTCCATGCGTCTGGTGCACAAGAAGAGAAGTCAGTCTTGTCTAATACTGTGAATGTCCTGGGGACTTTAAGTAGCAACCACCTAGCAGACCGGGTATGGTAACTGCTGGTGGTGAAGTAGACTACAGAGGTAAAGAGTGAGTTTTGTAGATGAACACATACAAATGTATCTTTCTGCGCAGATAAAGTGAGGTCCAACCTACCCTTTGGTACAATGTACAATGGTGGGTGAGTGACTTTGCATTTGTAATAAAGCGCAAGGATGCATGATAAACAGAGTCCAGTCTCTGTCAGACGGAGGAGGCTACATGATAAACAGAGTCCAGTCTCTGTAAGACGGAGGAGGCTGCATGATAAACAGAGTCCAGTCTCTGTAAGACGGAGGAGGCTGCATGATAAACAGAGTCCAGTCTCTGTAAGACGGAGGAGGCTGCATGATAAACAGAGTCCAGTCTCTGTCAGACGGAGGAGGCTGCATGATAAACAGAGTCCAGTCTCTGTCAGACGGAGGAGGCTGCATGATAAACAGAGTCCAGTCTCTGTCAGACGGAGGAGGCTGCATGATAAACAGAGTCCAGTCTCTGTAGGACAGAGGAGGCTGCATGATAAACAGAGTCCAGTCTCTGTAAGACTGAGGAGGCTACATGATAAACAGAGTCCAGTCTCTGTAGGACAGAGGAGGCTGCATGATAAACAGAGTCCAGTCTCTGTAGGACAGAGGAGGCTGCATGATAAACAGAGTCCAGTCTCTGTAAGACGGAGGAGGCTACATGATAAACAGAGTCCAGTCTCTGTAGGACAGAGGAGGCTGCATGATAAATAGAGTCCAGTCTCTGTAAGACGGAGGAGGCTGCATGATAAACAGAGTCCAGTCTCTGTAGGACAGAGGAGGCTGCATGATAAACAGAGTCCAGTCTCTGTAAGACAGAGGAGGCTACATGATAAACAGAGTCCAGTCTCTGTAGGACAGAGGAGGCTACATGATAAACAGAGTCCAGTCTCTGTAGGACAGAGGAGGCTACATGATAAACAGAGTCCAGTCTCTGTAGGACAGAGGAGGCTACATGATAAACAGAGTCCAGTCTCTGTAGGACAGAGGAGGCTGCATGATAAACAGAGTCCAGTCTCTGTAAGACGGAGGAGGCTACATGATAAACAGAGTCCAGTCTCTGTAAGACAGAGGAGGCTGCATGATAAACAGAGTCTCTGTAAGACGGAGGAGGCTACATGCATATACAACAAGTCACCATAATCATTAACAGAGAGAGAAGTGGCCTGAACAAGCTTCTTTCTAGTCATTAGCGGGAAGCAACCTTATTACGAAAATAAAAACACAATTTCAATTGAAGCTTTGTCACAAGATTATCCACATGGACAACTTGTCATCCAACCAAACACCTAGGTATTTGTAGGATGTCACTTTTTCAATGTGACAATGCTAAATTTCTCAGGCAGAGTTCTAGCTCTGGTAAAGGTCATGAATTTATTTTTTTGTACATTCAAGACCAGTTTGAGACCATAAAGGGAGGCCTGCAGTGACTGAAAAGCAGTCTGGAGCTCTTCAACAGCCTGAACCAGAGAAGGAGCACATGAATATATGGCTGTATCATCTGCATATAGATGTAACTTTGCAGGTTGCATCCCATAACGGGAGGTTAGCATTTTGGTGGGGTATGATATTTAGGCTTCTAACTTTCTCATTCATGATTCATTCAGGACTATCCGTAATCATGGTATCATCCACATTAATGTAGACATTTTTAGAAACATTATATTCTTATTTACAATAAAAGTGACTCCAAAATGACACTACATTATTTACCATTCATTTCTATTGGGCACAAAATAATCTGAAACACAACCAAAACAAACAGCAAATGCATCCAACAAGTTTGTAGAGTCACAAGCTTGATGTAATGATTGCGCGCTAGGAATATGGGACCAAATACTTCACGTTTGACTACTTTAATACACATAGAAGTGAATTTGTACCAATACGTTTGGTCTCCTAAAATGTGGTGGACTATGTACAAAAAGTGCTGTAGTTCACCCGATGGATGGAAATACCCTCAAAATAAAGCTGACAGTCTGCACTTTAAACTCCATCGTCATTGTCTTTCAAATACAAAGTGCTGAGTACAGAGCCAAAACAACATAATTGCCACTGTCACAGTACTTTAGGAGCTCGCTGTTGTAGAACCCGAGAGAAGAGCGTTCCAAATGTATACCTCTGTGCACACGAAATGACTCCCGCTGTTTTAACATGACAGTTCTATAAAAGGGAAGTCAGTCTCACGGCCGGGCAGCAAATCTCAGGATCAATGCACATAGGCCAGTGTATATATATATATATAACTACAGTAATTTGTGTATGTACTGTAGCACTTTGGCCCTGTGTCATACGTTATGACAAATGAGCTCAGTGCCAGAGTATAGGCAGGGTGATCATTATGTGGAGGCCTATACTGTTGGAACAGTATCCTGTTGTGTTAGGCACTCACCTTTAGCCAGTGACAAAATAGCTCCCCGTCCCTGCCCCTGCCACTTCCACTGGCTGGGATGGGAAAGTCAAGAGGACATGAACTTGGGGAGAAATCCCAACTTTCCCTGTAAATATGGAGGAGTTCCAGGAGCAGGGTATGTATCCTTTCCCTGCTGTGGCTGACTCTTACAGTAAGTGACCATGAGACCATGAGAAACAGCCAGGGCTGCACCATCCGCGCCAGCAGGAGGGGGGAGTTCCACAAAGCCCTGATAAGAATATTAACTTCAGACACTGTGTGCTCCCCCTCCTCTCGACCAGTCCAGGGGAGGATGTCTTGATGGTGGTGTTGCTGATTATGACAGTGCATCTGCTATGTTCTGTTGTGCTCTCCCAATGCAGGCTGAGCAGGCCAAGGTCTTCATTAAAAGTGTGTTAGGTTGCCTCCCCTGCGCTCCAGCCTCACCCATCTCTCCTCACCTTCCCTGGCCTGAGATCTCTCCGCTCGCACCCCAAGCCAACAGCCCACCTCACTTCATCACTGACGTCCAACAAAAACAGCAGGACCTGGGAGAACCCATGGATCACATTTTCCATAATACCTGGTTGTGCACATCTACCCCAAACCTCCCACACACACACACTATTATTCTCTCCCTCTCGTTCTCACACTCACACACACTAGATTTTCTTACAGAACAAAACTCCAGCATCATGTAAGATTTGTATTGTTTTAATGTAATGAAAAATAATTTATGCTTCAAATTGTCCAATTAACCTATACAGACATCTGTGCTTGGTATGAGAGCCCATCCTTGAACAGTATTAATCATTGGATTCACCAGGATGTTGAATGCTTAATTTCAAACTTTAGTCTTCCAATATACATTTTGGTAAGACTGGACTGTGGCCCATTGGCCAAAATCCTCTGAAAGAGTCACTGCCTAGAGTCGACTTCAGACTTAACCACATCCACTGGATACATGATGGACAAAAACCTCAAAGTACATTGTTTATTATTCCCGTGTGAGAATTTATTGAGCGCAGTGCAAGGTGATGACTTATAGTGGCAAGTGTTTGTAGGTGTTTTGAAGGTCTGTAGACAGTAGATACAGGTGGTATCCACAGCACTCTCCACATTATCCTAATATCTCTACTCCTCTTCTTCAGGTATTTCCAACACTAAGTTTACCTGACAAAATTATATACCTAAAAAAAATGGAGAATGCTTGAGGATTAGCTGGATATAAGGATGAACAACTACATTTCCTGGTAGTTGTAATGGATAGCTCATGCTGCTCATGGCTGTTGAAAGGCTTTGCCAGTTCCCACAGCCATGCAGATGTGGCCCTGGCTGGCTGCAGTTCTGTGAGAGTCTGCTCCACTGTCATTAAGGGCTCTGAACCAAAGGAAAGACAGCATGGCACAGCATGGTAAACCAGGTTAGACGGCATGGTAGACAGGGTTAGACAGCATGGTAAACCGGGTTAGACGGCATGGTAGACAGGGTTAGACAGCATGGTAAACCGGGTTAGACGGCATGGTAGACAGGGTTAGACAGCATGGTAAACCGGGTTAGACGGCATGGTAGACAGGGTTAGACAGCATGGTAAACCGGGTTAGACGGCATGGTAGACAGGGTTAGACGGCATGGTAGACAGGGTTAGACAGCATGGTAAACCGGGTTAGACGGCATGGTAGACAGGGTTAGACAGCATGGTAAACCGGGTTAGACGGCATGGTAGACAGGGTTAGACAGCATGGTAAACCGGGTTAGACGGCATGGTAGACAGGGTTAGACAGCATGGTAAACCGGGTTAGACGGCATGGTAGACAGGGTTAGACAGCATGGTAAACCGGGTTAGACGGCATGGTAGACAGGGTTAGACGGCATGGTAGACAGGGTTAGACAGCATGGTAAACCGGGTTAGACGGCATGGTAGACAGAGTTAGACAGCATGGTAAACCGGGTTAAATGGCATGGTAGACAGGGTTAGACGGCATGGTAGACAGGGTTAGACAGCATGGTAAACCGGGTTAGACGGCATGGTAGACAGAGTTAGACAGCATGGTAAACCGGGTTAAATGGCATGGTAGACAGGGTTAGACGGCATGGTAGACAGGGTTAGACGGCATGATGCAGCATGGTAGACAGAGTTAGACGGCATGATGCAGCATGTTAGACAGAATGGTAGACAGAGTTAGACAGCATGGTGCAGCATGGTAGACAGAGTTAGACAGCATGGTGCAGCATGGTAGACAGAGTTAGACAGCATGGTGCAGAATGGTAGACAGGGTTAGACAGCATGGTGCAGCATGGTAGACAGAGTTAGACAGCATGGTAGACAGGGTTAGACAGCATGGTGCAGCATGGTAGACAGGGGTAGACAGAATGGTAGACAGGGTTAGACAGCATGGTAGACAGGGTTAGACAGAATGGTAGACAGATTTAGACAGAATGGTGCAGCATGGCAGACAGGGCTAGACAGCATGGTGCAGCATGGTAGACAGGGTTAGACAGCATGGTGCAGCATGGTAGACAGGGTTAGACAGCATGGTAGACAGGGTTAGACAGAATGGTAGACAGATTTAGACAGAATGGTGCAGCATGGCAGACAGGGTTAGACAGCATGGTGCAGCATTGTAGACAGGATTAGACAGTATGATGCAGCATGGCAGACAGTGTTAGACAGCATGATGCAGCATGGTAGACAGGGTTAGACAGCATGATGCAGCATGGTAGACAGGGTTAGACAGCATGATGCAGCATGGCAGACAGTGTTAGACAGCATGATGCAGCATGGTAGACCGGGTTAGACAGCATGGTGCAGCATGGCAGACAGGGTTAGACAGCATGGTGCAGAATGGTAGACAGGGTTAGACAGCATGGTGCAGCATGGTAGACAGGGTTAGACAGCATGGTGCAGAATGGTAGACAGAGTTAGACAGCATGGTGCAGCATGGTAGACAGGGTTAGACAGCATGATATACAGGGTTAGACAGCATGGTAGACAGGGTTAGAGAGCATGGTGCAGCATGGTAGACAGGGTTAGACAGCCTAGCGCAGCATGGTAGACAGGGTTAGACAGCATGGTGCAGAATGGTAGACAGGGTTAGACAGCATGGTGCAGCATGGTAGACAGGGTTAGACAGCATGGTGCAGAATGGTAGACAGAGTTAGACAGCATGGTGCAGCATGGTAGACAGGGTTAGACAGCATGATAGACAGGGTTAGACAGCATGGTAGACAGGGTTAGAGAGCATGGTGCAGCATGGTAGACAGGGTTAGACAGCATGGTGCAGCATGGCAGACAGGGTTAGACAGCATGGTGCAGCATGGTAGACAGGGTTAGACAGAATGATAGACAGATTTAGACAGCATGGTGCCGCATGGTAGACAGAGTTAGACAGAATGGTGCAGCATGGCAGACAGGGTTAGACAGCATGGTTCAGCATGGTAGACAGGGTTAGAGAGCATGGTGCAGCATGGTAGACAGAGTTAGACAGCATGGTGCAGCATGGTAGACAGGGTTAGACAGCCTGGCGCAGTATGGTAGACAGGATTAGACAGCCTAGCACAGCATGGTGGACAGGGTTAGACAGCATGGTGCAGCATTGTAGACAGGATTAGACAGCATGATGCAGCATGGCAGACAGTGTTAGACAGCATGATGCAGCATGGTAGACAGGGTTAGACAGCATGGTAGACAGGGTTAGACAGCATGGTGCAGCATGGCAGACAGGGTTAGACAGCATGGTGCAGAATGGTAGACAGGGTTAGACAGCATGGTAGACAGGGTTAGACAGCATGGTAGACAGGGTTAGAGAGCATGGCGCAGCATGGTAGACAGGGTTAGACAGCCTAGCGCAGCATGGCAGACAGGGTTAGACAGCATGGTGCAGAATGGTAGACAGGGTTAGACGGCATGGTGCAGCATGGCAGACAGGGTTAGACAGCATGGTGCAGCGTGGCAGACAGGGTTAGACAGCATGGTGCAGCGTGGCAGACAGGGTTAGACAGGGTTATACAGAATGGTAGACAGGATTAGACAGCATGATGCAGAATGGTAGACAGGGTTAGACAGCATGATGCAGCATGGTAGACAGGGTTAGACAGCATGATGCAGCATGGCAGACAAGTTAGACAGCATGATGCAGCATGGCAGACAGTGTTAGACAGCATGGTGCAGAATGGTAGACAGGGTTAGACAGCATGGTAGACAGGGTTAGACAGGGTTAGACGGCATGGTGCAGCATGGCAGACAGGGTTAGACAGCATGGTGCAGCGTGGCAGACAGGGTTAGACAGCATGGTGCAGCGTGGCAGACAGGGTTAGACAGCATGATGCAGCATGGTAGACAGTGTTAGACAGCATGATACAGAATGGTAGACAGGGTTAGACAGCATGATGCAGCATGGCAGACAAGTTAGACAGCATGATACAGCATGGCAGACAGGGTTAGACAGCATGGCAGACAGGATTACACAGCATGATGCATCATGAAAGACAGGGTTAGACAGCATGATGCAGCATGGTGCGGGATGGTAGACGGAGATCTAGACAGAAAGTGTCTGATGGATCACTAAGGGTTGTTGCTTTTAGCTGTGTTATCTAAAAGAAATGTCTCAATTGCCTTGTTCTTGGGTCATATACTTGGTTTTAAGTTTCTTTGCTGTCAACAACAATATATAATTTAGTTTAATAATAACAGGTATTAGGCACAACACAAGCAATAAACATGTGTTCTATAGATTTGATGTTAATATTCCAGTTTCCACTGTATGTATTCATTACTCTATGGTATGTATTCATTACTCTATGGTATGTATCCATTACTGTATGGTATGTATCCATTACTGTATGGTATGTATCCATTACTGTATGGTATGTATCCATTACTGTATGGTATGTATCCATTACTGTATGGTATTTATCCATTACTGTATGGTATGTATCCATTACTGTATGGTATGTATCCATTACTGTATGGTATGTATCCATTACTGTATGGTATGTATCCATTACTGTATGGTACAGTGCCTTGCGAAAGTATTCGGCCCCCTTGAACTTTGCAACTTTTTGCCACATTTCAGGCTTCAAACATAAAGATATAAAACTGTATTTTTTTGTGAAGACTCAACAACAAGTGGGACACAATCATGAAGTGGAACGACATTTATTGGATATTTCAAACTTTTTTAACAAATCAAAAACTGAAAAATTGGGCGTGCAAAATTATTCAGCCCCCTTAAGTTAATACTTTGTAGCGCCACCTTTTGCTGCCATTACAGCTGTAAGTCGCTTGGGGTATGTCTCTATCAGTTTTGCACATCGAGATACTGAAATTTTTTCCCATTCCTCCTTGCAAAACAGCTCGAGCTCAGTGAGGTTGGATGGAGAGCATTTGTGAACAGCAGTTTTCAGTTCTTTCCACAGATTATCGATTGGATTCAGGTCTGGACTTTGACTTGGCCATTCTAACACCTGGATATGTTTATTTTTGAACCATTCCATTGTAGATTTTGCTTTATGTTTTGGATCATTGTCTTGTTGGAAGACAAATCTCCGTCCCAGTCTCAGGTCTTTTGCAGACTCCATCAGGTTTTCTTCCAGAATGGTCCTGTATTTGGCTCCATCCATCTTCCCATCAATTTTAACCATCTTCCCTGTCCCTGCTGAAGAAAAGCAGGCCCAAACCATGATGCTGCCACCACCATGTTTGACAGTGGGGATGGTGTGTTCAGCTGTGTTGCTTTTACGCCAAACATAACGTTTTGCATTGTTGCCAAAAAGTTCAATTTTGGTTTCATCTGACCAGAGCACCTTCTTCCACATGTTTTGTGTGTCTCCCAGGTGGCTTGTGGCAAACTTTAAACGACACTTTTTATGGATATCTTTAAGAAATGGCTTTCTTCTTGCCACTCTTCCATAAAGGCCAGATTTGTGCAATATACGACTGATTGTTGTACAATGGACGGAGTCTCCCACCTCAGCTGTAGATCTCTGCAGTTCATCCAGAGTGATCATGGGCCTCTTGGCTGCATCTCTGATCAGTCTTCTCCTTGTATGAGCTGAAAGTTTAGAGGGACGGCCAGGTCTTGGTAGATTTGCAGTGGTCTGATACTCCTTCCATTTCAATATTATCGCTTGCACAGTGCTCCTTGGGATGTTTAAAGCTTGGGAAATCTTTTTGTATCCAAATCCGGCTTTACAACAGTATCTCGGACCTGCCTGGTGTGTTCCTTGTTCTTCATGATGCTCTCTGCGCTTTTAACGGACCTCTGAGACTATCACAGTGCAGGTGCATTTATACGGAGACTTGATTACACACAGGTGGATTGTATTTATCATCATTAGTCATTTAGGTCAACATTGGATCATTCAGAAATCCTCACTGAACTTCTGGAGAGAGTTTGCTGCACTGAAAGTAAAGGGGCTGAATAATTTTGCACGCCCAATTTTTCAGTTTTTGATTTGTTAAAAAAGTTTGAAATATCCAATAAATGTCGTTCCACTTCATGATTGTGTCGCACTTGTTGTTGATTCTTCACAAAAAAATACAGTTTTATATCTTTATGTTTGAAGCCTGAAATGTGGCAAAAGGTCGCAAAGTTCAAGGGGGCCGAATACTTTCGCAAGGCACTGTATGTATCCATGAACTAACGCTGCAGTCTTGTTGAGTGTTTTGCACTGGATGGTTGGTGTATCTCCTCTGTGGTGAGAGAGAAGACCATTCTGAGTGAGTGACAGGAGACTGATTCTAGTTCTATCTACGGTTTGGCTGCATGGTCAGGTCCAACCAACAACAGGACCCGGCTGGGCTGGACAACCTAAAGCCTTTCTAATTTGGTGATGAGCTGTAAGATGACCTGCTTGCCCCTTCCCTCTTGGTTGGATGGATAATAGTGATCATAGTAACCCCCCCCCCCCCCCTCCTTGGACCCAGGGAGACCGGGGCACTGGCACCCAGGTGCACTGGGCTGGCAGACATTGTCATCCACACGGGGTAAACTGAGACATAGCCACCAATAATTGATGAAGATGTAGGGCATGGCATTTGACCAGGCCAGTCAGCAGACACGTTCCTGTGGCCCTCCACTGAAGGGTCATAATCCTGCCACCTCCATTAGCTGTAATTGATTTAACCACAGATGCCCCTCCTTCCTCCTCTCCCCTCCTCTTCATTCCCTCCATCGACCGTCTGCATTCTCTTCCCCCCCCCCCCCCATCACATTAGCTACAGGTATATGAAGTGGTTCTTTCTCTCCCACTTCTTTTTGGTTTTTCAGCTGTGGTTGATGTAAAGTAATCATTCATGACCATGTGTGTGGCATATTTCCAAGCCCTCATAAAGACAATATGTCACACTGTACATTAATTCTTCTTCATGCCAAATTCTTCCTTGGTCCCTAACAATATTTTTGACCGAACACCTGTGATCTTGTATTCTTTATTGTTTCATTTAGAAGTGAGGGGGAATTGCTCAATGTAGCCATCTTCCAGCCTTAATCCATGGCCCCTAAAGAGGTTTAAAACACTCTGGTTACATCTAATCTTCTCGCTCAGACCCAGCCGAGCTTGAAACCTATTTTCTATGATAGGAATGGACAAATAAAGGTCTCTCCCAGCACACTCATGAAAGGACACTGTGTGCTCTGTGGATTAGGGGCTTGTTTTTTTCTCTTTCTCAATTACACTGAAAAATATATATTTTTTAAATATAGTCTCGTTTGCTCAGTATTATACCTTGCCAAAGGTTTTGCAGATTCTACTCGTCTATTTTCAAACCTCAGCTGTGCTCTCCAGAAACAGCATATTCTGTCTTTGACGGGACTCAGGATCTCTCAAGTCAAATCCAGGTTTCAGATTGAACATATTCAGAGAATATTTAGATTGCATTGCTAAATTGTCAGTGGTATTATTAGTAACCACCTTACAAGTTGAGTGGCTTTTATGGGGCTTCATATTTTCATATGCTATGACTGAATCTGATAGATTTAATAAATGTGAAATTTGTATTATCCTTGGGCTATTCATATAGGCCTACACTCAGATTGACGTGTTAGGTTGTGCCATTAATTAATTGTAAACACAGCACACATCTGATATAATATATAATTCATTATATTATGTTATGTTATATTAATGTCTCTTTTTAGTATTGTATTTACTGTAGGCTAATCTTTAGAAATTCAAATTGTTTAATTTACACTACGAGAGAAAAGGGCACTCAGTTGGCGTTGGTACAGCCAAAAGCTCAATGGTCCAGCCTGTCAGCGCATGAACTGCAAAAAAAAAAAAATGCAGGCACTGGTAAGGACGACTGAAAAGAAGGGTCCTTCAAGTTCAACCGGCGCTTGTTTTGCATCGCTTCCCTACGCTTTGCTAAGGTACCTTCCTTGACACCTTTCAAATGACATGCACATTGATAATGTATCGTTTTTCCTATTGTTAGTATCACTGGTATTTGGACTCACGTTAAAGACTAGTGCTGTGTTTTTTTTGCAAATGTTGATAGCCTGTGGACTTAGATAGCTAATAAGCACACTGCATTGGAAAGCCTAGCTAGCACAGGCTAACGTTAGCTGGGATAGAAGCTTCTAGCGAGTAGTTAAATATTAATATCTTAAACGTTGACAATACATGCAATTGTAGTATAACTGCATCTGTATAGATAAATCAAGCTAGATTGCGTTGTTTACAGCAAACTCTTAGATATGAATCCCTGCTAGATCCCTGCTTCCTGTTCAACACCAACGTTAGTAAGAGACTAATACAAACATTAGTAACAGACTATCAAGGAAGAAGTGTCACACAGGTTGTTAAGCACACACTTTAAACATGTCATGAGAATATGTGATACAAGAGTGCAGATGAGAACAGTGATTAAATTGAGAGCCAAAAAAGTTGTCTAACTAGTTAGTCAATTTTATTGATTTGTTATGTCTTGGAGAGGGCACATCAGGTGGTTAGCCAGAGGAGTACAGCAGTGGTGTAGGCTGGTGATGAATAGCAGCCAATCCTCATGTCCCGCTATCCTGAAGTGTGCAGGTAAAACCCCAAGAGGAGGGAATTGGTGATAATACAAACAGATAAGACAGAGGTACCTGTTGCCCTAAGTCGGGACGATGCAGCGACAAAGTGCTCCATCAGTGCCTGCCTGCTTGATTGAGGCTTGTATGGTATTAGAGTCCCTTATCTACCATGGCCCCAGTTCAGCAGTCACGCCATTGACGGGAACAATGCCTCCTCTTCCTCCCCATTGGCGCCATGAATGACAGTGGGCGTGGGTGCACTTGTGTCTGACTTTACCCTCTATCTAGGCTAGCTGCCGCTGTGCTGGGGTGTCAAGTTATTCCAGTCCAGATACCCTCCCCACCAGCCGATCAGTCACACAGGGTGTGTGTCCCTTCCACTTCCTATGCTGTTGAATAAACTGGAGTTTTATAATGGACCCGGGTCTCCATTCAGCCCGTTGGTCTCCTCCTCGGGAGAATCTGATAGTATTGGCAGGGATGTGGGGAGGGTCGGAAGAAAGGCTGACTAATGGTTAAAGAGTCAAGGCAGCCTGGCCCCCAGTGAAGTGGAAATACCCATGGGGGAAAAGGGAAACGCGAGATAAGACTTCCGAGGCGCAAATTGAAGATGTTGGAAGAACCGTCCACGTTTACTTTTTGTCAGCCAACAAGATGAGTAGGCCTAACGAACAGCAAAAGGACTGGCCTATATCAATCTACTATCCCCTATAGTACAAAAGTTGACCTATTTTATTATGCGAGAAATAAATATTCCAAACATAGTACAGCTGTCCCCGACTAAAACAAATATTGGTCGACCGAGAATCGTCCTGTTCTTTCAACCAATTGATTGGTCGAAATGTTTAAACTTATTTTCCATGTATTTATTTAACCTTTTATTTAACCAGGAAAAGCCCATTGAGACCCAGAGTCTATTTTTCAAGGAAAGGCAGCAACAATCAATACATTACAGAATTAAAACATACAACAATACAATACAACAACATGATCCAGCCGGGGGAAAAAAGCATTTACCCTCCTCTGTAACAGAGTCTCCCATCAATATTTTTAAATGAATTCAGTGGCACTAACATATCTAGATGAAGCATGGATTGTAGATTATTCCATGCGTCTGGTGCACAAGAAGAGAAGGCAGTCTTGTCTAATACTGTGAATGTCCTGGGGACTTTAAGTAGCAACCACCTAGCAGACCGGGTATGGTAACTGCTGGTGGTGAAGTAGACCAGACTACAGAGGGAAAGAGTGAGTTTACCCAAAGGGTCTTTGTAGATGAACACATACAAATGTATCTTTCTGCGCATATAAAGTGAGGTCCAACCTACCATTTGGTACAATGTACAATGGTCGGTGAGTGGCTTGGCATTTGTAATAAAGCGCAAGACAGTCACACCCTATGTGTTTGAATAAAATCAACTACATATGCACTGAGCCTGTCTGATGCTTTAAACACACTGTTTGATTCAATAATTATGACACACAATTGACTAAAGAAAGAGCCCGACGGTCACACTGTTTACATTGGCTGTAAAAAACAATGTCTGTGTGACTGGCGCACATTGTCTCGCTCTCCTCCCTACTGCAGCAAAAAAGCACCACAGCAAGTGTTTATTGCGCTGTGTGTGCTGAAGCTGCCACATCATTTTATCCATATATTTTATTACTCGTTTCAGACTGAACATTTCTGTTACCGAAATCCTTAATTTGTTTAGGAAAAACATCCCCTATTCCCTCGACCCTTGCTCTCTTTAACTTGACCAATAGGGCCTGATCTATAGCCTATCATAATCACATCAATAAATTGGTTATAACAAACTCCGAACACAGTAACACATGACAGTAAAATAGATGAGGAGGACGTGAAAAATGTACTTGAAACGGGCGAATGTTTACTGGTTGCTCAGGAGGGAAAGGGGAAGTCAGATCTGTGGAAGACATTGAGTTAGTTGTGGAAACTACTGGAGATCCAGATAAAGGAGGGTATAGGAGCAAGAGTTGCGAGAGGTATTGTGTGTCATGAAGTTGATGTCAGATTACAATATACATTTTTCTGACCGTTTGGAACAGTGTAAACAACACTAAATAAATACATGTACCGGAGTGTCGTTTCTAACGAGAGAAAAAAAAGATATCTAAAGCCCTTATTACAGCAAAAAAACGGTTGCATGCGTTCGTGAATTGCCGTTTATTTATTGTTTAGGCTAATTATTCAAAGCTGAAAGCTCCCTTTTTGATATTTATTTAAAAACTAAAATGCTTGATTGCATTTCAAAGCATGAATGTCTTGTGATACACTAGGCCAGGGCTGCCCAACCCTCTTCCTGGAGATCTACTGTCCTCTGGGTTTTCTGTCCAACCCTAATTTAACATACCTGGTTCTACTTATTAGAGCTGCTCAACAAGAACTTAACTAGCTGAATCAGATATGCTAAATTAGGGTTGGATTGAGAACCTACAGCACAGTTGATCTCCAGGAAGAGGGTTGGGCAGCCCTGCACTACACTATATATTGAAATATAGGCCTAAGTAAGTTACGGTATTAAGACCAAACAGGATGCGCTCTTAGGCCTACAGTTCGATGGTGTTTATACAAGGCTGCTATACTAAACCTACTAATGATAATGACATTACTTATTATTATAATGATGATCATAATAATAGTAATTATAACAATAAGGAGATCAAGAAAAAGGAGTGTATAGGAGCGAGAGCCTCTTTTGAACAGTGTAAAGAACACTGAATAAATTATAAGCAATACCAGTCTATAATAACCAAATCAATTGTAAAGCCTTTATTGCAGCATAGCAAAGATTTAAAAACAGCTGAATCTGTGAAATTGCTTTATCCAACATTTTGCCATTCCATGAGGCTTGGTGCTCGCAGAATCAGTAAGCTATTAAACACTCAAACAGGCAACAAAAGCAAAATCTGTCTCAATTCTCTAGATCAATATGGACTATTTATAAAGCCAGGCACATTTTAACAGTTAGGCTATTGATTATAGACCTAATTAAGTTTAGTAGACAATTAGGTTAAGGCAAGGGCTGTTTCCTTGTCTCTGCTGCTGCTGGCTCGTCCTCTGCTTTTCCCGTGGTTCATTTTCATGCCAGCCAGGTAGGCTATACTCCTGTTGTAAAGAGAAGCAATGTGCGTAATATTAGGAAAGTTGAGAAACATATAGTAGGCCTAGCCTATAGAAAGCTGATGGGATCCTCCTCTTTTTATTAGCGGCCATCACTCTTTTCTCCCGCAATTACATAGCCTATAGAAATGTTGCACAACTTGAGCTCATGGGCTCTCATGAAGTGTTTGATTAGATTTTTCATATACATTTCTATTGATGTCAGAGGGATTTAAAGGGACAATAGTACCCGTTAGCAAGTTTGGTAGCCTACTAACGACCATCGGCAGCATCAGAGCTTGGAGAAGCCTAGTAACCGTGACTAAAAGGTAATGTGGAATTTGACTACGGTCATGACTCGTGACCACCGGTGAGGCGGTAATACAGTCACCGTAACAGCCCTAGATGTGGGGAGGGTCTCAGAAGAAAGGCTGACTAATGGTTAGAGTCAATGCAGCCAGGCCCCAGTGAAGTGGAAGTGCCCACAGAGGAACAGCGAGAAAAGGGGGAAATGCAAGATAAGACTGTTCCAATAAAGAACAATGACTAATAGCTGAGGTATGATCTCACTAAAGGAGGCATTTCATAGTTGCCATGGAACCTACCGTAATGTGTTTAGCCAAGTAGGTCAAACCTGTAGTAGAAATATATTGTTAATTAAAATAACCTGTAAAAGCAGGCTATTTAGAATATGTGTGTGTGTGAATGCTCTGCAAGGTGCTTGTCATTTTCATCATGCTTATCAAGGCTGAAATTTGATGATTATAATCAGACCCTGGCCCTGTTCTCTCTACATAATGGGTAGTGGGAGACTGGGTAGTATATTTTCCGTAACAGCCTCCCTGTGATCTGTATGTCCTGCTCGTATTTATGAATGGCATAATATGACAGGGGCAGCTCAGGTGGGTGGCTAACTATCATGTGAGAGGCAGCTACCAACTCCAAAGAGCCACTGAAGGAATGTGGTCTGGACAGCCGTTATTCCACAACTTTGAAGCCCCCCCCCCCCTTCATATAAGCAGCAAGCTCTGCGGAGCAGGGGACACAGGTAGTGGCTGCGTTTGATCTGAAGGTCGCCAGCCCCTTGCCGGTGTTGAGCGATACCTGGCTGGAGGAGCTGGCTCTTATTTAATAACATGAAGGGGAAGCGGACTCTCTCATAATTAGGCCTAATTACCCCACAGGTGTTGACAGATGGGCCAAGAAGAGACACGCTGCCTTTATCCACGGACTTAGAGTCAGATTACCAGAGCTGTTTTATCTGTTACAGGGCCAGTAGGAGACTTACTCTTTCCCTCCCTGGCCTGGCTGCCTGGCTCTTCCCACTGGGACAGGCAGGCAGATCTGGTCCGGAGGAGCTCAGGTATATTAATCAGTCAATCTGATTTATTATTCCCTTCCTCCCTGTCCCACAAATTTAATTAACCCTTCTATAATTTCTTGCGGGTAGGCTATATGACAAATTCCCTGACTGACCCACTGGTTTTATGGTTATCTGTTGGTTCAATCATTTTTGAAATGTCGGGTATTTAGTTTTATTAACTTGGGGGGGGGGGGGGGTTTAAGACCTGTGGTTTGCCCAACAGTGATGATCCTCCACAATAGCGTGCGGCCTACTAGCCTAGTGTCCTATTTGCCTTCTATAGACCTACTGCTACAACGATCCATTCCTCCACACAAAAGGTGAGCATGCGAGGCGTGTGTGTCATATATTTTAGAACTCATTGTTTTGAATTATAATGACGCCTTGCTCAATTAGAATGTGTCTCTGTTTTTGTGTTTTGTCTGGCACTGTAGTCACACAGGGAAATGTTGTCTTTGTTCACTTTTTTCCCAAGCTCATTTCAGTTGAGAGGTAGCTACGGGTTAAGGCTTTACCATACATGTTAAATAACATCAACGCATCCACTTAATAGAAACACAACATCGCTATCAGCGAAGGTGATTGGAGATATGGACTATCCTGCTAGCATACAGGCACTGCTCTGCCTGTCCCGTCCTTTCCACCCGCCTCGCTCTGTTTGTTCCTCCCACCCGCTTCTGGTGAGTTTTTCGCTTAAGTACAGTATTTGTCTTGATTTTACATCAGTTTTCATACAACATTTGGACTAGAATACCAATTACAGCTTTGTTTGCTTGGTTGCCGCCTCAGGTTAGCGTGAAACAATTGAAGAGCCTCTCTGAATGGGTTTGAGTGACACCCTGTCACTGGACTGTTTATTTGTGTAGTTTCACTGCCTTCCACATGTTTGTATTGGGGTTTTTGGGTGACTTGCTAACAACCAGCCACCATAACAGCTCCATTGTTGGGGCAATCACAGGCAGCGGCTCTGGAAATGCTGACGCCACTAAACAGAGGATGAGGACAGTGGACTGAGGAAGCAGTGGTGTGGTAGATGGGGTTGTTTCTATTTCCACCTTCACCATTCTATTGTGGGGGATGCAGGCTGGGTGGTGGGCGCGCAACCTACTTCTGTGATATTTTCCCAACTGCAGTAGTTTCCTTGTCAATCATCCAACCCCCCCCCCCCCCCCCCCCCCCCCCCCATGCACAGCCAGTGTGTTTGATTGACATGCAGGCGGTTGGTCAGGGGAGGAATGTTCTGAGGCCCAGGCAGTCAGTGTTTGTACAACGAAAGCACAGTGTGGTTCCAAACTAGTTGAGCCTCAGCCCAGCTCCAAGAGCTGTAGGCCTGCAGTAGTACAATAAGGGAAAGGTACCTTAATCCACCTGTTATCAGGGTGAGCCTCCCTGTCACATACAGAAACAGCACGACAATAGCTATGGAATGTAGCCTGGCCTTCCCACCCATCCTTTCACAACCTCAGGCTTAACTAGTATATCTTCACAAACTTCTACGGTTGCCGTTTTGTTCAATTTCTTCATACCCCAATGTAGGTTACTAGACTGAGTGTACAAAACATTAGGAACACCTTCCTAATGTTCCACCCCTTTTTGCCTTCAGAAGAGCCTCAATTCGTCAAGGCATGTGTTGAAAGGATGCTGGCCCATGTTGACTCCAATGCGTCACACGGTTGCCAAGTTGGGTGGATGTCCTTTGGGTGGCGGACCATTCTTGGTACGCATGGGAAACTGTGGTGGTGAAAACCCAGCAGCGTTGCAGTTCTTGACACACTCAAACCGGTGAGCCTGGCACCTACTGCCATACCGCGTTCAAAGGCACTTAAATCTTTTGTCTTGCCCATTCATCCTCTGAATGGCGCACACAGTATTCAAACCCCTTGACTTGTTTCACATTTTGTTACGTTACAGCCTTATTCTAAAATATATTTATAGTTTTTTCCCCTCATCAATCTACACCCATTTATATTAAAAAAAAAAAAACTATCACATTTACTTATGTATTCAGACCCTTTACTCAGTATGTTGTTGAAGCGTCTTTGGCAGCGATCACAGCCTCTAGTCTTCTTGGGTATGACACTACAAGCTTGGCATACCTGTATTTGTGGAGTTTCTCCCATTCTTCTCTGCAGATCCTCTCAAGCTCTGTCAGGTTGGATGGGGTGCGTTGCTGCACAGCTATTTTCGGGTTCGGTCTCTGTCTGGGCCACTCAGGACAAGTCTCTGAATGTCCTTGAAACCACTCCTACGTTGTCTTGGCTGTGTGCTTATGGCCGTTGTCCTGTTGGAAGTTGAACCTTTGCCCCAGTCTAAGGTCCTTTGCCCCAGTCTAAGTAGAATCTCTCTCTACTTTTCCCCGTTCATCTTTCCATTGACTAGTCTCCCAGTCCCTGCCACTGAAAAACATCCCCACAGCATGATGCTGCCAACACCATGCTTCACCGTAGGGATGGTGCCAGGTTTCCTCCAGACGTAAGGCTTGGCATTCAGGTCAAAGAGTTCAATCTTGGTTCCATCAATCCAGATAATCTTGTTTCTCAAGGTCTGAGAGTCCTTTAGGTGCCTTTTGGCAAACTCCAAGTGGGTTGTCATGTGCCTTTTACTGAGGACTGGCTACTGTCTGGCCAATCTACCATAAAGGTCTGATTGATGTAGCGCTGCAGAGATGGTTGTCCTTCTGGAAGGTTCTTCCATTTCCACAGAGGAACTCCTCTCCCTGCTCAGTTTGACTGGTCAGCCAGCTCTAGGAAGAGTCTTGGTGGTTCCAAACTACTTTTGGGGGGGGGCACTGTGTTATTGGGACCTCCAATGCAAAATAAATTTTTGGGGTACCCTTCCACAGATCATGGCCTTGAGACAATTTCTTCGACCTCATGGCTTGGTTATTGCTCTGACATGCACTGTCAACTGTGAGACCTATATAGACAGGTGTGTGCCTTTCCAAATCATGTCCAATCAATTGAATTTACCACAGGTGGATTCCAATCAAGTTGTAGAAACATCTCAAGAATGATCAATGGAAACGGAATGCACCTGTGCTCCATTTCGAATACTTATGTAAAATGGTATTTCTGTCTTCGCTTTGTCATTATGGGGTGTTGTGTGTAGATTGATTAGGGGAAAAAATATTGAATATATTTCACATTAAGGCTGTAACGTAACAAAATATGGAGAAAGAGAAGGGGTCTGAACTTTTCGAATACACTGTACACAATCCATGTCTCAATTGCCTCAAGGCTAGAAAATCCTTCTTTAACCTGTCTCCTCCCTTTCATCTACACTGATTTTGAAGTGGATTTAACAAGTGACATATCTTTCACCTGGTCAAGGGCTCATAGCTTTCACCTGGTCAAGTGACATAGCTTTCACCTGGTCAAGTGACATAGCTTTCACCTGGTCAAGTGACATAGCTTTCACCTGGTCAAGGGCTCATAGCTTTCACCTGGTCAGTCTATGCAATGGAAAGAGCAGGTGTTCCTAATGTTTTGTACAGTCAGTGCTTTAGATTATTAGGTCGCTTGTGGTAAACCTATAATATGCTTAAGATGTAGGCCTATGTCTCTGGTTTCTGGTTAGACTAGTCATTTATGATGATGCAGTGACCGATTCCAGAAGCTTTAGGGGATCCTCTTTCTCTCTGCTTGAGCGGTCAGACCCTGGGTGATAGTGTGATAGTGGTGGCTGGCTGGCTGAAGTGGTAATGGGATAGTGGTGTGGGACTGGGGATGACTGTGGTCTTTGTGATGGTTCGAGTTAGACTGTGGTGCAGGTGCCCTCTTCTTAATTAGGGAGGCTGTCCAGAAGTCTGTCTCTCTCAGCTTCACAGATTAACATGGACAATTGAACCAATAACCTTCTGAAATGAGCTTCTCCAAAATACCTGCGGCTCCAGTTTCAGCGTGTGCTGATGTGGAGGGCAAGGGTTAGCCTGTAGGGGTGGGTGTGATTATAAACTAAGATTGCCGAAAAAGGAGTAATACAAAAGTCTTGAAACAAAATCGGCCTATTCTCACGTTTCTTACGAAGCGATTTCAGTGCCAACAGAGATTGTATTTGAATTCCATAATTTTTTACTTTGTATTAAGATAATGAACTTGAATTTGTTTTTCGATGGTAATGCAAATGAATCATTGAATTCATTAATTTT